>NC_091956.1:23434996-24034996 GCF_031021105.1 Erythrolamprus reginae | reverse complement strand
CGCATATGTACTCAGTACTTGGTTTGGTTCCCTTTTGCAGCAATTACTGCCTCAATGAGGCATAGCATGGGAGCTATCGGACTGTAGCACTGCTGAGATGTTATGGAAGACCAGCACGCAGTGAATTTCTCTCATATATTATGTTTCACCTTTTAAGTTGCATTACTGAAATAAATGAACTTTTGCAAGATATTCTGATTTTTTGAGTTTCACCTACAAGACAAAACACACTGAAAAGCAATTTTCCTTTTGTAGTTATGCCTCAATACTGTTTTTGGGGAACAATAAGATAAAAACAGTGCATTGTTCTCTCTGTGGATTCTCCTAAACAGATTAAAAGTACAGTCATTCTCAGTTCATACTTTAGACTAGGTTCCTAAAATGTTTATCCGAATAAAGGCAAAGTTTATTTTGCTGAATTCACAAGCATGCTTCTGACCTCTGTAGATCTTTATGCATTGAGCTCTAAGAACTGCACAAGATTTGTTTGTCCAAATGCATTAGAAATTGTTTTACCACTGTGCCTGGTCAGCAAATCCAAACTGAACATATTCATGGTTTCCATGTTCAGTGCGTAGATGTCTTCAGAGGGGTGCAGGTGTTTGGAGCAGGGCTTACTCGCTTTTTCTTACCTTCAGTGCTTTTTTGCTTACGTCTACCACCTATATGCCTGCAAAGAGCTTAAAAGTAGCACAAGATGCTGAATATGATAATGTGATTAATTACGTAGCCATCATTGCAGCATGCTGACTTGCTTTGCATCCATTTTGCTATGGAGTCGCCCTAGGGCAATGGTGGATGTGTTATAAAAATAAGAGAATATTATTAATTGCCTTGTTATGTTAGGATATATGTCTGGGAGGAGCAGGTGCAGGGGTGAAATTCAGTAGGTTCGGACAGGTTCTATAGAACCGATGGTGGCGATTATGTGCAGGTCGGAGAACTGGTTAATCGCACCACTGACTGGTGCGCCCTGCCCCGTCCCTCCCACTCCCTCCATCTCTCCTCCTTCTCAGGCTCATATACACAGAGCAAACATGAGAAGAAGGCAAGAAGCAGTCAGGTTGAATGCTAGAAGACTTGACCGAACTTTTCTCTTGATTCTGTGGGTGTGGCTGAGTGGGCGTGGTTTGGCCACACCCACACAGCCTCGCCCACATAACTGGTAGGAGAAAAAATTGAATGTCACCCCTGGGCAAGTGAATACAAGCACAGCTCAAATATATGTATATAATATACGTACTGTATGTATTTTAGAACCATGGTTTTCAAATTTGGAAGGAAGATGGAAACTTATCCAACATGATCTTTGGAAGCTAGTGGTTAAATTATACTTCATAGAAAACAGTGAAATTTAACATAGCATATATTGTTACTTAACTGTTAAGTAATAGCCGTTCATTCAGAATCAAGTCCAATGGACTTGTGGGAAGAAAGGATATTAATATCTTGCCTAGTCACTGCTAACATGTTTTCTTGGGGTTCATATGAGAGCTGGGATATTTAATTTGGAAGAACACATTTCTATCTCTCATCTCAATTACTCAATTTGCAACTAAATGAAGATGCATTTAATGATATTATACAGTATGTGCTTAACATTGTAGGTGGTTTGCCCCTACTGTATTCTTAAGTTTGGTACATAAAAATCTTGCTATTATATGTTTTTTGGTATTTGTGATTTACCTTTCCGTGTTTTCCTTGGATTTTCTTTTACAACGCACTGTCGCTTTAAATGGCCTTTCCACTTCAAACTGTTGTTCTGCATGGGCTTAACTTGACAAGGTTACTTTGATTTAAAACTATTACCTTTTCATTCCATAAGTAAGCAGTATTGGCAGTTCTGTGTTAGCAAATACTTTAGAAGAAAAGGATTTAGGGGTAGTGATTTCTGATAGTCTCAAAATGGGTGAACAGTGCAGTCAGGCTGTAGGGAAAGCAAGTAGGATGCTTGGCTACATAGCTAGAGGTATAACAAGCAGGAAAAGGGAGATTATGATCCCGCTATATAGAATACTGGTGAGACCACATTTGGAATACTGTGTTCAGTTCTGGAGACCTCACCTACAAAAAGATATTGACAAAATTGAACAGGTCCAAAGACGGGCTACCAGAATGGTGGAAGGTCTTAAGCATAAAACGTATCAGGAAAGACTTAATGAACTCAATCTGTATAGTCTGGAGGACAGAAGGAAAAGAGGGGACATGATCGAAACATTTAAATATATTAAAGGGTTAAATAAGGTCCAGGAGGGAAGTGTTTTTAATAGGAAAGTGAACACAAGAACAAGGGGACACAATCTGAAGTTAGTTGAGTAGATCCTTGGGACAAACTTCCAGCAGACGTGGTAGATAAATCCCCAGTAACTGAATTTAAACATGCCTGGGATAAACATATATCCATCCTAAGATAAAATACAGAAAATAGTATAAGGGCAGACTGATGGACCATGAGGTCTTTTTCTGCCGTCAGACTTCTATGTTTCTATGTTTCTAAGCTTTCAGAACTGCATGCCTACTATATTAGTATTGAAAAACACATTTGAAATATAAACATTGTATCCAAACTGGTATAAATGTCAATATATATCATTAGTATACATTTATATCAATGTCAAAAAATTGACAGATTTTGATACCTGTATTGAAGAAATGTATTATTTTTATACCAAGTTCAGATCTGATATCTCTGTTAGTGGGTAACAATAAGCTATAGCTTATTTCAATCAGGTTTTGTCAAGCACTCAGGTTGGTTTTCACATCCTATAGTTGCTTCTTTGCTCAATACTGGCTTAATTCTGCCCTCGCTTTTTTGCAAAATATATCCTGAAAATTTTGCTGACATTCCTGAATTAGACTAGACCCAGTACTACGTACAACCTTGGTACTCGACTGCTTTGGTACTCGACTGCTTTGAAACTCATCAGATGTAGTACTGAGTGCATTTTGATGTGAACATTTTCACATCATTGTTTGTTTGGTACTCAATGCATAAATTAAATTTATCATTATTGGCTGCCTTGTGACTCATTTTATTGTTCCTTTATGGGGAAATTTTGTTTGGTACTCATCACCGTTCCCTGTAGGCTGCGCACGCCTGCGCCAGCGCATCCCAAAATGCCCCCCCGCGCCCCCTTTTCCAAGGACGCGCACGAAGCCGCGGCCACCCCCGCACCTCTAGCCCCCTCGCGCCCCTGGCTACTCGCCGCTGCCCCCTGCCCGCCCTATACGCCTCTCTTTCTCCTCCGCTGCAAGAGAGGCGGGGCAGGCGTTCTCACAGCGGGGCCCGGCGAAGGCGATTTTCAATGTCGGACGCGTGGGACGGCTCGCGCTCTCCCCATACCCCTGCCAGCCCGCCCGGAACATTCAAAGTAAGAGCGAAGGGTTTTCGTATTTTGAATGTTCTGGGCGGGCTGGCAGGGAGATGGGGAGAGCGCGCGCCGGCCCGCGTGCCCGACATTGTAAATCACTTTCGCCAGCCTCCGGAGAACGAGAGTGAGAGCGACAGAGCAAGATAGAGAGAAAGTGAGAAAGAGAGAGAGAGAGAAAGAGGGGGAGAGAAAGAGATAGCAAGAGAGAGAGAATGAGAGAGAGAAAGAGTGAGAGAAAGAAAACAGGGAAAGTGAGAAAAAGAGAGAGCAAGAGGGGGAGAGATAGAGAAAGAGAGAGAAAGAAAGAAAGAGAGATGAAAGAGGAAGGGAGTGAGAGAGAGGAAGAAAGCAAGAGAGAGAAAGAGAGAGAAAGAAAGAAAGAGATGAGAGAGGAAGGAAGAGAGTGAGAGAGAGGAAGAAAGAGAGAGAAGAGTGGAAGGAAGAGAGAGAAATGATAGAAAAAAGGGGAGAAAAAAAGAGAAATAAAATGATTGAGACAGAGAATGACAGGAAAGAGAAAGAAACAGAGAGAGAAGTGACTCTTGATTTAAAGCATATGGTAAAAGCACTTAAATAATAACAGAGAAAAAAACCCAGCCCTCACCTGTTTTTATTAATAGTTTTGCTGGTTGTTTTAGTTTTAATAGTAATGGATTTTGGTTTTTTAAATTATTAATTTCTTTTAATAAAAAAGAAGGGGTTTGTTTGTTTGTTTGTTTATTTATTTATTTATTTATTTATACTTCTATGCCGCCCAGTCCCAAAGGGACTGTCGCTCAGACACTATACTTTTCCACCCACACCGAAAAAAAATTAGAGGGAACATTGGTACTCATCATTTTTGATACTTATCATGCCTTCTGGAACCAGTTAACGATGAGTAGCATGATACAATTGTACTTAACATTATCCAGATGCAGAATATGATAGGGAACTCTAATTATTTTTGGCCATTTAAAGTTACACGGTAAAATGAACAACTTCTTTTCCTTAACATGAACAGGATTGTCCTGACCTAGTTGTTTGCTGACAGGAACATAATTCATACTCTTCCCTCAGTGAACAAATTTATTTATGCAATCAAAAGCAAAGAACTAATCAATAAATATATGTTTTGATTCATGAGAAACTTTGATTGTTAGCAAACAAAAGCAGTACAGTATTTTGTTATAGCAGAAAAGAAATGGTGGAGGAAAGTTGTGCATAATGAGAGATCTCTTGGGAATATTTTTTTGGGATAGAAACAGATAATTGAGAGAAATGATTCCAAGTAGACTTTCCTCCCACATTTTTAGTATAATTTACATTTTCAGACTATATATTTGAATATGTGAGTAAGAGACTGCGTGGTGGCCTGGAGGTGGAGCTCTTGCCTCACAGTGAGGAGACTGAGTTTGATCCTAGGTGTTGTGGTTAGCTCTGGCCCAGCTCCTGCCCCAAGGACTGTGGATGTGGGGGAGACATCCACATGCTCCAGGCCTGTTTTGCCCCTGGTGGAATCTGATGATGTAGGTTCCTCTGACCAAGAAGACATGAGTGACAGGGAGGAGGAGAGTGTGGCAGACAGCTCAGAAGGAGATCAATTATCTAGCTCCTCCTTGGATTCAGAACAAGAGTTAATGATACAGCCACGCATGCGGAGAGCAATGCATAGGCAACAACAACTGAGAGATTATTATCAAAGAAAATGAGGCCACCTGTGGTTGGATGGGGCTGTGGTAATTAGTGAGGCTGCTATAAATAGCAGCCTGTGGGTTTGGCCATTGTGGAGGATTATCTGATCCTTGTGTTTCGTGACTGCTTTACTGACTTTGACCTTTTGTGTGCTGATTTTTTCCCGCTTTGAAACTAAACCAGACCAAAGTGTGTTTCACTTTGTGAAAGAAGAAGGACTGTGAATTGCCTCACAGCTGCAAGCTAAGTATCACAGAACTGATAAGGGACTTGTACAAATTACCAGTTTGTTTGGAGACAAGTGCTCTTTGCTATACCAAAAGAGGGCTTAGGTTAAGGGAATTTTCATTATAAAGAACATTGTTTTTAATTTTCAAACGTGTGTGTGTCTGAAATTTGTACTGTGAATTTTGGGGAGGAGTCTACCAGAGAGCCCGACAGAACACTAGGTAGTGTGCACAAAGAGAAAATATCTGCTGTGAGCTCGGCATGGGTGTCAGGAAGGGCATCCAGCTAGTAAACACTCAGCTCCAATTAGTTGCTCTGACTCCACCCTGATGCAAGGGATTGCAGAGTCGTTAAAGGAAAAAAAATGAATAAGTAAGATCTTCATCTTCAAGAGGCACAAGGAAGAACTTCAATCTCAATTTTTAACCACCTAAGTATACTCATTTATTATTATTAAGCTTTCTTCCCAGAGTTGCTGTTACACTAGACTGCTAGATTGGGCAGTAGAGGCGAATTATTTGAGAAAAGGAAGACAAATAAAGAATCACGCAGTCACCAAAAGAATGTGAATCTGGAAAAGAAAAAAAAGAAAGAAAATTATCAACATTAAGAGAGTATTATGGGTTTAAATGTTAACGCAAACTAGGATTTTTTTAAAAAAATTCAAATATGGGTTGATCTGTTGAAAACAAAGCATAAACTATATTTAGATTAGACTCAGAATCAAACTTCAATTCATGTAGACCAGGGGTAGGCAAAGTTGGCTCCTCCATGACTTGTGGACTTCAACTCCCAGAATTCCTGAGGCAATCATGCTAGCTCAAGAATTCTGGGAGTTGAAGTTCACATGTCATAGAAGAGCCAACTTTGCCTACCCCTGATCTAGACAACTCATGAGTTAAAATTTTATTAGCATTAGGTAATCCTCTACCCACAGACCGGATTATATTTTTTATTCTTATTTTTCTCTTTGTTGAGATGTTTTTTCTAGATTGTCCTTTTTCTTCTTTCTTTTCCTTGATTTACCTTTTTTCTACTTGCTATCATATTTATTGGATTTACTGGATTGAGGTAACAAGAACCTGAAGATTGTGATTTTTTTTCTTGTTATATTTTTTTATTTTTTTATTTTTTATTCTCTATTTTTTCTATTTTATTTTTTGTGGTATATTTTTATCTTGACGGTGACTGGTATCAATCAATTTGGATTATAAATGTTGAGTGGAAAATGAGTAAGAGCAACTCCCCATTCTTCAGCAGCAGCAAGCCCTATACCACGGAAGACATCTGAGGCAGCAGCACAACAAGAAAAGACAAATATCAAACTAAAAAGTTTACTACAGGCAAGACACCAAGATTTGGAAGAGGTATGGGAGGAAGTAAAAAAGAGAATGAGAAAATAAGGTAGGTAGAAGATGAAGTTAAGGAAATGAAAGAGATTATGGGGAAGACAGAAGAAAGAATCCAAAAAGTGGAAGAGAGGAGTGATCAAATAGACAAAAAAGTGGAAATTTGAACACAACGATTTCAGGGAAAATCACGAGGGCAGTCATAACAACGGAAATAGATTGTGCTGACAATTATCTACGCTTTCAAAATGTTGAAGAAGAAGAAAAACAAGAAAATCTACCAGAACTAATAGCGGAGAGGTTGGCGTAACCAATGATGGAAAGTAAAGAGAAGATTTTGAATGAGGTTGACAAAATATTCAGAGTGCACACAAGATATGCTATGAGATATAAATTACCAAGAGAAATACATGTTAGATTCACACAAAAAAAGCAGTGAGAACTCAGATCTTACAGATGGGAAGAAATACTACAATAGAACACAAGATGAAATGAATTATCATTTTAAAGCAAATTCCCAGATATTTCAATTTCATGCTGCGTACCCCTCTCCCAAGCTCGATTTTCACTGGCAGAAGACAAATGAGGCCGTCACGGGTGAAAATGGAGCCCTCGAGCTCATTTTTGCTGGCAGAGAGTTTGGGCCACACAGATGCCCCCGAGATGAGTGACATCAAGCTGGCCATGCGAACCCTGACCACAGCCTTCTGCTCCCCGCATGGTCAAACAACCCTTACGTGGCCCTAGTAAAATCGAGTTTGATACCCCTGTACTGGACCGAATGTAGTGATTTATATTGATTCTCATATATCAGCTTAAAAACATGGCATCCTATATTTTCTTTCCCGCTCTTCCATGATGATTTCAGAGCTTCTTTAGCACAGAGACTACTCTTACTTAGTGTTTGTCTTTTCTGTATAATAAGCCTGGCGCTAGGGTGGCGTGGTGATTAGAGTACAACACTGCAGACTACTTCAGCTAACTACTAGCTGTAGCAGCAGCGGCTCAAGGTTGACTCATCCTTCCATCCTTCCGAGGTGGGTAAAATGAGGACCTAGATTGTTGGGGGTAATATGCTGATTCTGTAAACCGCTTAGAGAGGGTTGTAAAGCACTATGAAGCGGTATATAAGTCTAAATGCTATTGCTATTGTTAAATAACTATCTGTGTAATAATTGAGTAGTCTGATTTGGAATGAAAAAATGCCAGTTTGAAATAGGGAAGAGAATATTTACCTGTGTTTCTCCAAAAATAAGATCCTGCCTTGAACCCTGGAATAAGATCTTGGCCTTGCTGCCATGCATTCAAAAGACTGATGGGGCTTATTATCAGGGGATGTCTTATTTTGGAGGGAAACAGGGTAACAATTTTGTTTCAGAAATAAATATTCTTTAAAATGTGCATACCAAAAAGTCTATGGAGATTCGTAGTCATCCAGGTCATGATTGTCCTAAAGGAGCTTCTTCAGGAGGCAACTGGACTTTCTGTTTTTTTCTTTCGAAGAAGTTTCTTCAGCTCTGACTGGATGGTGGGGAGTGGAAGGATTCTGTAAGGCATCTTGTATGAGAAACTAAAAGTCTTTGAAGGGAAAAACAAAGAGAGTTCAGTTGCCTCCTGAAAAAGCACCTTTGGGACTTTATGAAAAAGAAACTGTTCTTAAGAGTTGCCTGATGTGAAACTTTATAAACCTTTGGAGTTAAATTAGACAGTTGTGGCCTCCTTTAAGTTTAACCTTGCACTGATATGGCTTTGCATGATTGGCTGGCTGGTGGTTTGTTTTCACTTCTAGGTGTGCAGATATGTGTTATTAATATTATTTTGGCCTGCAAAAAAAAATCTTTGCCTGCTACAACACAGAATGAATTTTATTCTACAAGTTTTCTGACAGTTCTTCCTGTGGTGAGAATCACTTCTTTAAAATAAAACAAGTTGCTGCTGGTGCTGCTGCTACTATTACTAGAACCATAACAGCTTTTGAAACCTATTTTGCCCTTTTTTTTCTATTGTTCATTCCTTTTCCAATGTTTTATATGAAAAGTACCATCTTAGAAAAGTGAAACTCTTGAATGTCGTTCGAAGTTTTTTATCGCGTTTGTTTAGACAGAGATAACACATCTTTATTTCAACAGCTCTGCAAAAGCAGAAAAATTTGCACCGTGTTGCCTTCAAAACCAAACAACTACTTCCTACTCCGGCTGCCAAAGCAGGTAATTAGCTTATAGGCTCTTCCTGCACTCCAGCTAAAGGCAGAATGTTGTTTCTTTTTCTGTTCAGCTTTGCAGTTGATGTATTCACCGGGATATACAGTAATCCCTCGCCACTTCGCAGTTCACCTTTTGCGGCTTCAGTGCATCGCAGGTTGCTGCTGAGGCTTAACCTAGTGCGGAGCGGAGCCTCCGGGAGCCCCTCGCAGGAGGATTCCCCACATGCACACATTGTCCCTCACTTCCCCACTCTCTCTTAACCTCTCATCTCTCCGCCTCCGTCTCTCTCTCTCTCTCTCTCTCGGGGAATCCTCATGAGGGGCTCCCGGGGGCTCTGCTTCGCACCCAGCAGCAAAGCGTCGCTTTGGCAGGGACAACGAGGCACGATGCTGAGTTAGCGGGTCCTGGCGGAGACAGAGGTGGCAGGAGGTGGCTGGGGCATGGACGTGAAATTCCTAGTGCTGCTGCTCCTTGAAGGGAAGCCGCTGGAGCCACCTCAGCAGTTGCCACCGCTGCCTCCATCACTGCCTGCACCGGGACCGGCTAACTCAATGGTGCACCTGCCTTGTCCCTGCAAAGTGATGCTTTGCTGCTGGGTGCGGAGCGGAGCCTCCGGGAGCCCCTGGTGAGGATTCCCCGAGAGGGAGAGAGACGAGAGGTAAAGAGAGAAGGGGGAAGTGAGGGACAATGTGTGTGGGAGGTAGAGAAAAAAATCCTACTTCGCGGATTTTCATTTTTCGCGGGTGGTCCTGGAACAGAACGCCTGCGATAAACAAGGGATCGCTGTATTAACTTGCTCCCTCTGTTAAGAACCTCGCTGTATTTCGAACTGTACTTTTGGGGCATAAGCTGTCAGCAGCTGCTGAATATTTGAAAATGCTGAATATTTGAAGCTTGGTACAAGATTCAACCCAGCCAGAGCTGTCAGAAAAGGATTAACTCTTGTTGAGGAGGTTGTATAAATGAATTTCCTTCTTGCTTCCTAAGAAGAAACTCCCATTAATTATACTTAATTGAATTTGGTTGGTTTTGCTTTAAGTCAGCTCGGCATCCTTGAGCGGAGTTCTAGGGCTGTTTGATTGGCATGCTTTTCTAGACCGAATGTACCATTGCTGCTTTGGTTGGCACTTCGGGCCATTTGGTGATCTTTGTAGACTGCTTTAAGACACCAGGATAAAAATTCTTATAGCCTGGATATCTTCTCAACAGCTGTTTGGTTTAGAGTTTTTGTTCTGTTTTATTCAAGTTTGAGACAACTTCACTGTGTTGTGTTTAAGCAACACTGTACCAATTAATATTATTCGTTTGATAGTTCTGAAATTCATGGTTGGTGAAGGAAGGATACTTTTTAAAACCCACTATTTTCAATAGGACTAATTACTTTTGGAGTTTTTATGTTGTGCTTTTAAAGAAGTCATGGGACAACTATTTAAAGTAGTTTTGTACTTTTCTGCTAAAAAAAAAATAGCTACGGAAACTTAATATTATCAGGATAATACAGTGGTACCTCTATTTACAAATGCCTCTACTGACAAACTTTTCGAGATACAAACCCAATGTTTAAGATTTCTTTGCCTCTACTTCCAAACCATCTTCACCTTACGAACCCGAGTCCAGGTGCGTGTGATCTCTTACTGCGCGTGCGCTCTTTTATTGCCGCAGAGATTCCCCTGCCTTGTGACTGCCGTGGCTGGATTTTTCCTTTGCTTGCTGCCCCTGCCAGGATTCCCTGCCTATGGACTGCCAACGCCAACTGTAGCCAGCCGAAACACCTGGGATTTTCCCTTTGCTTGTGGCGGCAGTCCGGAGGCGGGGAATCCCAGCCATGGCAAGGCCCAGCGCTTCGGCCTCAGACAAGGCTCCCTGGCTCGCACTTGGTGCCTGGCACCCACTTCCTCTGGGAGAGTCCCTGGGAGAGTCCCAAAGCAGCTGGCTTTAATTCCCCACTCCCCCCGCAGGCTCGAGAACTGTCTTAATTGGAAGGAGCGGCGGAAGGAGAAGCGGAAGCGAGGAGAGATGGATGCCCTCCTCCTCCTTCTCCTATTGATCCCACTCCCTACAGAACAAACAAGAGGCCAAAAAAAGTGTAAAGGCTTCTTGATCAGCGAGCGCAGGTGCCGGGGATGAGGGCGCCTTGAAGGGACTCTCCCCCCGAAGAAGCGAGTGCCAGGCACCAAGTGCAAGCAAGGGAGCCTTGTCTGAGGCCAAAGCGCCGGTCCTTGCCACGGCTGGGATTCCCCTCTGCCTGCTGCCGCCACCGAAAACACTTTCAAGGAGGGTGGACGCCCCGCCGGCTGACAAGCTGCCAGGCAGCTTCACGCGTGTGTTAATCCACCTATAAGGCTCCTTCCTGGCAGCTCCGCTGTCTTCCCTCCCCCCTCCTCCATCCGCCCCCGAACAAGGATCTGAATGTCGGAGGTAATAAGGCGAAAGGGGTGAGTTTTGGGATGCATTTGCACACATTATTCACTTTTACATTGATTTCTATGGGAAAAATTGTTTCTACTTACAAACGTTTCTACTTACAAACCTGGTCACGGAACGAATTAAGTTCGTAAGTAGAGGTACCACTGTATATGGAGTCTTTGAGAAAGCTAAACTTAATCACAGTATTTTTTTAAAAGCTCTGGCATGTTTTTATAAAGTTTGTCCACATTATTTGAAAACTCACAATACCAAACATTGACTGACTTCAGAAATTTTAAGTAGTGAAGATTATTCCAGTGTTTATGCCGATTTCACAATACAAAAGACGCCCAAATAATATTCACTAAAAGCTTTAGAAAACTGGCAGATAGATTTTGGTGAGCATCATAAGTCATCAGTATAACAATCATCTATTTTGGATAACTTTATGTGGACTTCTGCTTTACACATACAAAACCAATGTCAAGATTATTGCAACCATCCCAGCTACCTGAAACTTCAAAACCCTATCACATCAAATGTAGTTATTTTAGAAGTCTTACTTAGCTTGAGCTTCAGTTTCTTTCCATAGTTTATAAATGACTTCAGGCATCAGATTTAAATTGTAAACAGTTATCTAGGGTTTTTATTGGGAAAAAAAGATAAACATAATTAATCTTTTGGCTTAAGGTTCTTAAGCCAAATTTCCTCGGTATACTGTATAGTTCCTTCTGTATTTTCATGCCTATTGGGTTAGTGTTGCTCTCAAGATTTGTAAGTTATTTCTTTACTAGAGGGATTCATTTTTGAGCCACTGACTGCCTTGAGAGGATTCTAATTAGTGTGGCACCATTAAGATATCTAATTTGTGTGCTGTTGGTGTTGAAAGTGGGTAGTATAGAAGTGTGGTTGCAAATCAATGTCTCTGAACTAAAGACTTATATGAAAATGGAACAAAGGGGGACAGTTCATTAATACTTACATCAGACTGCAAATGATTTAGACCTCAGACAAAGAAACCCTTTTCTGAGCCATGTGCTTTCTCTTGTAAAAGCCTCTTTTTGTTACTGCAAAATTACCATCTGTGGGCAGTGTGTTTTGCAGGCAAATAATTTTTTTGTACAAAGTCAGTTTGGTATGCCTTGTTTATAGGATGTCTTTGACAGGGCTGTCAAACTCCCAGCCTGCACCCCGGGTGTGTCATGTGCTGGCCACGCCCATGCCTGGTTTAGCGAAGGAAGGAAAAGACTCGATAACGTCACATGATGATGCCGTGACGCCATTAGTTTAACACCCCTGTCTTAGAGCATTTTAAGAGAAACTAATATGTTTTCTTAGTGGCCCTTGAAATATATATATATACATAACGGACTTTTATCCCTGAATTTACTATTGTGTATTTCAGAAAGATTTCCCTACCCTAAGCTGGAATTGTGTTTATTTATTTATGAGCTTTCAGGATCTGTAGTTATATTGAATGCTTCTCAAGTATCCCTGTGTTTATTTAGCAGTTTTTGTAATTCATTATGTTGATCTTTTTCAAACCGAGTCTCTGTTCTCCCTCCCCCTCCAGAAAATGCCTTCACGGTGCCACCTTGGTAATTCCTCTAGACATTCTTAACAAAAAGATCCTTTTGCATTTTAATAGAATACAGTAGTCCCTCGCTATACCACGCTTCACCTACTGCGGCTTCACTTCATCGCGGGTTTCTGAGGAAGTCGATTGGCAGATTTAAACAGCCCGCCAAACTCGATCGGCAGGTTTAAAAAAAAAAAATTGTAAATACTGTATTTAAATACTGTATCTAAAATAAATACTGTGTGGGAAGGGTTTATAAACACTTAAAACAATGAAAACTTACCAAACAATTACAATATAAATACTTAAATAAGTACTATCAGTCGATAAATTCCCCATCGCAGATTTCACCTATCGCGGCCAGGTCTGGAACGTAACACCAGCGATAGGTGAGGGACTACTGTACAGCATAAACGTATGAAGCATCAGAAGAAAATGATTATAACAGTCTGTAACATGTAAAGTCAACTGTTTAGTATCAAATCTAACCATTTTCTTGAAATGTAATTCTTCCTGAATCTCTTGCAGTTCTCAACCTCTCTGATGCCACGACCCCTTAATACAGTTCCTTGTGTTGTACTGACCCCCAACCATAAGTCTAGTGTCAATTCTCCCAACAGACCTTTAAGCTGATTGGCAGGAAGGTAAAAGGGACACCCCCACTGTAAACGCCTGATTGGTCGGATATATAAATATAAATATATTCCAAGGTGCCAGAATAGAAGCTTTTCTAACACCATGGGAAATTTGTCTTTTCCCATAGTCTTGGGCGACCCCTGTGAAACGGTCATTCAACCCCCAAAGGGATCTCAACCCCCAGGTTGAGAACCACTGTCTTAAATTCTATCAGGCCTGCATTGTTTGCATCAGTGGTGGGTTCTATATAATTTTGCCACTGGTTTGCATGTGGGTGACCCTTATGCGCAGAAGCTTCCTAGGCAGATGGGCGGAGCCTCCCACTGCCGGCATTACCAGTTCTAAGAACCAGTCTGAACCAGGAGCAACCCATTGCTGGCTTGCATGATTACAGACCATAACCTTTCTATTGGGTGGTCTATCATAAACTATGTTCATACTTTGAGCTATAGTATATTTAGTCCTTGAGGCAGGCCCATAATTACTGTTTGAATGTACTATGCCTTGCAAATTCATAGTTTGAATACGAGCCTTGTTTAATTGAACTTAATACAGTGGTACCTTACTTAAGAATGCCTCTACTTAAGAACTTTTCTAGATAAAAACCTGGTGTTCAAGATTTTTTTGCCTCTTCTTAAGAACCATTTTCTACTTAAGAACCCGAGCCCGGAAAAATTTCCTGGGAAATTTGAGAGCGGCACAAAGGCCCGTCCAGTTTCCTGCCATTGCCCCTTTAATCCCGCCCATCTCAGACTTTTCTGGGTGCCAGAGGAGCCTTTCGGTGGCGCTTAAGGAGGCTTTGGCAGTTCAGAGCGAACAAAGCATTTTCCTTTTTCTGGGCGCTTGGAGAGGGAATAAACATCTGCTAGCGCCCAGAGAAAAGAAATGCTCCCTTCACTCTGGGTAGCCCAGAGCGAACGGAGTATTTTCCTTTCCGCTTGGAGAGGGAATAAATCACTTTGCTGTGGTGACTCCGTTGTGCTGTCTCCCAGAAACCCGGCATGAGGTTGCCTTCCGGAGCGTCTGGGTATGGAAAGGCAAAGGGGGCGCTTCGTCCCAGCTGGATCAACTCGGCTTCAGCTAAACGGAGGAGTCACCACAGTGAAGGAAAGGCGCCGGCTACAAAGCGAGCGGGCGAGAGGAGAGGGGAGCCCTTCAGCATGGGAAGGAAGAGGAAGCAGGTAGCAGCAACAGCAGCAGCCGCCGCCTTTTGGTCAAAGGAGCAGGAGGTTCCCCCCGCTCGCCCGCCTGGGTTTCTCTCTCTGGCGCAGTGTATGGGAGGCAGTCTCACGCCGGGTGTATGGGAGGCTCATGCTCCTCCTCGCCGCCTCAGAGTCCCTCTTTTTTTTTTTTTTAAGTCTTAAACTTTGGGATTTTTTTGTTTCCCTTCACCTCACCTTCTTCCTTCAGCAGCGACTGTCCTCCTCCTCTTCTTCCTCCTCCTCCTTCTCCTCCCACCCAAATTGTGAGCTTTTATTTCTTTACTGATGGGTTTGCATGCATTATTTGCTTTTACATTGATTCCTATGGGAAAAATTGTTTCTTCTTAAGAATGTTTCTACTTAAGAACCTGGTCACGGAACGAATTAAGTTCTTAAGTAGAGGTACCACCATACTTGTTAAATTTCAATCTGATGCATGCATATACAATTTAAAGTATTATAACGTATTAATTAATGCTGTTTCTGCTGTATATTGTACACCTGACTGGAAGAACTACATTCATGTGAACCACATTCATATGTTCATACTTTGAGCTATAGTATATTTGGTCCTTGAGGCAGGCCCGTAATTACTCTTTAAATGTACTATGCCTTGCAAATTCATAGTTTGAATACGAGCTTCAATTTAATTGAAGTTAATACTTGTTAAATTTCAATCTGGTGCATGCATACACAATTTAAAGGATTGTAACATATTAATTAATGTTGTTTCTGCTGTATATTGTACATCTGACTGGAAGAACTACATTCTTAGTTTGCTGGATATATTACTTTCATTTTCTGCTGTCATAGAAAGGTAATAATTAGAATACATTTAAACTTGAGGACTCCTAAATTTTCTTTTTCAGTAAGGAATTGCTGAAACTTAGACATATTTTACGCACATCATCCATGAAAAGTAGATGTAAATGAATTATCTATACGGTTACTTGTCACCGCAGCTGTTTTTATTTAAACTGCTTCTCATTGAGTTGCTCATTTTTTTCCAGTAGAATATTGAAAGTAAATTGTCATTTAAAGTTGAGCTATTTGCTTCTCTCAAAAACATTCAGAAGTATTGGCTACTGTGAAATAATACATATTGGCTGCTGTTCTACTGCATCGCTGAGGCGTTTGAGGTTCGGCCTGATTTTAGGTGGCGTCCATTTTACTGCTCTGAACGTGACTATCTTTCTTTTGGTGCTATTCCAGTTCCGTCTCCCAGTAAGTTCCGGTCTCCAGCAGCGCCCTCACCTCTGGCTCTGAGACAGCCAGTAAAAGCGTTTAATACCCATGGACCTAATTCTGTTTCCGAAGCCACACAGCTGCCTTTAGCGGCTCCCGGTTCTGCCTCAGCAAGTCCATCCAGCAGCATCAACAGTGCTACGCTTACCAGACCTGCAGGAACCACGGGGTTAAGGAGTGGCTTGCCAAGACCTAGTGCCCCCTCCACCGGGGGCATTCCAGTGCCTCGCAGCAAACTCACACAGCCCGTTCGCAGGTGAGTCCGCCGCTTTTCACATTTTACATTGGGGAAAACCATCATGTGGGAGAAACGCTCGTGTCTTGTGGGAGCATTATTTCACGTATCCAGAATGATTTGTGTCTCATGTGTTTATTCGGAAAAACAAGACAGTTTTGTATCAAAACGAACGTATTTTTCAGTGGTGTATTTCTGGTACTTCTGAGAAGCGGGTAATAGAAAGGAATGTTATTTTGTGTGTAATCTGGGGGGGGGGGACACTTAAATCTATTTTTCTGCCTTTGGATAAGTGTTTTGGGATAAGATGGGGGATATGCACGAATCCCAGTGACCAGTTAGGTCCCACAGAGTGGGTCTTCTCCGGGTACCGTCAACCAAACAATGTCGCTTGGCGGGACCCAGAGGAAGAGCCTTCTCTGTGACGGCCCCGGCCCTCTGGAACCAACTCCCCCCAGAGATTAGAATTGCCCCCACCCTCCTTGCCTTTTGTAAGCTGCTTAAAACCCACCTCTGCCGCCAGGCATGGGGGAACTGAGATACACTTTCCCCCTAGGCCTTTACAATTTTATGCATGGTATGTCTGTATGTATGCTTGGTTTTTATATAATGGGTTTTTAACTGTTTTTAGTATTGGATTTTGTTATATACTGTTTTACTGTTGTTGTTAGCCGCCCCGAGTCTGCGGAGAGGGGCGGCATACAAATCCAATAAAGAAATAAATAAATAAATGGGTAGACTTTGAAAGAGCTGAATGTTTTATGGACGCTGCAGTTTTTATATCAACAAAGGTGGAAAGTAATTTTGGGTGTTTTTTTACACTATTGCTTTTGAATGAAATAACTATAATTTTAAATAATCATTACCATGTGTACATTTTGACTTAAATCTATACTGGAAGGCTTTTTTTCTTACTCTAGTCTATCATTGTCTTTCTTATTTTGAGGTTCTTTGTGGAATTCTTGCATAGATTCTTTACACCAAGGACGTTTTCTGGCTCATGACAATGTTAGACTGCATGGCATCGGGCCAGATTACTTGCAGGACTGCCTTCTGCTGTATGAGTCCCAGCGTCCGGTTAGGTCCCACAGGTCGGCCTTCTCCAGATCCCGTCAACTAGACAATGTCACTTGGTGGGGCCTAGAGGAAGGGCCTTCTCTCTGAGGGCCCCAGCCTACTGGAATCAGCTCCCCCTGGAGATTCGCACTTACCCCACCTCCTCGCCTTCCATAAGAGTCTTAAGACATATTTATGCTGCCAGGCTTTGGGCGATTAGATCGTAGCCCCCTGGCCAACGAACGTTATATATGGCTGTTGTTTGAATGGGTATGATTGATTTTTAACACTATTAAGGATTTTGGAGTACGGTAGTTACTTAGTTTTAATTAATTGGATTTAGATTACTGTATTTTATTGTTTATTTTTACATGTTGTAAGCTGCTCCAAATCCTTGGAGGGGGGCGGGCATATACAGTGTTCCCTCGATTTTCACAGGGATGCGTTCCAAGACCGCCCGCGAAAGTCAAATTTCCGCGAAGTAGAGATGCGAAAGTAAATACACCATTTTTGGCTATTAACAGTATCACGAGCCATCCCTTAACACTTTAAACCCCTAAATTACCATTTCCCATTCCCCTAACAACCATTTACTCACCATTATTACTGGTACTCACCATTGAATAAGACACTTAGTGATCCAGATATTTATAAACATAATTATTTATTAACAATAATTTATTTATTTTTTGCGATAATGCTGATTGCCCAAGATTTCGGCCAATCAGTAATGGCAGATGAAAGCTTGGTGACGATGTATGACATCATTGGCGGGAAAAACCGTGGTATAGAAAAAAACCCGCGAAATATTTTTTTAATTAATATTTTTGAAAAAACGTGGTACACTGTTCCCTCAATTTCTGCGAGGGATGCATTCCGAGACCGCCCGCGAAAGTCGAATTTCCGCGAAGTAGAGATGCGGAAGTAAATACACCATTTTTGGCTATGGACAGTGTCACAAGCCATCCCTTAACACTTTAAACCCCTAAATTACCATTTCCCATTCCCTTAACAGCCATTTACTCACCCTTATTACTGGTACTCACCATTGAATAAGACACTTAGTGATCCTGATATTTATAAACATAATTATTTCTTAGCAGTAATTATTTTTTTTGTTATTTATTTGCAAAAATTATTACTTTGGCGATGACGTATGACGTCATCGGGCGGGGAAAACCATAGTATAGGGGAAAAAACGTGAAATATTTTTTAATTAATATTTTTTTAAAAACCGTGGTATAGGCTATCCGCGAAGTTCGAACCCGCGAAAATCGAGGGAACGCTGTATAGGCTATTCGCGAAGTTCGAACCCGCGAAAATCAAGGGAACGCTGTAAATCCAATCAATCAATCAATAATACTACAAGTAGTCCTTGCTTAATGATCAGTCCTTAATGGCTGTTCAAAGTTACAACGGACTTTCCAAAAGCCACTTCAGCACCCTCGCAGTTGTCCAACTTTACAACCGTTCTGCAATCCCCCCCATACACATCCCTACAGGCCTTTGCACGCACGCACACACACACCAGATCTCTGCAGACATTAGGTCTGATTTCCCCCCCAAAAAAATCCAAGTCCCACACCCTCCTCCTCGCTTGCCTTTTGAAAAGTTCCAGAGGCTTCTAGAACAGATCACTTAAACACAAGGTTGCGCAGCATGATTCTAGAAGCAGCTGCCATATTGAATTGTCACCTGGAACAATGGCTGTTTTCTGAATTGTGCCACGTGGCCACGCAACAAATCGCTCCTTTCTACTTCCCTAACACAATTTGCACAGCACTCCAGGAAGCTTCGGGGTCTCTTGTCTTTTTTTGTAGCGCTGCCTAGGCTGTATTAGGGGAGGAAAACGGATCACTTGGACATGGCAGCCCTGGGGCGCGATTCAGGAAGTAGCCACCATGTTCCCAGAAACCACAATTCAGTACAGCCTCTGGGAACATGACTGCTTTCAGAATCGTGCCATATGGCTGTGCAATGAAGTTCTTCGAGACTCAGTGGGGAAGGAAGAGGCCTGTGAGGACCTAGTGGATGGGGGAAAGCAGGCCCAAAGTATGTGGAGAACACAAGAGTTATGAAATGGAGCATGGGTAGCTTGTGGCGGGCAACGCTTTGGAAGACCAAGGGCGGGCAGGGCTGTGGTAGACCTCCCAAAGCCTCCCCAACCTCAGGCACCACATGGTCTGCTTAATAACCCATGCAGTCATTTTAAGTACCTCATTAGGGAGAGCAGGCGGTGGGGTCATTAAAGCCCATCTTGACATGTAATGATAGTGGGCAGGGTCCACGACAGTCATATATCAAGGACTGCCTTTATACTTGCTTGCCTCTTTACCTTCTAGTCCAGGGGCCTCCAACCTTGGCAACTTTGAAACTTGTGGACCTCAACTCCCAGAGTCCCTCAGCCAGCTTTTGTCAGGTCTGCTTCGTTCAGAATTTAGGAAAGTAAAGCTCAGAGTCCATTTTGAACTCCAAAGGTCACTTTTACTAAATCAGAAGTGAATGCATCAAAAGAAAAGAAAAGTCTAAGGGAAAAGGTGCGAGAGATGGCTATTACAAAATAACCCCAACACCCCCCTTTGCAGTTCATCCAATCCACATTGCCCATAATCGTCAGGTGGGTGCATCTTCGCTGGCGTGTCACGTTTTTGGAATGTGTGGCCGTTAACCTTGGCTCGCTGATAAGCAGGTCTGCTCTGCGCATCTGTGCCAGCCTCCAGCTGCCCCCCTTCTTCACCCTTTCTCAAAATTCTATTGGGCTCCTCCAGCAAACTTTCCCCCCACCCAATACTGAATACCTCCCCCCACCCCCATTTCTTATGACAGTTGAAGTGCAGTTGAAGATAGGAAGGAAAACGCAACGAGTCTGACAGCTTTGCTGGCTGAGGAATTCTGGGAATTGAAGTTCACAAGTCTTAAAGTTGCCAAGGTTGGAGACCCTTGGTCTAGTCTCTCCCGTTCATTCTGTGCAAGAAATGCTATGAACGTACCTGTAGACACCCTTAGCTGAGTCACCTTGTCGCAGGATGACTTTTATCAAAGAGTGAGCTAAAATTGTAAAATTTTAAATGAGCAAATAATATTGAAATTCCCAAGGGGGTTCTTTAACCAGGAAATGTACCGAGTGCAGGCGCATGCTGTGATTACATGCAAGAATCAGTAAAATTATTTCCCAGTCATGGGGCGCTTCGACAACTTTCAACTTGCAGTTGCACTTTGGCTGCACAAATCCGGACAACCACCAGATGTCAGCCAAGACAGGCAACAATTCTACCTCTTTACTGCCACAGTATGTTCAACGGATCAGTCAGTCAATGTTCATTTGGAAGAAAACGGACATAGACAGATCTCTAACTTGTCACTTACATCTAAAGTCCTCCACACACAACAGAATGCCCTACGCAACCAGACTTGAAATCCTAGGCTAAGAAATCTTAGCACTACGTTGACTACTTCAGCTTTAATCACGACAATACGCAGGCACACAACAGATATAAACTCAAAGTAAACCGCTCCAAACTCAACTGAGTAGTTAATACATGGAACTCACTACCTGATTCTGTGGTATCATCACCAAACCCCCAAAACTTTACCCTTAGACTACCCACTGTTGACCTCACCCAATTCCTAAGAGGTCAGTAAGGAGTGTGCATAAGTGCACTAGCGTGACTACCGTCCTAATGTTTCTCTAGTATTAGTACCAATATCATGTTTATAAACATTTTTATATCTTTGTATACTACCAATACATACTTGACAAAATAAATAAATAAATATTTTTTTGGTGAAAAAGCAATTGGCAGCAGCTGTGGTGGTTCTGCATAACTTTTGTTCTTTTGCTGCCATCTAGTGATTCCACAGTTGAGGACTCTTAAATTTTAGCCAGAAAAAAACTTACAAATTGGTGGCCTTATTGTGTTGCTTGGAGGAATTACATGTACAACATGTAAGTAAGTAGCACAACATGGCTATGTTCAAAAATATTTTTTTTGTAGGCCTGTGTTATTATACAATAACGGGCATTAGGAAGATGTACGAAAACATCTTCATGTGTCAGACTACTGGAATAATTAGGGCAGTGTTTCCCAACCTTTTTTGAGCCGCAGCACATTATTCACATTTACAAAATCCTGGGGAACATTGAGCCGGCGCTAAAGAAAGTTTGCACACACACAAAATCTCTCTTCCTCCCTTTCGCTCTATTTCTCTCTCTCCCTCTTTCTCTTCCTTCCTTCCTCTTTCTTTACCTCTCTCCATCCCTCTTTGTTTCTCCCTTCCTTCCTCTCTTTTTTGCTCCCTTTCTCTCTCCTGCCTTCCCTCCCTCTATGTCTTTCCCTCTCCCTCCTTCCCCCTCTTTCTCTCTCTCTCTCTTGCTGTCTTTCTCTTTCTCTCTTCCCCTTCTCTCTCCCTCTCTCTCTCTTTCTCTCTCTTTCTTGCTATCTCTTTCTCTCTTTTTTTGCTTTCTCTCTCTTTCTCTCCCCCCTCTCTCGCTATCTCTTTCTCTCTTTCTTGCTATCTCTCTTCTCTCTCTTTTTTGCTTTCTCTCTCTTTCTCTCTATCCCTCTCTCGCTATCTCTTTCTCTCTCTTTCTCTCTCTTTTTCTTTCTCTCTTTCTCGTACACCACGCCGCAGCAGCGGCATTGGGCAGTAGCCATGGGGCTGTGGCAGGGTGGTCAGCTGTGAGGCGGAGCTCCGGAACGGAGGCACCGACGGCGGTGGCTGGACATGTTGCTAGATGCTGTACATGCTAGCGTTGCGCTGGGCATGGGCATGGGGCTGGAGCCTCCGTCCCAGCCCAGCTAGCAGGCAAGTGCCAGCCACGCAATGCCAGCATGTACGGCGTACAGCAACATGTCCAGCCGCCGTCGTTGGTGCCTCTGTCCTGGAGTTCTGGCTCGCAGCCGACCACCCTGCCGACGCCCAGCGGCTACTGCCTGGTGCCGCTGCTGCCAACGCCCTCCTGCTGCCAACGCCCTCCCGCCGGGCCCTAAAGCTCACCTGCTGCCGACGCCAGGGAAGCTCCAGCCGGGCGGGGTGCTGCAGCTGCCGGAAAACTTGGAAGGCGCAAAGAAGGAAGCTCAGCTTCCGGTCTCACAACTTTTTGCTCTTCACACTCTCAGCAAAAAGTTGTGAGACCGGAAGCTTTCTTCTTTGCGGCACACCTGACCAGGGAAACACTGAATTAGGGGACCGAAAGGAGGAATAAGAAAAGGCATTGCTGAATATTATTAAAATTATTTGGCATTAGGAGATAAATAGTACAGAACCTTTGATTGTTTCCATTTTTGTTCATTACATCAAAAGGTAAAGAAAATAGATAAATAATGAACCAGAATATCTTGGAGAAACTTTTCTGATGCATCTCATTTTCTCTGTTTCAGATCTTTGCCAGCTCCCAAAGCCTATAGCAGCGCAAAAGACGAGAGCTGGAAGGATGGCTGCTATTGAGCGGCAGCGCATGTAACTCAGCCACGCCCATCTTCACCAGGCTAAACCACAAGTCAACATGCAGACCAATGGAAATATACTTTGGGAGGGAGGGGTTGAAAACTCTCCAGATCTCTCTGTCTTTAATTAGCACAAGCTGGCAGAGATTATAAAACAGCACTTTAATGACACTAACATCATATACTTGGTGATCACTCAAATCATTTTTACGTGAATCACGTATCATTTCTGAAGCTCCGCTTCCCTGCTTCCTAAAAATTGTTATCAACGCTCACATGGCTACTACAGCAGCAGCCCACCACGGATGCAAACCAGGGCAGATATCTTTAATATCATTAATATGCCAAAGATATGTCCATTTTGGAAAAAAAGCAGCACGTAAAATGTTAAGCAAAAAAAAAAAATCTTGAAAGATCACACATTACTTGATTTTAAAGACCAAGGCGAAATTTCTGTAGCATGTAGAAGAGAAATATTAATGGTCAATCAAAGCAAAAAAAAAAAAATTAGATTGTAAAAATGCTAACTGGGCTAGGTGAGACAATTGCTTTAGACAATTGTGGAAGAGATGTGTTGAGAAACTGAGTCACACCAGAACGTCGTCTCTGGAATCTCACTGTGGGAGCGGTAGGAAAGTCCGTACCATTTTTTTTACAAAACAAACCTAGGCCTCTGGGACATCATAAGCATAGGTTGCATTTTTTTTATGTTGACTTGTTCATATCAGGTTTTGTATAATACTACGATTGCCAAAAGGGCTCGTTTTCAGTTGTACAATCCCAAAACTAGCTGTTCCTGGCTCAGGAAAATAGCCTTTCTCTCTCTTTTTTTGCAGTGATATTTTTTGAATATACAAGTTCTTTTTACAAGCAAGCTTCCTGGAAAGAGAAGGGATGAAGACATATCGCCACGTGCTTACTACCTGGAGTGCAACTTGAGCAGGCCCGTAGTTAACATGAAGGGAAAAACAGCTATGCAGCCCTTAACCAGAGGTTCTAAAGAAATCAGTTGTTCCGCTGATACCAAATGATTTATTCATGTGGGTTATGTTTCACAGTATGAGGGAGTCCGTCTTTCTCTTTATTAAAAAGAAAAAAAAATCAGCTTCCTAAAGGTGTGTTGAATTGTAAATACTTCCACTGAGGTTTATTGCCCCTTATTAATACTTTAACTGATGTACTTTGCCTTATATTTGTATTTTGCATTGTTGGTAACAGTTTGCAAAGAAAAAACAGAAAACTCTGCCATGTATGTTTACAAAGTGGTTTGTTCCTCTAACCGTTGTCGGCTTTTCGCTATTTCGCCAGTCCTTATTTGTCAGGGTATCCCATCACGCAGTAGGAAAAAAAATACTAATACCCAAAGCCCCATCTTTTGCAGATCCCCTTTTCAGTTGCTTTTATGTTGGAGTGGAAGACAGAAAGTAAGCTACTTTTGCCAGAAAGAAATTCAGAATAAGTCGGTTGCAAGAATTATTTTTCTTTTTAAGGGAAAAAAAAAGGCAGTCTCTTAGAATAACATTTCCTTTTGCCGTCTAAAACAGAGGTCTCCAACCTTGGCAACTTTAAGACTTTTGGACTTCAACTCTGGGAGTTAAATCCCACAAGTCTTAAAGTTGCCAAGGTTGGAAACCCCTGGTGTAAAGCACTGAGCTTTAAAAAAACCCAAGGTTTTAGCTAGGATACCATTTTGGTAAAGGACTGAACATCCAAACACATTCTGTTTGCAGCTTGAAAAAAAACCTCATTCATGCCTGCCTCTTAAAATGCGTGCTTTTGAATTTTTACCAGAAAAAAAAGAGAGAGTTAAGTGGTTTTGGGGATTCCAGTCTTCTATTATTTAGATTAGCCTTCCTAGATTAGCGGATTAAAAGCCATGCAATTTTTTTACTTGAATTGGAAATGTGACCAAGGCAGGATAGGATTAGACATCTGTTCCAGCACTCAGGCAATGTTTAAATTTCTTTTCTTTTTTTTTAATTGGAAAGGAAGGGCCCTTCTGTGGTCTGGTGTAAGGGATGGGATTCTGGGATCTTTAGTTGCTGGGTTCTGAAGGCACAATATAGAGACCTTTCAGACGTGCGTTTATCATCTGCGAGTAAGAGATGGGCATCTCTTATCTTGTCGCTTTACATAGTGAGATTACTTGCACTTCTGTGAGTGAGTCACAAGCACAGTGTGGGAAGTGATTCTTTTCCTTTAACTGGGAATGTCACTATCAACACATCCTAATTTACAGTCAAGTCAGAACAAGAAGAATTGAACTGAGGTGGTCTTCTTAAATCAGGGTAGCCAATAATTATAGGGAGAGAAGCTAACAGAGCTGTGCTGCACTGTTAGTCCAGCCTATTTAACGCGCCGAAAAGAAAACATGAGATAATCTAAATATTTTTAGGTAACTTTTGCCTATCCTAATTTTTAAAATGGGGCTCTAGCAAAACAGATATTGCAGTCTTTATAAGTGGGGACATTCTCATTTCTACTTTTACTACAAAAATAATGATATTTAACTGAGTATTTTCTTCAAACATCCAGATGTTGCCTTTTTTAACCAAGCTACATCACCTTGATTTATAAGTGTGTTTTTATGGAAGTTCACCCTTGCGTTACTTCAATAAAGCATCAAGTTTTAAGGGCATCATTCCCCTGCTGCCACATTGCAATAAACATCCAGCAAATTTAGATTCCTGAAAAAGGTGTAGTTAGAGGAGACTTTCACATTGTCAGTTCATTTGATTGCCATGACATCCTATGACTTTCTGTGTTTTAGAGGTTTGGGTATATTGAAGTGTGGAAACATGAATATGATAAACTAGTGCCTATGATTTACTTAATTTATGTTTGACAATAGTTGTTAAGGGTTTTATGAATGGTGGGGGGGGATTGTGTCAACAGCTCAGAATTGTACGTATGTATGTAGGCAGAAAACAGGAGTTCAGCTTCTAAAATTTATTTAATTTTTCTTCAGTGTTTGAATGTTTTTTTGTAAATGTTAATAATAAAAAAGTGTAAAAAGGAAGAATATAGGTATTCTTAAAACATTTCTTTGACTCCTTTTTGAAATAAAATATATATAAAATGAAATATTTGTTGTTTGCTTTAAGTATATTAAATACTTTGTTCATTTGAATGTTTTCAGAAAAGAAACTTGAATGGGAGATGCTGCCTTATGTTCAAATTACACATAATACAAACAATCCCATTTTTAAGCATAGTATATTATGAATCAAATAGGAAAAGGGAGAGTTTATTTTAAAAGTGAAAGCAAACTAGACAGTAACAGAGAACGGTTAGCAACAGCATAATTTATATAACTATTTTTAATGTCTGCATAAATTATTTTGTTTTAATAATGTAACCTGGTTAATTTTACTTTTAATTTTATTCATATGAAATGTTGTAAATTTACCATTAATGCATGCTAGCTTCTTAGTTTTTCTTTTCAGATGTTCTGTTTTCTAAATCTTCATTTGTTCTCTTACAAAACAACAGAATAGAGTTTCTTCTATTTTTATTATTTTTTTAAAGCTTAAGTAGATTTACCATTCTCTAAAGTTTTTTTTAATGGCCTTTTTTGTTCCTGCATAAACATTGTTGTACATTTCATCACAAGGAAGATAACTTTCTCTCAATTTACTGCTAATTAGAGGCACGATTTTGTGTTTGCATTTTTATCAAAGTGAAATTTTTCGAGTGGATGAACCTAAACCCCTAATGATAGTTCTGATTCCAAATTCTTGAATAATGGTGCTATGGATCAGCCACTTGTGTTCTGAATCATAGTCCGCCCTATTAGTGTTTGTTGCATAAAATTAAATCCAGACGTACAGACAGATACAGATATATATATTTATATTGGTTTTAATTGTTGTGCAACGCACAGAGTCCAGAAGGAGTTGGGCAGCTTATAAATCTACTAAATAAAGAAATAAAATAAATACAATACCATTAGCAGAGTTCTTCAATGTAGCAGCAGTTATAAGTAAAACACAAGCAGCTTCTAATTCAGAATTAAGAGCACAGAGTGGGCTGAGCTACAACCAGCCTTAAGCTTAAATTTTCAGTTTCGATTCTCTGCACAGACTCAGAAGGGTTTAACTCCCATTGGCTGACTTAGTTGCCATGAATATCTTAACATGCCCTCCAAATTTGGACAGCCTTCACAGCCCTAGGGAATACTACAAAAAGATAAAATAGTTATTTCCCCTAAAGTTGACATTTTTACAACATAACACATTGTAGGGTGGTTCTAACAAACACAGAAAGCTTGGCTCCCTCTACCTAATGGTGAGGTCCTCCCAGACATGCATCCAGGTGAATTATTGATCCATCTGCAGACTTTACTATAAATCATGGCAAAACACAGCTCAATATATTTCAGAGCCAGGATAGTCTACAACAGGAGTGTCAAGCTGAAGGCCTGGGTGCCGGATCCGGCCTGCAGCTTGTTTAGATCTGGCCTGTGGGGCTGTCCTGGAAACAGTGAAGGACCAGCTTGCAGTGCCTCTGCCAGCAAAAATAGGCTCTGGAGCGCCACACCTTACTCCTGAGCTTCATTTTCATTGGCAGAAGGCTGCAAGAGGCCCTCACAGCTGAAAACAGCTCATGAGTCTGTTTTTACTGGCAGAGTGCTTGGGCCACCATAGGCGTCCCCAACATGAGTGACATCAAGCGGCCCTGCCCACCCTGGCCACACCCACCCCAGTCTCTCAAGCTCAAACACACCATAATGAAATCGAGTTTGACACCCTTGTTCTACAGAGTAGCCTGGCTGCCACAATTTTATTTATTTATTTATTTATTAGATTTGTATACCGCCCTTCTGCGAGGACTTGGGGCGGCTACTTAAGTTTCTACTTACAGTAGTTTAGTTCATTCTATTACGCTATCCAGGATGCACCACAAGCAAACTAGCTTCATACCCCTGAAACCTGAATGCCCAGACATTAGAATAGAATAATAGAGTTAGAAGGGACATTGGAAGTCTCCTAGTCCAACCTCTCGCTCAAGCAGGAAATTTTATACCATCTCACACAAATAGTTGTCCAATCTCATCTTAAAAACTTCCAGTGTTGGAGAAGTCACAACTTCTGGAGGCAAGTTCTTCCACTGATTAATTGTTCTCATTGTCAGGAAATTTATCCTCAGTTCTAAGTTGCTTCACTCCTTGATTAGTTTCCACCCATTGCTTCTTGTTCTATCCTCGGATGCTTTGGAGAATAGCCTGAGTACTCCTCTGTGGCAATCCCTAAGATATTGGAACACTGCTATCATGTCTCTCCTAGTCCTTCTTTTAATAAGACTAGATATATCCAGTTCCAGCAACCGTTCTTTAGATGTTTTAGTCTTCAGTCCCCTATTCATCTTTGTTGCTCTTCTCTGCACTTTTTCTAGAGTGTCAACATCTTTTTTACACTGTGGCAACAAAAACTGGATGAAGTATTCCACATGTGGCCTTACCAAGGCACTATAAAGTGGCCTTAACACTTCACAGGATCTTGATTCTATCTCTCTGTCAGCTGAGGGCATATACCAGTCCATTATCTGTTGTTGTTTGTTATGAAGGATTCTACACATCAATGGTTAGATAGCCTCAACATTGATAATCGAACACAGATATTTTTAACATTTTTTTTACTAATCTAGGTAAAATGTTCCTATTCGTTGCTATTCCATGTATGATATTCCAGAGGTCCCCAACCGCCGGTCCGCGGACCGGGACCGGGCCGTTGGGGTTTTCCAGCCGGTCCGCGGCGCCGCTGCCCTCCCGGCAGAGGACATTATGCAGGACAGGGTGGGGCGTCGGGCAGGGCGGGGAGAATCAGGAGGCTCCTTTGGCGGCTGGGGGCTGCCTGGCTTTGAGTTTTTGGCTGGGGGGGGACTTAGGAAGGTCCTACTTCTCCCCCCCCAGCCAAAAACTCAAAGCCTATCTGCTGGATACGGGCGATGAGTGGGACGAGCGGCGCCGAAGCCGGTGGCTGTGGCAGCTGCTGCAAGAGGCTTCCGCGCCGCTCTGTCCCACTCATCGCCCGTATCCAGCAGATAGGCTTTGAGTTTTTGGCTGGGGGGGGACTTAGGAAGGTCCTACTTCTCCCCCCCCCAGCCAAAAACTCAAAGCCTATCTGCTGGATACGGGCGATGAGCGGGACGAGCGGCGCCGAAGCCGGTGGCTGTGGCAGCTGCTGCAAGAGGCTTCCGCGTCGCTCTGTCCCACTCATCGCCCGTATCCAGCAGATAGGCTTTGAGTTTTTGGCTGGGGGGGGGAGAAGTAGGACCTTCCTAACTCCCCCCCCAGCCAAAATAACAAAGCCAGGCAGCCCCCAGCCGCGAGGTGCCCCCTCCCCTTCCCTTTCACACGCAGCTTCGGGCCCCCTGAGCGTGTGCAGAGCGCCCCCAGCGCCGCCCCAGCCGAGAGACCCCTGCCCTCCTTTTTCCCCGACCGGACGGAGCCCGCCGTGGGGGTGTCCCACGCGGGGCGCCCCCTCCCCTCCCATGGAGCCCTGCCCTGTTTGGTGCCCGCTGGCCGGGCAACGGCCTTCCTCCCTCCCTGCCTCGTGTTTGCAGAGCTCCGCCGGGCAAAGTTCGGACGCCTTCTGGGCGCACGCACACATCCACACCTCCACCCCCCGGGAGGAATTCATCCCCTGCCCAGAATTGGCCAGCCCAGCAACGCTGCCCTGCTCCCTTCGGAGGTGCGGAGAGGGCGGGGAGAGGAATTTAACCCCGAAAGTGGCCAGGGTTGCGCAGAAATTCCCCCAACCTTCGCTGGTTTCGGGCCAGGGAAGAGGGGCCCGTGTTTACCTGGCTGATTCGGGGATGAGAGACCACCAGGAGCTCCGCAAGGCTGCGTGACTTGGATTGGCAAGTCCGAAAAAGACCCCCGGGATGGGTGAGTGGAGGGAGAGGGAGAAAGAGAGAGGGAGAGAGGGGGAGAAAGAGAGAGAAAGAGATAGCAAGAGAGGGAGAGAGAGAAAGAGAGAGGGAGAGGGGGGAGAGAGAGAGAAAGAGAGGGAGAGGGAGAAAGAGAGAGGGAGAGGGGGGGGAGAAAGAGAGAGAAAGAAAGAGATAGCAAGAGAGGAGAGAGAGAAAGAGAGAGAGGGGGGAGAGAGAGAGGGAGAAGGAGAGAGGGAGAGAGGGGGGAGAAAGAGAGAGAAAGAGATAGCAAGAGAGGGAGAGAGAGAAAGAGAGAGGGAGAGAGGGGGGAGAGAAAGAGATAGCAAGAGAGGGAGAGAGAGAAAGAGAGGGAGAGGGGGAGAGATAGCAAGAGAGGGAGAGAGGGAAAGAGGGGGGAGAGAGGGGGGAGAGAAAGGGAGAGAGAGATAGGAGATAAAGGAAGAGGAGAGATAGAAAGGAAGAGAGAGAAAGAAAGAGGGATAGAAAGAGAGTGAGAGATGCTCAGTGAGCCTTTCTTTGAAGTTGCCTTTCTTTCTTTCTTTCTTTCTTTCTTTCTTTCTTTCTCTTTCTTTTGCTCTCTTGCTCTCTTGCTCTTTCATTCTTTTTTCTCTCTCTTGCTTTCTTTCTTTCTCTTGCTTTCTCTCCTTCCTTCCCTCCTTCCATTTCTTTCATTCCCCCTCTCTATTTTTATTTCTCTTTCATTCTCTTTCTTTCTTTCTTTCTTTCTTGCTCTTTTTCTTTCTCTCTTTTACCTTCCCTTCCTCTATTTCTTCTTTTCTTTCTCCTTCCTACCTTCTTCCCTCCCTCCCTTCCTTCAGTCTTTCCTCTCTTACTCTCCCCTTTCATAAGTTTCCTTGCTTCCTTCCTCTGTTCCTGTCCCTTCCCCCTTTCTTTCTTTCTTTCTTTCTTTCTTTCTTTCCTTCCTTTCCTCCCTCCATTTCTTGCTTTCCTTTTCCTTCCTCCCTTCTTTCCTCCCTCATTCCCTTCTTTCACTCCTTCTTCTCTTACTCTCCCCTTTCACCCCTCCCCAAAGAAGGTAAATTTCATACATAATTGGTATGTCGCAAAATAAAGTAGTTTTAAAATGGCGGGGAGGGGGCCCCCAGACACTTAGGCTGTATGGGGCCCCAAAATTTCTGATGGCGGCCCTGGCTCCACCCCTCCATAACCCCACCCCCATATGACCAAAGCCCCCCCCCCCCCCGGGCCATGGAAAACTGGTCTAGCTTAAAGCCGGTCCCTGGTGCAAAAAAGGTTGGGGACCTCTGTGATATTCCATATGTTGAATAAATAAATAAATATCAGTTTAATATAATAATATAAAAGCTGATGTTCGTCCATCATGTTCGAAGAGGACCTTGACATCCCAGGTTGTGGGCTGTCTAGAGTTGGCTGGTAAGGACTATACAGCCACGAAATGTTCTCCCACATGTTGGGCAGATATATGTGGACACCATTGTCACAGCATTTGCAGCTCTCGTTTTGTGGAATGTTCGCTTCTCTTCTGCTATGAATGTTCTTCTGGCCTCAGATATCTAGCAGCCTTCGTGGATCGCCAAGCACCACGTTGATCAATCTTGTGCCACAGTTTCCCAAGAGATGTCGATATCAAGAAACTTGAAGGAGGCTTTCAGTGTATCTTATAAAAGCTAAAATTGGGTTGTTGATGTATGAGGGTCACCCAGAAAGTAATGCACCACATTTTTTTCTCAGCCTACAGTAATACGAATGCGAAACTTTAGATATACATTATTTGAATTGTCAGGAGTGCGTGTGTAAATGTTGAGTTTATTCAGACAGATAGCGTAGCTGCAGCAGTGTTTTGAAATGGTGTCTTTAAGTGATGAACATTACAAGCACCGTGTCATTGAATTTCTCACTGCGGAGAAAGAAACTGTTGGAAACATTCACAAACGTTTGTGTACAGTTTATGGAGAATCTGCAGTCGACAGAAGTACGGTTAGTCGTTGGTCACAGCGGGTGAGGCCATTAGAAGATGGAAATGGCTTCGTGACCAGAACAAGGAGTGGTACCGATGGGGCATACATGCCCTTGTGTCTCGCTGGAGGAAGGCCATAGAATGGGATAGAGATTACAGGGAAAAATAGGGAGTGTAGAAGAAACATCATGCTTTCTTTTGTGTAAGTTTCATTGTGTTCAATAAATAATTGTTGAAGAAAAAAATGTGGTGCATTACTTTCTGGGTGACTCTCGTATAACTCGACAGATTAAACGGTTAATGTTTTTAGTGTTAGTAGGTCAACACCGCATATTTTCCATCAATTACAAAGCAAAAACAAAAATCCAACTCTACATTCTATTGCTTTTTAATAGGCGATTTCCAGATTTCTTCCTCTGCAGATCCAGAATAAGAACAGCAGAGGGAGACATTGCTTTTCACTCAGAGTAGAATTCTGGCAATAGTCTACAGCACAGGTCTCCAACCTTGGCAAATTTAGGACTTGTGGACTTCAACTCCCAGAGAGAATTGAAGTCCACAAGTCTTAAAGTTGCCACGGTTGGAAACCCCTGCTCTATAGTCTATATTTCTATGGCACATGAGCTGCAAGTGGCATATGAGCTATGTTCTGTCGAGCTCTCTGGTAGAATCCTCCCAAAAATGCACAGATACAATTTCAGACACACACACGTTTGAAAATTCAAAACAATGTTCTTTATACCAAAAATGCAAATATACAGAGCACTCTTTTTGTATAGCAAAGAGCACTTGTCTCCAGAACTGATAAGTCCCTTATCAGTTCTGTGATACTTAGCTTGCAGCTGTGAGGCAATTCACAGTCCTTCTTCTTTCACAAAGTGAAACACACTTTGCTCTGGTTTAGTTTCAAAGCGGGGGAAAATCAGCACACAAAGATCAAAGTCAGCAAAGCAGTCATGAAACACAACAATCAGATAATCCTCCACAATGGCCAAACCCACAGGCTGCTATTTATAGCAGCCTCACTAATTACCACAGCCCCACCCAACCACAGGTGGCCTCATTTTCTTTGATAATAATCTCTCAGTTGTTGTTGCCTATGCATCGTTCTCCACATGCGTGGCTGTATCATTAACTCTTGTTCTGAATCCCAGGAGGAGCTAGATAATTGATCTCCTTCTGAGATGTCTGCCACACTCTCCTCCTCCCTGTCACTCATGTCTTCTTGGTCAGAGGAGCCTTCATCAGCAGATTCCACCGGGGGCAAAACAGGCCTGCAGCATGTGGATGTCTCCCCCACATCCACAGTCCTTGGGGCAGGAGCTGGGCCTGAGCTAACCACAACAGAGCCATAACAGTGACGTCGCCACTGTTAAATCACTGCACCGGAGACTTCTATTGGTTCATAACACATTTATTCAATGAAACACTAAGAGCAAGCATTCGCCAGAAAAGCAACTCCCAACAGGGGCAACGGGTTAGCCTTTGTTAAACGCGGGCTTTTTCTAACTGACAACTGTTTAACTTTGGCAGCAACTTACATTAGCCGCGTCTTAACCAATCAGTGAATTTCTTCAATATATTTAAACGAACATAACAGTGAGTATGCAAGCTGATGCCTGGTATACATGTGCACGCCAGCCAGCTGATTTTTGGGTCTTCTGGGCCCACTAGGAGTTGAGAAACAGCCTGTGTTCAGCATCTGGAGGACGTAGAAAAGGCCCATTTTTTTCTCTCCCCAAGCTCTTTCTAGGAGCCTGGGGAGGGTGAAAATGGTTCCAGGAGCCCAACTTGAAGAAGTTGGCAAACGGACCATTTTCTGGCCTCCAGAGGGCCTTTGTTGGGGAGAGAACCCATTTTCACCCTCATCAGACTCCTAGAAAGGCTGAATCCTGGGGGAGCAAAAAAAAACCCCTGGAACTTCCGGTTCAACTGGAACTGGGCAAACAGGCCATTTCTGGTCTTGACGAGGGGAGGCCATTTTCATCCTCCTCAAGCTCCTAGGAAGGCTCTGAAACCTGTGGATAGCAAAAAAAACCCAGGTGTGCTATTGTATGCTGGGAGCGTTTGTGTGCATCATGCATCCATGTGCTGGGGTCCCACATGAAATTATGGGTGTAGGCACGCACGCATGCAACCCCCCCACGAGCCTCTTTTTTGGCACGAGAACCAAAAAAGGTTCTCATGGTTATATCCTTATCCTTGAGAAAAGATTGTTAAGTCTGCTTCTTTGTTTTCTTTCAGGTTGCAGGTGGTGTGTGTGTGTGAGAGAGTGAGAGAGAGAGAGAGTTACATTATCAAAATAAGGTGGCTGTTTTAAGTGTTGCAACCAATTTGAATTCCTGTTTTTGCAAGCATTATTTTTAGGGTCAAATGAGGAAGGAAAGCTTTGCAGGTGGCATCGCTAAGTCCTTCTCCCTCTGAAAGTGGAAGCTAAAGGAGTCCTCCGGGCGACTCAGCTCAACAAAAGTTTCACTTGGAGTGTGAGCAAAGCCTTACAAGTCTTGTGCAATGTTTTTCCCTTGTGTTGAATAAAATAAATAAATAAACACATATCTGGGCTTGTCATCAGTGGTGGTGTGCAGCCACTTCTATCCCGGATTGGGCGAACCCATAGTGCTGACCCAGGGTGGCCCTGCCCACCCGCGCAGATGGATGTAACATTTTTGATGGTGCGTGCATGCTTAGAAGGCTTTGCGTATGCAAAGACAAGGCGTGCATGAGAAAATTGAGCATGCTCACGCATGCGCTCACATTTGCAAACCCGAAAGTGAACCTGCTTCTTGCCATGGTTCTCAATCCGAACAAAGAGGTCTTGTATTTGCATGCAAACTGAAGTAAGTTAGAACCCATCCTTCTCTTACCCTGTTTCCCCCAAAATAAGACATCCCCTGATAGTAAGCCCAATCAGGCTTTTGAGTGCATGGCAATAAGGCCAAGTGCTTATAGCCTCTATTTTAAATTTTTATATCCAGTTTTAATGTTTTTTACCTGTTGTGGTTAGCTCTGGCCCAGCTCCTGCCCCAAGGACTGTGGATGTGGGGGAGACATCCACATGCTGCAGGCCTGTTTTGCCCCCGGTGGAATCTGCTGATGAAGGCTCCTCTGACCAAGAAGACATGAGTGACAGGGAGGAGGAGAGTGTGGCAGACAGCTCAGAAGGAGATCAATTATCTAGCTCCTCCTTGGATTCAGAACAAGAGTTAATGATACAGCCACGCATGCGGAGAGCGATGCATAGGCAACAACAACTGAGAGATTATTATCAAAGAAAATGAGGCCACCTGTGGTTGGGTGGGTCTGTGGTAATTAGTGAGGCTGCTATAAATAGCAGCCTGTGGGTTTGGCCATTGTGGAGGATTCTCTGATTGTTGTGTTTTGTGACTGCTTTACTGACTTTGACCTTTTGTGTGCTGATTCTTCCCCGCTTTGAAACTAAACCAGAGCAAAGTGTGTTTCAATTTGTGAAAGAAGAAGGACTGTGAATTGCCTCACAGCTGCAAGCTAAGTATCATAGAACTGATAAGGGACTTGTACAAATTACCAGTTTGTTTGGAGACCAGTGCTCTTTGCTATACCAAAAGAGGGCTTAGTTTATTTGAATTTTCATTATAAAGAACATTGTTTTGAATTTTCAAACATGTGTGTGTCTGAAATTTCTACCTGTGAATTTTTGGGAGGAGTGTACCAGAGAGCCCGACAGAACATTACCATTGTATTTTTACACCAAGAGCTCCTCTCTGAAGGAGATGGTTGGTTTCTCAATGTGATGAATAAATAACTAAAATAAAGGCAATAAAAATTCAACAGGACAAAGCAACTTTAAATTCCAAACCAAGAGAAAAAGCATGACTTGCAATTAAGGCGCTGTGACATCCATTTTAATCACAGTATGTGGAGAAAATGTTCTGGAAGTTTTGTGCCAGAACAGTAGAAGAGAGGTCAAACATCAGGGCAACCAATTCCATGAAGATTTGAAATCTGGGCTTGTATCCAGATTGAAAAGGATTCAGATAATGAATGTCTTCCCAAATTATCTGTAGCTGAGGTCCCACTGTCTTCCAAGACTTTGCTATTAGGAAAGTGATGATTGTTTTCAAACTCTCCTGGGTCACTCATAATGAGTACCCACACAAATAAGACCCTCTCTTATATATATTCAGTGAAGCGGTGGATGTGATGTGCCGGTGCCTGTAAACTGTAAGGGTTTGGATGGGTGCCAACAGGCTCAAGCTCAACCCAGACAACAAGACACCAAGTGGCTTTCCTCTTAAGGACTATTCTGTCTGTCCGTCCATTGTTCCGGGGGGGGGGGGGAGAGAAACATTGATCCCCTCAGATAAAGTCTGCATCTTGGGTGTCCTCCTGGATCCACAGCTGAACCTTGACGACCATCTTTCAGCTGTGGGCAGGGGGACCTTTGTTCAGGTTCACCTGGTTTACCCGTTGTGGCCTTAATTGGACCAGGAGGCTTTACGCAGTCACTCAGGCCCTCATTACCTCCCGTCCTGATTATTGCAATACAGTGATCCCTCGATTTTCGCGATCTCGATCTTCGCGAAACGCTATATCGCGATTTTTAAAAAAAATTAATTAAAAAAAAACCACTTCCGCGTTTGGCTTCAGGAGTCAGCTGGGAAGCGGCGCGACTGTTTTAAAAGGTCGCAGCCGGCCTGGGGGGCTTCCCAGCACCCCCCCGAACCCCCAACCCGGGTTCGGGGGGTGCTGGGAAGCCCCCCAGGCCGGCTGCAACCTTTTAAAACAGCCGTGCCGCTTCCCAGCTGAGTCCTGAAGCCAAACGGCAAAGGCGAACTTCCGCGTTTGGCTTCAGGAGTCAGCTGGGAAGCGGCGCGGCTGTTTTAAAAGGTCGCAGCCGGCCTGGGGGGCTTCCCAGCACCCCCCGAACCCGGGTGGCCAGGCGAGCAGCGAGCGAACGGTGGGTGGCCGGGCGAAGGGCGGGCGAGCGGCGAAGGGCGGGCGAGCGGGTGCTGGGTGGGCGGGGGCAGCCGACATTCAAAGCAATCTGTCGGCTTCCGCACTTTCGTCACTCCCCACCTCCACCATCTGCGCATGCGCAGCCATGGGAAAAAAATCGCGCATGCGCAGATGGTGTTTTTACTTCCAGAACCCTACATCGCGAAAAATCGATTATCGCGAGGGGCCCTGGAATGGAACCCTCGCGATAATGGAGGGATCACTGTACTCTCTACTTGGGCCAAGTGTATAGAGACTGCAAATTGTACAGAATGCAGCCGCGCAAGCTGTCATGGGTGTTCCTCGGTTATAGTTATAGTTTTAGATTTTTAGATTTGACTTCTTTCATTGTATTGTATTTGTGTTTTTATGCCATTGTAAGCCTCCCTGAGTCCTTCAGGACTGGGCGGCATAGAAGTCTGATTGATTGATTGATTGATTTTTAACCCCAAAATAAGCACTTGAAATGCTTATTTTCAGGGAGGTACACCCATATAACATCTATGCTCTGTGAGCTGCACTCCCTTCCTATTAGTCTCCAGTCACAATTCAAGACATTGGTTATTATCTATAAAGCCCTATATGGCTCATGGCCAGACTATTATGGGACTGTCTGCTGCCGCACACCTCCCAGAGATCAGTAAGAGCACACAGAATTGGCCTCCCCCAGGTCCCGTCAACTAAGTAATGCAGGTTGGAGGGGTCACTGGGGAGGGCCTTCTCTGTTGCTACCCCGGCTTTATGGAATCAACTTCTACTGCGGCTTGACTTCCTGGCTCCAATCCTTCCCCGCAGGGAGGCAGAACTGATTAGGTTGTTCCGCCCCAAACGCCTGATGGATCCAGAGGGTTTTCAGAAGGCACTTGGGGTTATTCCAGATACACTCGTCCACAGTTCAGCAGAATCTCTGGCTGAGGCCTGGAACAAGGCTTCTGCCACACGAATCCCAGCGACCAGTTAGGTCCCACAGAGTGGGCCTTCTCCGGGTCCCGTCAACTAAACAATGTTGGTTGGCGGGGCCTAGGGGAAGAGCCTTCTCTCTGGCGGCCCTGGCCCTCTGGAACCAACTCCCCCCCAGAGATTAGAATAGCCCCCACCCTCCTTGCCTTTTGTAAGCTCCTCAAAACCCACCTCTGCCATCAGGCATGGGGGAACTAAGATAATCTTTCCTCCTAGGCTTCTACAATTTATGTATGGTATGTTTGTATGTATGATTGGTTTTATAACAAGGGTTTTTAGCTGTTTTAGTATTGGATTTTGACATTCTATTTTTATCACTGTTGTTAGCCGCCCCAAGTCCACGGAGAGGGGCGGCATACAAATCAATCAATCAAATAAATAAGTAAGTAAGTAAGTAAGTAAGTAAGTAAGTAAGTAAGTAAACAAACAAACAAACAAACAAACTTCCCCCCTGATGTCCTAACTGCTCCTACCCTACTGGCCTTCCGTAAGGCCACGAAGACCTGGCTGTGCCGGCAGGCCTGGGGGCCGTGAATTGACATTTATCATGGCCAGATTGTGTGAATGGTATGCATGTATGTTGATTGGTTTGTTAAACTGTGGGTTTTAATTGGTGTTTTATAGATTTTAATAGTTTTATACAGTAGTTTTAGATTTTTAGATTTGACTTCTTTCATTGTATTGTATTTGTATTTTTACATCATTGTAAGCCTCCCTGAGTCCTTTGGGACTGGGCGGCATAGAAGTCTAATTAATTAATTAATTAATTTTTAACCCCGAAATAAGCCCTTGAAGTGCTTATTTTCAGGGAGGTCTTATTATTTTGGGGCACATGGAGCAAGATGGGGTTCCTCTTGCCGTCTTACCTGATTTGTATCTCTGTCTCCCTAACTTTAACCATAGGCAGTGGTGTTCTGTCGGGCTCTCTGGTAGACTCCTCCCAAAAATTCACAGGTACAAATTTCAGACACACACACGTTTGAAAATTTAAAACAATGTTCTTTATAAAGAAAATTCACTTAAACTAAGCCCTCTTTTGGTATAGCAAAGAGCACTCGTCTCCAAACAAACTGGTAATTTGTACAAGTCCCTTATCAGTTCTGTGATACTTAGCTTGCAGCTGTGAGGCAATTCACAGTCCTTCTTCTTTCACAAATTGAAACACACTTTGCTCTGGTTTAGTTTCAAAGCAGGAAAAATCAGCACACAAAAGGTCAAAGTCAGTAAAGCAGTCACAAAAAACAACGATCAGATAATCCTCCACAATGGCCAAACCCACAGGCTGCCCCACCCAACCACAGGTGGCCTCATTTTCTTTGATAATAATCTCTCAGTTGTTGTTGCCTATGCATCGCTCTCCGCATGCGTGGCTGTATCATTAACTCTTGTTCTGAATCCAAGGAGGAGCTAGATAATTGATCTCCTTCTGAGCTGTCTGCCACACTCTCCTCCCTGTCACTCATGTCTCCTTGGTCAGAGGAGCCTTCATCAGCAGATTTCACCAGGGGCAAAACAGGCCTGCAGCATGTGGATGTCTCCCCTACATCCACAGTCCTTGGGGCAGGAGCTGGGCCAGAGCTAACCACAAGAAGTGGTGGGGACTGGTTATGCATGCATCTAAATATTTTCCAGGATAGCTTATTTTTGGGGTGGGGAGGCTTATTTTCAGGGAATGCACTCAAAAGCCTGATTGGGCTTATTATCAGGGATGTTTTAGTTTCAGGGGAAAACCGTATATTTTTCAAAGTATCTGTTACCCTGCTATTTCTGAAAAAGATATGACTATCCAGTCTAATCCAAATCCAATTTGATGTTAGTGATCAAAAAGGATAAGAGAATAAAATATAAAAATAATTGAAATCCATTCTTTCATTTACTTTCTCCATGTAGCTCAAACCTTCCACAGAAGCATCAACTGAAACTGAGTATTTGCACAGGAGACTCAACCATTCTATTACTACCTAGAGGGAACAGACTTTATTAACTCATACATTACGTACATCTCTGGTTTGGTTGCTCAACGATGAGAAGATCTATGAATGCTTTGCCATTGGCCCTCTCAAAAAGTAGATTCCAATAATGTCCTTTTGCTTGTGTTCAGTTGTATTCATTGACTCAATTTTTGCCATAGCTTTTTTACTCATTCTCCAGATAGTTGGCTAGGGTTGAGTAGTTAGAACTCATCCTCAAGGGGTGAGTTAATATTTCCTTCCACTTTGCCAATATTTTGTTTAGAAAACCAAAAAGGAGAACCAACACATTGATTCTGGAGCATAAGAAAATACACTCTTAATGTCTGTACATTTTTCTCCTGGGTTGTCCTGTAGCTAATTCTGCAGAGTTTGGGCGTGTTAAATATCTCTAATGTCAGACTGCAATTTGTAAGTTATGTTAACAGATAAGAAAAAGAAAAACATAGTTTCATCTTATTCTCAAGAAGAACTAAGCATATTTAAGCTAAAGAGTAAAAGATTTAAGGAGAGACAGGTAAGATATATTGCTTCTGCCACACACACAAAAAACCCTAGACCTAGTGAGAACAGGCCAGGTATAAGCAAAAAGAGATCTTAGGCAAAGACAGGTGGAATCTGATGAACCAACAAGTTGTATCAATGCTGTCTGTTTGAACATCAGAACATCAGAATACAGCTGTTTGGCTGTTATAGGATAGAGAGAGCTGGATTAGAACTCCGTTGATCCAGCAAGGATCATCTGATATTTTTAAATTACAATATGGTTTTCTTTGACTTTTAACTAGCTCATTATGTGCAATTTGCAATCACAATTTCTAAACTAGGATTATTTAGCATTATTTAATAAGACAGCTATCACATTCAGTCGATTCTAGTTTAAATTAGCTATGACTTAACATGTTGTGTAGATTCAAACCTAATAGATTTTCACCTTCTGATCATTTTATTTCGGAACAAACTCAGATTTCTGTTTTTCTAATACTTAATCCACATTGCAAGCTTCCAACAATACGGTATTGCATAATTATTATCACTGTTCTGTGTCTGAAAAACATGTTTGGCATAAATTATATTTGCAGCCATTACTATGCTTTTGAACATGAGAATATGAAGGGTGAAATGACAAAGACTTGTCTCTGTCACACTAAGTCTGCAATCCCAGAGAGAGGACATAAAAAGCAGACAAGTGACAGTGAAAACAATGATTTATAGCCTTTTCAGTGCCCTTTTCTCGAGCCCAAGCAGCCGCCAGAAAGCTGCTCTAATTTTTACAGTCCACGCCTTTTAAAAGCAGCATAAATGCTCCAGTCTAGGGTGGAGGAACCCAGCAGGAATCTCAGTGGTGGGATTCAAAAACTTCTTACTACCGGTTCAGTGGGTGTGGCTTGATGGGTGTGGTGTGGTTTGGTGGGCGTGGCAGAGGAAGGAAACTGCAAAATCTCCATTCCCACCACACTCCAAGAGAAGGTTACTGCAAAATCTCCATATCCTCTTGATCATCTGGGACTGGGGAGGCAGAGAATAGATGGGGGCAGGGCCAATAAGAGGTAGTACTTACCAGTTCTCCAAACTGCTCAAAATTTCCACTTTCGGTTCTCCAGAACCTGTCAGAACCTGCTTGATGTCACCCCTGCCTTGTTTGATGGATCAGCCATGGTATTATCAGTATCCCTGACATTTCGAACAGGACAATTTCCAACTAGATTCAAGAACCTCTGGATCCATCAGCTGTCTAGACTGATCTTGTTACCTAATCCAGCAGTATAGACATTGATTTCTAACCACAATGACAACACCAAAATAAAACAGATGTTGTGGGGTCCACAAGTATAGAAAGGAGGCACTTTGTGATGTTTCTCTCTATACATGCTATTATGTATATTGTGTGGAAGACAGCCCAAAAGAATCACAATGTTATTTTTCCATTATAATGGAGGCCCTTGCTCCTTCATGTGAAATTGAATGAGTAAAGGTTCCTGAGCAATATTTATGGTGACACTATATTTAAGAATTCTAATAAATCTCAATTCCATTAGCAATGTGTTTTCTCTCCAATATGCAGGTACTAAATATTCCTGTAGCATACTGAACCCCCCCTCTTTAATGGTGCCATTAATCAGCAAATGAGAACACAGTGACCAACTATATTGGTAGCTTCTGTGGCGGATGCTTCTCATATCCATCCATGTATCCTGGATCTGCCATTCTAACAGCCATATATTTTAACTTTTGCTACTAATAGATAATCTGTCACTATAAGCCAGTGTTTCTCAAATAGTGGAGTACCCCTCCCTCCCGAGAGGGCTTGGAGCGATGCGGGGGGGGACGGACCCTGGGGAATATGCTTTTTTTCTGCAGGAAGTAGGGGGGTTTTGCACCGAAAAATAGCACACAGCACAGAGCAGCAGATATGAAGTGCATATAAAAAACCCTTAAAAGACATGGAAAAATATTGAACAGGGATGAAAAGAAAGGAGGAGAGAGACGGAGATAATGAGACAAATGTAAAGTCTCCCAAAAGCCAAATGAGGAAATATGACTAAGCATATGTAGCGCTTAGCTTCACTGTGACAATGGTGGGAGACAAGGAAAGACTGGTATGTTTACTGTGTCTAAAATGTTAGCAGCGGACAGCATGAAGTCAAATAAATTAAGGTGTTACTTAAATACATTACACCTCAATCATGCTGAAAATCTGCTTGAGTTTTTTCAGGAAAATATGCTGAATATTGCAAACAATTGTCCCAGCAAAGAGTTGGGAGGGGGATGAAATTTTTACTTCTTCCTGGGGGGAGGGGGCGTAACAGAAAATAATTGAGAAATACTGCTATAAGCTAACATAGTATACTTCAGGATTATTCTCTGAAGAATGAGTGTGTTTGCATAAAAAACTCAACAGAACCATAGATAAAATCATGTAGTTTGTATTCAGATAGTTGGGGGGTTGTGTGTATGTCAGGCTGTGCACATTCATTCCTTTTTTGTTGTTTCTTAATTCCTGTTGTTGCCACTGTTTCAGGCATTACTTGCAAATGCTCTCAGAATTCCTTATATGTTGTATTACACTTCTTTTGCGTCCTTATACAGTGGAACCCCGACATAAGAGCTGCTCTACTTAAGAGCAACTCGAGATAAGAGCTGGGAGGGGAGAGATATTTTTGTTCTACTTACAAGCCCAAATTCGAGATACAAGCGCCAAGGAGCTGTCTCCTGAAGCCAAACGCTAACTTCCGCGTTCGGCTTCAGGAGACAGCTGCGAAGCGGCGCGCGTGTTTTAAAAGGTTGCAGCCGGCCTGGGGGGCTCGGGGGGGTGCTTGCAGCTTTCTTTCTTGCTCTTTTTCTTTCTCTCTTTTACCTTCCCTTCCTCTATTTCTTCTTTTCTTTCTCCTTCCCACCTTCTTCCCTCCCTCCCTCCTTTCACTCATTCCTCTCTTACTCTCCCCTTTCATAAGTTTCCTTGCTTCCTTCCTCTGTTCCTGTCCCTTCCCCCTTTCTTTCTTTCTTTCTTTCTTTCTTTCTTGCTCTTTTTCTTTCTCTCTTTTACCTTCCCTTCCTCTGTTTCTTCTTTTCTTTCTCCTTCCCACCTTCTTCCCTCCCTCCCTCCCTTCACTCATTCCTCTCTTACTCTCCCCTTTCATAAGTTTCCTTGCTTCCTTCCTCTGTTCCTGTCCCTTCCCTCTTTCCTTCCTTCCTTCCCACCCTCCGTCCATTCATTCACCCATTCCTCTCTTGATCGCTTAAAGCCGGTCCCTGGTGCAAAAAGGGTTGGGGACCTCTGTCCTACAGGATTGGGTGGCAGAGAAGTTGAACATATGTAAATTTAAAAGTTTAAGAAAGTTTACAAGTTAAGTGAAAGAAACTTCATTATTCATTTATATGTACATGTACATTTCTTCATTAAAAACATGTCTTTCTGCATAATTTAGACTAACTTTGTGAGTTTTTTGAGGGCTGGAACCAATTAAAATTATTTACATTAATTCCTATGGGGAAAAGTCGTTCGAGATAAGAGCTGCTCGACTTAAGAGCCCAGGTCCGGAACGAATTAAACTCGTATCTCGAGGTACCACTGTACAAGGAAGAAAACTAAAGTGCATCAATACTGCAGGAAAATAGATTGGATATTCTTCTACAAGGTTTTGACAAGTGTTAGCTGCTCTCATAAATCAATCTGATCTATATCTGTCACAAACGAATGAAAAATGGTTGTAAATCTTGAGCTAGAATTCCAGTATTAGCCAAATAAATAAATAAATCCCAGAAATAAATGGTGACTTTTCTGTTAACAAATCAACAACTGGTGTCAATTTATCAGTTTCAACTTTCTGATCTTGAGAAAAGTTTAGCAAAAATACAGATAGCCCTAAGACAAAAACGGCCCTGCACACCGTGGTGCAGTAGCCCAACTAGGCCACGCCCACTATGATCACACCCACCCAGCAACCAAGCAGAAAACCTCTTGCCAAAAACCCACCCCGGTGACTTATGGTTATTTTTCACGCCTACGGCCATTGAAACATTCCCATGGTCACGTGATCAAAATTGGGATGCCTGTCAACTGACTGATGGTGGCAATGTCCCAGGTAGTGTGATTCCCATTTGTGACAAGCAACATCAATGGGGGAATCCAGATTCACTTAACAACAGAAATTTGGGGCTCAATTGTGGTTGTAAATAGAGGATTACCTGTACTTTGAGAAGGAATAAACACAGATTACTGAATTTTTCAGAGTATAAGATTCACCTTTTTCCCTCCTAAAAGAAGGTGAAAATATCGGTGGGTCTTATACACCAAATACAGCCATTTTTGGCCAATATTTCGCAAAAAGTGGGGTAGACAGAGGGTCTGGGAAGCCTGCAGAAAACTCCTGGGTGCTGGGGGCATTTTTGCCAACCCCCAGCACCCAGGAGTTCTATGCAGGCTTCCCAGACCCTTTGACCACTCAAATTGTGTGGAAAAAAGGGGAAAAGACGGCCCATTTTTTTGCAAAAACAGGTGTGTTTTTGCCTTCTAATTACCCCATCTAGCATGACTGGAGGAGGAATTCTGGAAGTTGAAGTCCACAAGTTGAAAGCTGTCAAGTTTGAAGTTTGTAAAAAGTAGTATACATGTTTGTAAAAAATATTCTGCTACACTGGTACTTTATTAAATAATATATCACTACACCATTTGGTTCAGAATACTTTTTCCTTGTTTTCCACCTTTAAAATCTAGGTGTGTTTTATACTCCGGTGAGTCTTATACTCCGAAAAATTTTGCAAATTATCCATTTGTTGTAATCATAGGTTTATGGGCACTTGGAAATAATATATTACTGGAGAGTGATGTTTTAAACCTAATTATGTGCTGAATAAAACCTTAATTCTTCCTCTATGGAAAGGCAGCAAAGTCCAGGCTGAGTAAGCATCCTGCAGAATCATGACCATGTATGGAAAGCATTTAAAGAAAACCTATAGCTAACTTCCATATAAGGAAATATACGGTATGCATTACTGACATTCCTTTGCAGACACAAAATCCAGGAAAAGGCAAGGAATGTAGCTTCTGTTAATTACCTATAGGGAAGCCACAAGAGAAGCTTGCCTTATATGGGGCAAGAGTAAATAGTAGTTGGAGGATGGCTTAATGTATGGGGCGTTCGCGAATTGGTTATTCTGTACCATATGTCAGAACTGTGAAAATACAATAAATAGGAGAGACCTTGATTCATTCGAGGTCGCCTCATCGAGAAAACTTTCTCTGTCGCTTCATTCTGATGTGGCAATCATGGCATGCTGTGCCTCCCTAGAGGGCGACCCACTGAAGGAGGGCTGCATGCTTTCATCCATTTAGACCTGTGTTTGCTTCATCTTTTGCCTCAGCAATTCTCCACCATCTCAGATAAAAAGCCTTCCCCATGACCGGCTAATGGAAGATGCAGAATGTGACCCCAAAACTGACAAAGACTTGGCCTTCCAACCCTAAGCTTCTCCCTGGCCCATTTTTTCTCATCTTACCATAGGTCAAAAGCATTCATCCATTTCTGCAGGCTGAGCTTTTAATGTGTTTTGTGCTTAAGGCTGTAGTGCCACACATGTTTGTATAGAGACAATTGTGTTGGATATAATGGGGGGGGGGGCTGGTAGACTTGCGACAGAAAACTCATGGCTGAACCTTTTCCCTCTCAGTGGAATCACTTGAGAAGAAAGAATTGTACAAAATGTAGATAACACCTTTTAATGGGAATCGCAGAATTGGAAGAGCTATTCTGGCCTTGTTTCAAAATAATTTACATTCTTTCCAGGGTAGGATTAACAGGTAGCATTACTGGTGTAGGAAATGTTTCTTTTTTAAAAAAGCTTCATAAATTCTTTGGTTTGTATCTTCTCATTGTTAAAAACATAAATATGCAGTCAATTCTCATTATTTGTGGTAGTTTCGGTTTTATAAATTCACCATGAACACTGATTTAGCAAATTCTCAAGAAATACATTACATCACCGTATTTTTCAGAATATGACACACCTTAGTTTTGGGGGAGGAAAACAAGGAGAAAAATTCTGCCTTTGCCTCCCAACAATTTGCCTACTAGCAAACAGCAAACAGTACAGATGATATACAGTGTTCCCTCGACTTTTGCGGGGGATGCATTCCAAGAGCGCCCGCGAAAGTCGAATTTCCGCGAAGTAGAGATGCGGAAGTAAATACCGGTACACTATTTTTGGCTATGAACAGTATCAGAAGCCTTCCCTTAACACTTTAAACCCCTAAATTACAATTTCCCATTCCCTTAGCAACCATTTAGATTATTACTCACCATGTTTATTTATTAAAGTTTATTTTAAAAAATATTTATTAAAGGCGGACAAAAGTTTGGCAATGACATATGATGTCATCGGGTGGGAAAAACCGTGGTATAGGGAAAAAATGGTATAGGGAAAAAAATAGCGAAGTATTTTTTAATTAATATTTTTGAAAAACCGTGGTATAGACTTTTTGTGAAATTCGAACCTGCGAAAATCAAGGGAACACTATATACTGTTTGCTGTGTATTTCTGTGTATGTGTGCCTTACCCATGGAAATAGCAAAGAATTGGAGAAATGTACATTATGGCAGTATATTAATGCCAGAAAGTTTTCTTAAATGTAGTCACTTTAACTCCTCCCAATTATTTAAATAGAACTATTCCAAACATGACTAAGTCAGGGTTTAACTCGGCTCCCTTATCTTGTACTAAGCAGGACATTGTTACATTTCAGATTATACCTTTGCAGATGTTTAAAGTTGATGTGGCTTTCTGGAAGTACAGTAGTTATTCTCTGCTATTTAAAAGATGATACAATGCCACTGGGCCTCTTCAAATCAAGCATTTATTTTAAATGCTTCCCTACTGGCTTTACTTGACAGGTCACAAAAAAGAATCACGTGATTACAACCGTCATATGAACCAGCCACCAAGTGTCTGAGTTTTGATCACATGACTACAGAGATGCTGCAACAGTTGTAAGTGTGAAAAACAGTCATGAGTCACTTTTTTCAACTATGGTCACTACAAATGAACTGTTGTAAGTAGAGGACTACGTGTAGGCACAGACGCTCATCCCACCCCCAGATCAGGGGTGGATTCTAACTTACCTTGCTGCCGGTTCACTTCCTCCAGTGCCGCATGGCCATGTCTTGTGGGTGCACGAGCATTGCACACACACGCATGCGCAATGGCAAAAAATCAGAAATAATCCCCCACCCAACAAAAGAAGTCAGAAATAAGAGGGTGACACATGCACAGTGCCAGAAATTCAACTCCTGTGCATGCGCAGAATAATAATAATAATAATAATAATAATAATAATAATAATAATAATTTATTAGATTTGTATGCCGCCCCTCTCCGAAGACTCGGGGCAGCTCACAACAACGATAAAAACAATATTACGGTATACTGGCACAAATCTAATATTAAAAAAACCTAAAAACCCTATCATAATTAAAAACCAAACAGCACATACATACCAAACATAAATTATAATAAGCCTGGGGGAAAGGTGTCTCAAATCCCCCATGCCTGGCGGTATAGGTGGGTCTTAAGTAGACAAGGAGGGTGGGAGAAGTTCTAATCTCCAGGGGGAGTTGATTCCAGAGGGCCGGGGCCGCCACAGAGAAGGCTCTTCCCCTGGGGCCTGCCAGACGACATTGTTTAGTCAACGGGACCCGGAGAAGGCCAACTCTGTGGGACCTTATCAGCCGCTGGGATTCGTGTGGTAGCAGGCGGTTCCGGAGGAAACCCCCCCCCCAAAATTTAAAAGATGGTCGCCTCCACAGACCAGCACTGACCAATCAGGTTCTGTGACATCATTGTGATGTCACCAGCTGTTTGCTTCCAGTTCGGGCAAACTGGTCCAAACTGGGAAGAACCCACCTCTGCCCCAGATCCTCCAAGGCTATGTCATAGCATTTTCCAAGGAAACAACATGGACATATTAATCCAATGACTGCCCAGGCTTTATATATGCACACAATATTTGGGGCAGTTCACCGGTGTAGAAAGATACCCTACATTTCAATAGCACTCTAGCCTTCACCCAGGGGAACACTAACTTAATGCCTTTGGGTCTTTTTTTCCTGAAAGATTTCTTTCTTTAGTTTTGAAAGATAAATGCCACGTTGTTGTAGAAAAAAAAATCAACATCCTAGTTCATTGTTTAAATCAATAATTTCACTATGCAATTGTTTTCAATAAAATGAGTTCTGATTGCCCAAGATGCCTGCATTTGTTAAAAAAAAATCTCAAAAATACATATTTAGTTGATGAGTATTTCTTGAGTAAATTTTTTGTAATAATTGCCATGACAATGAATTTCCATTACATAGTTTATCAAATGCTTTGCTGAACTTAAGGTATATTAAAGCTTATAGAATACCCAGAATCCATTGATGAAGCTCTCTGATTTAAATACATTTAAAAAAGAGATAAGTAAGATTTCTCCTTTACACTCCATGCTGAATTCTGGAAATTACTTCATTGACTTAAACGTGTCAGAGTGTCCAGAGATATTTCACAAGAAGAGTCCTTCACTCCTCCTCAAGCAACAAAACACCTTACTCCACCAGACTTGAAATACTGAAATTAGACAATTTACAACTATGTCGCCTCCGATCTGATCTAACCGTAGTTCACAAAATCATATATCAAAATGTCCTTCCTGTTAATGACCACACCACCTTCAACCACAACAATGCACGAGCATGTAATAGATTCAAACTAAATTTAAACCGTTCCAAACTCGACTGCAGAAAATATGACTTCAGCAATAGAGTGATCAACGCCTGGAATTCAGTACCTGACTCCATTGTTTCTTCCCCAAACCCCAAAATCTTCAACCTTAGATTGTCTACAATCTAAGAGGTCTGTAAGGGGAGTGCATAAGGGCACCATTGTGCCTACCATCCCTGTCCTTCTGTCCTATTGTCTTCTTTTATCCTTACTTTCTATGTTGTGTTTATATAAACTACTATCCGATACTTGATTGACAAATAAATAAGTAAGTAAGTAAATAAATAAAATGTGCTTGCATAGAAATCTCTTTATGAATTTACCTAGGATCTTCTTAGTTACTGATATCAAATTGTTTGTTGTATCTTCCTTTTCCCTCTTTTTCAAAATACAGTCAACATTTGCTCTGTCTTCACAGATTTGTTCTATTTTCAAACAATCCCGCAGGATTTGCAGAAGATCATTTAAAGGTATGGCCAAATCATCAACCAAGTTTGTTCACTTCTGGAAGATATAATAGAAACATAGAAGACTGACGGCAGAAAAAGACCTCACGGTCCATCTAGTCTGCCCTGATACTATTTCCTGTATTTTATCTTACAATGGATATATGTTTATCCCAGGCATGTTTAAATTCGGTTACTGTGGATTTACCAACCACGTCTGCTGGAAGTTTGTTCCAAGGATCTACTACTCTTTCAGTGAAATAATATTTTCTCATGTTGCCTTTGATCTTTCCCCCAACTAACTTCAGATTGTGTCCCCTTGTTCTTGTGTTCACTTTCCTATTAAAAACACTTCCCTCCTGGACCTTATTTAACCCTTTAATATATTTAAATGTTTCGATCATGTCCCCCCTTTTCCTTCTGTCCTCCAGACTATACAGATTGAGTTCATTAAGTCTTTCCTGATACGTTTTATACTTAAGACCTTCCACCATTCTTGTAGCCCGTCTTTGGACCTGTTCAATTTTGTCAATATCTTTTTGTAGGTGAGGTCTCCAGAACTGAACACAGTACTCCAAATGTGGTCTCACCAGCGTTCTATATAAGGGGATCATAATCTCCCTCTTCCTGCTTGTTATACCTCTAGCTATGCAGCCAAGCATCCTACTTGCTTTCCCTACTGCCTGACTGCACTGTTCACCCATTTTGAGACTGTCAGAAATCACTACCCCTAAATCCTTCTCTTCTGAAGTTTTTGCTAACACAGAACTGCCAATGCAATACACACATTGAGGATTCCTTTTCCCCAAGTGCATTATTTTACATTTGGAAACATTTAACTGCAGTTTCCATTGCTTTGACCATTTATCTAGTAAAGCTAAATCATTTACCATATTACAGACCCCTCCAGGAATATCAACCCTATTGCACACTTTAGAGTCATCGGCAAATAGGCAAACCTTCCCTACCAGACCTTCCCCTATGTCACTCACAAACATATTAAAAAGAATAGGACCCAGAACAGACCCTTGTGGCACACCGCTTGTAACCTGTCTCTGCTCAGAATACTTGCCATTAACAATAACTCTCTGATGTCTATGCTTCAGCCAGCTTGAAATCCACTGAACTATCCAGGGATTAAGTCCAATCTTCACTAATTTATCTATCAGCTCTTTATGTGGAACCGTATCAAAGGCTTTGCTGAAGTCCAGACAGGCAATATCCACGGCACCACCTTGATCCAACACCTTTGTGACATAGTCAAAGAAATCAATGAGATTAGTCTGACATGATTTGCCGTCAGTAAAGCCATGCTGATTTGGGTCCAATAAGTTATTGTTTTTTAGGTGCTGATTTATTCTCTTTTTGAGTAGAGTCTCCATCATTTTAACTACAACTGATGTCAAGCTAACTGGCCTGTAGTTACCAGCTTCTTCTCTACTGCCCTTCTTGTGGATAGGCACAACACTGGCCATTCTCCAATCCTCAGGAACATCTCCTGTTAACAGGGATTGGTTAAACAAATCAGTCAGGGGGGTAGCAATGACAGATCTGAGTTCTTTAAGAACTCTGGGGTGGATGCCATCTGGACCCATTGCCTTATTTATCTTTAATCGTTCAAGTTCTTCTAAGACATCGGCTTCTAAGATCACTGGAGCTGAATCCGTACAGCTGGAAGCAATGCTGTATCCTCATATAGTATTATTTTGTAAGGTGTCTTTTGAGAAAACTGAACAGAAGTAGCTATTGAAATGGTCAGCGATCTCCTTATTCCCATCAATGCATGTATTATTCCCGGTACTAAGCTTTGTGATGCTGCAGTTTTTCTTCTTCCTATCACTAATATATCTGAAGAAGGTTTTATCCCCCTTCTTTACAGATCTTGCAATTTCTTCCTCTTTTGAGGCTTTAGCAGCATATATTATCTTTTTTCGCCTCCTTCTGTCTCATTTTATACATCTCTCTATCAGCTATACTTCCAGACTCTTTATACCTCCTATAGGCAGCCTTTTTTTCATTGACTATAGCCCTTACATCATTGCTAAACCATAGCGGTTTCTTCTTCCTTTTACCTTTAGTTATTTGCTTTACATAAAGTCTTGTGGCTTTTAAGATGGCCTTTTTTAATACAGTCCACTGGGTGCTCGCTCCTGCCATTTTATCCCTCCCCTTTAATTCATTATTTAAATATTCCCCCATTGCATTAAAATTTGTTTTTCTGAAATCCAATACTTTGGTTGCAGTATAGGATTGCTCACAATCAGTTTTTACATCAAACCACAAACATAGATGGTCACTGCAACCTAAATTTTCTCCCACCTTGACCTCTGAAACCCAATTCCCATTTGTAAAAACTAAATCTAGAATATTCTCCCCTCTAGTTGGTGTCTTAACTAGCTGTGCCAGAGCTGCTCCTGTAAAGGCCTCTACTATAGTCTTACTTTTGCATGTAAGGGCACTGGGGATATTCCAGTCAACATCAGGCATGTTGAAATCACCCATAACCACAATATCTCCCTTTACTGCCATTTGGGTAATTTCATCTACCATCTTGTTGTCATGTTCCTCACATTGCCCTGGAGGCCTATAGATCACCCCAATTCTAATGACAGAACCGTCTTTATTTTGCATGCAAATCCAGAGGGTCTCCAGATCTTTACATGTATTTTGAATTAGTAATGTTTTTAGACTTTCTTTAACATAAATGGCTACTCCACCTCCCCTTCTCTCTATTCTATCCTTCCTATACAGTGTATATCCTGGTATGGATATTTCCCATTCATTAGAATCCTTAAACCATGTCTCAGTTATGGCAACCAGATCCAAATTATCTCTAGATATTATGGCCATTAACTCACAGAGCTTGTTGCTCAAGCTTCGAGCATTCGTGCACATTACCCAAAGAACATTATTTTCCTTATTAGTTTGACCCTTATCATCAACAACTACATCTATTTTATTTACAGCTCCCTTTTCATAAGCTTCCAAAAACTGATTTATCCTCATTGGTCGAGGACAGAAATCATCCACATCTGGTACATCTCTGTCCCCTTTACCTAGTTTAAATGCCTGTCCAAAAAAGTTCTGAATTCCTCACCGAGCACCTGGGTACCTCTGTATGATGGATGCAAACCATCCCTCTTAAACAACTCCCTATTAGACCACCTACTGACATTATGACTTACATAGCCAAAACCTTCAGCTTTACACCACTGCCTTAACCACACATTAAACTCTCTGATACAAGTTGTTTTATCCTCCTGGCCACAAACCGGTAACACCTCTGAGAAAGTCACTGAATCAGTTATCTTACCCAGCTCCACACTTAGACATTGAAAATCTCTTTTTACTACATTAACATTTCTCTGGGACAAATCATTTGTGCCAAGATGCACCACCACATCAACGTTATTACCTTTACTCACAGCCTTGATAATGTTTGTAATCTGCCTCCTGTCCCTGCGGGCAGTGGCTCCTGGGAGACACCTCATCACCTTCACCACATCCTTCCTCTGTCCCAAATCAACACCTCTAACAATCGAGTCACCCACAAGAAAATGTGTCCTCTTTTTATTTCTACTAACTGGACTTGGATTGGTGACACTATGCACCTCGTTTACAACAACTTCTCCTTTGAACATCCCCTCATTCTCCGCCTGAGGGGCCTTGCTAATACCTTCAACATCCTTACTATTTAAATCCGCAAGAACATTATAGGAATTGGATACAGACAGACCAAAATTGCTATGTTTTTGCTCAACTGCACGTAATCTTCCTGAACCAACAGTTGTCCACACAGCCCTCCTCCTCGGGGAGCACTGTGGTAGTGGAGGCTGCGCACATGGCTGCATTACAGCACGTGGCTGGGACAATCTTTCCACTTCTGCCTGCAAGCTACAAACTAAGGACTGCAATCTAGAGATCTCGCCATCTAACCTAGATGTCCTTATGCAAAGAGGGCAGCACCCCAAGTTCCACAAGGTACTATGGAACACAACAGCCAGACAAGTGTTACACTGCACTAAGCCAATCATCTTAACAATGTATTGAAATACAGGTACTTAGCAAGAAAATCAACCCCTATTGCTACCAAACTTTGCTGATTTTGGTTTATAGTTATATAATTCGCGCGTATAGGGGACTATACTTCCCAGTCTAGTCCCCTCCTCCCTGAATTCAATAACACAATCAGCCAATAAAATTTCCCCTTACAACCAGTAATATCCCCTCCTCCTTCAATTCAAAAATACAAACTGTAAAAGAGCACTATTTTTCTCTCCCCTTTCTCTGTGTTCTGAAAGTGCAGTTTAAAATGGCTTTTTTCCCCTCCTTTTTATACTTCCCAGTCTAGTCCCCTCCTATTTTAAGGCTACACTCTATTGTGTTATATATAAAACAAATCTGAGATTACCAAAAAAAAGATGTCAAGATAGTTAAAGTATTAATTGGTACACATAGATGCTTGCCAAAAGAAGAATACTTATTTAAATTTAGCTTACAATGAAAGAGGTTTTTTTAACTATTAAGTTGAAGAGTAATCTTATCCAAATATGAGAATTTTTATTAAGATAATGGTTTGTCTAAAGAACAATATATTCTAATTTCCAAATAAAATGAAGAGACTATCAGAGGAAATGTTATTGTCCAATAAATGACTTAGCAGACATGCACTCTTCGTGTCTGCTATTTCTAACTCGCAATTAAAATTAAAATTTATTTAGGGCTGATATTAATTAGGGAATAACACCACCCAAATATACATATATGAACCAATGTTGTTTCATAGCAACAGTTCCAATTTACGGTAATTGATTTGTACATTATGTGTTTCTGAAGACACATTTTAGATGGCAAATAAGAAAAGAAGAAAAACTAGCACTGCTCTGTGATCTCATAATCTATTATTAATATAAAATGTTCATTTTACAAATTCAAGTGGAGTAGCCTAATCACAGATGCACGTAGTGTAGCCTGAATTCCAAATTTCTCTGTAATATAAATAGTACAAACGGAATAAAAGAATAATAGAATTGGAAGGGATCTTGGAGTTTTTCTAGTCCAGTGATGACGAACCTATGGCACGCGTTCCACAGGCTGCACCCAGAGCCATATATGAGGGCACCCAAGGCATTGCCCCATATATTAGCTCCAGTGTGCAAGCCTGCACTGGCCAGCTGATTTTCAGTCTTCTTTTCAGCTGTTTTCGCTCTTCCCAGGCTTCTGGGAAACCTCCCAAGGCCTGGGGATGGCAAAAAATGGCCCAACAGGCCAACTGGAAGTTCAGAAGTGAACTTACAGTTGGCCCATTGGCCCATTTTTCACCATCCCAAGGGTTTAGGAAGCTTTCATGAACTCTGGGAGAGCAAAAAACACCCAAATGGGCCTAGCGAAAGTCCGGAGGCATCAGTGAGGCCTGGGTGCATATGTGTGGGTCAGCATGGAAGGGGTGTTGTGCTCATGCAGGGGGAGGACATTGCATTATTTTTGTAAGCCGCCCTGAGTCCTACGGGATTGGGTGGCATAGAAGTCAAATCAATTCAATTCAATTCAATTATTGGTGTAGGGCAAAAAAGGTTTGACATCATTGTTCCAGTCCAACCCCCAGCTCAGGCAGGAAACCTTATTCTAATCCAGACAAATGGTTGTACAACCTTTTCTTTACAATCCCCACAACTTCTGGAGGCAAGTCATCTCACTGACTAATTGTCAGGAAATTTCTCCTTATTTCTAGGTTGCTTTTCTCCTTGATTAGTTTCCACCCATTGCTTCTTGTCCTGCCTTCAAGTGCTTTGGAGAATAGATTGACTCCACCTTCTTTGTGGCAGCCTCTTAAGTATTGGAACATCTATCATGTCACATCTAGTCCTTCTTTTCACTAGATGAGACATCACCCAATTCCAGCAACCATTCTTCCTATGTTTTAGCCTCCAGTCCACCCTTAATCATTGTTGTTCTTCTCTGTGTTCTTTTTTAGAGTCTCAAGATCATTTTTTTTTGTATTGTGTCGACCACAATTGGATGCAGTATTCCAAATGTGGTCTTGCCAAAGCATGATAAAGTGGTACTAACTCTTCGTGCGATCTTTAGTTATTTGCTTATTTTTGTCAACCACTTATTATTTACTACACGAGTATAAACATGAATTGAATACATGCAATGTAGACGAATAAAAATAAAGGGGGGGGGTTGCGCGCATGCGCAAGAGCAGCATGAAGGGAAGGGGTGTGAGCATGTGTGTGCATGCGTGCTAGCGCAAGCACACACACACACATACACTTTTGGCACATGAACCAAAAAAGGTTCACCATCACTGCCCTAGGCCAACTGAAATAGATAATCACCCATAGGCAACCTCACATTTATTTATTTGTTTGTTTTTATTTGTTTGTTTTTTCACGTACATATTGGTGGTATACAGAGCTATAATAATATTATATACCTGATTCTAGTAAAAGAGAAACATTTGGACAGGGGATTATTAGCTACTACATGAATTGAATACATGAAATGTATACGAATAAAAATAAATGGCGGCCTTGCCATTCAACTCATTGGTCAGATGTTTCCCAAACTTTTCCAAAAATTTTACAATTTTAGGGACTATTACAGTGCTAGATATTTTTGTCATTTACTGGGTGAGGGGAATTAATATACATTAAGAGGGCAACTGTTGAAGACACTAGCCAAATATAGTAGTAAAGGAGAGGACCGAAATGAGGAGGGAAAATATTTCATCTTTCTTTACGATGTTTTACCTATAGAAATAAATTTACATTGCTTTTTAAAACTCTGGAGATTCTCAGTCATGGTTGTCCCAAAGGTGCTTTTTCAAAAGGCAATTAGATTTTCTTTTTCTTTGAAGACATTTTGCTTCTCATTCAAGAATCTTCTTCAGTTCTGAAGGAAGGTTCAGTTTATTTATATGCTCTCAATTTTCACAAAGAATATTGAATAATGAATGCTAATCTTAACATTATTTTTAAAGTAAGATAAAACAATTTTTTTTAAAATAATGATTTACCAAACTGAGCTGAAGACCACATGACTTATCCATTAAATTTACCAGCCCCTGTAATGATAAACAATTTAAGAAAATGAATGCGTTAGTGCTAATAATATTGTTTCCATTTTTTAAGAATAGTTTCTTTATTTTACACAATCCTGATGCGGCTCTCAATGAAAGCTGGCTACCAAGACTGGAAATAAATCTGATTTCGAAAATAACTGAGGGGGTTTGTTAATGGATTAGTATATGTAGAAAGGATGAGGCATTGCTTTATTTAGTTCCCGCCTATTAATTATTGCCTCCTGCGTTCTGGTCAAATTTGGGAAATGGGTATTTATTAAATCAATATGTAATTTTGTCTAAGTCTGTTGAATCTGCTGTGGAAGCTGCCCCTAAGAATTTATTATTTGTGTGTTTGTTTAATTACTATATAGTCCATTCAAAAAGTTCTAATCAAGGAATATCATATACAGTACAGTGATCCCTCGAGTTTCGCGATCTTGATCTTCGCGAAACGCTATATCGCGATTTTTCCACCCGGAAGTAAAAAACACCATCTGCGCATGCGCGCCCTTTTTTTCTCTATGGCCACGCATGCGTAGATGGTGGAGTTTGCGTTCCCCGCCGGGCAGATCAGCTGCTGGGCGGCTTCCCTGGGTCTTCCCCCTCTTGCTGGCGGGAGGGCGAGCGGCGGGCATCAGCGAGGAGCCGGGGTTTCCCCTTTGCGTGGGTGGCCGGTAAGACCCCAGCGCCGCTTCCCAGCTGAGTCCTGAAGCCAAACGCGGAAGTTCGCCTTTGACGTTTGGCTTCAGGACTCAGTTGGGAAGCCGCGCGGCTGTTTTAAAACGTCGCCGCCAGCATGGGGGGCTTGTCAGCAGCCCCCCAACCCCCAACCCGGGTTTGGGGGGCTGCTAGGAAGCCCCCCATGCCGGCGGCGACCTTTTAAAACAGCCGCGCGGCTTCCCAACTGAGTCCTAAAGCCAAACGTCAAAGGCGCACTTCCGTGTTTGGCTTCGGGACTCAGTTTGGAAGCCGCGCGGCTGTTTTAAAACGTCGCCGCCGGCATGCACAGATGGTGTTTTTACTTCCGGAACCCTACATCGCGAAAAATCAATTATCGCGAGGGGTCCTGGAACAGAACCCTCGCGATAATTGAGGGATCACTGTATTCCAATCGACCAATTCCTAAAAGTCAGTTTTAGAATAGTATAGACCCTAGATTCTATACTATTCTAAACTATACCACTAGGAATTGGTTCTCGAGCTGCGGGTCAGGACCGTTTGTGGTTTGAACATTCGTTTCAAAGGGGCCACCTAACATCATGGTAAAAGACAAATAGAACTAAAGCTTCTATTCTGGGGCCTTGGAACATATTTTTACAATCCGACCTAACAGGCATTTACAGTGTGGGTGTCCCTCTGACCTTCCTGCCAATCAGCTTAAAGTTCTGTTGGGAGAATTGGTGCTAGACTTATGGTTGGGGGTCACCACAACATGAGGAACTGTCTTAAGGGGTCGTGGCATTAGAAAGGTTGAGAACCACTATAGAATAACAGAGTTGGAAGGGTCCTTAGAGATCTTCTAGTCCAACCCCCTGCTTAGGCAGGAAACCCTACACTACTTCAGACAGATGGTTATCCAATATCTTCTTAAAAACATCCAGCATTGAAGCATTCACAACATCTGGTGGCAAGCTGTTCCATGGATTAATTGTTCTAACTTTCAGGAAGTTTCTCCTTTAGCATAGTTAAATAGGCTGGTTACCTTCAACTTAACTATTGAAGACTGCATTAAAAAATTGTTTCCTTGCCTTTTGAAATGCCAAAGGAAAAGCAGCCAAATAAATATCTAACCTGCTCCATGAGGTCAGATCATCCAAAAGAAATCTTGAAGACAGCAGAAGCCCTGTTCAGATTTTTATTTTCTATACAAGTAGTCCTCAACTTACAACAGTTCGCATTAAAAATGTGACTTATGACCATTAGTCACACATGACCATTGTAGCATGCATATGCTCATGTTATTTACATTCAGCAACTAACAATGTTAGTTGGCAACTAACTTGGCAACTAACTCACATTTGTGACCGTTGCAGTGTCCTGGAGTCACGTGATCTCTTTTTGTGACCTTCTGACAAGCAAAGTCAATGGGGAAGTCAGATTCACTTAACAACCATGTTACTAATTTTACATCTCTACTGATTCACTTAACAAATCTGGCAAAACAGTTGTAAAATGGGGCAAAGCTCACTTAACGAATTTCTCACTTAACAACACAAATTTTGGGCTCATTTGTTGTCCTAAGTTGAAGATCACCTGTAACAACTTTTGGACTGGATGTTAATTTCTAACTACATGCATGTTACATAATTAGATTTTCTTTACATCTGCACTATTTTAAAAAACATATCCCTATGTTTCTAGTTCAACCAGCTTGTACATTTCTAATACTCACAAAAATATCCCCTTGCTGAAGAGTTCTTATCTTTAGCAGCCAGAAAACTAAGGAAGCTACCTGCATTGGAAAAAAAAAGGGTGTTAAATGGAACATTTTTCCCTATTATAGTTTGCAGCCTTATTTTCTATACTTATAGCTCTTTATTTTAGGTATATGCACATGCAAGGATTTTCAATCACTATAACCATATATAAAAGTCAATTGATAAATCTCTGGTGATTTTGCTTTTAGTAACAGGAGACCATTGTCTTACTGTAACTTCCCAGCTTTCCTAACATTATCATTAAATATTGTCTGTTGTGTCTTAACTTTTTCCACCACAAGATAACAAACTATGATTGCCGAACATCCTAGTAACATTAAGGGGCATACATAAGCCCATGTTACACCAACACTCCGCAATCTGCATCGGTTGCCGATCAGTTTCCGGTCACAATTCAAAGTGTTGGTTATGACCTATAAAGCCCTCAACTTGGCATTGTTGTGGGTTCTACCAGTTTCTTAACCAGGAGTAAATTTATAAACCAGGAGTAAGTTTATACTCACTGGAGAAGAGCTTAATGCTGGGAAAGATTGAGGGCAAAAGAAGAAGGGAACTGTGGAGAATGAGGTGGATGGATGGAGTCCCTGAAGCAGTCGGCATGAGCTTAAATGGATTCCAGAGGATGGCTTGGAGGAATGTTGTCCATGGGGTCACAATGGGTCGGACACGACTTCACAACTAACAACAACAACAAGTGACCTTCTGAAAGGGCATGAAGACCTGGTTTTGCCGGCAGGCCTGGGGGCAATGAATATTTACATCTGTCATTGCCGAATCGTATTGAATGGTATGTTTGTGTCTTCATTGGATTGTTTGAGTTGTGAGTTTTATAACAAGGGTTTATTGTTTTAATATTTATATTTGACTTCTTTATTATTGTAATTTGTATTTTTTTATATTGTTGTAAGCCATCCTGGGTCCTTTGGGACTGGGCGGCATAGAAATTGAATAAATAAATAAATTTATAATTTTATTTTATTTATTTATTTATTTATTTATTTATTGCATTGTATGCTGCCCCTCTCCGTGGACTCGGGGTGGCTAACAACAGTGGTAAAAACAGCATGTGACAAACATAGTTTATACAAAAATAGGGCAGATTCTTATTTTATTGCTGACTATCTCCAGATAGCAGGCAGATTTAATTAACAGAGGCAATCTTAGCCATATGGGCTAGGAAACATTTTATAAACAAGTAAGTTGTAGAAACCATGGCAATGGGGTAGGTGCAGGGGTGGGCATAGGGGTAAATAGGAAATTGGAGATCTGCGCATGCGTTACTCTAGCTAAACGCTCCGAAAGAAAGCTCCCATATGTGGAGAAGGAAAAGTAAAAATTAACCCTCAACAACCCTCTCTAGCTTGGTGAAAGCGGATTGAGAGGAGAGCGAACTGAACAAGCTGTCGAAAAACTTCATTAGAAGGAGTTAAAAGTAACTTTTTTTAACGTGTTTGCGTGAAGAAGCGAGAACAAAGGGAAGATGGCGTCTACTGAGGAGTTGGAGGGAAAGATGGATTCATTGCTTAAAGGTTTTGCTGACATGGGCAAGCTGCTCCAAGATATGAAAAAGGATTTATCTGCACTGGGAACTGGAATGGCAGAATTGAAACAACAATCCAAAACACAAGATCAAAGAATTGGAAAGCTGGAGGTGGGAAAATCTCGCCAGGAACTTCGCATCATAAATCTCGAAGACAGACAGCGTCGAGCTAATCTTCGCTTGAGAGGTTTCCCCAAAGATTTTGGGGGGGGGGGGGTAAACAACTCATTCAATAAATTCTTCAGTGGTTCATTGAGAACAAAGTTAAATGTGAGTTGCAAGAATTTGAAAGAGCGCATTGGACTTTTGGACCTCGTAAAGGAGACTCAAAGGACATTGTTATTAGATTTGCTTCAGAAAGAAGAGCTGCAGAAATTTTTAAAGAGTTGAAGCAGATTTTAAACTTACGTTATAAAGCTTTTCCAATACGCGTTTTAAAAGATTTGTCTGCTGAGACCCTCAAGATGAGAAATCAGATGAGAGAGGTATCTTCCCAGCTGTATGAAAATGGAATTAAATTTTCCTGGCGCTATCCTGCCACAATAATTGTGTTTAAAGATACCAAGTTTTTCCAGGCGAGATCATTAGAAGAAGGAAGAAAGCTGCTTTTCCAATTGGGATTAAATCCAGAGGGAGCAACCCAGAGCCAGGCATCGGTGGACCGGCCAGACGCAGCAGAAGAAGAGTTGTCTCTCCAACCGTTTCGCAAGGCAGAGCAAAGTAAAGAGGAGAAGATTGCCGCACTTCAAAGAGAGTTGGCTTCGCTTCAAACGGAGAAGAAAGACGAGCCAAGAGTCACTCGACAGAAGAAAAAAATAATAAACTGAACTGAGTTGACTTGCTAACATGGTATTAAGTTTTTCAACTCATTAATCTTTTTTCTGTACTTCTTTTTGGTTGTTCACGCTAGTTAACAAGGGGAGAGGAGGGAAGGAGGGGGGAATCTTTTATTATGTTGCAAAATGGGGAAGAAGGGAGGGCTTTCTGAGGAAACGCAGATCCAGGAGTGCCTCTTAGTAACGGAAGGTTATTTCGTTGCCTTCCCCTGGGGGGGGAGGTCAGGTTAGAGGCACCAGGGTGGGGATTCATTGTAATAAAAAAACAATTTTCCGGTAGGCTCTGTTTTGTTGGAAGGGGAAATGCATTTAGATTATGTAAATGGATGATTTAGGTATCTTATCTCTCAATGTAAATGGTCTTTCATCACAGAAAAAGCAATGTAGAATCATGAAGCTGGCTAAGGACAGTAAGGCAGATGTTTTATTTTTATCAGAAACTCATAAGGGAAGGGAAAAAACAGACAGATTAGTTACAAATACTGAGTGGGAAAAAGTTTATGAGTCGAGAAGAACGAACAAAGCAAAAGGAGTCGCCATATTGGTTCATAGAAGAGTGCATTTTCAGTTAAGTAATATTAAGAGGGACAATGATGGCAGAATGTTATTTATTAAGGGGAAAATAAGAAACAAGTTAGTAACTTTAGCGGTCATTTATGCCCCTAACGTAAATGCAAAACAATTTATAATAAATGTAAAACGGAAATTAGATAATTTTGCGGAAGGTATAGTGATTTTAGCAGGCGATTTTAATTTGGAATTAACAACAGGGAAGGGGGAAAAGAAAAAGTTACATTTAAATAAAATTAGTATGATGGACCTTCATCAAAACGTAGCCAATAGAGATACTTTTTATTCTGCAAGACATAATAAATTTAGTTGTATAGATTATATGTTAATTAATAAAACAGATAAGGTAAAGTTTAAGAAAGCGGAAGTGAAAGCTATCTGGCTATCAGATCACGCTCCTTTGTTGGCTGTGTTAGAGATAGAGGTTTGTAGTAAACAAAGAATTTGGAGGTACAACCCCATCGTCTCAGCAAATGAGGAGTGTAGAATTAAATTACAAAGGGAACGCAATGGATTCTTTTGTATTAATGCAACAGGTGAGATTAAAGAAACAATAGTTTGGGATACACATAAAGCAGTGATGAGGGGTAATTGCATTAGTAAGGAAGCTTTCCTTAGGAAATCCTGGGATGTTAAGAGGAATAACTTATTAAAAGAGATAGATTTAATCCAAGAAACCTTAAAAATTACAAGAAATAGAGAATGGAATTTATTATTATCATTTAAGAAAAAGAAATTACAATTACTTGATGAGGAAAGATGGAATAAAATGAAGATGATTATGAAACATAGAATTAGAAGTTGGAGCAATAAATCAATGAAGCAAATGGTACACTATTTGAAAAAGAGAAAAGAGAAATCTTATATTTTTTGCTTTAAAAGATAAGGATGGTGTAATAAAACGTAGTAATGTAGAAATGGAAAAAATAATGAGAGATTTTTATGGGGAATTATATAAAAAAGAGTATGTTGTTTCACAAACCTCAGAGGTTAAAAAGGAACTAAAGGAAGAGGATAGTCAAATGTTAAATGCAAAAATTACAAGTGAGGAGATATCTAGAGTTATTAAGGGATTGAAACCTGCTAAAGCTCCAGGTCCAGATGGTTTTACTGCTGAATATTATAAAGTATATATGAATGAATTATTACCGCATATGGAGAAATTGTTTAATAATGTAATGGAGACTTTTGAAACTCCACAGGCGTGGAAAATGTCAGAAATTATAACGGTCCCAAAACCAGATCATGATTTAATGGATCCTAGTTCCTATCGCCCCATTAGCCTGTTAAATCAGGACTACAAGATATTTATGAAAATATTGGCAAATAGGGTGGAGAATATATTACCAAAAATAATTGGAGAAGATCAATACGGATTTGTGAAAGGAAGGAAAATTTATGAACCAATAAGAAACGTGATCAATGTTTTACACCATGCTACCAGTACTAAAAGGAAATTCAGCATTTTAAAATTAGATGTTTATAAGGCTTTTGACAAAGTTAACCATGACTACCTATTTCAATTATGTAAAGATTTAAATATGGGAAACATATTCTGTAGAGTTATAGAAACAATATATAAGGACAACCTGGCTCAAATTAGAGTAAATGGCAATAGAACAGAAATGGTTAAAATTCAGAATGGAACTAAACAGGGTTGCCCACTATCCCCAATGCTATTTGCATTAGCAATAGAGACCTTAGCAAACAAAATTAGAAATGATAAGGAATGGAGAGGCTACCAAATAGGGGAACTTGAATTGAAATTAAACTTATTTGCAGATGATGCTATAGTGATGTCTGAAACCCCATTCGAAATGATGAAAAGAATAATGATACTACTTCAGGAATTTAAAGATCAATCTGGTCTTAAGGTTAATATAGAAAAATCAGAGATAATATGTTTAAATACTGGCCCTAAAGAGCAAATTGAGATCCAAAAAATTTCAGGATTGAAATTAGGTTGTAAAAAAATGAAATATTTGGGAATTTGGTTATTTAAGAATCCAACAAAAATAATAACGGCTAATTATAACTTAATATGGAAAAAAATCCAGAAGCAGATCAAAAATTGGAAGGGTAAAAAATTAGGAAGAATGGCTAAGATTAGGGCCCTTAAGATGATGATAATACCAAAAATGATGTATTTGTTTCAGGTTTTACCGGGTAGTTTTCCAGAGGCAAAATTAAGAGAATGGGACAATAGACTAAATTTTTGGATTGAAGGAGATAAAAAATCCAGAATTAGGAAGCATTGGCAGTTTGCACAAGAGAAAGAGGGAGGCTGGGGCAGCCCATGTCTAGTATTATATAGAAATGCATTTCAAATGGAAAGGTTAATCGAGCTACAGTTATGGGGGGAAAAGAAATGGGTAGAATTGGAAAAAGAAATTAATAATATAAATAATAAAGAACTACTATTTAAAAATTGGAGTAGAATTGAAACCAGTACCTTAAGTGATCCTTTTAAAGCATGTTTAGAAATATGGCTTAAATGGCAGAGGACAAGTGGAATAAAGGTATCCAAGCTATCAACGTTACATGTATTGAATATAGGGGATGATGCTAATCTAAGTAAAATTATTAAAATACTAAATAGTAAAGGGGTAACGAGAATTGAACAATTATATGAGAAAGATGGAAGAGTTAGTAGAACTAGATTGGAATGGTGGATCGGTAAACAGAAATGGTTGCAGATTAATGCAATATGTACATATTTAAATAAAAGTGAGAATAAAGAAACCTTCTTACGAGAAGGAAATAGTTTAGAAAAAATAATAAGTGAAAAGATAAACGAAAGTAAAGCACAAGCCGGTAATATATATAGAATGTTATTGCAGAGGGAAGAAGAAGTAGCTAAAAGTTTAATAAGATGTTGGCAGGATGATTTACAAATAGATGAAAGAGAAATGAAAGAAACAATAGAAAATATATACAAGATTAAAAATACGAGAGTTAAAGAGATGAGAAGAAAAATCTTACATAAGTGGTATTATACACCTGTACAAATTGCACACTTCCAGGGGAAAGAGAAGGGCAAATGTTGGCATGGGTGCCAGAAAAAAGGAATTTTTATGCATATGATCTGGGAGTGTGCAGAAATACAGAAATTCTGGAATGTAGTCCAGAATGAAATTAATAAAATGTTAAACATTAACTGGATTATTACAAAAGAAATAGCAATCTTAATTAAATATAGGGAATTAGGAGAATCTAAGGAAATTAAAACTGCAGCATTGGAAAGTGCTCAAGCGGTGATAGTATTAGGATGGAAAGATTCTACAAAATGGACAGTACAAAATTGGTACAGGTATATGGTGGATCACATACATTTTGAAATTATGGAAATAAGATTAAATAATTTTGATGAGAATAAACTAGAGAAGCTGATGGTGCGATGGAACAAGGTAAAAGATTATATGTTAAGTAGAATCTGTGATGTAAATACTAAAAATAAATTACAATCACTCTTTTAGTAAAAATTCGTTCAAGATAGAGCCAAGGATTAATAGATAGATAAACAAGCAAAATTTCTTTGAATCCTCTTGTAGGGGTGGTGGGGGTGACGGGGTGTGTGTGTTGTTTGGTGATGGGCACATGCACTGTGCACTGTTATATGTTTGTTTTATGTAAACCTAAAAAACCAATAAAAATTATTTTTTTTAAAAAAAATAGGAAATTGGAACATTGTAGAATTATACAGCATAGGCTTCTACATAATTGTCTACAGAGGGTAATGTAACAGGCAGGGGCATCAAGAAATTGCTATCTAGTGGTTCTTGCATCTGACTTTGGGACACCAGAAAAGCCTGGTCAGTTTCACTTTTTGTAATGTGTTGTCTGTATTTTTCTTCTCTTATAGATATATGGAGCTCAGAAGAGCTATTAGAGAACCCTAATCCTGTGGTGTGATCCCTCACAATCCCCCAAGAATATACTGGTAACATTTTTTTTTTAAAAAAAACCCCGACATAGATTTGAAAAATAAGATCAATGTCAGAATCTTCCAGGATTGTGTCTGTTTAAACCACAAAAAATCAGCACTCAAAATGAGCAATCTAAAACTGGAAATATCCTTTTAATAAGGATGTGTTTATTCCTGCATGATCTGCAAATTAATTGCATGAAGGAATTAAACCCAGCCAGACACCAAAGCACATGCCCTAATCTCCCTTATGGAATCTCGGTGTGATTACTAAGCATCGGAACTCTGAATTTCATGGAAACTAGATCTCAAATGCGGTTGAGCTTTTACTGAAAAATAGTATTTAGAGTAGAATAGAGTAGAACAGAACAGAACCTTGGCAGTCTTGTAGTCCAGAGGTAGGCAAAGTAGGCTCTTCTATGAGTTGTGGACTTCAACTCTCAGAATCATGCTAGCTCAGGAATTCTGGGAGTTGATTGATTGATTGATTGATTGATTGATTGAATTTGTATGCCGCTCCTCTCCGTAGACTCGGGGCGGCTAACAACAGTAATAAAAAACATCATATAAATCCAATACTAAAACAACTAAAAAACCCTTATTGTAAAACAAAACATCCCTACAAACAAACATAGCATGCATAATTTGTAAAGTCCTAGGGGGAAAGAATATCTCAGTTCCCCCATGCCTGATGGCAGAGGTGGGTTTTAAGGAGCTTACGAAAGGCGAAGAGGGTGGGGGCAATTCTAATCTCCGGGGGGAGTTGGTTCCAGAGGGCCGGGGCCGCCACAGAGAAGGCTTTTCCCCTGGGCCCCGCCAAACGACATTGTTTTGTTGACGGGACCCGGAGAAGGCCCACTCTGTGGGACCTAACCGGTCGCTGGGATTCATGCGGCAGAAGGCGGTCTCGTAAATACCCTGGTCCTGTGCCATGAAGGGCTTTATAGTTGAAGTCCACACGTCATAGAAGAGCCAACTTTGCCTGTTCTAGTCCAACCCCCTGCTTAGGCAGGAAACCCTCTATCACTTCAGAAAAATGGTTGTGCAAATGGTAGGTTGCTACCGGTACGATAGGGCAAGGTGCACCAGTAGCGACCTCCAGATTGTGCAATTTTTGTGTGGCCACTATCAATGCACTGTCCCCTACCAGTAACGGCATTCAGTTTTCTGTCAGGTGTTCTTGTTCCCAGTTGTTGCTGTTGTTAAGGAATTAAAATTATGTTCAAGGCAACTTCTGAATCACCTCAGTTCTTATGCCCACCGCCCCACACAAGACAGCACTTTTTTGTGCGCTCCATGACAATTGTCTACTACTTACAAATACAGGTGCAAAATAATCCCACACAATATACAAAATATGACCGTATGTTTGGTGAGACAGATATTGGTAATGGACACTTTGGTATGGTCATTGCTTTCTTCCTTAGACAGGAGGTGTTGGGAAGAATGGTGAACTATGTACTTAGAAAAGAAAAACAACAATAATTATATTCTGGTCTGGTTATATCACAGTCGGCACAGACCCAAATCATTATTTGGAAACTTGATGTACCACACACTCTATACTTGCATCCTTTACCGACAACAGTGTAGTTCTCTCAATGCGGCCCATTAATGGGTACAGGATATTCCTCCATATTACCAGAAACCATGGCCCTTCTTCCATAATTAGAGGATATACAAAATTAGGGGTACAGGGAGAAGGCATATAATTAAATTAACAGGAAATGAGGTAAATTGTTCACATCTAATAAAATCATCCCTATTGATTTCTGTTTTACCAGGATAACTGGTATTTTGAATCAAATTATTAAGCAAATTTGCCCTGTTTCAATACCAACTTCTGACAAACTTTCTTAAAAAAAAAATTTCTGGCGTCCAATGGAAAAATGAATATTCCAATATGTTTTCTTTTAGAACAGGCTTCCCTGGATACAACGCCAAGGAATGCGACACTGATACAAGTGTCAGGTAGGATGTGCGTCTCGTGGTGGGGCGCAATTTGAGGACTATTTACATTCACAGCGGAGAGTTGGGAGGGCGAAATGTTTTCTTCTTCCTAGAGAGAGTGTAACATAAAATAATTGAGAATTGCTGATCTAATCAGGGAGACATTGATTTTGCAAGTCTGATTGAGCTCCTCCTGAATGTCATTTCATTTGGGATTTAAAAAAATGCTTCATCAGATTTTGCCTAGTTAATGACTCCTGAATAACTGGGTCAAGATCTTCATTTTAATGTTCTCCTATTTTATTTGGCCTGCTTTAAGGCGAGCAATGCTCTATTCCTTTCAGCAAGGAAGGGATGGGGAAGTTTTATTGTCGGAAGAGAAAAGCTTTTGATAGGATTGTGTCAATGGAAAAACCGGACTTTGTCATATCCAGGGGGCCCAGGGAGAAGGTGTTCCCTTTTTATTTCAGCCGTAAGAAGAGTTTATTAATGAACATGAAAAAGGATAGATAGAATTATATTAAAATTTTGATGTCGCAAGTAAAGCATCGTGTAAGCCAAACTTCCGCAATCAAGTAGACATATACAGAAGTAGTGGTTGTAAATGATTTTGCTATTGGTTTGTGCACACGCTTGCATTCATGTGCAACACTTCTGAGCATGCGCAGAAGCGTCTCGGCCAAGAGGGCTGAGCCTCCTGCCATCGCTACCAGTTCTAAGAACCAGTCCAAAGTGGGAGCAACCACCCGCTGATATACAGTAATGTAACGGGAAAAACGGAATGGCATTCTCTCATGTCCTATGCAGACAGTGAGCGGCAAACATTAATACAGTGGTACCTCTACTTATGAACTTAATTCATTCTGTGACCAGGTTCTTAAGTAGAAACGTTTGTAAGAAGCAATTTTTCCAATAGAAATCAATGTAAAAGCAAATAATGTGTGCGATTAGGGAAAGCACAGGGAGGGTGGAGGACCTGTTTCCTCCCAGGAGATTCCTACAAAGGCCCCACATGAGGCTTCTCCCCACCTTTTCTGGCCCTGTTTCCTCCCAGGAGGCTCGGGTTTGTAAGTAGAAAATGGTTCTTGAGAAGAGGCAAAAGAATCTTGAATACCCAGTTCTTATCTAGAAAAGTTTGTAAGTAGAGGCGTTTTTAGGTAGAGGTACCACTGTATATTAATTTTTTGATTGTAATAATGGAAGGCAAGTCTATAAAAAACACTTTCTATGCCGGTTTACATCAATAGTATCAGCCAAATCTGCCTCTCAAGTGTTCTTCATACGTATCTTCCTTTTTTTCAAGTAGAATATTATTTCCTCTTAACTTTCAAAAGTGTGAATGCTTCTTATTTATCCACTGCAAAGAGCTACTACAGAATGGAAGTCAATACTGCTGTCCAATAACCAAGGCACGTTGTTTATGTCTTGCGTCAAGCTGAGCCATATTTAGATTGTAACCAGGAAAAGGATATGGTTTTTTGCTGAGGCCTCATTACACCAATTAACATTTTGCCAGGCAGTGGGGGAAAAAAATTGCCTTATATCAAATCAGTTATGTTCGGGTTGGTGAACCTATGGCACGTGTGCGACAGATGGCACTCAGAGCCATATCTGAGGACATACAAAGCCTACGGAGTCTACAGAGAAGGGCGACATAGAAATCCAAACAAAGAAATAAATAAATTGCCCTAAGTCAATTCCAGCACATATGTGCACGCTGGCCAGCTGATTTTCTCCCTTCCAGAGGGTGGGAATAAGCCATTTTCGCCCTCCCCAGGCTTCAGGAAAGCCTCCGGAGCCTGTGGATGGTGAAAAACAAGTCTGATGGGCCTACTGGAAGTTCATTGGGCTTGTTTTATTTATTTAATTATTTATTCGATTTTTCTGCCGCCCTTCTCCTTAGACTCAGGGCGGCTTACAACATGTTAGCAATAGCACTTTTTTAACAGAGCTAGGCTATTGCCCCCACAATCCGGGTCCTCATTTTACCCACCTCGGAAGGATGGAAGGCTGAGTCAATCTTGAGCCGATGATGAGGTTTGAACCGCTGACCTTCAGATCTACAAGTCAGCTTCAGTGGCCTGCAGTACAGCACTCTACCTGCTGCACCACCCCGGCTCATTTTTTTGCCAACATAGGCTCTGGAGGCTTTCCTGAAGCCTGAAGGGGGGCCAAAAAAATGCTCCAATGGGCCAACTGGAAGTCCAGAGGATTCAGTAAGGCCTGCAAACATGCATGGGGGACAGCACACAGGGGAGGTTGTGCACGCATGTGCAGGGATGGGTGGGCATTGCATTATGGATGTAAGCATGTGCACATGCTCTATTGCACACACACACATTGCCTTTTGACACCTGAGCTTAAAAAAACAATCACTGAGTTGCACCATCTGAGTACTGCCTATTTTAGTGGCGTCCTGCAGGCTCTTAGTCTTAGGCATAACTTTTTCTCATTACTGGTTACCTAATGCTACTGGGAGGGCCCTACTATATCGGGGTGTCAAACTTGATTTCATTGGAGGCCACATCAGGGTTGTTTGGCTTTGTGGGTTTAGGGTGGGCATGGCCAGCTTGATATCACTTGTAGGGGCACCTCTGGTGACCTGAGTGCTCTGCCGGTGAAAATGGGCTCCCGAACTCCGTTTTTGGCTGTGATGGCCTCCTGCAACCCTCTGTCAGAAAAATAGAAACTCGGGAGGACAGATGTTTCCAGGGAAGGTTTGCGGACCAGATCTAAGCACTCTGCAGGCCAGATCCGCCCCCCGGGCCTTGACTTTGACACCCCTGTTCTATATGCATCACAAATTCTTAGTTGTTCCATTGAATCACATTGCCGAATCCCTTGCGAAGGCACAGGGCCTGCCGGTTATCTCCGCAGTAAAAAGCAACGTCATTCCTACACATGGTCTTCCTGAACCAACAAAAGAACTGTCTGGCAAAATGAAGCTGATTATGATATTAATCAGCTATCTCCATCTTTTCAGGAGACAGCAATAATATTCAATGAACATGACAATCGTTTGCTGTATGAAGACAAAGAGAATCCTTTACATAGCCTCCAACCCAGCAGATGAGCTCCAAGGAAAGTGATGGTGAACCTTTGTCCTCAGGTGCCAAAAGAGCCTATGTGCACACTATCATACATGTGCGAGTGCCCACACCCATAATTCAATGCCTGGAAAGGGCAAAAGCAGTTTCCCCCACCCCCTGGAGGCCAGAAGTGGCCTGTTTCCAACTTTTGGTGGGCCCAGTAGGCTTGTGTTTTGCCCTACCTGGGGTCCACAGGCTTTTCTGGAACTGAGGGAGGGTAAAAAGCCCTCCCCCATTCTACGGAGACTCTCTGGAAGACAAAAATGCCCTCTCAGAGCCTCTGTGCGAGCCTAAAATCAGCTGGCCGGCACACACATGCAGGTTGGAGATGAGCTAGGGAAATGGCTTGCGTGCCAGCTGATATGGTTCCACGTGCCACCTGTGCCGTAGGTTTGCCATCACTGTCCTAGGAAAAATGTCGACTCTGTAACTGCAGATCTCTGAATTTTAATTTAGAGAACATCTTCCAACAGTGTTAATCAGGGATGGGCTGCTGGGGGTTCACAGGCGTTCGGGAGAACTGTCAGGTAAGATTTTGTGCAGTTCGGAGAACCCCCAAATCCTACTCCTGGCTGGCTCAATCCAACCCACCCCCTCCCAGGAGTCCCCATGCAGCCCGTTTTGGATGCAGGAAAGTGAAGGCGTGTGCGGAGGCTCGAGGAGGGCAAAAAACAGGCCTACCAGAAGTTCGGGATGCTTTTCTCAAGCCTTCGGGAGGGCAAACACTGCTTCTGGACCCTGGAGAGGCAATTTTCGTCCCCCTGGAGGCTCGAGAAAAGCATCCAGAGGCAAGGGAGGGCAAAAGACACACACACACACACACACCATGCCACCATGATGTAAGAGGCCAACTAGTTCATTTGAGTGCAGATGTAGCTGTAACAAATGACTTCTACTGTCCAACTGGGAAGAACAATCATGTTATGTACCAGAAGGCCACCAGGGGCTGCTCTAGGAGCGGGAACAATAAGAGCTTGTGATTGGTTGAGGGGTTTTAGCCTGCCAGCTATATAAGCGAGCTGTCAACAAGAATTGCCTCAGTTCATGTTATGTGCATTAGCCAAGTTACTGTTGTGTTAACCGTTAAAGATTATACTTATCTATATGGGAGTCGCCTCAGTGACTGCGCCCATCCTGAAAGCTACATATACAGCAAATCTGCAAAGAGCTTTGGGAGACTTGATGTGAGGAAGAATTATGAAAGTGTTGTGACATAAGTTCTGCCCTTGCTTATGAGTATCATGACATTACATATAAGTATGAAAAGGGCAGACTTTGTGCTATGACATTGCTTTCATCATTTTGATAAAAGCGTTGGAGTCTGCCGAGGCCTCGGTTAGAAGGGGAAAATGTCACCCAGCAGAACTAATTGTTAAAAAAATATTGCTGTCCTCTTGGTGTGAGATGACAGTGTCTTCCTGGATCACGTTTTCTCAATTTCTGGTGATTGTCTTTGAATTTTCTTATCTAGATCTGAATGGATTAATTTTCTGTAATTAGCCCTCGATGATAAAAAGAAAAAGTGTAAATGAATATTTAACTAAAAAGCAAAAAGCTGCTCTGGATATTCAAACGGATTAAAACAACAGTACTAATATAGTTAACAACATATTGCAATGATGTCTACTAAAATATAGCCAACAACACCAAAATATTCCAGTACAGTACATTCAAAATAAAACTGCCCTTTTCAATACAAATCGGAAGACACATCATGTTATACACATGTAGTAAATGGAAGCAGTTATTTTAATATCGTGTGAAATCTGAAAGGATGTATTGCTTTTGGACATATACATCAGAAAGGTAATAAACTCCTGAAGCTTAATCTTTAAGGGACTCTTTTGTGGGCTCGGTTGAAAATAATAATATAGTTACATAGTAACATATACAGTGATACCTCATCTTACGAACTTAATTGGTTCCGGGACGAGGTCTGTAAGGTGAAATGTTTGTAAGACGAAACAATGTTTTCCATAGGAATCAATGGAAAAGCGATTAATGTGTGCAAGTCAAAAACTCACCCCTTTTGCCAGCCGAAGCACCCGTTTTTGCACTGCTGGGTTTCCCCTGAGGCTCCCCTCCATGGGAAACCCCACCTCTGGACTTCCATGTTTTTATGATGCTGCAGGGAAATCCCAGCAGCACAAAAACGGATGCTTCGCTGGCAACGGAAGTCCGGAGGTGGGGTTTCCCAGCGAGGGGAGCCTCAATGAAATTGCAGCAACACAAAAACACAGAAGTCCTCGAAACTCCACCTCCGGACTTCCGTGTTTTTGTGATGTTGCGATTTTGCTGAGGCTCCCCTTGCTGGGAAACCCCACCTACGGACTTCGGTTGCCAGCGAAGCACCCGTTTTTTATTTATTTATTGGATTTGTATGCCGCCCCTCTCCGTAGACTGAGATTCCCCTGCAGCATCGCAAAAACACGGAAGTCCGGAGGTGGTATTTCCCATGGAGGGGAGCCTCAGGGAAATCCCAGCAGCGCAAAAATGGGCGCTTCGCTGGCAACAGAAGTCTGGAGGCGGGGCATGCCAGTGGCGGCAGCTTGGGTTTGTAAGGTGAAAATAGTTTGGAGGAAGAGGCAAAAAATCTTAAACCCCGGGTATGTATCTCAAAAACTTTGTATGACGAGGGGTTTGTAAGATGAGGTATCACTGTACTATATTATATAGTTACTTGTTCTATGACATTTTCACCTTGAGACTAATACTGTAGTAACTTGGAGATGACTTTATTTATTAGATCAGCTCTTTACAGCTTTGAATACAAATTTTATCCGTTTTGCATTTTGGGAAAATAAATAAATAAATCTGCTTTGGCCACTTGGTTATCAAGCATATTTCAGTATATTAAAGTGGTTCTGCACGAATAATTTTTGATCTTCTTAAGTAAAAATTATCCATGGGCAGTAGCACATTATAGACTTGTTTATGAAGAAAACCGGCTGGTGAGGTGGGATTTTGTTGGTTTTTGCTGGTATTTCCTCTTGTTGGAAGGAAAATTCATCTGGTTCAGTTCTAAGCAGGGAGAAAGACGCAGGAAAGAACATGGAGGCTGATTTATTTATTTATTTATTCATTCATTCATTCATTCATTCATTCATTCATTCATTCATTCATTCATTTTTCCAATACATAAATACATAGGAAGAAAATAGACATGTGATAATATAAAAGAGGGTGAAAGTGAACTTAGAGGAGAGGATATATGAAAGGAAGAGAATATATAAGATAGGTGAAAGAAAGGAAAGACAATTGGACAGGGGACAAAAGGCACACCAGTGCACTTATGTACGCCCTTATGCACTTATGATTGGAAAGAAGGTTGTTTTATTGATGAAGCAGAACACCAGCAGTGTGTGGTTCTGGGACAGCTGACCAACTAGCTGAATAGGTGGATGGATGTTTATAGTTTCTGTAACTTTGAAGTTTGAGATTTGTGCAATATGTGCTTTGTGTTTCTAAAAGGGTGTTGGCAATTCCTATTGTAGCTAATGGCTTTCGTCCTGTGTTGGATCTTGGGTGAAACGCTGCTTGTTCTAATCCTACCATTCTGGTTTTGTTAGCTGTCAAACTTTGCTGCAATGTGTTTCTCAATATCCTTGAGTACCGCCAACGTTATCACCGCCCTGAGTCGCCTTGAGAAGAGCGGCATATAAACCTATCAAATAAATAAATTATCAATTTTATATTTGTTACCCACATTTTTTCCCATTTCTCCAATTCTATATTGTATCTAAAACGTTTTGCCCATTTGATCGTCGTTTCTTTAACAACCTCCTCTTCAATTTTGTAGCTCAGAAGAAATTTATATATTTCACTAATTATTTTTTCCTCAGTTCCTTGTATAATTTTATCCAATTCTTGCTGATCTTTCTGACTTTTATATAATCTTTTGTCCTCTTTAAATTTAGATTGGATTTGGGTATATGTCCACCAATCTACTCCTCTGCATAGATTGTGTTCCAATTGTTGTTTTGTTTTCAAATTCACCTTATTTTTCGGAATATAAGACACACTCTTTACCCCCTAAAAGGGGCTGAAAATTTGGGTGCATCTCAATGTTCCCTCTAATTTTTTTTTTGGTGTGGGCGGAAAAGTATAGTGTCTTAGCGGCAGTCCCCTTGGAACTGGGCGGCATATGGAAATGGCCCTGGGTTGGGCCGAGAGGCAAAAAAGGAGCTGTGATGTTCCTTCAATACACCAGGGTGATTCGACACAAAAATATGTAACCCTTCCCTGGTGCAGAGCTGTAGGAATTGGATACTGTAGCCTAGAGGATAATTCTCTGCCTTACAAGGCAAAGGTTGCAGGTTCAAGTCCCAGTGGGTATGGCTAGCTGATGAGGCCAAATAAGGCCGAAAGGTTTTTCTTATTTTTAATATTTCCGAGCGGGCTAGCAGGGGGATGGGGAGCGCGCGCACCCATGCGCCTGACATTGAAAATCACCTTCGCCGGTCTCCGCTGTGAGAACGCCTGCCCTACCTCTACTGCAGCCCCCCTTGCTGAAAGTCCAGGACGAAAGTGCTCTCAGCAAAAGGGCTGCGAGAGGGGCGGGGCGGGCATTCCCAAAGCGCGTGGAGAAAACCCTCTCTCGCAGCCCCCTGGTTGGGAGCACGGATGAAGAGGAGAAGCTGCAGCCGCTACAGCGACCGCCGCAGGAGAAGTAGCGCCCCAGGCAGGAGGTGGAGGAGGAGAAAGCCTGAGAGGGGGCGGATTGGGCGAGGGACAGCGGCGAGAAGCCAGGGGCGCGAGGGGGCCAGAGGCACCGTGGGGGAGGCAGGGGCAGCCGGGGCTCCCTTTCCTTCCACCCATGTCTACTGCCGGTGCCTCCCCCCCCGTGGGCTGGCAGGGAGATGGGGAGTGCGCGCCCGTGAAAAAGGGTGCGCGGGGGGTATTTTGGGGGGGGGGCGCGTGCGCACGCGCACAGCTTACAGTGAATAGTGGTGCATCTTATACTTTGAATCCTATGCAACTAGACTTAAAATCCTAGGTTTAGAAAGCTTAGCACTATATCACCATAAACATGACCTAAGCATAGCCCATAAAATCATCTGCTACATTGTCCCTCCTGTCAATGACTACTTCAGCTTCAAGCACAACAATACAGGAGACACAACAGATACAAACTTAAAGTAAACCGCTTTAAACTCAACTGCAGGAAAAGAACTTTAGTAACCGAATACAGTGATCCCTCGAGTTTCGCGTCTTCAAGTATCGCGAAAGGGCTATTTAGCGAGTTTTCAACCCGGAAGTAAACTCCACCATCTGCGCATGCGTGCCCTTCCACGCATGCGTAGATGGTGGAGTTTCCCCGCCGGGCAGAGGCTTCCCTGGGTCTTCCCCCTCTTGCCCCCGTAAGACCCCAGCGGCGGCGCGAGCAACGGCGTGGGCGGGCGGCACGCGCAGGGACACCCCAGCTCGGCTCCCCAGCTGGGAAGCGGCCCCAGCAACAGCGTGGGCGGGCGGGCGGTGCCCGCACGCTTGGGGACATCGCAGCTCCGCTCCCCAGCTGGGAAGCGGAGCTAGGGAGTCCCCACCGCGCGCGCGTTGCTGGGGAAAGCGCGCGCGCTTGGGGACATCGCAGCTCCGCTCCCCAGCTGGGAAGCGGAGCTAGGGAGTCCCCACCGCGTGCGCGTTGCTGGGGAAAGCGCGCGCGCTTGGGGACATCGCAGCTCCGCTCCCCAGCTGGGAAGCGGCCCCAGCAACAGCGTGGGCGGGCAGGCGGTGCCCGCGCGCTTGGGGACATCGCAGCTCCGCTCCCCAGCTGGGAAGCGGAGCTAGGGAGTCCCCACCGCGCGCGCGCACCCCAGGCGCGAGCAACGGGGTGGGCGGGCGAAGGGCGGGCGGCAGTGGAAGCAAAAACACCATCTGCGCACGCGCAGATGGTGTTTTTACTTCCGCACCGCTACTTCGCTAAAAATCGATCATCGCGTGGGGTCCTGGAACGGAACCCTCGCGATGATCGAGGGTTTACTGTAGTTGATGCTTGGAAATCATACCAGACTCTGTAGTATCATCACCTAACCCCAAAAACTTTACCCTTAGACAATCCACTGTTGACCTCTCCCGATTCCTAAGAGTTCAGTAAGGAGCGTGCATAAGTGCACCAGAATGCCTTCCATCCGATCTTAATGTTTCTCTTTTACTAATGTTTCTCTTTTTTTTAGCCCTAAGGAAGTGCTAACGTGATCTTCCGTACTTTACTAGCTAAGCTATCTTCCTTTGTCTGCTTCTTTCATGGCTGCTCTCTCTGACAATCAGCTGAGCTTCCGTGCTTTGCTAACAAGCAATCTTCCGCTTTTTTTCAGCCCTAATAAGGTGCTAACAAATGAAGTGATCTCCTGTGCTTTGCTAGCAAAACAAGCGTTGTTTGCCTGATTTTCTCATTGTTTCTCTTTGAAGAGAGGTGTTTTAAAAACTGAATAAAAAGCATGTAGGCTCAAAATCAGCAAACTAGTGTGCTGAAGCTGACCAGACTAAAGACTAGTCAGATGAATAACTGGTAGGCAGATTATTTTTTCCCTATTTTCCTTCCCGAAAAATTAAGGTGTGTCTTATACTCCAGTGCATCTTATACTCTGAAAAATACACTATCTATTCATTTAAACAAATCCTTATACCTAATCATTTTGTCAATGGCTATTAAATTTGGACATCACTGCTTCAATTGGTGATATCCACATTGGGATTTTTATATAGTGATTCTTTTTTATTTTTTCCCAGGTCTGTAAAATAGTGTTTCGTATTATATGTTTTTGGAAATAACTGCGTTTTATATTTCTCATCATATAAAATGTGTGCCATTCCGTTTGCAGATCATGGCCCTCTATAACTAATATTCTTTTATTTTTTAGTTAGATCCAAACTTTAAGCCAAATTAAAGTAGCTGCATTGTAACACATTTCCCACTCCGGTAAAGCCAATCCTCTTTTATCTTTGGTATCCTGCAAGAGCTTTAATTTAATCCTGAATTTTTTCCCTTTGCCATATAAATTTGGTGACTAATTTATTTAATTTTTTGAAAAAGTCTTTGCCTAATTTGATTAGAATAACTTGAAACAAAAACAGTACTCTCGGTATTATTCATGTTCATTTTAATCATATTGATCCTTCCTAAGAGTGAGATTTGTAAGTTTTCGTAATAATCTTCCTTAATTGTAGAGCATTTCACTGTTAGGCAAATCCCTAAATATTTTATTTCCGATCCCTTTTTGGCAGACCTTTTTTAAACTAAATATTGTACCAAAATGCAATGTAAAATGAACTATTTATTTACAACTTGAATGCCACTCTATGAAAGGCTGAGATAGCAAGGCAGCTATGCACCCAAATAGCATAAAGGCAGAACATGTGCCAACAAACAGCTTTGACCCAACCACCCCACTTCCCCGCAATCCCTCTCCAGATGTGTCAACAACCAGGTAGCCAGACATCCTTTGCTGTTGCAGCTCTGCTTTCCAAAATATACTGGCAATCAATTAGTCACTGAATGCAGGAAGGTAAGAATGAGGGCATGGAATATCTGGTTGGTAAACATGGAGCGTCTAGTTCATGGGTCTCCAAGCTATGGCCCGTTGGTCACACGCAGATGCACACGCATCCTCAGTTTTACTACCACTCTATAGAGTGGCCCGCACTGGTAACAGCCCACCACTGCCTTGTAATGCAGCATTCAAAATACAGTGGTACCTCTACTTAAGAACTGAATTCATTCCGTGAGCAGGTTCTTAAGTAGAAAAGGTTGTAAGTAGAAGCAATTTTTTCCCATAGGAATCAATGTAAATGCAAATAATAATAATAATAATAATAATAATAATAATAATAATAATAAATTAGATTTGTATGCCACCGTTATCTGAAGACTTGGGGCAGGCAAATTATGCGTATAAACCCATTAGGAAAGAAATAAAAGCTCGGAATTTAGATGGGAGGAGGAAGAGGAAGAAGAGGAGGACAGTCGCTGCCCAGAGCGAAGGGAGCGTTTCTTTTCTCTGGGCGCTGGCAGAGGTTTATTCCCTCTCTAAGCGCCCAGAGAAAGGAAAATGCTTTGTTCACTCTGGACTGCCAAAGCCTCCTTAAGCCACCAAAAGGCTCCTCTGGCAGCCCAGAAAAGCCCAAGATGGCCTGGATTAAAGGGGGAATGGTAGGAAACTAGTCGGGCCTTCGTGCCGGTTTCAAATTTCCTGGGAAATTTTTCCAGGCTCGGGTTCTTAAGTAGAAAATGGTTCTTAAGAAGATGCAAAAAAATCTTGAACACTCGGTTGTTATATAGAAAAGTTCTTAAGTAGAGGCGTTCTTAAGTAGAGGTACCACTGCATAGCAATCTGAAGCTCAGCTGCCTATCTTTTAAGGCAGCCGCGGTAAGTAGAACAGCGGAGGCGCAGAAATCACCTGTGCCACGCGAATCAGCTGAGCCAGAAAGAAGGAAATATAGGACAGGATACCGTAGGGGTGGGGGCAGGCAATTAATCATTGGAACTACCAGTTCACCCGAACTGGTCCGAACTGGTGGCAGGCCACCACTGAGTATAAGCAAACATTAAAAGTGCTTGAAGAAACAGTCAATGGATTGGAAATGAGTGACCACACTTCAGCTGATGAGAAAGGATGAAGACTCATCGGTTGAAAGAAAGGAAGCGCTGCAAGAGGATATGAGAGGAGAGAGCTCATCATAAGCGTGAAAACCAAAGAAGCAAAATAATGATTTATGCCCCGTAAAAAATAGAAATGTGGCTGAAATGGAGCCTCTTATACCACATGAGAAATAAAAATAGAATATTGGCTTTCATCAAGAACGTTCTTGTCTAGGTTAGTGCTCAAAGAACAGGGAAAAAAATCAAAACGAACTTGAAGTTCTGGTACTGGAAAGCAAGATTAATTAAAAAGATATGAAAGGGACGCGGTGGGATAACTTTCACCATCTGAATATAGCCCCGAGTCCTTGGAGAGGGGCGGCATACAAATCTAATGAATTATTATTATTATTATTATTATTATTATTATTATTATTATTATTATTATTATAGCAAAGGAAGGATATCGGTTGTTGAAAATAAAGATAAGGAAGGAGATTGTTAAAAGGTATCAGAAATAGAAATATTCAGGAGTGGGCTACTGCCCAGATGGGTAGTGAAAATCGAACTCCACCCCAGAGCACCCAACTTACACTGAAAGATGTTGAATGAAAATGCAGGGCATCCTGCATAAGCCACGGCCACAGTGTGGTAGTAAAAAAATTGGTAGTCCTTCACTGGCAGTATTGTAGAGCAGAGTTCCCCAAAGTTTCCAGGAAATGATTCCGCACAAGCAAATGGCAAGTGCACACATGCACAGTTCCATTTGTTAATGTGGTGTGCAAGCACATCTGTGGCTCACTTAAAAGGAGCGTGCATGAGTGCTAACCCGTGTTTGAGCAAGTGAGGATGTGCGTGCACAGGTTCACCGGCCGTTTCCAGGGCCCAGTTCCAAACCCCTCACAGTGCACTAGTGCAGGGGTCTCCAACTTTGGCAACTTTAAGCCTGGCGGACTTCAACTCCCAGAATCCCCTAGCTGGGGAATTCTGGGGGTTGAAATCCATCAGGCTTAAAGTTGCCAAAGTTGGAGACCCCTGCACTAGTGGGCCGTAGTCCACGGGTTAGGGATCCCTGTCATAGAGGGTATCTGAATTAAAATAAGGGAGGACTGAATTTTTCAAAAAGGGGGTAGAATTATATGATATGCCACAAGGAACAATCTCACTAATGAAAAGTTAATAAAAGACTGGTTCTTCGGAAAGAGAAGTCAAATGCACAGTTGTAGAATGGAGCTTTCCTTGATGAATAAAGATTTCAGAAGTGATTGATTGCAAACTGAATAATAGCACTAACGTGATTGCAAAGAAGGCAACTGCAATTTTAAACTTCATGGAGGATACCCACCTCTAGTAATGTATTCAGTTCAGAATAAGAGTTGGAAGGGACCTTGGAGGTCTTCTAGTCCATTCCCCTGCTCAAGCAAGGAACCCTTATACCACGCTACAGAAACAGCTCCCCAATTTCACCCACATCTGAAGGGAAGCCATTCCACCATTAAGTGTTAGGACTCTGTCCATAACTGTTGGGTTGGCAATATATTGACTGCAAGTGTTGCAGATTGCCACAAGAGGGAGCTATTTCTCTTTGTATGGCTACTCCCTGTTAATGGCTACTCACTGATAGATTAGCTCTGCAATCTCTGTATTTAGTTATATATTACAGCTAAAATGTTTTTAGGTTTGATATCTTTGTTTGTTGATTATGACAAAGACAATGGGTAAGAAAGATATTTTTTAAAAAAATCATTTTTATTTATTTGTTTTGCCAAGTACATATTGGTGGTATACAGAGATATAATAATGTTTATATACATTTATACTGTATATTTAAATACATTGGAGACTTATAACATATTCAGACTGTTTATCTGAATATGTTATTTCTCAAGGTAAACTTTAATTCAAGTTAATACATTTGTGTGTGGCTGAGTAGTTATTCACAACTAATCTCAATTTAAATGTTTCTGTGCGTGCACAACCTTTTATTATTATTATTTATTAGATTTGTATGCCGCCCCTCTCTGAAAACTCGGGGGGACTCACAGAGTACCTTGGTAAAGAAGGATTACTCTGCTCATACATTAACAAATAGTTCTCACTGTCTCACAGTTTAAATCGAATCACTTGCACAGAACTATTTTGGATCAAATTCAGGCCCATTCTTCATTTTTAACTTCGGAATCTCTCTCTAAAGAGAAAGCTAAATAAAACAAAACCTCCCAGGCAAAAGAGTGGCTTAAATCAGGGGTATCGGTTAACAACTTCAGGTGATTTGGAAGAATTGTCATATGGGACTTGATTACTTTTGGAAAACCAAAAACAGCCTGAGGATAATATTTCAAATGGTTTATTTTAAAGTTAGGATTTCAAGTTATTTTTCTTCACATGCAAGAGATATATCCACCCACCATTTCAAGATTCTGTGCTGTTACTTGGCTTATGAAATTTAAAAAAACCCCATGCCAGTAGATGTATAGCATAAGTTTTGGGTTTTCCCACTTTGACCCTGCCATGATACCAATATGCCCTGGCAACTTTTCTTAGCCATATCATATAACTGTCTTTTCAACTTGTTCCACGTCCATTGAAACAGTTTCCCCATCCCCCAAAGCCAAAAGCATTCAGTGGCAGCTACAAGGGATTGTTAAAATTTGTTATGCTTCCCCCATAGCAAAATCAGTTGACGAATAACGTGTGGGCTCATAGTAGTCCATATTGACCGTTTCAAGCAGCCGTGGGCCAGCCCATTCCCTTCTGGCTACCAGACAGCCTCATCTGCCATCATTCTGATATTGATTTCCTAAAATGGTTGAACTCCTAGCAAAGCTATGCTGATGGTCTACCACCATAATGGCGAACCTATGGCACGCGTGCCACAGGTAGCATGTGGAGCCATAACAAGCCGTAACTTGTTGCGTATATCCTAAGATTTTTATTACCGTAATATTGCTTCTTCATTGCTTATTTGACCCCTATGACAATCATTAAGTGTTGTACCACATGATTCTTGACAAATCTATATTTTATTTTATGTACGTTGAGAGCATATGCACCAAGACAAATTCCTGGTGTGTCCAATCACACTTGGCCAATAAAAAATTCTATTCTATTCTATTCATAACAGGGCGTGTGAGGTGTTGCGCTATATGAGCTCCAGCGCGTCAGCTGATTTTTGGGCTTACGGAGGGCGGAGGGCAGCCATTTTTACCCTCCCCAGGATTCAGGAAAGTCTTCGGAGACTGTGGATGGAAAAAAATGAGTTCAATGGGGCTACCAGAAGTTCGTTTCCAAACTTTTGGTAGGCCCGTTGGGTCGTTATTCGCTCTCCTGAAGCCTGGGGAAGACAAAAAACAGCCCAATGGGCCTCCCTGAACTCCAGGGGCTTCAGTGAGGCCTATGAGCATGCATGGTGTGTGTGTGTGTGTGTATGTGTGTGTGTGTGTGAGGCATTATGGGTGTGGATGTATGCACCCCTTTGGCACCCGAAAAAATAAAGGTTCACCATCACTGGTATACCACTCCAGATCATGCAGAATGCAGCTGCGAGAGCAATCATGGGCTTCCCTAAGTATGCCCATATTACACCAACACTCCGCAGTCTGCACTGGTTGGCGATCAGTTTCCAGTCACAATTCAAAGTGTTGGTTATGACCTATAAAGCCCTTCATGGCATTGGACCAGAATATCTCCGGGACCGCCTTCTGCCGCATGAATCCCAGCGACCAGTTAGGTCCCACAGAGTTGGCCTTCTCCGGGTTCCGTCGACTAAACAATGTTGTTTGGTGGGACCCAGGGGAAGAGCCTTCTCTGTGGCAGCCCCAACCCTCTGGAACCAACTCCCCCCAGATATCAGAATTGCCCCCACCCTCCCCGCCTTTCGTAAGCTCCTTAAAACCCACCTTTGTCGTCAGGCATGGGGGAATTGAGATATTCCCTTCCCCCTAGGCCTATACAATTTATGCATGGTATGTTTGTGTGTATGTTCGGTTTTTTTAAAAAAAAATAAGGGTCTTTTAATTGTTTTAAATATTAGATTTGTTATATGTTGTTTCATTATTGTTGTTAGCCGCCCCGAGTCAACGGAGAGGGGCGGCATACAAATCTAATAAATGAATGAATGAATGAATGAATGAATACTAGGCTTTCACAATGGTTCTAGTCTGTGTCAGCTTTCAGTCAATGGCACTTTGCACAGCAAATGGCACAATAGCAAAATAATGAATGAAAAGACTTTCCTTGCCAAACTGTGATAGGGAACCCCAGCAAAACATCAAGGAAATAACCGTATTACCAGCAGTGGACTACGAGCTGGAACGCTAAATTGTGCTCGCCGCGCGGCTCATAAGTGCTTGTGGGGCCAACACGATTTTGCTTCTGCACCTGTGGAGGTAGCAAAATCGCGGACGGAGCCGCAGGGACACCCATGTTTTGGTATGCACGGAAGCAAAAAAACCCTCCCTGAAACACGGGCGCACCTGTGGCTCCGTGCGCAATTTTGCTACCTCTACAGATGCAGAAGCAAAATCGTACTGGCCCTGCAAGTACTTATGAGCTGCGGCAGCGAGAACAATTTAGTTTAGCAATTCCAGCTTGTAGCCCACCGCTGCGTATTACCCTTCAAGTCACTATTATGGCTGATTAGGGAACAGAAGGCCCCTTGGACAGAAAATACCTTCCCTTCTTCTTTGGAGGGGCTGCCAGATATTGACCAAATCATATGGACACTACAGATGAGAATATAAAACAAATACTACAATTGTCCTTGTGATACAAGTTGTTTTGAATGCAAAGGGGGGGAAAAGTGTCAAATGCCCATCGCGATCATGGCCACCACTAGCCACACCCCATCACCACCCCTGTCCCTCTGAGAACAAACATAACCCTGATGTGGCCCACAATGAAATTGTGTTTGACACCCCTGATATATGGGATAAGCTTTTTATGTGCTAAATATATGTTTGCCGTTTGAACACAATTCTCAGTTAGCAAAACCTTTCCCCCCCAATCTTAGTTAATGCGTTATATACATTCAGAAGACATCAAGTTTATAATAAATAGCAGTTTATTTAATAGCTGAATAAAAACTGCATATAATTGGGATTATTGCCAATAACATATTTATATTTGTATGTTTATTAAATTACTACTTTGGGGGGAAAAAACAAGGATTGGAAATTATGAATGGTAACTTTCCAGATGGAAATAATTAGTCAATGGTCATTGTGTGCTGGAAGTATCATCAATTATGGAAACAGATTTATAATTTAGCATGGGTTATAACCAAATTATAATCAAGAGAAAAAAACAAATTGTAGGCTGGGGTGAAGAGTTCTGGAATAACAGTAATTATAATAATAATAAAGGTAGACAGTAAATAAATTAACAAATAAAATAAAATAAATAAGGCTAGAGTATAACTTATATTTACATAATTTTGAAAGAGAAATAGTCATGCAAATGTGAATTACTTGCCATTTAATTAATCAGTGGTTTTTCACAAAGGTAAGAGAGAAAGAAGGGCATAGTATATATTACAATTTAAGTAACCATTTTTATAAGTCAAGAAATTACACCTTTTATCTTTTCTCAATGTAGACAGATTAATTGAGGTTTTTGCTTAAGTAATGGCTGAACTGTGTTTGGTAAATCCATTGTGCAGTACTGGGCACAATGAGCAGACATGAATCCTACATTCAAGTACAGAAAATTATTGGTATATATATGTATGCATGGATGATGGATGTGTTTTATGATGCTTTTACAAGGTTTATCCAGAAAGTAAGATTACAAGACATGTAGCTCTCAAGAGGAATGTTCGCGGAGGCAGTTGGAGCGGCCGTGCGCGGGGCAGGCTGTGTGGGTGCTCACACGGCGCCACAGCCGCTGCCCAAAAAACTATCTATTTATTAATTTATTGATTTAGTCCATTACACACTGAGGGTTTTAGTGGGTATACACATAGTAAAATACATAATGAAGGTTATAGAGGATATACTCATAGTAAAAAGATGCCGCGGCTGCCAGTAAATGGGTTGCCGGGCAGAATGACAACAGCGGCGGCAAAGGGACAAAAAGTCCTCGTCACATTTTTAAAATGAATTTCTGTTAAATAAGATACAACATCTGCAAGATATCTTTCAGACCATTGGTTATCCAATCTCATCTTAAATACTCTGTAGGGTTGGATCATTCACTACTTTTGGAGGCAAAGCAGTTTGTTTGTTTATTTATTTATTTATTTATTTATTTATTTGATTGATTGATTGATTTCTATGCCGCCCTTCTCGAGGCGACAGTTGTTGAAGTGCTCGGTTGAAATTTGCAGCTTATTTCAACCCCTGAGGAACAAATATCTCCCTTTATTGGTAAAATACATAGTGGTCTACAAATCCAGATTAACTCCACGTCTAACAAGCAGCTTTTACTCCCATTTTTAGTCCAGGATTTAACTTCCCCAGGACTAGCTGGGCGCCCCTTTAACCCAGAGGAGACAATCGTGCCTGTGACGTATCGGGAACTCCTCTCCCCTCAGTGGCATTTTTTTGGGAGGCTCAAAGATGTCACCTTTTATCCCCCGAATGTCAAAATGAGCCGGGGTGATGAGGGGGATAATGAGGTGAGTGTATAAATGTCTCGCTCCCACCGGGTTTTGGCCATCCGATACCTAGAGGCGAGTGGGAGCGGTATTGCGATATCGCTTCACACGAGCTCAGAGAAACTTTGCGTTTCTTTGTATCTATCTGGAAAATTCCCGTCGATTAATACCTAAGCCCCCCCCCCCGGTAAACTAGGCGGAGAGTATTTCTGGCGATTGAGAAACCCGAGGCCCGCGCAGCTCGAGCCTTTGATTTGCCCCCATAAGAGCTTGTGATTGGTTGAGGGGTTTTTGCCTGCCACCTATATAAGCGATCTGTCAACAAGAATTGCCTCAGTTCATGTTATATGTATTAGCCAAGTTACTGTTGTATTAACGTATTAAAGATTATATTGTTTCTATATGGGAATCGGCTCAGTGACTGCACCCATCCTGAAAGCTACATATACAACAAATCTGTAAAGTGCTTTGGGAGATTTGATGTGATAGGTTCTGCCCTTGCATGAGCATCATGACATTACATATAAGTAGGAAAAAGGCAGGTTTTGTGCTATGACACTGCTTCCATCATTTTGATAAAAGCGTTGGGAGTCTGCCAAGGCCTCAATTAGAAGGGAAAAATGTCACCCGACAGGACTCATTGTTAAAAATGTTGCTTCATGTTGTCCTCTTGGTGTGAGATCACAGTATTGTCCTGGATCATGTTTTCCCAATTTCTGGTGATTATCTTTGAATTTTCCTATCTAGATCTGAATGGATTCGTTTTTTTAATTAGCCCTCGATGATAAAAAATAAAAGTATAAACGTATATTTAACTAAACAGCAAAGAAGCTCAGTGTTTCACACTGCTCTAGATATTCAAACTGATTAAAACAACAGAACTAATATAGTTAACAATATATCACAATGATGTCTACTAAAATATAGCCAACGACAACAAAATATTCCAGTACATTAAAAATAAAACTACCCTTTTCAATACAAATTGGAAGAAACACCTAGGCCACCCCCGAGCAAACTGGGCGGGGAGTCTTTCCGGATATTAAGAAACCTGAGGCCCATGCAGCTAGAGCCTTTGGTTCGCCCCACCACGGGCAACCAGACCCCGCTGATGGAGGGCAGAGATTCGCCAGCGCCTGAAGACCAGGGCCACCCTAACTCTGGCGCTCCTCCTTTTGTGGGAAAGCTGAATTTACGCCTCCTCTAAGAGGCAGGCGCCATCGCTCTACGTCTCCCCAGTGACACCCCCCTGCCTCGGAGATGTATCTCATCAGGTCGCGCCGTTGTCCTGCGACTAGCTCGGCGCGATTTAAATGCTCTCCATCACCAGCCAGGCTTACGGCGCTGCCAGGAAGTATATTTGGATTGGGCGACCCTGAGGCAGACATAACCCCGTTTGCCATCCCTTGCCTCTTTCCACAAGGCGGACAGCCGTCCATCTTGCCAGGTGAGTGGGCCCCACAGAGGGTAGGATGCTGGGTGGATGGGTGGGTGGAACGACACTGACCCCTCCCTGGCTCAGGCCAGTGTCTCAGGTCGATCCACTACCCGTGGGCCACTTCTCTCCTCTTCCCTCCCAGCAATGGTCCTGCAGCTTGGAAGGCTATTACTTCATGGGCATTGCCTCGCCCAAAGTGGGCGCCTATGAGGTTCTGCCTGACCCCCATGGACCCTCTCCTCATATCATTTTCTTTCCCCTCTTCTCCCCAAACAGATGACCAACTCTTTTATTGCAACTGGGAAGGGTGCGGATGGAAGTTTTCTGGTTGTGAGGAAATGACCGGCTATTATCAAAAACATACCGGCCATTTTCAATTACAGTGCCACCTGTGTGACCAGTCCTTCTCCCGCTCTGATCACCTGGCATCACACATGAAGCAACACCAGTAGCCTCTAACACCTGTGGCTTGATGCCTGGCGACCAGAGTAGGTGTCGGGGCCGGGGGGGAATCTAGTAGCTGGTACTAGTAGGTCTGTCCAGAAAAAAATACTTGGACTGAACCCTGACCCAAGGAACCAGCTGGTTATGGTGCTTCCTCGCGAGCCAAGAACCTGTGTTGGACTTTACCCGTGGAGCTTATTTATGGAGAAGAGCTGCAGAAAGACCACCAGAGCACTTGGAAGAACTGCAACAATTCCTTGACCGACCCTCATCCTCCATTATTGAAGTCAAAACCAAGACTGTCATACTTCGGTCTTATCATCAAAACTGACTCATTTGAATTGTGCCGAGAATGATTTATAGGGTGGAGAAAAGACTATTTATGACTGTGAAAACTGGACTTCCAAAAAAAAAAATCAACCAGACAAAAGTGTGGACAGGACGTTCTTTCTGAAAACATGCCAAAACTATGCTGTACACTCAAAGTTTTTTTTATATTTCATATAAAAAAAATATTTCTAACTCTTATTTCTACCATAAATTAATAATTGCACATCTTACGCCAATGTGCACCCCTTAGATCTTTTAAAGATATTTTTTACAAACATCTCACAAACTGATATAATAGCACCAGTGAATAAATCCATTGTGCAGTACTGGGCACAATGAGCAGACATGAATCCCACATTCAAGTACAGAAAATTATTGGTATATATATGAATGCATGGATGATGGATGTGTTTTATGATGCTTTTACAAGGATTATTCAGAAAGTAAGATTACAAGACATGTAGCTCTCAAGAGGAATGTTCGCTGAGGCGGTTGGAGCGGCTGTGCGCGGGGCAGGCTGTGTGGGTGCTCACACGTCGCGACAGCCGCTGCCCAAAAAATTATTTATTTATTAATTTATTAATTTTGTCCATTACACACTGAGGGTTTTAGTGGGTATACACATAGTAAAATACATAATGAAGGTTAGAGAAGATATACTCATAGTAAAAAGATGCTGCGGCTGCCAGTAAATGGGTTGCCGGGCGGAATGTCAACGGCGGCGGCAAAGGGACAAAAAGTCTTTGGTGCTATTTTCTCTCACATTTTAAAAATGAATTTTTTGTTAAATAAGATACAACATCTACAAGATATCTTTCAGACCATTGGTTATCCAATCTCATCTTAAATACTCTGTAGGGTTGGAGCATTCACAACTTTTGGAGGCAAAGCAGTTTATTTATTTATTTATTTGATTGATTGATTGATTGATTGATTGATTTCTATGCCGCCCTTCTCGAGGCGACAGTTGTTGAAGTGCTCGGTTGAAATTTGCAGCTTATTTCAACCCCTGAGGAACAAATATCCTCCTTTATTGGTAAAATACATAGTGGTCTACAAATCCAGATTAACTCCACGTCTAACAAGCAGCTTTTACTCCCATTTTTAGTTCAGGATTTAACTTCCCCAGGACTAGCTGGGCGCCCCTTTAACCCAGAGGAGACAATCGCGCCTGTGACGTATAGGGGACTCCTCTCCCCTCAGTGGCGTTTTTTTGGGGAGGCTCAAAGATGTCACCTTTTATCCCCCGAATGTCAAAATGAGCCGGGGTGATGAGGGGGATAATGAGGTGAGTGTATAAATGTCTCGCTCCGCCCGGGTTTTGGCCATCCGATACCTAGAGGCGAGTGGGAGCGGTATTATGATATCGCTTCACACGAGCTCAGAGAAACTTTGCGTTTCTTTGTATCTACCTGGAAAATTCCCACCGATTAACACCTAAGCCCCCCCCCCCCCCCCGGTAAACTAAGCAGGGAGTATTTCCGGCGATTGAGAAACTCAAGGCTTGCGCAGCTCGAGCCTTTGATTCGCCCCCATAAGAGCTTGTGATTGGTTGAGGGGGGTTTGCCTGCCAGCTATATAAGCGATCTGTCAACAAGAATTGCCTCAGTTCATGTTATATGTATTAGCCAAGTTACTGTTGTATTAACGTATTAAAGATTATATTGTTCTATATGGGAATCAGCTCAGTGACTGCGCCCATCCTGAAAGCTACATATACAACAAATCTGTAAAGTGCTTTGGGAGACTTGATGTGATAGGTTCTGCCCTTGCATGAGCATCATGACATTACATATAAGTAGGAAAAAGGCAGGTTTTGTGCTATGACATTGCTTCCATCATTTTGATAAAAGCGTTGGGAGTCTGCCAAGGCCTCAATTAGAAGGGAAAAATGTCACCCAACAGGACTCGTTGTTAAAAATGTTGCTTCATGTTGTCCTCTTAGTGTGAGATGACAGTATCTTCCTGGATCACATTTTCCCAGTTTCTGGTGATTGTCTTTGAATTTCCCTATCTAGATGTGAATGGATTCATTTTCTTTAATTAGCCCTCGATGATAAAAAATAAAAGTATAAACATATATTTAACTAAACAGCAAAGAAGCTCAGTGTTTCACACTGCTCTAGATATTAAAACTGATTAAAACAACAGAACTAATATAGTTAACAATATATCACAATGATGTCTACTAAAATATAGCCAACGACAACAAAATATTCCAGTACATTAAAAATAAAACTACCCTAAATCGGAAGAAGCTCCTAGGCCACCCCCGAGTAAACTGGGCGGGGAGTCTTTCCAGAGATTAAGAAACCTGAGGCCCGTGCAGCTAGAGCCTTTGGTTCGCCCCACCACGGGCAACAAGGCCCTGCTGATGGAGGGCAGAGATTTGCCAGTGCCTGAAGACCAGGGCCGTCCTAACTCTGGCGCTCCTCCTTTTCTAGGAGAGCTGAATTTACGCCTGCTCAAAGAGGCAGGCGTCATCGCTCTACGTCCCCCCCAGCGACACCCCCCTGCCTCGGAGATGTATCTCATCAGGTCGCGCCGTTGGCCTGCGGCTAGCTCGGCGCGATTTAAATGCTCTCCATCACCAGCCAGGCCTTCTACGGCACTGCCGGCAAATCTATTTGGATTGGGCAACCCCGAGGCAGACATAGCCCCGTTTGCCATCCCTCGCCTCTTTCCACAAGGTGGACAGCCGCCCATCTTGCGAGGTGAGTCGGCCCCACAGACGGTAGGATGCTGGGTGGATGGGTGGGAGGAACGGTGCACGCTCTGCACGCGCTCAGAGGCAGTGCTGCTTGCTTTGGGAGATGGGGGAAAAAAGGGGCGTCGTGGAAGGTCCTGCGGCTTGGAAGGCTATTACTTCATGGGCATTGCCTCGCCCAGTGGACACCTATGAGCTCTGCCTGACCTAGGCCAGTCCCAGAATTGTATGAACATCAAGTGGAAGACCCCAACGACCCCCCTTTCCGCAGCTTCAGTACCCCCATGGACCCTCTCCTAATGGACTCTTTGACCAGAGCGTCCCGTCAGGTCTCCGCCTCCAGGATCCTCATCACCCCAACTGCCTCCCCAATGGAAATGTGGGAAACCAAATCGAAAGGACAGCGCTCTTCATCCCACAAACGGACCACGACACAAACCCTGTCCGGGTTTTGGCCATCGGATACCTAGAGGCGAGTGGGAGAGGTATCGTAATATCTCTTCAGACGAGCACCAAAAGAAACTTTTACGTTTCCTTGTATCTTCTACAAGGAAAACTCCCGCAGCTTAACACCTAGGCCACCCCCAGGTAAACCGGGCGGGGAGTCTTTCCGGAGATTAAGAAACCTGAGGCCCGCACAGCTAGAGCCTTTGGTTTGCCTCACCATGGGCAACAAGACCTCTTCTCTCTATATACTAATGACTGCATCTCATACGATCCATCTGTTAAACTACTGAAGTTTGCAGATGATGCAACAGTGATCGGACTCATTCGAGACAATGATGAATCCGCATACAGACGGGAAGTTGAACAACTATCCTTGTGGTGTGACTAGAACAATCTAGAACTGAACACACTCAAAACCGTAGAAATGGTGGTAGACTTTAAGAGAAACCCTTCCACCCTTCCACCTCTCACAATACTAGACAACACAGTATCAACAGTAGAGACCTTCAAATTTCTAGGTTCTATCATATCTCAAGACCTAAAATGGTCACCTAACATCAAAAACATCATCAAAAAAGCACAACAAAGAATGTTCTTTCTGCGCCAGCTCAGGAAGCTCAAACTGCCCAAGGAGCTGCTGATTCAGTTCTACAGAGGAATCATTGAGTCTGTCATCTGCACCTCTATAACTGTCTGGTTTGGTGCTGCAACCCAACAGGACCGACACAGACTTCAGAGGATAATCAGAACTGCAGAAAAAACAATTGCTGCCAATCTGCCTTCCATTCAGGACCTGTATACTGCACGAGTCAAAAAGAGGGCGGGTAAAATATTTACTGACCCCTCACATCCTGGACACAAATTGTTTCAACTCCTACCCTCAAAACGTCGCTACATAGCACTGCACACCAAGAGAACTAGACACAAGAACAGTTTTTTCCCGAACGCCATCACTCTACTAAACAAATAATTCCCTCAACACTGTCAGACTTTCTACTAAATCTGCACTTCTATTCTACTAGTTTTTATCATCATTCCTATCACCCATTTCCTCCCATGTTGACTGTATGACTGTAACTTGTTGCGTATATCCTAAGATTTTTTATTAATATTGCTTCTTCATTGCTTATTTGACCCCTATGACAATCATTAAGTGTTGTACCACATGATTCTTGACAAATGTATATTTTATTTTATGTACGTTGAGAGCATATGCACCAAGACAAATTCCTTGTTTGTCCAATCACACTTGGCCAATAAAAATTCTATTCTATTCTATTCTGATGGCGGGCAGAGATTCACCAGGGCCCGAAGACCAGGGCCGTCCCGACTCTGGCGTAAGGTATACAGCTGTCAAAAAGCCACAGGGATTTTTGACCTTTACAGAAACAATGCTTTGGCTGCCTTTCCTACTTAGGATTAAAGAGCAAGGTAGATTTATTTATTCAATTTATTTATTCAATTATTTAATGCCACCCTTTTCCTTAGACTCAGGGCGGCCTACAGCATGTAAGCAGCAGCACTTTTTATCAGAGCCAGCATATTGCCTCCACAATCCGGGTCCCCATTTTACCCACCTTAGAAAGATGGAAGGCTGAGTCAACCTGGAAGGTGAGATTTGAACCACTGACCTACAGATACATTTAGAAGGCATAATTTTAATAAATTAAAAAGGGAGAGATGAGATCCCTTAAGAAGGAGGACCAGGTCTGGTGGTCACTCATATCATTTTCTTTCCCCTCTTCTCCCCAAACAGATGAGAAGATGTTTTATTGTAATTGGAAAGGCTGTGCAATGAGGTTTTCCTGCCCTGAGGAAATGAGAGGCCATTACGAAAAACACACCGGCCATTTTCAATTACACTGCCACCTGTGCGACCAGTCCTTCTCCCGCTCTGATCACCTGGCATCACACATGAAACAACACCAATAGCCTTTGATACCTGTGGCTTGATGCCTGGTGATCAGAGTGGAAGTCGGGGACGGGGGGAATCTAGTAGCTGGTACTACTAGGTCTGTCCAGAAAAGAATACTTGGACTAAACCCTGACCCAAGGAACCAGTTGGTTCTGGTGCTTCCTCGAGAGCCAAGAACCTGTGTTGGACTTTACCCATGGGGCTTATTTATGGAGAAGAGCTGCAGAAAGACCACCAGAGCACTTGGAAGAACTGCAACAATTCCTTGACCGACCCTCATCCTCCAATAACAAAAAAACAAAATTCCTTGACCGACCCTCACTCTACAATATTGAAGTCAAAACCAAGACTGTCATACTTCGGTCTTATCATCAAAATTGACAAAATGGACAGGACGTTCTTTGAGAACATGCCAAAACTATTCTGTACACTCAAAGTATTTTTTATATTTCATATTAAAAAAATATTTCTAACTCTTATTTCTACCATAAATTAATAATTGCGCATCTTACGCCAATGTGCACCCCTTAGATCTTTTAAAGATATTTTTACCAACATCTCACAAACTGATATAATAGCACCAGTGAATAACAACCCATTTACAACATACAAAAGAAACTAAAATATGTTTTTTTTAAAAACATAGTTTGTTGTAAGGACTATCTTTCTGGATAGTCTATCCCCATGAGAACTATGTGCCCTTTAACCTTACTTTCCAGATAACCCTCGTAGAAGCATCGTAAAACACATCCAATCATACATGCATATCTTTTTGGGTTTGGTTCCAAGTGGGAAAAAAGACACTGAAAGCATGGGGCCATTTGGAAGGATGGACTCCCCGCTGATGGCGAGGAGATTCGCCAGCACCTGAAGACCAGGGCCACCCTAACTCTGGCGCTCCTCCTTTTCTAGGAGAGCTGAATTTATGCCTCCTCAAAGAGGCAGGCGTCATCGCTCTACGTCCCCCCAGCGACACCCCACTGCCTCGGAGACATATCCCATCAGGTCGCGCTGTTGGCCTGCGCGCTAGCTCGGCACAATTTAAATGCTCTCCATCACCAGCCAGGCCTTCTACGGCACTGCCGGGAAGTCTATTTCGATTGGGCAACTCCGAGGCAGACATAGCCCCCCGTTTACCATCCCTTGCCTCTTTCCACAAGGCGGACAGCCACCCATCTTGCCAGGTGAGTCGGCCCCACAGACGGTAGGATGCTGGGTGGATGGGTGGGTGGAACGGTGCACGCTCTGCATGCGCTCAGAGGCAGCGCTGCTTGCTTCGGGAGATGGGGAAAAGGGCAGCGTGGAAGCTTTGCATCCCCCCTGCCTTCGGGGGGTTCTCCACTCAACTCGAGAGCGGGGAGGGGGGTCTCATGGGAAGGTGGCCTCTGTTGTCCCTCACTCCTTTGTGAGGTTAATTTTTGTGACGTGAATTCTTTTTTTTGGGGGGGGGGGGAGACGAAAACCCTGACCCCTCTCCGGGTCAGGCCAGTGTCTCAGGTTGAACCACTAACCAGTGGCCACTTCTCTCCTCTCCTCTCCCAGCAATTGTCCTGCGGCTTGGAAGGCTAATACTTCATGGGCATTGCCTCGCCCAAAGTGGTCGCCTATGAGGCTCTGCGACACATAGGTGCACTTATGATGGCTGCGGGAAAACTTACAGGAAGAGCTTCCATCTCAAGGCGCACCTTCAAACACAGAAGGGTAAGGAATCAATTTATTGTGTCTAAGGAGGGAAAAGGAAGGCAAGGATTTGAACCCAACGGACTGGGAAGTAGTTTGGCCATGTATTTATTTCCATGAAGCTGGTACAGCTGAGTTCAAAAGGGGTATTTCACCTGCCCTGTGGGAGTACATGGCAGGAGGGGAGCACATCACATGGACAGATGTGAGGCATACAGCTGTCAAAAAGCCACAGGCATTTTTGACCTTTACAGAAACAATGCTTTGGCTGCCTTTCCTATAGAGAGCAAGGTAGATTTATTTATTCAATTTATTTATTCAATTATTTAATGCCACCCTTTTGCTTAGACTCAGGGCGGCCTACAGCATGTTAGCAGCAGCACTTTTTATCAGAGCCAGTTTATTGCCTCCACAATCCGGGTCCTCATGTTCCCCAGCTTAGAAGGATAGAAGGCTAAGTCAAACTGGAAGGTGAGATTTGAACCACTGACCGACAGATCTAGGAGTCAACTTTAGTGGCCTGCAGTACTGCACTCTACTCATTGTGCTACCTTGGCTCATTTACAAATACATTTAGAAGGCATAATTTTAATAAATTAAAAAGAGAGAAATGAGATCCCTTAAGAAGGAGGATCAGGTCTGGTGGTCACTCTTATCATTTTCTTTCCCCTCTTCTCCCCAAACAGATGAGAAGATATTTTATTGTAATTGGCAAGGCTGCAGAATGAGGTTTTCCTGCCCTGAGGAAATGAGAGCCCATTACGAAAAACACACCGGCCATTTTCAATTACACTGCCACCTGTGCGACCAGTCCTTCTCCCGCTCTGATCACCTGGCATCACACATGAAACAACACCAATAGAGAGAGATGAGATCCCTTAAGAAGGAGGACCAGGTCTGGTGGTCACTCTTATCATTTTCTTTCCCCTCTTCTCCCCAAACAGGTGAAAAACTCTATTATTGCAACTGGGAAGGATGCGGATGGAAGTTTTCTTGCTGTGAGGAAATGACCCGTGATTATCGACAACATACCAACCATTGTCGATTTCAGTGCCACCTGTGCGACCAGTCCTTCTCCTGCTCTGGTCACCTGGCATCACACATGAAGCAACACCAGTAGCCTCTAACACCTGTGGCTTGATGCCTGGCGATCAGAGTAGGTGTCGGGGCCGGTGGGAATCTAGTAGCAGGCCTCTCCCTCCAGGATCCCCATCACCCCACCTGCCTCCCCAGTGGAAACACACAAACAGACGGCGACGCACAGGTGCCATGGCTGCGGGAAAACATATAAGAAGAGCTCCCATCTCAAGGCGCACCTTAAAACACATAAGGGTAAGGCCTCGTTTTAGCAAATTAAAATGAGAGATCCCTTAAGAAGGAGGACCAGGTCTGGTGGTCACTCATATCATTTTCTTTCCCCTCTTCTCCCCAAACAGATGAGAAGATGTTTTATTGTAATTGGAAAGGCTGTGCAATGAGGTTTTCCTGCCCTGAGGAAATGAGAGGCCATTACGAAAAACACACCGGCCATTTTCAATTACACTGCCACCTGTGCGACCAGTCCTTCTCCCGCTCTGATCACCTGGCATCACACATGAAACAACACCAATAGCCTTTGACACCTGTGGCTTGATGCCTGGTGATCAGAGTGGAAGTCGGGGACGGGGGGGAATCTAGTAGCTGGTACTACTAGGTCTGTCCAGAAAAAAATACTAGGACTGAACCCTGACCCGAGGAACCAGTTGGTTCTGGTGCTTCCTCGAGAGCCAAGAACCTGTGTTGGACTTTACCCATGGGGCTTATTTATGGAGAAGAGCTGCAGAAAGACCACCAGAGCACTTGGAAGAACTGCAACAATTCCTTGACCGACCCTCATCCTCCAATAACAAAAAAACAAAATTCCTTGACCGACCCTCACTCTACAATATTGAAGTCAAAACCAAGACTGTCATACTTCGGTCTTATCATCAAAACCGACTCACTTGAATTGTGCCGAGAATTATTTATAGGGTGGAGAAAAGACTATTTATGACTGTGAAAACGAGTTCCAAAAAAAACCAAAAACCCAGACAGAAGTGTGGACAGGACGTTCTTTGAGAACATGCCAAAACTATGCTATACACTCAAAGTGTGCCTTAAACTCTACTAGAAATACTGAAGTTGGACTATAAACAGGAGATAAAATATGTTTTTGCCCCCTCTACCTATTCTTTTGTTTTAAATAAATATTTTCTGAAAACTGTTTTTTTTAAAAAGACTTTTCTAAAATAAAGCATTTGCATTGATGTGTCTTTCACCCTTATTTAAAAGCCATTTGCTGAGAGTCTATTGAGGAGGTGAACCAGATTTGCCTTAGAGCTGCTTTGTGGTCCTACCAATGTCTCAGCTGCACCGTAGAACAGAGCTCTGTAGCAAAACTCTCAAGTCTATAATTTGAGTCTCATGTTTAGTTTACTTGATAGCTATTTTGGTAGCACCCTCAAAACTCTTCCTGATGTAGATACAACTGCTAGCAGTAAAACCATTGTACAATGCTTCAAGTTCTAGTATTAGAAGAAAGTGCAATATTTATGGACTTTTCTCAGAATTCTCTAAGCCTTCAATTTGCCCTCCTTTTCTACAGATTTTTTCCTAAAATAAAACCATTCATTGCAACAGCTGATCTCTGGTCATATCTCATCAAAAGTGGAATCTGTTATTTTGATCACTAGCTAAGAAGCTGATGGAGTACAGGAAAATCTCAGGGAGAAAGGAAAATCAGATCTCATACTCCAGGGGTAGGCAAAGGTGGCTCTTCTATGACTTGCGGGCTTCAACTCCCAGAATTCCTGGGCCAATCATGCTAGCTCAGGAATTCTGGGAGTTGAAGTCCACATGTCATAGAAGAGCCAACTTTGCCTACCCCTGTCATAGTCAGACGTTAAGTATTCATACAGTATGTCCTGTAGATGGCACTCAGGGTGTGAACACCTAAGCTTTCTTTGGCCTAAAGCTGAAAGAAATTGAATACTACATCAGAGAGACCATTAGACATGGAGGAGGGGGAAATGAGATAAAACAAGGTCCAAAATACAGAAAAATAAATGATCCTAGGTCAAGGCAGGTGTAGGATCTCCTGATTGGGATGATCTGCAAGGTCCCTTCCAACTCTGTTAATCTGTTAAATATTTTAAATAGGAAAGCAGTGGGGAGGAAGAGAGGAAAAGAGAAGTGAGATGGTTTGGGGATGGTTTGCATCCATCATACAGAGGTACCCAAGTGCTTGGTGAGGAGTTCAGAACTTTTTTGGACAGGTATTTAAACTAGGTAAAGGGGACAGAGATGTAACCGACGTGGATGATTTCTGTCCCCGGACAACGAGGATAAATCAGTTTGTTGAAATTTATGAAAAGGGAGCTGTAAATGAAATAGATGTAGTTGTTGAGGATAAGGGACAAACAAATAATGATAATAACGTTCTTCGGGTAATGTGCACAAATGCTTGAAGTGTCAACAAGAAGCTCTGTGAGTTAAGAGTCAATCCTGGGCCTAGAAAGTTTAGAACTAAGACGCCTTAAACAAGATCTAAGTATTGCCCACAAGATCATATGCTGCAATGTCCTGCCTGTCGGCGACTACTTCAGCTTCAACCACAACAACACAAGAGCACACAACAGATTTAAACTTAATATTAACTGCTCCAAACTTGACTGTAAAAAATATGACTTCAGTAACCATGTTGTCGAAGCGTGGAACTCATTACCGGACTCCATAGTGTCATCCCCAAACCCCCAACACTTTACCCTTAGATTATCTATGGTTGACCTCTCCAGATTCCTAAGAGGTCAGTAAGGGGCGAGTACAAGTGCATTAGAGTGCCTTCCGTCCCCTGTCCTATTGCTCTCCTATATCTCTTATACCTTTCTTCTATTCCTATATCTCTTCTTCTATTCTTTCATTGATATGTTCTATTACTTTATCTTCTTTTCTATTCTTTCTTAGATATATTTTACTATGAGTATCTTCTCTATAACCTTCATCATGTATTTTACTATGTGTACATAGATATATACCCACTAAAACCCTCATTGTGTATTGGACTAAATAAATAAATAAATAGAGAGAGAGAGAGAGAGAGAGAGAGAGAGAGAGAGAGAGAGAGAGAGAGAGAGAGAGAGAGAGAGAGAGAGAGAATTTGGATCTGGCTGCAATCATGGAGACATGGTTTAAGGACTTCAATGAATGGGAAATATCCATACCAGGATATGCATTGTATGGGAAGGGTAGAGTAGACAGAAGGGGAGGTGGAGTAGCCATTTATGTTAAGGAAAGTCTAAAAGCAACACTCATTCAAAATACATGTTAAAGAGCTGGAGACTCTGCGTTTAGATTTGGGGTGATCTACAGGCCTCCTCCAGGGCAATATGAGGATTATGACAACAAGATGGTGGACGGAATTACCCAAATGGCAGTAAAGGGAGATACTGTATTGTGATTAGGGGTGATTTCAATACGCCTGATATTAACTGGAATATCCCTAGTGCTCTTACATGCAAAAGTAAGAATATAGTAGAGGCCTTTACAGGAGCAGCTCTGGCACAGCTGGTTAAGACACCAGCTAGAGGGGAGAATATTCTAGATTTAGTTTTTACGAATGGGAACTGGGTTTCAGAGGTTAAGGTGGGAGAAAACGTCAGTTGCAGTGATCACCTATGTTTGTGGTTAAATGAGCAATTCTGTACTACAACCAAAGTATTGGATTAAAAAAAAAAACAAATTTTAATAAAATGGGGGAATATTTAAATAATGAATTAAAGGGCAGGGATAAAACAGCAGAAGCAAGCGCCCAATGGACTAATAAAAAGGACATCTTAAAAGCCACTGGACTGTATTTAAGGCAAATAACTAAAGGTAAAAGGAAGATCTACTGAGCACTGGCACTGCTCATTGTCTTCCGCTGGCTTCCCGCAACACGATAGTAATACCAACTTCCCCCGCGAACATTCCCCATGAGAGCTACGTGCCTTGTAACCTTATTTCTGGATAACCCTCGTAATATGACATAATCCCAATGGACTCCAGAGATTTCTCTTCATATTTCATATACACACACACACAAAAATATTTCTAACTCTTATTTCTACCATAAATTAATAATTGCACATCTTACGCCAATGTGCACCCCCCTTAGATCTTTTAAAGATATTTTTACCAACATCTCCCAAACTGATATAATAGCACCAGTGAATAACAACCCATTTGCAATATAGAAAAGAAACTAAAATATGTTTTTAAAAAAAACATAGTTTGTTGTAAAGACTATCTTTCTGTATAGTCTATCCCCATGAGAACTATGTGTCCTTTAACCTTACTTTCCGGATAACCCTCGTAGAAGTATCGTAAAAGACATCCACTCATACATGCATATCTTTCTGGGTTTGGTTCCAAGTGGGAAAAAAAGACATTGGAAGCATGGGGCCATTTGGAAGGATGGTTAAATAGAGGACAGCAGGGCCACATGGTCTGAAATTCAGTGAGGGAGCAGGTAGATCACCTGCCTCAAATATGTTGAAGGAGAGAAAAGAAGGCAGAGATGCTGAGAGTTCTTTGTTTTATGCCCACTCTTGGGCCCTGCCCCTGGGGCCTGCTGCTCCTGTGCAGGAAAAGCAGTGATTGCCCATGTAGGGGTAACTCTGTAGGCTGAGCCTTGCTGGGTGATGATGTAATGAAAGAGCTTTGGGCAATTCCTAATATATGGCTAACTGAAGGAGGTAGATCTTTGTTATGTAGAATAGACTGGTCCAGCCTATTAACAAAGGTGTGGGGGATGAGTGAGCTGCACCATTCCTTAATGGCACATTGACAAAGGTGGGAGCTACTAAGAGTGAATCTTTTATCTGTTTAAACAGTGGTTCTCAAGCTTTCTAATGCCGCAACCCCTTAATACAGTTCCTCGTGTTGTGGTGATCCCCAACCATAAGTCTAGCACCAATTAACCGTACTGAAAAAGCGGGTCCAGCAGTCACGTGGGTTGCTCGCTGTCGAATCCGCATAGGACCGAGCCTGTCTTTAAAAAGATTGCTGGATCCACCCCTTCCTCAGAATTCGCTTGGTCCTCCTACCGACAGGCCGCGTGGTGGCTCAGCTCCTCTCCAAACAAACAGCTTCCCTTTTAATTCTTCCCCCTAAAATCAACAGAAAAGATAAGTAATTAGTTCGTTCTTATCGGTAATCAAAGCAGTTTGGCTTCCAGCCAGCCCTCCTGGGCTCGACTCCGAGAGGAGAAGCCATGACGAGGCTTTTAGTTAATTGCGCAATTGCTTTGCCTCATCGCTGCAGCCGGCTGAGTTTATCTATTGCTAAATCTGCCCCGCTGGGAGGTTTTTATTACTAATTGACTTGTGTTTGCTTCTGCTACCTCCTGAAGAGTGGGACATTTTACAAGGGTGCTTTTTTTGTCCCCTGGACTTAGTCTGATTCTTTATTGAATTTTCTTGGCGTGAAGGCCCTCAGCGTCCAGTAACACCGGCACCAGCAGCCCACTCACGCACAGGCCGTTTGGTACCTTACAGTCCACTGCGTGGCCCAGAGTAGGCTGTGACAGTCTCATGATTTTACTCTTGTGCTAGGCTCCTCAACCAGAGGTACCCAGGATTGATCCAGATTGTCTTTGAGTGGCAGACGCTCCTGGGCCTAGGAGCTTGGGCCCCCTTCCTCTTGAGAATCAATTGGTTTAGACTATTGCTTCTCCCAAATTTTGGCTCTAGACCTTGTCCCTGTAATTTGTTCAGTCCGTGGCTTCTTCTATTCCCAAGAGAGGCACTTTTTCCAGAAATACTCAGGACCTTAGGCCTACTGGTGATGAAATTGAAATCATTCCTCAGGCCTCGTCCTCCTCAGTTGCACCTCCCCCAATGGCCAGGCCCACCAAAGCTGATAAAAGAAGGGATAAAGCACTCTAAAAATTCATGAACAATCAGTTAAACGCTTAAGAGTGCAGGCCCAAGTACATGTTAGCTCACCTGAACCCCCAGATCCCCTTGATCTGTCTCCCTCAGGTGTATCTGTCTTGTCTCTGGATGAGCCAAACCTAAATAGACCCCAACCTAATTTATGGGGCTTAGGTCCAGAGGTACCAGTCCATTTGAATCAGGGTCCTTTAGAGCCTGAACCTTCCAGGGCCCACAGCATTCCCTCTGATTTACCTGCTTCTATTCCTATGTTTTATGTGTTATCTCAAGCCATTGATACCAAATTCAAGGCCATCAATGTGCATCCCCATCCTCGTAGTCATTCTCTGAGGAGAATGAGGATGATGAAGATCTTGAAGACAGGGATGACTCCTTCCAAGGCCTGTCTGAGGATGAAGAGTCACAAATCAAGACTCCCCCATCCTCTACTATTTTTCCCTTTCAGTCTCTACTGCTCAAAGCCAGGGCAGCCACAGGCCAGGACAAACCTGCACCGACCTCTGCAGCTCCACAAGAGGAAAATCTCCTCTTCTTCCTGGAGGAGCAGGAAGATACTGAGGTCATCCCCATGCCTAAACTATTCAGGGAATGCTTCTGTGGTTACAACAACTTCAACAGCATATTCCTCCCGATAGGGCCAGCAGGACCTCAACAAGGTCTTCGCAGTGGCCCAGTATGTAGCGGACGCCACCCTGCAATCCTCTAGATTTGCTGCAAAATCGGTGGCTGCCTCTGGCACCGCCCTTGGCAAGCGGGAGTGAGGCAGAAGTGGCAGCTCTCGTTGGGTCCTCTAAATCGTAAGCTATTATTTGGTGATTTACTTGATCCTCTACTTACAGAAACCACTGATAAGAAGAAAATCCTGGGTACTACTACCAAGAAGGCTACTAAAATGCTTCAGCCCTTTTGGCAGTCAAATTGCCAACAAAATCAGGGGTTCGCGTTTCAAAGGAACTCAGGTCAGTATAATTCCAGCTTTTGTCCCCAATCAGACAGGATCCCCAGGGGCAGAGAGTCTCGATATCAAAGAGGCTCCTCCTCCTCGAGGGCCTCAAAAAGGTCCAGATGCTAATGACCACTCAATCCCCAATGGTTCGCTTCCAGCTGGCGCCATACCTGTAAGGACCCCTGGGTTATTTCCACAGTTGAATGGGGGATTCAATTGTAGTTTACCTCCATTCCCCCAAAACATTTCATCTCTTGCCCTTCTCCTAGATCCCTTTCCTCCTGTTTCTGCATGGAGGAGGCGGCCAACATCTGCTTACTATGAGGGCTATCCAGCCAGTTCCATCCTCTAAGAGAGGACTTGGCTTCTACTCCATCCTCTTCATGGTCCCTAAGACCTCCGGAGAATGGAGAGCCATTTTGGATCTTAAAAGATTAAACCAGTACATTAAATACATAAAATTGAAGATGCATTCCTTATCTTCAATCCTGGCATCCATTCACCCGGGGGACTCCATATCTTCCTTGGACTTTACGGAGGCTTATTTCCATATTCCCAAGAGGTTCAAACCACACATCCTCAACCGACATATCCTGATCCTAACAGACAATATGGCTACGAAGAGCCACATCTGCAGACAAGGAGGCACCCGGTCTAAGGACCTGATGCAGGAAGCACTGAAACTGGGTCTTTGGGCAGAGAGACATCTGCAGTCTGTCGGCCGACCACATATTGGGAATCCTCAATGTGCAGGCCGACTGGCTCTCCCACTCAACTCTGGACCCAGGAGAGCGGAGTCTCCATCCGGACCTATTCCAGCAGATCTGCCTTCAATTCGGTCACCCGTCGCTAGACCTGTTCACGACCGCGACCAACGCTCAGGTCCCTCGGTTCTATTCCAGATTCCCATCCCCGGGAGCAGAAGTAACCAACGCACTCAAAACCCCTTGGCCTCCAGGTCTCTTATATGCCTTCCCACCAATTCCAATCCTGCCAGACGTGATCCACAAGATCCTCCTCGAGCAGGCTCAGGTGATATTGATACCCCCTTCACTGGCCTCTCCGACCCTGGTTCGCAGACCTCCAGCGGCTATCCGTCCAGGCCCCCTGGTGACTCCCCGCTTTGGAGGATATGTTGCAGCAGGGGGCCTCTCACCATCCAGACCCGGAGTGGTTCCACCTCACAGCTTGACTGTTACCTGGCGTGACCTAGACCTCCGAGGTTATTACCCAGACGCCGTGGAAGTGATCCTAAAGTCTAGAAGAATATCTACCAATAGGATCTACGACCATACCTGGTCTAAATTTCACCAGTGGTGTTCTTATGGAAGGCCTCTCCCCCTTGTGTATTCCCATGCAGATAATCGTTTCCTTCCTCATGAAAGGCTTTCACCTAGGTCTCTCAGCCAACACTATCCAGCGACACCTAGCAGCCTTATCCATAGTCCTGGCAGTTTCCCTGAAAGACAAGAACGGTTAAGAGGCATCTCGAACCTCATGCCCTCCACTGTTCACAGATATCCATCCTGGGATCTACCTCGAGTTCTACACTCTCTTACCCAAGCTTCATACGAACCGCTAAATTCTGCTTCCTTCAGACACCTGTCCTACAAGGTAGCATTCCTGGTGGCAATCACCTCCGTCAGGCACATTTCTGAGCTGGCGTTGCTCTCTATTCGCCAGGACTTATGCCAATTTCATCTGGACAAAGTAGTCCTTCAGTTGGACCCCACCTTTCTACCAAACTTCAGCTCCATGTTTCACAGATCCCAGGATATTATATTTCTTCTTTCTGCTCTAACCAAAACCACTATTTCTTTGTCAGATGGCACACTTTAGACATTACTAGAGCTCTCTGAATTTATCTCTACCGTACTAGGACCTTTCGTAGGTCAGAAGCCCTATTCGTAGCTTTCCACCCCAGGTCTGTGGGGTCCAAGATCTCATCCACCGTATTAGGCCGTTGGATTCGAGGGACAATCTCCAAAGCTTATGAGTCAGCATCCCTCAATGTCCCACAAGGCATCACGGCACATTCTACAAGAAGTGCAGTCACATCAGCAGCCTGGGCAACTCAAGCGCCCTTGGAGGAAGTTTGCAAGGCGGCTACATGGGCCTCTCCCGATTCTTTCATAAGGCACTATAAAATTGACTCTTACGCTTCAGTGGATGCTGCCTTCGGCAGGAGAGTCCTCCAATCCGTTATCACTCACGATAGCCAACTAATCCCTCCCTAGGGACACATCTATTGGATATGTCCCATGTGACTGTTGCACCTGCTCCTACAGTACGGAGAATGGGCGTTGATTGCTTACCTGAACGCCTCTTCTCGTACGCTGACCGGGTACAGCAGTCACTTCCCTTCCTATGTCTTTCTGACTATGCTTGTACCTTTATTCCTTCGTTTATTATCTATGAGAGTAGAGCAGTATTCGAGGCACCACTTTTCGAGCCTAAGTCTATGGATTCGTGAATTCTGGGGAAGGGGCGGATCCAGCAATCTTTTTAAAGACAGGCTTGGTCCTATGCAGATTGCACAGCGAGCAACCCATGTGATTGCTGTACCCGTTCAGTGTATCAGAAGAGGCGTTCAGGTGAGCAATCAATGCCTATTCTCAATATCCTTGAATACTGTCAACATTATCACCACCCTCAGTTGCCTCGAGAAGGGCGGCTTAGAAATCTAATAAATAAATAAATAAATAAATTATTAATTTTATATATGTTACCCACATTTTTTCCCATTTCTCCAATTCTATATTGTATCTAAAATGTTTTTCCCATTTGATCATTGTTTCTTTAACAACCTCCTCTTCAATTTTGTATCTCAGTAGAAATTTATATACAGCGGCACCTCGTCTTACGAACACCTCCTCATACGAACTTCTCGAGATACGAACCGGGCGTTCAGGATTTTTTTGCCTCATCTCACGAACCATTTTCTTCTTGCGAAACCTCGCTTCTCTCCCGGCTACTGCTGCTGCGAGCAGCAGCCAAAACAAGCGCTTTTAAGTTTGGACACTCTGATGATGACAAGGGAACTGGAACCAGGCTTTGCCATGCAGGGTCTACACCCCCCCATCCCTTCTGCTACGATCATGGCCAAGGCATTGGAGAAGAGAGAGAACAGGCAGTGAAAGTAGCAGCAACTGCGGGGCATTTTGGAAGAAAGTTGGGCCTGTAATTACCAGCTTCTTCTCTACTGCCCTTGTTGTGGATAGGCACAACACTGGCCACTCTTCAATCCTGAGGAACATCTCCTGTTAACAGGGATTGGTTAAATAAATCAGTCAGGGGGGTAGCAATCATATATCTGAGTTCTTTAAAAACTCTGGGGTGGATGCCATCTGGACCCATTGCCTTATTTATCTTTAATCGTTCACGTTCTTCTAAGACATTGGCTTCTAAGATCACTGGAGCTGAATCCGTACTGCTGGAAGCAATGCTATATCCATCTATAGTATTATATTGTAAGGTGTCTTTTGAGAAAACTGAACAGAAGTAGCTATTCAAATGGTCAGCGATCTCCTTATTCCCATCAATGCATGTATTATTCCCGGTACCAAGCTTCGTGACGTTGCAGTTTTTCTTCTTCCTATCACTAATATATATATCTGAAGGTTTTATCCCCCTTCTTTACAGATTTGGCAATTTCTTCCTCTTTTGAGGCTTTAGCAGCATATATTATCTGTTTCGCCTTCTGTCTCATTTTATACACCTCTCTATCAGCTATATTTCCAGACTCTTTACACCTCCTATAGGCAGCCTTTTTTTCATTGACTGTAGCCCTTACATCATTGCTAAACCATAGCGGTTTGTTCTTCCTTTTACCTTTAATTATTTGCCTTACATACAGTCCAGTAGCTTTTAAGATGGCCTTTTTTAATACGGTCCACTGGGTGCTCGCTCCTGCCATTTTATCCCTCCTCTTTAATTCATTATTTAAATATTCCCCCATTGCATTAAAATTAGTTTTTCTGAAATCCAATACTTTGGTTGCAGTATAGGATTGTTCACCATCAGTTTTTACATCAAAACACAAACATAGATGGTCCTTTTACCTTTAGTTATTTGCCTTATATACAGTCCAGTGGCTTTTAAGATGGCCTTTTTAATACAGTCCATTGGGCACTTGCTCCTGCCATTTGATCCCTGCCCTTTAATTTATTATTTAAATATTCCCCCATTCTATTGAAATTTGTTTTTTTGAAATTCAATTCTTTGGTTGTAGTATAATGAGATATGACCAGAGATCAGCTGTTGCAATGAATAGTTTTATTTTAGGAAAAAATCTGTAGAAAAGGAGGGCAAATTGAAGGCTTAGAAAAATTTGAGAAAAGTCCATAAATATTGCACTTTCTTCTAATACTAGAACTTGAAGCAGTGTATTTTTTACTGCTACCAGTTGTATGTACACCTGGAAGAGTTTTGAGGAAACAATTCGAGTCGGTTTTGATGAAAAGATTGAAGTATGACAGCCTTGGTTTTGACTTCAAGTAATATTGTAGAGAGAGGGTGGGTCAAGGAGTTTTGTTTTTTTTATTATTGCAGGGTGAGGGTCGGTCAAGGAATTGTTGCAGTTCTTCCAACTGCTCTGGTGGTCTTTCTGCAGCTCTTCTCCATAAATAAGCCCCATGGGGAAAGTTCAAGTCAGGTTCTTGGCTCTCGAGGAAGCACCATAACCAGCTGGTTCCTCGGGTCAGTGTTCAGTCCAGGTATTCTTTTCTGGAGAGACCTAGTAGAACCAGCTACTAGATTCCCCATCCCCGACTTCCACTCTGATCACCAGGCATCAAGCCACAGGTGACAAAGGCTATTGATGATGTTTCATGTGTGATGCCAGGTGATCAGAGCGGGAGAAGGACTGGTCGCACAGGTGGCAGTGTAACTGGAAATGGCCAGTGTGTTGTTGGTAATGGGCTCGCATTTCCTCAGGGCAGGAAAACCTCATTCGGCAGCCTTGAAAATTACAATAGAACATATCTGTTTGGGGAGAAGAGGGGAAAGAAAATGATATGAGTGACCACAAGACCTGGTCCTCCTTCTTAAGGGATCTCTCATTTTAATTTGCTAAAACGAGGCCTTACCCTTGTGCGCCTTGAGATGAGAGCTCTTCTTTGTTTTCCCGCAGCCATGTGTTTCCACTGGGGAGGAAGGTGGGGTGATGGGGATCCTGGAGGGAGAGGCTAGGTCTTCGTCGGGGTCGCCCAATTCAAACATACTTCCTGTGCGCGCCGTAGAAGGCCTGGCCGGCGGTGGAGACCATTTGTTGGGGCGAACCAAAGGCTCCAGCTGCGCAGGCCTAAGGTTTTTAAGTCTCCATAAAGACTCCCCGCCCGGTTTACCCGGGGGTGGCCTGGGTGTTAAGCCCCGGGAGTTTTCCATGTAGACAATAACAATCCAAGGAAACGTAAGTTTCTTTTGGTGCTCGCGATACCTCTCCCACTCGCCTCTAGGTATCAGATGGCCCAAACCCAGACGGGGCAGGACATTTATACACTCACCCCATTATCCCCCTCATCCCCCTGGCTCATTTTGATCTTGAGGGGACAAAAGGTGATGCCACAGGCGCGATTGTCTCCTCTTGGGTTACAGGGGAGCCCAGCTAGTCCTGGGGAGGTTAAATCCTGGACCAAAAATGGTAGTAAAAGCTGCTTATTGGACATGGAGTTAATCAGGATTTGCAGACTGCTAAGATCTAATAAAGTCAACTCCAGGTTACTACAATATTAGTCGCAAGGTGAAAATGTCATAGAAGAAGTAACTTTATAAGCCAAATTATTATTTTCTCCCAAGCCCACAAAAGAGTCTCTTGAAGATTAAGCTTCAGGAGTTTATTACCTTTCTGATGTATATGTCCAAAAGCAATATATCCTTTGAGACTTCACACAATATTAAAATAAGCGCTTCCATTTAATACATGTGTATAACATATTGTTTCTTCCAATTTGTTTTGAAAAGGGTAGTTTTATTTTTAATGTACTGGAATATTTTGTTGTTGTTTGCTATATTTTAGTAGACATCATTGTAAAATATTGTTAACCATATTAGTTCTGTTGTTTTAATCAGTTTGAATATCTCGAGCAGCTTCTTAAATATGTTTATAGTTTTATTTTTTATCATCGAGGGCTAATTAAAGAAAATGAATCCATTCACATCTAGATAGGGAAATTCAAAGACAATCACCAGAAATTGGGAAAATGTGATCCAGGAAGATACTGTCATCTCACACTAAGAGGACAACATGAAGCAACATTTTTAACAACGAGTCCTGTTGGGTGACATTTTTCCCTTCTAACTGAGGCCTTGGCAGACTCCCAACGCTTTTATCAAAATGATGGAAGCAATGTCATAGCACAAAACCTGCCTTTTTCCTACTTATATGTAATGTCATGATGCTCATGCAAGGGCAGAACCTATCACATCAAGTCTCCCAAAGCCCTTTACAGATTTGCTGTATATGTAGCTTTCAGGATGGGCGCAGTCACTGAGGCGATTCCCATATAGAACAATATCATCTTTAATACTTGGAGGAATTAATTAATTCCTGCTACGTTCTGTGCCCAAACTCTCAACTCTGTTGAAGATCCATCTATGTTGCCAGGCATGGGGGGAATAACTATCTCTTCCCCACCACCACCAGTATCTTCCTGGATCACATTTTCCCAATTTCTGGTGATTGTCTTTGAATTTCCCTATCTAGATGCGAATGGATTCATTTTCTTTAATTAGCCCTCGATGATAAAAAATAAAACTATAAACATATATTTAACTAAACAGCAAGAAGCTGCTCGAGATATTCAAACTGATTAAAACAACAGAACTAATATCAGTTCAGATCCCAAAGAAAGGTCTCCATCGCCTTCCCTATTTCCTACTGGCAGGAATCCAGAGGCATATTGAAGAGAGTTTGGGCACAGAACGTAGCAGGAATCCAGGGGCATGTTAAAAAGAGTTTGGGCACAGAACATAGCAGGAATCCAGGGGCATGTTCAAGAGAGTTTGGGCACAGAACGTAGCAGGAATCCAGGGGCATATTGAAGAGAGTTTGGGCACAGAACGTAACAGGAATCCAGGGGCATGTTAAAAAGAGTTTGGGCACAGAACATAGCAGGAATCCAGGGGCATGTTCAAGAGAGTTTGGGCACAGAACGTAGCAGGAATCCAGGGGCATGTTGAAGAGAGTTTGGGCACAGAACGTAGCAGGAATCCAGGGGCATGTTGAAGAGAGTTTGGGCACAGAACGTAGCAGGAATCCAGGGGCATGTTGAAGAGAGTTTGGGCACAGAACGTAGCAGGAATCCAGGGGCATGTTGAAGAGAGTTTGGGCACAGAACGTAGCAGGAATCCAGGGGCATGTTGAAGAGAGTTTGGGCACAGAACGTAGTAGGAATCCCTTCAGCGGCGTTTTTTGGGAGGCTCAAAGACATCACCTTTTGTCCCCCCAAGGTCAAAATGAGCCGGGGGGATGAGGGGGATAATGGTGTAAGTGTATAAGTGTCCCGCCCCACCCGGGTTTTGGCCATCCGATACCTAGAGGCGAGTGGGAGCGGTATCGCTTTACATGAGCTCAGAGAAACTTTGTGTTTCATTGAATCTACATGGAAATTTCCCGCCGATTAACACCTCAGCCCCCCCCCCCCCCATAAACCAGGCGGGGACGTTTTGCGGCGATTGAAAAACCCAAGGCCCGCACAGCTTGATCCTTTGATTTGTCCCCATAAGAGCTTGTGATTAGTTATGGGGGGTTTGCCTGCCACCTATATAAGCGAGCTGTCAACAAGAATTGCCTCAGTTCATGTTATACGTATTATCAAAGTTACTGTTGTATTAACTTATTAAAGATCATATTGTTCTATATGGGAATCGCCTCAGTGACTGCGCCCATCCTGAAAGCTACATATACAGCAAATCTGTAAAGGGCTTTGGGAGACTTGATGTGATAGGTTCTGCCCTTGCATGAGCATCATGACATTACATATAAGTAGGAAAAAGGCAGGTTTTGTGCTATGACATTGCTTCCATCATTTTGATAAAAGCGTTGGGAGTCTGCCAAGGCCTCAGTTAGAAGGGAAAAATGTCACCCAACAGGACTCGTTGTTAAAAATGTTGCTTCATGTTGTCCTCTTAGTGTGAGATGACAGTATCTTCCTGGATCACATTTTCCCAATTTCTGGTGATTGTCTTTGAATTTCCCTATCTAGATGTGAATGGATTCATTTTCTTTAATTAGCCCTCGATGATAAAAAATAAAACTATAAACATATTTAAGAAGCTGCTCGAGATATTCAAACTGATTAAAACAACAGAACTAATATGGTTAACAATATTTTACAATGATGTCTACTAAAATATAGCAAACAACAACAAAATATTCCAGTACATTAAAAATAAAACTACCCTTTTCAAAACAAATTGGAAGAAACAATATGTTATACACATGTATTAAATGGAAGCGCTTATTTTAATATTTTGTGAAGTCTCAAAGGATATATTGCTTTTGGACATATACATCAGAAAGGTAATAAACTCCTGAAGCTTAATCTTCAAGAGACTCTTTTGTGGGCTTGGGAGAAAATAATAATTTGGCTTATAAAGTTACTTCTTCTATGACATTTTCACCTTGCGACTAATATTGTAGTAACCTGGAGTTGACTTTATTAGATCTTAGCAGTCTGCAAATCCTGATTAACTCCATGTCCAATAAGCAGCTTTTACTACCATTTTTGGTCCAGGATTTAACCTCCCCAGGACTAGCTGGGCTCCCCTGTAACCCAAGAGGAGACAATCGCGCCTGTGGCATCACCTTTTGTCCCCTCAAGATCAAAATGAGCCAGGGGGATGAGGGGGATAATGGGGTGAGTGTATAAATGTCCTGCCCCGTCTGGGTTTGGGCCATCTGATACCTAGAGGCGAGTGGGAGAGGTATCGCGAGCACCAAAAGAAACTTACGTTTCCTTGGATTGTTATTGTCTACATGGAAAACTCCCGGGGCTTAACACCCAGGCCACCCCCGGGTAAACCGGGCGGGGAGTCTTTATGGAGACTTAAAAACCTTAGGCCTGCGCAGCTGGAGCCTTTGGTTCGCCCCAACAAATGGTCTCCACCGCCGGCCAGGCCTTCTACGGCGCGCACAGGAAGTATGTTTGAATTGGGCGACCCCGACGAAGACCTAGCCTCTCCCTCCAGGATCCCCATCACCCCACCTTCCTCCCCAGTGGAAACACATGGCTGCGGGAAAACAAAGAAGAGCTCTCATCTCAAGGCGCACAAGGGTAAGGCCTCGTTTTAGCAAATTAAAATGAGAGATCCCTTAAGAAGGAGGACCAGGTCTTGTGGTCACTCATATCATTTTCTTTCCCCTCTTCTCCCCAAACAGATATGTTCTATTGTAATTTTCAAGGCTGCCGAATGAGGTTTTCCTGCCCTGAGGAAATGCGAGCCCATTACCAACAACACACTGGCCATTTCCAGTTACACTGCCACCTGTGCGACCAGTCCTTCTCCCGCTCTGATCACCTGGCATCACACATGAAACATCATCAATAGCCTTTGTCACCTGTGGCTTGATGCCTGGTGATCAGAGTGGAAGTCGGGGATGGGGAATCTAGTAGCTGGTTCTACTAGGTCTCTCCAGAAAAGAATACCTGGACTGAACACTGACCCGAGGAACCAGCTGGTTATGGTGCTTCCTCGAGAGCCAAGAACCTGACTTGAACTTTCCCCATGGGGCTTATTTATGGAGAAGAGCTGCAGAAAGACCACCAGAGCAGTTGGAAGAACTGCAACAATTCCTTGACCGACCCTCACCCTGCAATAATAAAAAAAACAAAACTCCTTGACCCACCCTCTCTCTACAATATTACTTGAAGTCAAAACCAAGGCTGTCATACTTCAATCTTTTCATCAAAACCGACTCACTTGAATTGTTTCCTCAAAACTCTTCCAGGTGTACATACAACTGGTAGCAGTAAAAAATACACTGCTTCAAGTTCTAGTATTAGAAGAAAGTGCAATATTTATGGACTTTTCTCAAATTTTTCTAAGCCTTCAATTTGCCCTCCTTTTCTACAGATTTTTTCCTAAAATAAAACTATTCATTGCAACAGCTGATCTCTGGTCATATCTCATTATACTACAACCAAAGAATTGAATTTCAAAAAAACAAATTTCAATAGAATGGGGGAATATTTAAATAATGAATTAAAGGGCAGGGATCAAATGGCAGGAGCAAGTGCCCAATGGACTGTATTAAAAAGGCCATCTTAAAAGCCACTGGACTGTATATAAGGCAAATAACTAAAGGTAAAAGGACCATCTATGTTTGTGTTTTGATGTAAAAACTGATGGTGAACAATCCTATACTGCAACCAAAGTATTGGATTTCAGAAAAACTAATTTTAATGCAATGGGGGAATATTTAAATAATGAATTAAAGAGTAGGGATAAAATGGCAGGAGCGAGCACCCAGTGGACCGTATTAAAAAAGGCCATCTTAAAAGCTACTGGACTGTATGTAAGGCAAATAATTAAAGGTAAAAGGAAGAACAAACCGCTATGGTTTAGCAATGATGTAAGGGCTACAGTCAATGAAAAAAAGGCTGCCTATAGGAGGTGTAAAGAGTCTGGAAATATAGCTGATAGAGAGGTGTATAAAATGAGACAGAAGGCGAAACAGATAATATATGCTGCTAAAGCCTCAAAAGAGGAAGAAATTGCCAAATCTGTAAAGAAGGGGGATAAAACCTTCAGATATATATATTAGTGATAGGAAGAAGAAAAACTGCAACGTCACGAAGCTTGGTACCGGGAATAATACATGCATTGATGGGAATAAGGAGATCGCTGACCATTTGAATAGCTACTTCTGTTCAGTTTTCTCAAAAGACACCTTACAATATAATACTATAGATGGATATAGCATTGCTTCCAGCAGTACGGATTCAGCTCCAGTGATCTTAGAAGCCAATGTCTTAGAAGAACGTGAACGATTAAAGATAAATAAGGCAATGGGTCCAGATAGCATCCACCCCAGAGTTTTTAAAGAACTCAGATTTTATTTATTTATTATTTAGATTTGTATGCCGCCCCTCTCCGCAGACTCGGGGCGGCTCACAGCACAACACAACAATTCATAACAAATCCAAATATAATTTAAAATATTTAAAAAGAACCCCATTTTGCTAACAAACACACACTCAAACATACCAAACATAAATTGTAGATGCCCGGGGGAGGTGTTTCAGTTCCCCCATGCCTGACGGCAAAGGTGGGTTTTAAGGAGTTTACGGAAGGCAGGGAGAGTAGGGGCAGTTCTAATCTCTGGGGGGAGTTGGTTCCTGAGGGTCGGGGCCCCCACAGAGAAGGCTCTTCCCCTGGGGCCCGCCAACCGACATTGTTTAGTTGACGGGACCCGGAGAAGGCCCACTCTGTGGGACCTAATCGGTCGCTGGGATTCGTGCGGCAGAAGGCGGTCTCGGAGATATTCTGGTCCAGTGCCATGAAGGGCTTTAAAGGTCATAACCAACACTTTGAATTGTGACCGGAAATTGATCGGCAGCCAATGCAGACTGCGGAGCGATGGTGAAACATGGGCATACCTAGGTAAGCCCATGACCGCTGTCGCAGCTGCATTCTGCACGATCTGAAGTTTCCGAACACTTTTCAAAGGAAGCCCCATGTAGAGAGCATTACAGTAGTCAAACCTCGAGGTGATGAGGGCATGAGTGACTGTGAGCAATGAGTCCCGGTCCAGATAGGGCCGCAACTGGTGCACCAGGCGAACCTGGGCAAACGCCCCCCTCGCCACAGCTGAAAGATGGTTCTCTAATGTGAGCTGTGGATCGAGGAGGACGCCCAAGTTGCGGACCCTCTCCGGGGGGGTCAATGATCCCCCCCCCAGGGTAATGGACGGACAGATGGGATTGTCCTTGGGAGGCAAAACCCACAGCCACTCCGTCTTATCCAGGTTGAGTTTGAGTCTGTTGACACCCATCCAGGCCCCAACAGCCTCCAGACACCGGCACATCACTTCCACTGCTTCGTTGACTGGACATGGGGTGGAGATGTAAAGCTGGGTATCATCAGTTGTTCGTAAGACGAGGGGTTCGTATCTTGAGGTACCACTGTATTTACAATTTAAGATTTTTTAATTTTTTTTTGGAAAAACCTGCCGATCGAGTTCGGCGGGCTGTTTAAATCTGCCGATCGACTTCCTCAGAAACCCACGATGAAGTGAAGCCGCAGTAGGTGAAGGGAGGGACTACAGTGATCCCTCGATTAGCACGGTCTCGATTAGCGCGAAACGCTGCAACAGGGTTTTTCAAAAAATATTAATTAAAAAAATAAAATATTAAAAAATAAAAAATAAGTCCACGCTAGTTCTCTCTCTCTTTCTCTCCCTGCTGCCAGCGTGGTATATGAGAGAGAAAGAGAGAGGCAGAGGTCGGGCGCATTACCGGGAGGTGGAGGCGGCGTGGGGACGCTGGGTGCCGGGGACACCGAGGAGGGGGTGGACGTCAACTGCGGGCGGGAGGAAAGCGAATGCCACGGGGCTGGGCTCGGCTCCCCCCTTGGCTCCCCCCCTTACCAGCCCCGCCGCGGAAGGCTCCATTCTGTTCCCTGAATGGAGACCGCCGGCCGCTCAATCGGGCCGGCAGGGAACAGAATGGAGCCTTCCGCGGCGGGGCTGGTAAGGGGGGGAGCCGAGGGGGGAGCCGAGCCCAGCCCCGTGGCATTCGCTTTCCTCCCGCCCGCAGCCGACTGATCGTGGGCTCCTTCGCAACCTCGGAGAGCTTCCTGGTTTTCGTGAGCTTTCATGCCCTGGAAGCTCTCCGAGGTTGCGAAGGAGCCCACGATCAGTCTCGGCTGCGGGTGGGAGGAAGGCGAATCCCCCGTGGGCTCCGTTACATCTTCCGCTGCCAGCCAGGCCATGCTGGCGGCAGCGGAACAATCGCTGGCTGTCAACTTTTCTTTTTAAAACTGGGCAGGAGCTGACTTGCCTCCCCAGTGCTAAAAAGAAAAGTTGACAGCCAGCGCTGCGACTGACGGAATGCTGAGCCTCCCGTTTTCTCTCCCCCCCCCCCTCGCCCCTTCGCCTCCCTGTGTTCCTAGGAGAAGTGCTGGGGATTGAGGCAAGACAGACCTTCTGCTCCTCACCAGCACTTCTCCTAGGAACAAAGGGGGGCGAAGGGGCGAGGGGGCGGAGAGAGAACGGGAAGCTCAGCATTCCGTCAGCCGCAGCGTGGCTGTCAACTTTTCTTTTTAAAACTGGGCAGGAGCTGACTTGCCTCCCCAGTGCTAAAAAGAAAAGTTGACAGCCAGCGCTGCGACTGACGGAATGCTGAGCCTCCCGTTCTCCCCCCCCCACCTCGCCCCTTCCGGTTTCGGCGTTCGGCAACGGAGTCCGGCGCTGGGGCCATGCGGGGCCGCTCATCCAGGGGGGCGTGGACTGGCAAGCGGCAAGCGGCAAGTGATCTTGGGGTTTCCCCTTTGCCTGGGCGGCGGGAAGACCAAGGGAAGGTTCCTTCAGCCGCCCAACACCTTATCCGCTCCGCAGCGCGGCAACGGGGAAACCCCATCTTCGGCTCCTCGCTGCTTCCGCGCTGCGGAGCAGATCAGCTGTTGGGCGGCTGAAGGAACCTTCCCTTGGTCTTCCCCGCCGCCCACACGCAAACTCCACCATCTGCGCATGTGCGGCCATGAAAAAAATGGCGCACATGCGCAGATGGTGTTTTTACTTCCGCATCCAGTATAACGCGGAAATCGGTTAGCGCGGGAGGTCTTGGAACGTAACCCCCGCGCTAACCGAGGGATCACTGTACTGTAGTATAAGGGCAGACTAGATGGACCATGAGTTCTTTTTCTACCCTCACAGTCTTCTATGTTTCTAAACCGCTATGGTTAAAAATGATGCAAGGTCAATGAAAAAAAGTCTGCCTATAGGAGGTATAAAGAGTCTGGAAGTAGATGACAGACTCTGACAATGTATTAAATGAGACAGAAGGAGGCGAAACAGATAATATATGCTGCTAAAGCCTCAAAAGAGGAAGAAATTGCCAAATCTGTGAAGAAGGGAGATAAAACCTTTTTCAGATATATTAGTGATAGGAAGAAGAAAAACTGCAGCATCACAAAGCTTAGTAGTGGAAATAATACATACATTGATGGGAATTGATGTGAATACTTCATCTCTAACCTCCACCACAACTCTAGTCGATGATCTACTGACCACTGGCACTGCTCGTTCTCTTCTGCTGGCTTCCCGCAACACGATAGTAATACCAACTTCCCCCGCAAACATTCCCCGCGAGAGCTATATACCTTGTAACCTTACTTTCTGGATAACCCTCGTAATATGACATAATCCCAATGGATTCCAGAGATTTCTCTTTATATTTCATATACACAGAAAAAAAATATTTCTAACTCTTATTTCTACCATAAATTAATAATTGCACATCTTACGCCAATGTGCACCCCTTAGATCTTTTAAAGATATTTTTACCAACATCTCAAAAACTGATATACTGTAATAACACCAGTGAATAACAACCCATTTACAATATAGAAAAGAAACTAAAATATGTTTTTTTTTAAAAACATAGTTTTTTGTAAGGACTATCTTTCTGGATAGTCTATCCCCATGAGAACTATGTGCCTTGTAACCTTACTTTCCAGATAACCCTCGTAGAAGTATCGTAAAACACATCCACTCATACATGCATATCTTTCTGGGTTTGGTTCCAAGTGGCAATAAAAGACACTGGAAGCATGGGTCCGTTTGGAAGGATGGTTAAATAGAGGACAGCAGGGCAACATGGTCTGAAGTCCGGGGAAGGACAAGATAGATCACCTGCTTCAAGTATGTTGAAGGAGAGAAAGAAGGGAAGAGATGCTGAGAGTTCTTTGTTTTATGCCCATTCTTGGGCCCTGCTGCTCCTGGGCAAGAAAAGCAGTGATTGGCTGTCAGACTCCCATGTGGTAGTCTGGTAGGGGTAACTCTGTAGGCTGAGCCTTGCTGGGTGATGATGTAATGAAAGGGCTTTGGGCAATTCCTAATATATGGCTAGCTGAAGGAGATAGATCTTTGTTATGTAGAATAGACTGGTCCAGGCTATTAACAAAGGTGTGGGGAATGAGTGAGCTGCACCATTCCTTAATGGCACATTGACAAAGGTGGGAGCTACTAAGAGTGAGTCTTTTTTTCTGTTTAAACAGTGGTTCTCAAGCATTCTTTTTAAACTTTTTAAAATATTTAAATTTATTTGGATTTGTTACGATTTGTTGTGTCTTGTTGTGAGCCGCCCCGAGTCCGCGGAGAGGGGCGGCATACAAATCTAAATAATTAATAAATAAATAAATTCTAATGCCGCAACCCCTTAATACAGTTCCTCATGTTGTGGTGATCCCCAACCACAAGTCTAGCACCAATTCTCCGTACTGAAAGAGCGGGTCCAGCAATCATGTGGGTTGCTCGCTGTCCAATCCGCATAGGACCGAGCCTGTCTTTAAAAAGATTGCTGGATCCGCCCCTTCCCCAGAATTCGCTTGGTCCTCCTACCGGCAGGCTGCGTGGTGGCTCAGCTCCTCTCCAAACAGCTTCCCTTTTTCTTCTTCCCCCTAAAATCAACAGAAAAGATAAGTAATTAGTTTGTTCTTATCGGTAATCAAAGCAGTTTGGCTTCCAGCCAGCCCTCCTGGGCTCAACTCTGAGAGGAGAAGACATAATGAGGCTTTTAGTTAATTGCGCAATTGCTTTGCCTCATCGCTGCAGCCGGCTGAGTTTATCTATTGCTAAATCTGCCCCGTTGGGAGGTTTTTATTACTAATTGACTAGTGTTTGCTTCTGCTACCTCCTGCGGAGTGGGATGTTTTACAAGGGCGCTTTTTTTGTCCCCTAGACTTAGTCTGACTCTTTATTGAGTTTTCTTGGCGTGAAGGCCCTCAGCGTCCAGTAACACCGGCACCAGCAGCCCACTCACACACAGGCCGTTTGGCACCTTACAGTCCACCGTGCGACCCAGAGTAGGCTGTGACAGTCTCATGATTTTAGTCTTGTGCTAGGCTCCTCAACCAGAGGTACCCAGGATTGATCCAGATTGTCTTTGAGTGGAAGACGCTCTTTGGCCTAGGAGCTTGGGTCTCCTTCCTCTTGAGAATCAATTGGTTTAGACTATTGCTTCTCTCAAATTTTGGTTTTAGACCAACGGTCCCCAAACTACGGCCCGTGGGCCAGATGCAGCCTGCTGAGGCCATTTGCCCGGCCCGCGGCAGCGTACGAGATTTTACCATCTATATACTAAGTTCCCGAATCTCCCCTCCACTCTGCTGCTGAGCGTCTGGCGGCGGCAAGGAAGAGGAAAGCCAGGGGGCGGGGAGGAAAGCACCCTATGGCAGAGCAGCAACAGTTCCTTTCCCTAAAGGCAAGAAAGAATTTGGCCAATTGCTTCCCTCCCCGCCCCCTGGCTTTCCGCCTCCTCCTCCTCCAGACGCTCAGCTGCAGACCGTCTTGGTCCCTCCAGTGCCGTTTTGCTTCTCCCCCCCCCCCCGGTGAGGTTTGCGCACGTTTGGGCACTTTTGGCGTGGGGGGGGGTCTGCAGCGGAGAGGGAGAGAGCGCACACACACACAAACACACATATGAACCAAAAAAGGTTCACCATCACTGCCCTAGACCAACTGAGGTAGATAATCACCCATAGGCAACCTCACATTTATTTATTTATTTGTTTATTTTTATTTGTTTGTTTTTTCATGTACGTATTGGTGGTATACCGAGATATAATAATATTATATACCTGATTCTAGTAAAAGAGAAACATTAGGACAGGGGATAGAAGGCACTCTGGTGCACTTATGCACACCCTTTATTCACCTCTTAGGAATCAGGAGAGGTCAAGAGTGAATAGTCTAAGGGTAAAGTTTTTGGGGTTAGGTGATGATACTAGAGAGTCTGGTAGTAAGTTACATGCATCAACTACTCAGTTACTAACGTCATGTTTCTTGCAGTGGAGTTTAGAGTGGTTTATTTTAAGCTGCAATTATATAGCTTATATAGCTGCAATGGCACAAAAATCTTTGGCTAATTTAATTTATTAACAGGAGATGGCCTTGCCATTCAACTCATAGGTCAGATGTTTCCCAAATTTTTCCAAAAAATTTACAATTTTAGGGACTATTACAGTGCTAGATATTTTTGTCATTTATTGGGTGAGGGGAATTAATATACTGTACATTAATAGGGCAACTGTTGAAGACACTAGCCAAATATAGTAGTAGAGGACTGAAATGAGGGGGGAAACATTTCATCTTTTTTATGATGTTTTACCTGTAGAAATATAATTTATATTGCTTTTTAAAACTCTGGATATTCTCAGTCACGGTTGTCCCAAGGTGCTTTTTCTTTTTCTTTAAAGACATTTTGCTTCTCATTCAAGAATCTTCTTCAGTTCTGAAGGAATGTTCAGTTTTTTTATATGCTCTCATTTTTCACAAAGATATTGAATAATGAAGGCTAATCTTAACATTATTTTTAAAATAAAACTTTTTTCTAAAATAATGATTTACCAAACTGAGCTGAAGAACACACGGCTTGTCCATTAAATTGGCCAGCCCCTATAATGATAAACAATTTAAGAAAATGAATGAGTTAATGCTAATACTGTAATATTGTTTCCATTTTTTAAGAAGTTTCTTTATTTTATACAATCCTGATGCAGATCGCAATGAAATCGAGTTTGACACACACACACACACACACACACACACACACACACACGATCTAAAGAAACATTTAACCAGAAAGTAAAACTTACTGCTCCTAGTTTCCATAATGGTGACCATATTTTCTGGTTACTATGGGTGAAGTCGAAGTTTACAGTTATTTCTATCAATCTTTCTTTAAGCTTGTTGTTAAAATTGTGTTTCTTCTCCCAGATTAGGGTCACTATTATTTTCTTTGGCATCCTATTCATGTTAAGTCAATCATAAATATATATTGCATTGTGGTGTAAATTGAGACTTGATGGTTGGCTTAAAGTTATTGATTTCTTCAAGCCAAACTCATTTTATTAAAAACAGCCTTGGAAAACTTCTATATTTATGAATATTATAAACTACATAGATGTTAACATAGTTATTGCTCTGAAAATCTTTGTGTTAAAAAGTTGACAGAGCCTCTACCAGGTCCCTATTTTGGATCAAAACTTTTTAAAACAAAGGAATTTTGTTTTCAAAATTCAGGCCAAATTTAGTTTGCTTTAAGAAAATGAAGGAAATTGAACCATATAAAATAAATGCAGAGGAGTGAGAAATCATGGACAAGAGGAGATTCTACTGTTCCCCTGAAGAGTCTTCACTGATGAACAAACATACAAATACAACAAAAGTTCATCTTATTGTTTTAGCTGGCTACCAAGACTGGAAATAAATCTGACTTCAAAAATAACTGAGGCGGTTTGTAGGAATATATTAGTATATGTAGAAAGGATGAGGCATTGCTTTATGTAGTTCCCGCCTATTAATTATTGCCTCCTGCGTTCTGATCAAATTTGGGAAATGGGTATTTATTAAATCAACATATAACTTTGTCTAAGTCTGTTGAATCTGCTGTGGAAGCTGCCCCTAGGAATTTATTATTTGTGTGTTTGTTTAATTACTATATACAGTAGTCCATTCAGAAAGTTCTAATCAGGGAATATCATATATTCCAACCGACCAATTCCTGATTTTTAGGCTTTCCTGCTACCTCCCTCCCCCCTTTCCTTCCTCCAAGCATGTCTCTATGGATCAAAGGAGGGAGAGAAGGGAGAGAATATTTAGAAAAGAAAATACCAATTGCTTGACCCACTTGGTATCTCAAAGCTATAATCCCTACGTTATGTGAAGAAATCCTATATCCTAGTTCTATTGAAGATTTATTTCTGCTGCGGCTTCTGTTTAAAATGAATTTCCAGGGACTCTGTCCCCCCTCCCCCCTTATTTACCTCTGCAGGAGCTCACCCCAAAACAAGCCAGCAGCGCGAGCAGCAACCGCCAAGGCGTCCCAGGACCGGCTTTCCTCCCACTGAGGTGACGGGCTTTGCCGCTGCTGTGTCCGTTCGCGGGCCAGGGGAGCTGCTCCGGCCGGGTCCGGCAAGCGCTGGGCCCCCTCGTGGCGCCTCTCGTCTCCTCGACCCGCCGCTCTGCCGCTCGTTCGCGACGGTTTGGAAGCGGGGGGGGGAGACTTAGAACGCTCCCACTTTTTAAATCTCCCGGAGCTGAGGAAGGCGCCGACTGGGCAGCTCCGCCTCCCGCCCGCCGCCCCGCCCTCCAACCGCTGTGGGAGCCACCCGCGTGTGGAAAAAATAAGGCGTGGGAGGCTATTATGTACGTCAGGTAATAAAATTCTTTTGAATTATTTCCTCATAGAATTGTTCTATTGGCCAAGTGTGATTGGACACACAAGGAATTTGTCATTGGTGTAGAGGCTCTCAGTGTGCACAAAAGAAAAAGATACATTTGTCAAGAATCATGTGGTACAACACTTAATCATTGTCACAGTCAAATAGGCAATGAAGAAACAATCAATATTCATAAAAATATTAGGATACAAGCAACAAGTTACATACAGTCCTAAGGGGGAGGAAAAGGATGATAGGAATGATGAGAAGAAACCAGAACTGCAGACTTAATAAAAAAATTTGACAGTGTTGAGGGAATTATTTGTTTAGCAGAGTGATGGTGTTGTGGGGGGGGGGAGGAACTGTTCTTGTCTCTAGTTGTCTTGGTGTGCAGTGCTCTGTAGCCACGTTTTGAGGGCAGGAGTTGAAACAATTTGTGTCCAGGATGTGAGGGGTCAGTAAATATTTTCACTGCCCTCTTTTTGAATAATAATAATAATAATAATAATAATAATAATAATAATTATTATTATTATTATTATTATTATTATTATTATTATTATTATTATTAAATTCCCTGCAGGCCTGGAATTAAGACTGATTGTTGCAAGTATGGTTTTATAATGCATGTGATTTTAGTGATTTTTAATTGGTTTTTTTACTTAAATTGTATTTATTACCTGTTGTTAGGCGCTCAGAGTCCGTTTGGAGTGAGTGGCATATAAATGCAATAGATAGATGGATGGATAGATGAGAGATAGATAGGGAGGGAGGAGGAGGCTAAATATGAGATGAAAAATCCCACAGCATCTCATCTTATGCTGGGAAGAAAAAATATAGAATAATAACAGTGTAAATTCAACATAATCTCATTGATTATATTTAATATTTGTGGTTAGAAGAGGCCTCCTTTGTCTACAGGTAGTCCCTGATTTATAAGAACAATTGAACCCAAAATTTATTTGGCTCGCAGTGCTGGATAATTCCTTGTTAGGATAGGATAGGACAGAATAACTGAGTTGGAAGGGACCTTGGAGGTCTTCTAGTCCAACCCCCTGCTTATGCAGAAGGACACCCTACACTATTTCAGACAAATGGTTGTCCAACATCTTCTTTAAAACTTCCAATGTTGGAGAAGTCACAAGTTCTGGAGACAAACTGTTCCATGAATTAATTGTTCTGTCAGGAAATTTCTCCTTCGTTCTAAGTCGTTTCTTTCCTTGTTTAGCTTCCACCCATTGCTTCTTGTTCTCCCCTCAGGTGCTTTGGATAACAGCCTGACTCCCTCTTCTTTGTGGCAACCCCTGAGATATTGGAACACTGCTGTCATGTCTCCTCTAGTCCTTTTCATTAAACTAGCTATGCCCAGTTCTTGCAACTATTCTTCATAGAGAAGGGTCTTATCCTTCTCCTCTTTTTTTGCTCGACAGGCAGAAGTAGCAGAGGCCAAATATATGAGGCTTTGAAAAGGAAAATGGGCTCTCCCCTCCCCAATATAATGATTCCTCCCCCTCCCCCAGTCCTCGACTTACAAAAGTTCAGTGAGGGACCATTCAAAGTTTAAAAGGTGCTGAAGAAAGTGGGGGGTTTTTAGATTTTATTTTTTATTTTTCTCCACCGTAAGTCAAATAATATTGGTCAACACACAGAAAGGTAATATGTCTGTTTTATGGAGATAGAATAGAATAGAATTCTTTATTGGCCAAGTGTGATTGGACACACAAGGAATTTGTCTTTGGTGCATATGCTTTCAGTGTACATAAAAGAAAATACACATTTATCAAGACTTATGAAATACAATAATGAATGATTGTCATAGGGGTCAAATAAGCAATAAGGAAACAATATTAATAAAAATCTTAAAGATACAAACAGTCATACAGTCATAAGTTGGAGGAGATGGGTGATAGGAATGATGACAAAAAACTAGTAGTAATAGTAGTGCAGGCTTAGTAAATACAGTAGTTTGACAGTGTTGAGGGAATTATTTGTTTAGCAGAGCGATGGCGTTCAGGAAAAAACTGTCCTTGTGTCTAGTTGTCTTGGTGTGCAGTGTTCTGTAGTGACATTTTGAGAGTAGGACTTGAAATAGTTTATGTCCAGGTTGTGAGAGGTCAGTAAATATTTTCCCTGCCCTCTTTTTGACTCGTGCAGTATATAGGTCCTCAATGGAAGGCAGGTTGGCAGCCATTGTTTTTTCTGCAGTTCTGATTATCCTCTGAAGTCTGTGTCGGTCTTGTTGGGTTGCAGAATCACGCCAGACAGTTAAAGAGATGCAGATGACAGACTCAGTGATTCCTCTGTAGAACTGTATCAGCAGTTCCTTGGACAGTTTGAGGTTCCTGAGTTGGCACAGGAAGAACATTCTTTGTTTGTGTTTTTCTGATGACATGCTGATTCCAAAATTATGCTTAGTTTTGCTCTATTGCATAGAAGTGTCTGATAGAGACGCATTTTTGTTATTAACGTTATTTCTACATTTTCCATGTATATGTATATACAGTGATACCTCGTCTTACAAACGCCTCATCATACAAACTTTTCGAGATACAAACCCGGGGTTTAAGATTTTTTTGCCTCTTCTTACAAACTATTTTCACCTTACAAACCCACCTCCGCCGCTGGGATGCCCCACCTCCGGACTTTCGTTGCCAGCGAAGCACCCGTTTTTGTGCTGCTGGGATTCCCCTGAGGCTCCCCTCCATTGGAAACCCCACCTCCGGACTTCCGTTGCCAGCGAAGAACCCATTTTTGCGATGCTGGGATTCCCCTGCTGGGATTCCCTGCAGCATCACAAAAACACAGAAGTCTGGAGGTGAGGTTTCCCATGGAGGGGAGCCTCAGGGGAATCCCAGCAGTGCAATAACGGGCGCTTCGGCTGGCAAAAGGGTTGAATTTTGGGCTTGCACGCATTAATCGCTTTTCCATTAATTCCTATGGGAAACATTGTTTCGTCTTACAAACTTTTCACCTTAAGAACCTCGTCCCAGAACCAATTAAGTTTGTAAGACAAGGTATCACTGTACTGCCTTCTCTAATGTTGCGGTATATTTCAAATAGAAATATATATATTCCTATTCTTTGTAATAATGATGCTGCTCCGTGGAAACTATAAATTTTTGAAATCAAAACAAAAAATGATTTGGAAAAGTACAAGATCAACTGCGATAATTACAAACAATATTTTTTGGTAGACCTGTATAATTACATCCATATAAACCAAACATATTAATTAAAAAAACACCAAAAATATCTTGCTTTGACTTCAATCCAAATACAGTGGTACCTCTATCTACAAACGCCTCTACTTAAGAACTTTTCTAGATAAGACCCGGGTGTTCAAGATTTTTTTGCCTCTTCTTAAGACCCATTTCCTACTTTAGAACCCGAGCCCGGAAAAATTTCCCAGGAAATTTGAGACCAGCACGAAGGCCCGGCCAGTTTCCTGCCATTCTCCCGGGTTTCTCTTTCTGGTGCAGTGCATGGGAGGCAGCCTCATGCCGGGTTTTGGGGAGGTGCGTGCTCCTTCTTGCCACCTCAGAGTCCCTCTTTTTTTTTAAGCCTTAAAAGTTTTGAATTTTTTTGATTTCCCTCACCTCACCTCCTTCCTTTGGCAGCGACTGTCCTCCTCTTCTTCCTCCTCCCACCCAAATTCCGAGTTTTTATTTCTTTCCTAATGGGTTTGCACGCATTATTTGCTTTTACATTGATTCCTATGGGAAAAATTGCTTCTACTTACGAACTTTTCTAGATAAGAACCAGGTGTTCAAGATTTTTTTGCCTCTTCTCAAGAAACATTTTCTACTTACAAACCCGAGCCTCCTGGGAGGAAACAGGGCCGGAAACGGCGGAGAGAAACCTCCATGGGGTCTCTCTAGGAATCTCCTCGGAGGAAACAGGGCTGGAAAAGGCAGGGAGAAGCCTCCGTGGGGCCTCTCTAGGAATCTCCTGGGATGAAACAGGACCTCCACCTTCCCTGTGCTTTCCCTAATCGCACACATTATTTGCTTTTACATTGATTCCTATGGGAAAAATTGCTTCTACTTACAAACTTTTCTACTTAAAAACCTGGTCACGGAACAAATTAAGTTCTTAAGTAGAGATACCACTGTACTATCAATATCTGCCTGTCTGAACTTCCATTTTCTATTCACCCAACCTTCCTTTCCCTTTTTCTTCTCCTTACCCTTCTACTTTCTTTAACTTTCTCTCCACCTTCCTTCTCCAATCTCTCCAGCCTCGATCTCCTACCTTTCTACTTCTTCTTCTCCTTACTTTACTTCAAAGAAAGTGATTGTTGACCCTTTTTCACACCTAGGACCCTTGCAGCATCCTCATGGGTTACATGATCAAAATTTGCTAAGTGAGGTAATTATTAAGTGATTGCACCCAATTTTATGACCCCCCCCAAGCAAAGTTGTTAAGTGAATCATGTGATTGTTAAGCAGATCCATTTATTTTGCCTGTCAGAAGCTGTCTAGGAAGATTGCAAATGGTGACCACATGAACCCAAGAATCTGCAACCATCATAAATATCTGCCAATGAGAGGTGAGTTCCTCTTGGTTTGGGTTGGATGGCCCAAACTGGTAGTGACCGACTGGTGACATCACTGAACTGGATCGGCTGGAGCTGGTCTGTGCACACCGCCATCTTTGAATTTTTTGCAAATTTCATTCCTGTTTGTGAGGTTTCCCCTGTTCTGCTGCTTGGAAAAGGGCCTTCCCGTGTTAATATAACCTTTATTCCTTTGCCTAAAGCACAGCTGATCAGCTCCTCAGTCAGGGGTGGGCAGCAGGCAGGACGGGGTGGAACACAGTTCCACTAGCGGAAATGAAGATGCGTGCACAGCTCCAGCTGATCAGTGGCCACCTGAATTACTGGTCTCGGCTCTCCTTGTTCCCCCTGCTGCTGCATCTGCATTCCTTGCTTTTTTCCTCTTTCTTCCTTCCTGGCCTCAGACGAGCTTCCCTCTCTCCTGCCCGGCTCCCCTCCAGCCTCATGCAGCCACCTCCCACCTGAAGGGCAGGCAGAAGATGTGGGTGGAAGCGGCGCTGGCAGCATTTATGCTTGTGGCAGCACCCGTTTGCCTAGCTTCCCAGCCTGAGGGGGGGGGTTGACCTAGGAAGAATAGCGCAGGAAACACGAAGCAAATTGTTACCCCAGCGAGTGACACTGGTAAGGTTGTAAATCGAGGACTCAACAGTTCACTTGTACGATGATGATCGTTCAAGCCACTCCCACCCAGTCACATGGCTGGCAAGCCACTCCTACCCAGTCACATGACCATTAAGCCACACCCACAAAACAGGCCACACCCACAGTGTGGCAGTAAAAATGTTGACTGCCCATTAGTGTCCCCAGCTGTGTTTCCAGCTGATTCCAGTTACTGACTATGGTCGGGTGGCGCAAAATGTTGCAATGCGAACCGGTGGGGAAGGTAAATAGAATCCACCCCTGCTGCCAGTTGCCAAGTGTCCAAAGTTTGATCAATTGACTGTATGAATGCTTTAATGGTTATTAAGTGAAAGGAACCAATCGTACGTCACTTTTTCAAGTTGTATCTCTGGATGGTCGCTAAAAAAATGGTTATAAGTTGAGGACTCATTGCATTCAGCGTTTTCCACAAATCTATCAATTTGTGACATTTGCACTAATGTTCCAATGTAAATATATTCCCACCAGCAGTGTGTTGCTCCCCGTTCGACAAAGTGGTAGCGGTAGTGAGAGGCTCTACCCACCTACCCGGGATGGCAAGCACACACACAACAGGATTTAAAACCCACTATTGATTCCTGTGCTGAATAGTCTTTCAGTAGTCTTTGATTCTGTCTGTCTGTCTGTTTTTCTGTCGAGTCAGCCAGTATACCCAAATACGGGAAGGTGCATACTGCTTCCTTTTGCCTTTCAACCGTACTCCAGGGGCCAAGCAAGCAGCCCAGGTTTGAATCGTAGAAGGGTATGACTAGCTGATGAGAGCTAAATAGCTCAAAATAGATCTATAGTAGTCTCCCTTTATTTCTTTTTCTGTTTTTTGTAAGTTTGATGTGTGTGTGTCTGTGTGTGTGTCTGAGTGTGTCGGTCTTGGCAGATTTAGGTTTTCCCCGCATGTAAGATTCTTACCAATCTTACACAGGAAAAGACCCAAATACACCAAGACCTACATAGCTATAACCATGAAAATCTACGAAAACATAAACAGTATATTATATATATAAATATGTATACAGTGGTACTTCTACTTAAGAACGCCTCTACTTAAGAACTTTTCGAGATAAGAACCTGCTCAAGATTTTTTTTGCCTCTTTTCAAGAACCATTTTCCACTTACAAACCTGAGCCTCTGAAACTGTAACCGGAAAAGGTGGGGTCTCTTTAGGAATCTCCTGGGAGGAAATAGGGCTGGAAAAGGTGGGGAGAAGCCTCTATGGCAGTGGTCCCCAACCTTTTTTCCACCAGGGACCAGTTTCAGCAAGACAATTTTTCTATGGCCTGGTGGGGGCGGAAAGGGGTGTGGTTTTTGACGGGATTAAGCATGAGGGTATAGCTTATCATTCCATTGTGTCTCTTCCCTCCCCCCCTTTTTAATTTTGCGGGGGAACCGAGGTGACAGATGGAGGAAGGTAGGAGGGGGCGGTTTCCTGTCTCTTTCCCCTCCCGTTTGCCTTTCAGCAGATTCAGAGGACACCCCCCGCCACCGCCTGCTCCGGCTGGGATTCCAGCAAGGAATCCCAGAGGAGGGGGAGGTGCCTCCATGGACACAGTCACCTTCCTTTGTGATTGCTGCCTGCTTGGAGTGCCCACCACCAGATCCGGTAATTTTCTTGCAGCAAGGAATCCTTCCAAAAGAAAATTACCGGAGCTGGTGGTGGGGGTTTCATGGTCACACGCACACCACTGGCTTCGCTCCCACCCAGGACCCCGGGAATAGGGTGGGGGAGCCTAGCAAAAAAAGAGCTGCACAATGCCAAAGCCTTTCCGTTTGAGCTGCAGGCAGAGCAAGGGCTTTGCGAGGGCTTCGCAAGGAGGAAATAGACCACTTTCGACAAGAGAAGAAAGACAGGAAAGGAAGAAAGCAAGCAAGCAAGTAAAGGTTTTCTCAGCCCGAGGGAAACGGCGGTCCCGAGTGAACGCGAGGGGAAAGAGACAGGAAACAGCTTGGCACTCGCCGGCTCCACAGCAGCTGCTGACTCTGCGGACCGGTGCAACATGCCTTGCGGCCCGGTACTGGTCCGCGGCCCGGCGGTTGGGGACCCCTGCTCTATGGGGTCTCTCTAGGAATTTCCTGGGAGGAAATAGGGCTGGAAAAGGCGGGGAGAAGCCTCTGTGGGGCCTGTCTAGGAATCTCCTGGGAGGAAACAGGGCCTCCACCCTCCCTGTGGTTTCTCCACACGCATTATTTGCTTTTTCATTGATTTTTTTTGCCTCTTCTTAAGAACCATTTTCTACTTAAGAACCGGAACCCAGAAAATTTCCCAGGAGATTTGAGAGTGGCACGAACGCCTGGCTAGTTTCCTGCCATTCCCCCTGGATTTCTCTCTCTAGCGCCATGTATAGGAAGCAGCCTCGCGCCGGGTGTATGGGAGGTGTGTGCTCCTCCTCGCCACCTCAGAATCCCTCTTTTTTTTTTTATGCCTTAAAGTTTTGGATTTTTTTGATTCCTCTCACCCAGTGATGGGCTACCAAGATGTTTATGTTTACTACCACACTGCGGGCGTGCCTTATGCATTTTATTTCAACATCTTTCACTGCAAATTGGGTGCTCTGGAGTGAAGTTCCATTTTCGCTACCCCACTGTGTTCCCTTCCCCCGTCCAGGCAGTAGCCCACCCCGATTATCTACTATATAAAGTGTATGTACACAAACAAACACACTCCACTTCAAAAAATTATACACATTCAACTTCATTTACTGTAATAGGAAAAACATACCCAGAACCCAGAAGGGAAAAAAAGAAAAAAAAAACTGGTCGATTTACTAACCGCGGGCCACTTCTCTCCTCTCCTCTCCCAGCAATGCTCCTGCGGCTTGGAAGGCTATTATTTCATGGGCATTGCCTCATCGCTTCAGACGAGCACCAAAAGAAACTTTTACGTTTCCTTGTATCTTCTACATGGAAAACTCCCGTGGCTTAACACCTAGGCCACCCTCAGGTAAACCGGGCGGGGAGTCTTTCCGGAGACTAAAAAACCTGAGGCCTGCGCAGCTAGAGCCTTTGGTTCGCCCCACCATGGGCAACATGGAAAACTCCCGTGGCTTAACACCTAGGCCACCCTCAGGTAAACCGGGCGGGGAGTCTTTCCGGAGACTAAAAAACCTGAGGCCTGCGCAGCTAGAGCCTTTGGTTCGCCCCACCATGGCGGGCAGGGATTCACCAGGGCCCGAAGACCAGGGCCGTCCCAACTCTGGCGCTTCTTCCCCGAGCGACACCGCCCCGCATCGGAGACATATCTCATCTGGTCACGCTGTTGGTCTGCGCGCTAGCTTGGCGCGATTTAAATGGTCTCCACCGCCGGCCAGGCCTTCTACGGCGCGCCCAGGAAGCCTCTTTGGATTGGGCGGCCTCGAGGCAGACATAGCCCCCTGTTTGGCATCCCTCGCCTCTTTCCAGAAGGTGGACAGCCGCCCATCTTCCCAGGTGAGTTGGCCCCACAGACCGTAGGGAGCGGGGTGAGTGGCTGGAACGGCACACGCTCTGCACGTGCTCAGAGGCACTGCCGCTTGCTTCAGGAGACAGGGAAAAAAGGGGCGGCGTGGAAGCTTTGTATTCCCCTCACCTTCGGCAGGGGGGTCCTACACTCAAACCTGAGGGACCCCGCTTAACTTGAGAGGAGGGAGGGAGGGGGGTTTCATGGGAAGGCGCCCTCTGTTCTCCCTCACTCCTTTGTGATGTGAATTTTTGTGATGTGAATTCTTTTTTTGGGGGGGGGGGGAGAAGAGGACCCTGACCCTTCCCGGGTCAGGCCAGTGTCTCAGGTCAATCCACTAACCGCGGGCCACTTCTCCTCTCCTCGCAATGGTCCTGTGGCTTAGAAGGCTATTATTACTTCATGGGCATTGCCTCGCCCGAAGTGGATGCCTATGAGGCTCTGCCTGACCTGGGCCAGTCCCAGAACTGTGGGACAAGTGGGAGAACCCACCGATGCTCTTTCCGCAGCCTCAGTACCCCCACGGACCCTCTCCTAACAGACTCTTTAACCAGATCCTCCCCTGTCAGGCCTCTCCCTCCAGGACCCCCATCACCCCACCTGCCTCCCCAATGGAAATGGGGGAATCCGAATCCAGAGGACAGCGCACTTCAGCACACAAACAGACGGCGACGCACAGGTGCAATTACAATGGCTGCAGGGAAACATATAAGAAGAGCTCCCATCTCCAGACGCACCTTAAAACACACAAGGGTAAGGCCTCGTTTTATTGCGTCATAGGAGGGAAGGTTTCAGAGGAGTCTGCTAAACACACTCCATTACCCCATCCGCCCCCTGAGGTTTGCACACAATTCTGGAGAGGTGAACTCAGAAGGAGGGATAGTTATGCTGGTACAGCTGAGAGTTCAAAAGGGGTATTTCACCTGCTCTGTGGGAGTACATGGCAGGAGTGAGCACATCAGATGGACAGGTGTGAGGTATACAGCAGTCAAAAAGCCACAGTGATTTTTGACCTGTACAGAAACAATGCTTTGGCTGCCTTTCCTACTTAGGATTAAAGAGCAAGGTATATTTAGTTTTTCAATTTATTCATTCAAGTTTTTAATGCCTCCCTTCTCCTTAGACTCAGGGCGGCTTACAACATGTTAGCAATAGCACTTTTTATCAGAGCCAGCATATTGCCTCCACAATCCGGGTCCTCATTTTACCCACCTTAGAAAGATGGAAGGCCGAAGGTGAGATTTCAACCGCTGACCTACAGATTTAGCAGTCAGCTTCAGTGGCCTGCAGTACTGCACTCTACTCGTTCTGCTACCTTGGCTCATTTACAGATACATTTAGAAGGCATAATTTTAGTAAATTAAAATGATAGATCCCTTAAGAAGGAGGACCAGGTCACTCATATCATTTTCTTTCCCCTCTTCTCCCCAAACAGATGACCAACTCTTTTATTGCAACTGGGAAGGGTGCGGATGGAAGTTTGCTGGTTGTGAGGAAATCACCCGCCATTACCAAACACACACCCACCATTTTAAATTTCACTGCCACCTGTGCGACCAGTCCTTCTCCCGTTCTGATCACCTGGCATCACACATGAGGGAACACCAATAGCCCCTGACACCTGTGGCTTGATGCCTGGTGATCAGAGTGGAAGTCGTGGACGGGGGGAATCTAGTAGCTGGTACTACTAGGTCTGTCCAGAAAAGAATACTTGGACTGAACACTGACCCGAGGAACCAGCTGGTTATGGTGCTTCCTCGAGAGCCAAGAACCTGACTTGAACTTTCCCCATGGGGCTTATTTATGGAGAAGAGCTGCAGAAAGACCACCAGAGCAGTTAGAAGAACTGCAACAATTCCTTGACCGACCCTCACCATGTAAAAACAAAAAAATAAAACTCCTTGACCCACCCTCTCTCTACAATATTACTTGAAATCAAAACCGACTCACTTGAATTGTTCCCTCAAAACTCTTCCAGATGTACATACAACTGGTAGCAGTAAAAAATACACTGCTTCAAGTTCTAGTATTAGAACAAAGTACAATATTTATGGACTTTTCTCAAAATTTTCTAAGCCTTCAATTTGCCCTCTTTTTCTAAAGATTTTTTCCTAAAATAAAACCATTCATTGCAACAATTGATCTCTGGTCATATCTCATTATGTTACAACCAAAGTATTGGATTTCAAAAAAACAAATTTCAATAGAATGGGGGAATATTTAAATAATGAATTAAAGGGCAGGGATCAAACGGCAGGAGCAAGTGCCCAATGGAGTGTATTTAAAAGGCCATCTTAAAAGCCACTGGACTGTATATAAGGCAAATAACTAAACGTAAAAGGACCATCTATGTTTGTGTTTTGATTTAAAAACTGATGGTGAACAATCCTATACTGCAACCAAAGTATTGGATTTCAGAAAAACTAATTTTAATGCAATGGGGGAATATTTAAATAATGAATTAAAGAGGAGGGATAAAATGGCAGGAGCGAGCACCCAGTGGACCGTATTAAAAAAGGCCATCTTAAAAGCTACTGGACTGTAAAGGCAAATAATTAAAGGTAAAAGGAGGAACAAACCGCTATGGTTTAGCAATGATGTAAGGGCTACAGTCAATGAAAAAAAGGCTGCCTATAGGAGGTATAAAGAGTCTGGAAATATAGCTGATAGAGAGGTGTATAAAATGAGACAGAAGGCGAAACAGATAATATATGCTGCTAAAGCCTCAAAAGAGGAAGAAATTGCCAAATCTGTAAAGAAGGGGGATAAAACCTTCAGATGTATATTAGTGATAGGAAGAAGAAAAATTGAAGCATCACGAAGCTTAGTACCGGGAATAATAGATACATTAATGGGAATAAGGAGGTTGCTGACCATTTGAATAGCTACTTCTGTTCAGTTTTCTCAAAAGACACTTTAAAATATAATGTGTGCCTGTACAATATTGTTTTATCACTTGTTGTGAGCCACCCCGAGTCTTCGGAGAGGGGCGGCATAGAAATCTAATAAATAATAATAATAATAATAATAATAATTATTATTATTATTATTATTATTATTATTATTATTATTATTATTATTATACTATAGATGGATATAGCATTGGTTCCAGCTGTACAGATTCAGCTCTAGTGATCTTAGAAGCCAATGTCTTAGAAGAACGCGAACGATTAAAGATAAATAAGGCAATGGGTCCAGATGGCATCCACCCCAGAGTTTTTAAAGAACTCAGATATATGATTGCTACCCCCCTGACTGATTTATTTAACCAATCCCTGTTAACAGGAGATGTTCCTGAGGATTGAAGAGTGGCCAGTGTTGTGCCTATCCACAAGAAGGGCAGTAGAAAAGAAGCTGGTAACTACAGGCCAATTAGCTTGACATCAGTTGTAGTTAATGTTGTATCTGTAATGGCTACTTTGTATCCTTGTAAATAGTTGTTCCTTGTAGAAACGCTGTCTGAGCTAGAATCAGGAAGTCGCTCCTGATTGGCTCAGACGCGCCTGCTCTTTTCTTTGGCGGGAACCGCAAAAGTATAAAAGAAGCGGTTTCTCCCAGGTAGAGCAGACGGTATCCGCTGAAAGTCACTTACCTTTTCTGAGCTGAATAAAGATACCGTTTTGTACCTAACCCTATCTCTGGGTCTACTTCAGTTAAAACGATGGAGACTCTACTCAAAAAGAGGATAAATCAGCACTTAAAAAACAATAACTTATTGGACCCAAATCAGCATGGCTTTATTGAAGGCAAATCATGTCAGACTAATCTTATTGATTTCTTTGACTATGTCACAAAGGTGTTGGATGAAGTTGGTGCCGTGGATATTGCCTATCTGGACTTCAGCAAAGCTTTTGATACAGTTCCAGGTTTGGAAGGGAAGTTTTGGTTATTTGCTGATGACTCTAAAGTGTGCAATAGGGTTGATATTCCTGGAGGTGTCTGTAATATGGTAAATGATTTAGCTTTACTAGATAAATGGTCAAAGGAATGGAAACTGCAATTTAATGTTTCCAAATGTAAAATAATGCACTTGGGGAGTCTTTCCGGAGATTAAGAAACCTGAGGCCTGCGCAGCTAGAGCCTTTGGTTCGCATCACCCTGGGCAACAACACCCCGCTGATGGCGGGCAGAGATTCACCAGGGCCCGAAGACCAGGGCCGTCCCAACTCTGGCGCTCCTCCTTTTCTAGGAGAGCTGAATTTACGCCTCCTCGAAGAGGCAGGCGTCATCGCTTTACATCCCCCGAGTGACACCGCCCCGCCTTTGAAACATATCTCATCTGGTCGCGCTGTTGGTCTGCGCGCTAGCTCGGTGCGATTTAAATGCTCTCCACCGCCGGCCAGGCCTTCTACGGCGCGGAAATTTGGATTGGGCGACCCCGAGGCAGACATAGCCCCCTGTTTGGCATCCCTCGCCTCTTTCCAGAAGGTGGACAGCTGCCCATCTTCCCAGGTGAGTTGGCTCCAGAGACCATAGAGAGCGTGGTGGGTGGCTGGAACGGCACGTGCTCTGCACGTGCTCAGAGGCACTGCCGCTTGCTTCGGGAGGCGGGGAAAAAAGGGGCGGCATGGAAGCTTTGCATTCCCCTCGCCTTCGGGGCGGGTCCTCCACTCAAACCTGAGGGACCCCGCTTAATTCGAGAGGAGGGAGGGGGGTTTCATGGGAAGGCGCCCTCTGTTCTCCCTCACTCCTTTGTGAGGTGAATTTTTGTGATGTGAATTCTTTTTTTGGGGGGGAGAGGAGGACCCTGACCCCTTCCCGGGTCAGGCCAGTGTCTCAGGTCAATCCACTAACCGCGGGCCACTTCTCCTCTCCTCGCAATGGTCCTGTGGCTTAGAAGGCTATTACTTCATGGGCATTGTCTCGCCCGAAGTGGATGCCTATGAGGCTCTGCCTGACCTGGGCCAGTCCCAGAATTGCATGAACATCAAGTGTGAGACCCCACCGACCCCCTTTCCGCAGCCTCAGTACCCCTCTCCTAGATCCTCCCCTGTCAGGCCTCTCCCTCCAGGATCCTCATCACCCCACCTGCCTCCCCAATGAAAATGTGGGAAACCAAATTGAGAGGACAGCGCTCTTCATCCCACAAACGGACCACGGCACAGAGGTGCACTTATGATGGCTGCGGGAAAACGTACAGGAAGAGCTCTCATCTCAAGGCGCACCTTCAAACACACAAGGGTAAGGCATCGCTTTATTGCGTCATAGGAGGGAGTTTCAGAGGAGTCTGCTAAACACACTCCATCACCCCATCCGCCCCCTGAGGTTTGCACACAATTTTGGAGAGGTGAACACAGTAGGAGGGATAGTTATGCTGGTACAGCTGAGTTAAAAAGGGGTATTTCACCTGCCCTGTGGGAGTACATGGCAGGAGTGAGGACATCACAGGTGTGAGGTATACAGCTGTCAAAAAGCCACAGGAAGTTTTGACCTTTACAGAAATAATGCTTTGGTTGCCTTTCCTACTTAGGATTAAAGAGCAAGGTAGATTTATTTATTCAATTTTTTTAATGCCTCCCTTCTCCTTTGACTCAGGGCGGCTTACAACATGTTAGCAATAGCACTTTTTATCAGAGCCAGCATATTGCCTCCACAATCCGGGTCCTCATTTTACCCACCTTAGAAGGATGGAAGGCTGAGTCAACCTGGAAGGTTAGATTTGAACTGCTCACCTACAGATCTAGCAGTCAGCTTTAGTGGCCTGCAGTACTTCACTCTAATCATTGTGCCACCTTGGCTCATTTACAAATACATTTAGAAGGCATAATTTTAATAAATTAAAAAGAGAGAGATGAGATCCCTTAAGAAGGAGGACCAGGTCTGGTGGTCACTCTTATCATTTTCTTTCCCCTCTTCTCCCCAAACAGGTGAAAAACTCTATTATTGCAACTGGGAAGGATGCGGGTGGAAGTTTTCTTGCTGTGAGGAAATGACCTGCCATTATCGAAAACATACTGGCCATTGTCGATTTCATTGCCACCTGTGCAACCAGTCCTCCTCCCGCTCTGATCACCTGGCATCACACATGAAGCAACACCAGTAGCTTCTAACACCTGTCCCTTGATGCCTGTCGATCAGAGTGGGGGTCGGGGGGGGAATCTAGTAGGTGGTTCTACTAGGTCTGTCCAGAAAAAAATACTTGGACTGAACACTGACCCCGGGAACCAGCTGGTTCTGGTGCTTCCTCAAGAGCCAAGAACCTGACTTGGACTTTACCCATGGGGCTTATTTATGGAGAAGAACTGCAGAAAGACCACCAGAGAACTTGGAAGAACTGCAACAATTCCTTGACCGATCCTCACCCTCCAATAACAAAAAAACAAAATTCTTTGACCGACCCTCACTCTACAATATTATTTGACATCAAAACCAAGACTGTCATATTTCGGTCTTATCATCAAAACCAACTCACTTGAATTGTGCCGAGAATGATTTATAGGGTGGAGAAAAGAATATTTATGACTGTGAAAACTGGACTTCCAAAAAAACCCAAAAAACCAGACAAAAGTGTGAACAGGACTTTCTTTCTGAGAACATGCCAAAACTATCCTGTACACTCAAAATGTGCCTTAAAGTCTACTAGAACTACTACTGGATTACAGATTCTGTAAATAAACTTGTCTTTGGACTGGAATTGTAAATAGTTCTATACTGAAGTTGGACTATAAACAGGAGATAAAATAGGTTTTTGCCCCCTCTACCTATTCTTTTGTTTTAAATAAATATTTTCTGAAAACTGTTTTTTTTAAAAAGACTTTTCTAAAATAAAGCATTTGCATTGATCTGTCTTTCACCCTTATTTAAAAGCCATTTGCTGAGAGTCTATTGAGGAGGTGAACCAGATTTGCCTTAGAGCTGCTTTATGGTTCAACCAATGTCTCAGCTGCACCGTAGAACAGAGCTCGGTAGCAAAACTCTCAAGTCTATAATTTGAGTCTCATGTTTAGTTTATTTGATAGCTGTTTTGGTAGCTCCCTCAAAACTCTTCCAGATGTAGATACAACTGCTAGCAGTAAAACCATTATACAATGCTTCAATTTCTAGTATTAGAAGAAAGTGCAATATTTATGGACTTTTCTCAGAATTCTCTAAGCCTTCAATTTGCCCTCCTTTTCTACAGATTTTTCCCTAAAATAAAACCATTGCAACAGCTGATCTCTGGTCATATCTCATCAAAAGTGGAATCTGTTATTTTGATCACTAGCTAAGAAGCTGATGGAGTACAGGAAAATCTCAGGAAGAAAGGAAAATCAGATCTCATACTCCAGGGGTAGGCAAAGGTGGCTCTTCTATGACTTGCGGGCTTCAACTCCCAGAATTCCTGGGCCAATGATGCTACCTCAGGAATTCTGGGGGTTGAAGTCCACATGTCACAGAAGAGCCAACTTTGCCTACCCCTGTCATAGTCCAATGTTAAGTATTCATAAAGTATGTCCTAGAGATGGCACTCAGGGTGTGAACACCTAAGCTTTCTTTGGCCTAAACCTGAAAGAAATTGAATACTACATCAGAGAGACCATTAGACATGGAGGAGGGGGAAATGAGATAAAACAAGGTCCAAAATACAGAAAAATAAATTGTTGTATCCTGAAATGGCTACCTTGTAACTCTGTAAATAGTTTGTTCCTCTTTCTAGCGCTGTCTGAGCCGAAGCAGGAAGTCGCTCCTGATTGGCTCAGACGCGGCCGGCTCTAGCTTTGGCGGGAACCGCAAATGTATAAAAGGAGCGGTTTCTCCAGGCAGAGTCAGTCGGTACTCGCTGATTGTCACTTTGCCTTGCTGAGCTGTCACTTGTTCTCTGAGCTGAAATAAAAGTACCGATTGCTTGAACCCTGCCTCTGGGTCTACTTCACTGGCGACGAACGGACGGAAGAAACATCGCGTGCAACATGAGCAAAGTCCAGATCGGCCAGGCTCCGGAACTCTTCGATCCCGAGAAAACGACCTGGGACGAATACATGGCCACCTTCGAGATCTTCCTCGAGGCGGCGGGAATACAGGACGCCGAAGCCGATCGCAGACGGGCTATTTTCCTTAATTACTGCGGCCCAGAAATCCATGGACTGGCCCAGACTCTCACCGAACCGCAGCAAGCAAGAACCATAGCGTGGGACGTCCTACAGGAAAAGCTAGCGAGCCATTTTAAACCGACCAAACCAGCCATGGTTTTTCGGCATCAATTCCACATGATGGCTCAGAAGGAAACCGAGTCAATCAACCAATTTACAACGCGACTTCGAACGGTACTTGCTCAATGCAAGTTTAAAGACCCGGAAGCTCGCCTCACCGACGCCCTGGTTTTCGGCATGAAAAGCGCCACAGTGAGAAATAAACTCCTCACCGAAGAAGAGCCGACTCTACAAACCGTGATTAAACTAGCGCAAACCGCAGAAGCAGCCGACGCAGCGGCTAGGGAATTGAAAGAGCACGGAAGGCGAGAACTCATTGCCAAAATCGACTCCGCGTCTCCCAGCGCCGTGGAAACAGACGACCTCAGCCAACCAACTCACAGCGGGGACAACTGCCTCCTGGTGCAAAACCAGCCGAGACACCTTAGAGCTACTCACCCAGCCCCCTGCGCGGGCTGCCGGGGAAATCACCAGCGCCATCGATGCCCTTTCCGAGACGCTACATGCCGCCGTTGTAACCGGAGAGGCCACATCGCCATCGCATGCAGAGCAACAGCACCAGAAGAAACATTCGCCACACCGCAATACCAGCGACCACAAAACCAGACCCCCCAATCGCGAGAAAGGAGACCGTTCCGCAACTCGGGTCAAAGGAACTACTCAACCGCTAACCACGACTACTATAGAGGTAACTCTCAATTTTCCATGAATAACACGGCAACCAAAAAGGGGGCTAAAATTGTTATCTCACTGTTACTGAATAACCAGCCTTGCTCAATGGAGCTGGATACGGGCTCTAGATATACCATCATGCCCTGGGAGAAGTTTAAACTGTATATGCCTAATGTGTCTAAGGCTGACCTAAATCAAACCTCTTTGGTGATTAGAGACTTTCAGGGGGGAGTAATCTCGGTCCTGGGAACAGCAAATGTACCTATTGCATTCAAGAATGTTAAATGTACCCTTCCCATGCTTATTGTAACGGGGCCAAGCACTCTCTTCTGGGTTTAGCGTGGATGGAACCGTTGGGGATCGAAATTTCGGGTGTGTGTAATGTAAACTGTGATAATATGCCTAACTTTGTGAAAGAGTTCCCTGAAGTGTTCAGCCCCACCTTGGGATTGTATAAGGGGCCCCCTATATCATTCTCTATTGACCCCAAGGTCCCACCGATCAGACTAAAACCTCGCAGGGTCCCCCTTCCGCTTCTCCCCAAACTAGACATACAGCTGGATAAACTCATTAGCCAAGGTATTTTGGTCCCTGTGGAACAGGGGCCATGGGAAACTCCCATAGTTACACCTCTGAAGCCAGATGGTTCTTTAAGAGTTTGCGCTGATTACAAATCGACCCTGAATAAGGCACTCCAACACCACCCCTACCCCATCCCGGTTGTGCAACAACTTCTACACTCCCTGGGGGAGGGGAAAAGGTTCGCAAAGATCGACCTGGCGCAAGCTTACCAGCAACTTCCGGTCGATGAACAAACAGCAAACGCTCAAACAATTGTAACGCACAGGGGGGCTTTCAAATGCACGAGGTTACAGTTTGGGGTAAGCATAGCCCCAGGAATATTCCAGAGCATTATGGAACGCCTATTGTCAGGGGTAAATGGGGCCATCTTAATTGCAGGGGAAAACCAGGAACAAGTAAACAAAAGAATAAGGGAAGTACTTAAGAGGTTACAGGACAAAGGTTTAAGAATCAAGCCTGATAAATGTGTCTGGGGAACCAACAGTATAGAATTCCTAGGATATAAAATAGATAGGGAAGGTATCCACCCCACAACAGAGAAGCTGAGAGCAATTAGAGAAGCCCCAGAACCACGAGATAAGAATGAGCTGCAGGCATTTTTAGGCCTCCTTAATTTTTATTCCGTTTTTTTAAAGCAGAAGGCAACAGTAGCAGAGCCTCTCCATCGTTTACTCCAGAAGGAAGCCCGCTGGACATGGGGGAAAACTGAACGTGAAGCTTTTTCTCAAATAAAGAATTTATTAACTTCTAAAAGTGTAGTAGTCCAATATAGTGCTTCACTACCCATTAGGCTCACGTGCGACGCTTCACCGTACGGCATAGGAGGAGTCCTAGCTCACGTTCTACCTAATAAGACAGAGGCCCCAATAGCATTTTTCTCAAGAACCATGACCAGCACAGAGAGGAATTATAGTCAGTTAGACAAGGAGGCTCTAGCTTTAGTGGCAGGGGTAAAGAAGTTTCACAATTATATTTTTGGAAGAAGTTTTGAACTAGTCACTGACCACAAGCCCCTACTAGGTCTGCTAGCCCCCAACAAGCCCACTCCACCTTTTATGTCTCCAAGACTAATCAGATGGGCTCTTTTCCTCTCAGGGTACCAGTATGAGCTCACCCACAAGGGGGGGAAGGAAATCAATCACGCAGACGGCCTCAGCAGGTGCCCCATAACAGACTTAGTGGAAGACCCTGTTCCTTCCACAGATGTGTTAATGATAGAACTCGAGGATAACCCACTAACCACGGCCAAAGAGGTAGCTGCACACACGCAGCAAGATCAAATCCTTAAACAAGTGGTGAACTGTGTTCTAAAGGGATGGCAAAATGATGTTGTGAAACCTGAATTGTGTGATTTTAAAAACAAAAGACTTGAGTTATCGTATGTAAAGGGTTGTCTGTTGTGGGGAGATAGAGTGATCATCCCCAAAAGCCTAAGGGAAAAGGTACTCAAAATGTTACATGTGGGTCATCCTGGGATTGTCAGGATGAAGAGCCTGGCAAGGGGGCATTTATGGTGGCCAGGGCTGGATGCTGATATTGAAAATTGGGTTTCAAAGTGTGACCCGTGCCAAGAGTCATGGCCTAGTCCCCCCAAAACAACTCCGGCTGAGTGGGAACAGCCTGCTGGTCCTTGGTCTAGAATCCACATTGATTTTGCTGGCCCAGTGGGGTCCCAGTACTTTTTAATAGTGGTTGATGCCTTCTCCAAATGGGTGGAAATAATAGCAATGAACAACATAACCACAAGTGCCACCATCAAGGTATTGAGTAGACTGTTTGCATCCCATGGTTGCCCAGATATCTTAGTGTCTGACAATGGGCCACAGCTAACAGCCAGGCAATTCGAATTGTTCTTAGATGGCCTAGGGGTCAGGCATGCCCTCATCTCGCCTTATTCGCCCTGGGCTAACGGATTGGCAGAACGCTACGTTCGGGTGGCAAAGGAGGCATTGCGCAGGTCAGGCCCTGGGGATGTGCAACAAAACTTGGACCAATTCTTACTCACCCAACACATTACCCCTAACTCGCACACACATGTAAGCCCTGCAGAGTTATTGATGGGAAGGAAGTTGAGGTCACCACTAGACAGGTTAAACCCAAGGTTCTGTGTTAATAATAACCAAATGTGTGTAAAACCTGAAAGAGAAATGTATTTGGGACAAAATGTATATGTAAAAAGTTTTGATGGAAATGTAAACTGGATGAAATGAATTGTTGTTAAGCAAAATGCACCAAAGACTTATATTGTAAAACTAGAGGATGGTCGTTTGTGGAAACGACACATAGACCACATTCGGAAGCGAACTGAAAATCAATTACCACAAACCGCTGACATGGACTCTCCCCCTTCAACAGACTTTAGCACATTGCCCGAGCTAAGAAACACGCAAAGAGACTTATCGGGCCAGGGGGAACCATCCAGCGACGCCGAGCCATCCTCGTCCTCCGAAGCCTTCGTTGGGCCCGCCAGGCCAAGTCCGCCGCGCCGGGAGAACAGCGGCGAGCCATCCTCCACAGTCAGTGTCGAAGGAGAAATTGAACTGCGCAGGTCAACGCGAGCTCCTCGGAGGCCCCACCGATTGGACGACTTTGTCACATGGCTTTCATGATGGATGTGTCCAACTATGAGGGGAGGGGTGTTGTATCCTGAAATGGCTACCTTGTAACTCTGTAAATAGTTTGTTCCTCTTTCTAGCGCTGTCTGAGCCGAAGCAGGAAGTCGCTCCTGATTGGCTCAGACGCGGCCGGCTCTAGCTTTGGCGGGAACCGCAAATGTATAAAAGGAGCGGTTTCTCCAGGCAGAGTCAGTCGGTACTCGCTGATTGTCACTTTGCCTTGCTGAGCTGTCACTTGTTCTCTGAGCTGAAATAAAAGTACCGATTGCTTGAACCCTGCCTCTGGGTCTACTTCATAAATGATCCTAGGTTGAGGCAGGTGTAGGATCTCCTGATTGGGATGATCTGCAAGGTCCCTTCCAACTCTGTTAATCTGTTAAATATTTTAAATAGGAAAGCAGTGGGGAGGAAGAGAGGAAAAGAGAAGTGAGATGGTTTGGGGATGGTTTGCATCCATCATACAGAGGTACCCAAGTGCTTGGCGAGGAGTTCAGAACTTTTTTGGACAGGTATTTAAACTAGGTAAAGGGGACAGAGATGTAACCGATGTGGATGATTTCTGTCCCTGGACAACGAGGATAAATCAGTTTGTTGAAATTTATGAAAAGGGAGCTGTAAATGAAATAGATGTACAGTGATCCCTCGATTATCGCGAGGGTTCCGTTCCAAGACCTCGATTTTTTGCGATATAGCGGTGCGGAAGTAAAAACACCATCTGCGCATGCGCGGCCTTTTTCCATGGCCGTGCATGCGCAGATGGTGGAGCGACGAAAGTTCGGAGGCTGGCAATGGTGGTTTTTCATGCCGGCCACCCCCCCCAGCACCTCCGGGCTCCTCGCCGCTACCCCCCCGCCCGCCCGATTCGCCCCTCTCACCGGCTTTCTTGGGGCACGAGTCCTCCTTCAGCAGCGCTTGTGGCAACGGCTTCTCGGCTTTTAGAATGCCCGCCTCCCTCCTTCCCTCCTTCCTTCCTTCCCTCCTTCCTTCCCTCCCTCCTTCCCTCCTTCCTTCCTTCCCTCCCTCTTTCCCTCCCTCCTTCCCTCCTTCCTTCCCTCCTCCCCTCCTTCCCTCCCTCCTTCCCTCCTTCCTTCCCTTCTCTCCTTCCCTCCTTCCTTCCTTCCCTCCTTCCTTCCCTCCTTCCCTCCTCCCCTCCCTCCTTCCTTCCCTTCTCTCCTTCCCTCCTTCCTTCCCTCCTTCCCTCCTTCCTTCCCTCCCTCCTTCCCTCCTCCCCTCCTTCCCTCCCTCCTTCCCTCCTTCCTTCCTTCCCTTCTCTCCTTCCCTCCTTCCTTCCCTCCTTCCTTCCCTCCCTCCCTCCCTCCTTCCTTCCTTTCATAAAAAGCACTTAAACAATGACAGAATAAAAAACCCCAGCCCTCACCTGTGTTTGGATTTCATTCACTCATTCATTCATTCTTCTGTATGCCACTCAGTCCCAACACTTTCAACCCACAAATTACCATTTCCCATCCCCTTAATTACTGTAGTGTACTGTACCTCTACCTGTACCTGTACTGTACACATTGAATAACACACTTAGTCATCCTGATAGAAATAAATAACAATATTTATTTACATTTTTACATTTTTTGGGGGGGGGGTTAGCATAACTAGGATAACTCGGGATCTTCTTCTATCACCATTTCATCAGGCACTTCTACAATGGACGCTGCAGGTGATGGTGTGGCAGACCTCTTGGTTTTTGTGACAAACATAGTTATGGGCAGTTGTTGGCGCAGTTTCTTTTTCTGGGCTAACATGGCTCTGTATGGTGCAATGGTGTTGTCAAGGGAGGCCTTAAAGTGTATAGAGCGAGTCATGTTGGGATCCCAAAGTTCCACCATGTGTTGGAGATGTGCAGCAGTTCTGTTCAGTTCTGCAAGCCGCTCAAGCGTTAGGCCAACATCTTCTTCTTCCTCATCTTGTTCAGCTTCCGCTTCCTCCTCTTCTTCACTTGCTGACCTGGTCAGCTCCTCCAGATCTTTGTTTGTCAGCGGTAGGCCATGCTCATCAAGCAAACCATTGACTTCCTCTGGTGTCATGTCAACGAAGCCTTCTCCACCCACTGCCTGTGCCAGCTTCACAGAGTTCTGGACTGTAGCATCTTGAATTTCTTCGGGACCAAATCCCTTGTAATCATGCACCACTTCTGGCCACAATTTCCTCCAGCAGGCATTTATTGTCTGTGACTTCATATCCATTAAGGCATTCTGAATGTTCTTCAGACAAGATGCAATTGTGTACTGACGCCAGTAGGCCTTCAATGTGAAGTTTTCATCAGCATCCATTGCTTCCACGATGCTTCCAAGAGAATTGCGCGTGTATAGTGCCTTAAATGCGTGGATAACACCTTGATCCATCGGCTGGATAAGCGATGTGGTGTTTGGTGGCAAGAATTCGACTTGCACCCCATCATGTTCATGTGCCAGGTCATCATGGCCTCCAGCATTGTCCATTAGGAGAAGCACTTTGAAATTGAGTCCTTTGCCAGCCAAATAAACCTGCACCTGTGGGATGAAGCACTGATGAAACCAGTCACGCGTGAGGGGTTTTGTAATCCATGCTTTAGGATTATGCATCCAGTACACTGGCAATGCATTCTTATTTCTGTTCTTGAGGGCTCTTGGATTTTGTGACTTATAAATTAGCCCTGGCTTCATCAAAAATCCTGCTGCATTCCCACACATGATCAAAGTCACCCGATCTTTCATGGCCTTAAAGCCAGGGGCTTTGGCTTCATCTTGCATCAAGAAAGTCCGTGAAGGCATCCTCTTCCAGAACAGGCCTGTTTCGTCCATGTTGAACACCTGTTCTGGAAGGTAGCCCCCTTCTGCAATTAGGTCTTTAAATGTGCCCTGGACAAAGTTTTCGGCTGCACCTGTATCTGCTGAGGCGGCTTCTCCATGCAATGACACACTCTTCAGGCCATAGCGCCGTTGAAATTTCTCAAACCACCCTTTGCTTGCTGTGAATGTGGCTGGGGCTGAAAAAGCAGAAGATGTTGATGGCTGGGGGTCTTCAGAGTCACCAGCATCTTCATCTACAGAGAATGACAGGAAAGGGAGAGAGAAGTGACTTGAATGAAACCCTCCTTCCTTCCCTCCTTCCTTCCTTCCTTCCTTCCCTTCTCTCCTTCCCTTCTCTCCTTCCCTCCTTCCTTCCCTCCTTCCTTCCCTCCTTCCTTCCTTCCCTCCTTCCTTCCTTCCCTCCTTCCTTCCCTCCTTCCTTCCCTCCCTTCCTTCCCTCCTTCCCTCCCTTCCCTCCTTCCATCCCTCCTTCCTTAAAAAGCACTTAAATAATGACAGAATAAAAAACCCCAGCGCTCACCTGGGTTTCCCTCATCTGCATCGCCTCCTTCTGTGTTTGCAAGACAGTTGTACAGTTGCTGTGCCTTGGTCCTTATGGTGTTGGTATCCAAAGCAATGCTCTTTTTGCGGCAGTCTTGTATCCACACGGACAAAGCAGCTTCCATCTTCATAAGGCGTTTGTTTCTAGGCGTCACCATTCTTTTTGCAGCCTTGTTGAACATTATCTGAGAAGTTTGCCTAATCTTCTTTTCGTCTTTCCGAATGTATCGCACAGTCGATTCGTTGATCCCATAATGCCGACCAACCTCTACATTAGAACGTCCCGCTTTCAGCATGTCCAAAAGATCAATTTTCTCCTTAATTGTCAGCATCTTCCTGCTCTTTTTAGCGTCGCCGCCTCCACTCTGGGTGCAACGTTTAGGAGCCATCTTCCAACAAGTCTTTCTTAACAAGTTCCAACAGTTCCAACAGTTCCAACAGTTTCAAAGCACGCTGAGCAAACAAAGCTGATTGGCCGAGATTTCGGCCAACCAGCAATGGCAGACATCAGTTTGGTGATGATGTGTGACGTCATCGGGCGGAAAAAATCGTGCACGTATTTTTAATTTATTATTTTTTGAAAACTCGCGATATAGCGTTTCGCGAAGATCGAGATCGCGAAAATCGAGGGATCACTGTAGTTGTTGAGGATAAGGGACAAACAAATAATGATAATAATGTTCTTCGGGTAATGTGCACAAATGCTCGAAGCTTGAACAACAAGCTCTGTGAGTAATGGCCATAATATCAAGAGATAATTTGGATCTGGTTGCCATAACTGAGACATGGTTTAAGGACTTCAATGAATGGGAAATATCCATACCAGGATATACAGTGATCCCCCAGTTATTGCGTCCCCGACCATTGCGAACAGGGTAATTTGCGATTTTTGAACCCGGAAGTCAAAACACCATCTGCGCATGCGTGCCCTTTTTTTCTATGGGCACGCATGCGTAGATGGCCCCCGGCAGATCAGCTGCTGGGCGGCTTCCCTGGGTCTTCCCCCTCTTGCTGGCGGGAGGGCGAGCGGCGGGCATCAGCAAGGAGTTTCCCCACCGCCCACACAAACTCCTCGCTGCCGCCCGCCCTTCGCCCGCCCACGCCGTTCATTCTCGCCGCTTCCCACCTGAGTCCTGAAGCGAATTCGCTTCAGGACTCAGGTGGAAAGCGGCGAGAATGAACGGCGTGGGCACGGGATGCCGAGCGGGCGGCAGACAAGCTGTTCGCTAGCGCTCGCTCTCGCCGCTTTCCACCTGAGTCCTGAAGCGAATTCGCTTCAGGACTCAGCTGGGAAGCGCGAGCGAGCAGCGCCAGCGAACGGCTTGTCCGCCACCCGCTCGGCGTCCCGCGCCCACGCCGTTCATTCTTGCCGCTTTCCACCTGAGTCCTGAAGCGAATTCGCTTCAGGACTCAGCTGGGAAGCGCGAGCGAGCAGCGCCAGCGAACGGCTTGTCCGCCGCCTGCCTGCCGCTAGCGAGGAGCCGAAGATTGGGGGCGGCGCGGCTGTTTTAAAACGTCGCCGCCGGCATGGGGGGCTTCCTAGCAGCCCCCCAAACCCGGGTTGTGGGTCCGGGGGGTGCTGGCAAGCCCCCCCATGCCGGCGGCGATGTTTTAAAACAGCCGCGCCGCCCCCAATCTTCGGCTCCTCTCTAGCGCTGCGGAAGTAAAAACACCATCTGCACATGCGCAGATGGTGTTTTTACTTCCGCAGCGCTACTTCGCGAAAACCCGCTCGTTGCGGGGGGTCCTGGAACGGAACCCTCGCAACGAGCGGGGGATCACTGTACATTGTATAGGAAGGATAGAGTAGAAAGGGAGGTGAAGTAGCCATTTATGTGAAGGAAAGTCTAAAAACAACACTCATTCAAAATACATGTAAAGATCTGGAGACATTCTGTGTTTGCATGCAAACTAAAGAGGGTTCTGTCATTAGATTTGGGGTGATCTATAGACCTTCAGGGCAATATGAGGATTATGACAACAAGATGGTGGATGAAATTGCCCAAATGGCAGTAAAGGGAGATATTGTGATTAGGAGTGATTTCAACACGCCTGATATTAACTGGAATATCCCTATTGCTCTTACATGCAAAAGTAAGAATATAGTAGAGGCCCTTACAGGAGCAGCTCTGGCACAGCTGGTTAAGACACCAACTAGAGGGGAGAATATTCTAGATTTAGTTTTTACCAATGGGAACCGGGTTTCAGAGGTTAAGGTGGGAGAAAACATCAGTTGCAGTGATCACCTATGTTTGCGGTTAGATGTAAAAACTGATTGTGAGTAATCCTATACTTCAACCAAAGTATTGGATTTCAGAAAAACAAATTTCAATAAAATGGGAAAATATTTAAATAATGAATTAAAGGGCAGAGATTAAAAAAAGAACACCGTAAGACAGGAAGTACGAAACCGGAAGCTACAGTAAAAGAGTCATTTAGAGCTACATAGAGAAGACTTGGAGAATTGATCACCTAGCGATATTGTGTGGCCAGAGGAAATATAGCCGATTGCTACTGGTTTTTAAATACAGTATTCTAGAGAAGAATGACCAGCCAATGCATTAAAGAAGTCAAGATGAAATTATTTGAACTGAATTAACTGATTTGAATTGATTAGATTTAATTGGACTGATTGATTTGACTGAAATTACATTTTGATCTAATTGGATTGATTGATTTGACTGAAATTACATTTAATAATATTAATTGAAATTAAATAATTTAAGAATTAAATGTCTTTAAGAAAATTAAAATTAAAATACGTGTAAGAATATTTAAAAGTTACTAAAAGATATTAGCACCTTCTTTTCTCTTTTCTCTGTTCTTACAAAGTTATAAATTAGAAAAAGAATTGAGTATACTTAATGAATTAGATTTTTTTATATTTTAACCTTGTGGGAGCTTATATATATATACATACATACATACATACATACATACATACATACATACATACATATATATATATATATACACACACACACACAAATATACAAGCATAAGAGGAGAAAATTTAATGGCTTATAAATAAACAAATTGAAAACAGATTTGATTATTGCGCATAATATAGATGAGATACTGTATATGGCTAACTGAAGGAGGTAGATCTTTGTTATGTAGAATAGACTGGTCCAGGCTATTAACAAAGCTGCGGGGATGAGTGAGCTGGGCCATTCCTTGATGGCACATTGACAAAGGTGGGAGCTACTAAGAGTGAGTCTTTTTTCTGTTTAAACAGTGGTTCTCAAGCTTTCTAATGCCGCAACCCCTTAATACAGTTCCTCATGTTGTGGTGATTCCCAACCATAAGTCTAGCACCAATTCTCTGAACAGAGATTTAAGCTGATTGGCAGGAAGGTCAGAGGGACACACCCATTGTAAACCCCCAATTGGTTGAATTGTAAAACTATGTTCTAAGAAGCCAGAATAGAAGCTTTAATTCCTAACACCATGGGAAATTTGTCTTTTCCCCTGGTCTTATGCGACCCCTGTGAAACGATCATTCGACCCCCTAAAGGGGTCCCGATCCTCAGGTTGAGAACCACTGGCCTAAAAGCATGTTTCCAGGGATATTCTATATAATTGTTGTTGTGAGCCGCCCCGAGTCTACGGAGAGGGGCGGCATACAAATCTAATAAATAATAATAATAATAATAATAATAATAATAATAATAATAATAATCTTCCTTTTTAATATTTCCTAGGATATTTCATTTTTCTAGGAGGAGGTTAACTTCCCAAAAGTTATATTTTCACAAATAAGTATTTTCTTATCAGGAGAAATGGTTGGCTTGCAACATATTTATTTATTTATTATTTATTTATTATTTGGACTTGTATGCCGCCCCTCTCCGAAGACTCAGGGCGGCTCACAACAAGTAAAACAATCATGATAATCCAATTAATTAAAATATTTAAAGATTTAAGAACAACCCCATATACTAACAGACACACACACAAGCATACCATGTATAAATTAAACGTGCCCACGGGAGATGTTTAATTTCCCCATGCCTGACGGCAAAGGTGGGTCTTAAGGAGTTTACGGAAGGCAGGAAGAGTAGGGGCAGTTCTAATCTCCGGGGGGGAGTTGGTTCCAGAGAGCCGGTGCCGCCACAGAGAAGGCTCTTCCCCTGGGGCCCGCCAACCAACATTGTTTAGTTGACGGGACCCAGAGAAGGCCCACTCTGTGGGACCTAATCGGTCGCTGGGATTCGTGCGGCAGGAGGCGGTCTCGGAGATATTCTGGTCCAATGCCATGAAGGGCTTTAAAGGTCATAACCAACACTTTGAATTGTGACCGGAAATTGATCGGCAGCCAATGCAGACTGCGGAGTGATGGTGAAACATGGGCATACCTAGGTAAGCCCATGACTGCTCTCGCAGCTGCGTTCTGCACGATCTGAAGTTTCCGAACACTTTTCAAAGGTAGCCCCATGTAGAGAGCATTACAGTAGTCAAACCTCGAGGTGATGAGGGCATGAGTGACTGTGAGCAATGAGTCCCGGTCCAGATAGGGCCGCAACTGGTGCACCAGGCGAATCTGGGCAAACGCCCCCCTCGCCACAGCTGAGAGATGGTTTTCTAATGTGAGCTGTGGATCGAGGAGGACGCCCAAGTTGCGGACCCTCTCCGAGGGGGTCAATAATTCCCCCCCAGGGTGATGGACGGACAGATGGGATTGTCCTTGGGAGGCAGAACCCACAGCCACTCCATCTTATCCGGGTTGAGTTTGAGTCTGTTGACACCCATCCAGGCCCCAACAGCCTCCAGGCACCGGCACATCACTTCCACCGCTTCGTTGACTGGGCATGGGGTGGAGATGTAAAGCTGGGTATCATCGGCATATTGATGATACCTCACCCCATGTCCTTGGATGATCTCACCCAGCGGTTTCATGTAGATGTTAAATAGCAAGGGGGAGAGGACCGACCCCTGAGGCACCCCACAAGGGAGAGACCTCGGAGCCGACCTCTGACCCCCCACTAACACCGACTGCGACCGGCCAGAGAGGTAGGAGGAGAACCACTGGAGCACAGTGCCTCTCACCCCCAGCCCCTCCAACCGGTGCAGAAGGATACCAGGGTCGATGGTATCGAAAGCCGCTGAGAGATCGAGGAGCACCAGGACAGAGGATAAACCCCTGTCCCGGGCCCGCCAGAGATCATCCATCAACGCGACCAAAGCGGTTTCCGTGCTGTAACCGGGCCTGAAACCCGACTGTCGGGGACCTAGATAATCGGCTTCTTCCAAGGACCGCTGGAGCTGGAGTGCCACCACCTTCTCGACAACCTTCCCCATAAAAGGAAGGTTGGAGACTGGACGATAGTTATTAAGTACGGCTGGGTCCAGGGAAGGCTTCTTGAGGAGGGGGCGCACGAGCGCTTCTTTATAGAGTGTTGGAAAGACTCCCCTCCCCAAGGAAGCATTGGTAATCTCCTGGGCCCAGCTCCGTGTCACCTCCCTGCCGGCCGAGACCAACCAGGAGGGACACGGATCCAGTAAACAGGTGGCGGAACTCACAGCTCCAATGACCTTGTCCACTTCATCAGGTGTCACCAGATCAAACTCCTCCCAGACAGGTGGACAAGTACGTGCCCCAGTCACCTCGACTGACTCGTTGTCAGTCGACTCTGTTTTACAATTGGAGTCGAGGTCGGCCCGGATCTGAGCGACTTTATCAGCGAAAAACGTGTTAAACTCCTCGGCACTACTCTGCAAGGGCTCCCCAGCTCCCCCCTGGTTAAGAAGGGAGCGGGTCACCCTAAGCAGAGCAGCCGGGCGGGATTCCGCTGATGCAATCAAGGCGGCATGGTACGTGCATCTTGCCGCCTTGAGCGCCACTTTGTAAGTCTTAATAAAAGCTCTTACAAGTGTTCGATCAGATTCAGACCTACTCTTCCTCCATCGCTTCTCTAGACGTCTCTTTTGGCGTTTCAACTCCCAGAGCTCCTCGTTGAACCATGGGGCTCTACGGGGTCTAGCGCCACGGAGAGGTCGCAAAGGCGCAATCCGGTCAAGAGCCTCCGCAGTAGCCGTATTCCAGGCCTCCGCAAGAGACTCCGCCGAACTGTGGATGAGTGCCTCTGGAATAACCCCAAGCGCCGTCTGAAAGCCCTCTGGGTCCATCAGGTGTCTGGGGCGGAACATCTTCATTGGTTCCGCCTCCCTGCGGGGAAGGATTGGAGCCAGGAAGTCAAGCCGTAGTAGAAAATGGTCTGACCATGACAAAGGCAACGCTTCTAAGCCCCTTAGTCTCAGACCATTTCTCAATTGCTCGGAAAGGAATACCATGTCAGGTGCGTGCCCTCCCTCGTGAGTCGGACCCTGTATTACTTGAGTCAGATCCATGGCTGCCATGGTGGCCATGAACTCCTGTGCCAGCCCAGAGGTTTCGCCGAGTGACGGCAGATTGAAGTCCCCCAGGACAATAAGTCCGGGGAACTCCACCGCCAACCCGGCTACCTCCTCGAGTAGCACAGGCAGGGCTTTTGACACGCAGCTGGGAGGCAGGTACGTGAGAAATAAGCCCACCTGAACCCCTAAGTCCAACTTCAGCAAGAGAGACTCGCAACCCGCAATTTCCGGAGCAATGAGTCTACGCAGGCAAAGGCTCTCCCTGGCTATAATAGCCACTCCTCCCCCCCTTCCCTGGGGTCGAGGTTGGTGCCATATCTGAAACCCAGCTGGGCAAATTTCAGAGAGAGGAACTCCTCCCTCTGGGCCCAGCCAGGTTTCAGTAATACAAGCCAGGTCGGCCTCCTCATCCAGGATCAAATCCCGGATGAGGAGAGCTTTATTTACCACCGACCTGGCATTAAGCAGCAGCAACCTGAGTCCAGGGCCAGAGTTACACTCATCACCAGTACCCAAGATTGGGCTCACAGAGCCGGAACAAGGGACTGTTAATAAGCAACGGTCCCTCGTTCCCCTGGAACAGCTAGCTCTGTGGCCCCCACCATATCTGCCTCTCCCCAGCAACACAGGGATATTCCAACCCTCTGCCATCCCAGAGATCGGTGCTCCTTCCTCTCCTGTCTCCCGAGCATCAGGTGGGCCAGATCTATCATTCACACCACTATCAGTCAACTCATCCATACCATAACCCCCCCCTCCAACCCAGTTGTACCAATCATTCCATTCATACCCACAGGCATATTTATCCCAGTCATCCATTACTTAACCCCGCAATATATTAAAAAAACAATTAAATCAATAACAGTATAAAATAGCAATTGGTAAAAAATTTAAACACTAAAACATTAAAATTTTCCTTATAAATAAGTTAATAAGATAAAAAGTTAAAAAGTTAATAAAATAGTATAAAAAAATATATAATACGAAATCAGATCTTAATTAATATCCATCATCAGTCAATCAACCAATCCAGGTCCGAATCCTCTATAGTTCTTCCATATAGTCAGAGTCTTAAAGTTTGCTGTTTTTTCCTATAGTCTATGGTCTTGCCACTAGGGGCGCAGTTCTTCTATAGTCTTAGTAGTACAGTAGTTGAGGAGATGGGGAAAAAAATGAAAATGGTGTGGGGGGGGGGAGATAGCAATGATGACAAAAACAGGAATTAAACGATAAACAATAACCCCAGTCTAATTAGCCATGATGATTCTGGCAGTTAATTCCATAGTTCTCACCCCCCTCTAGTTCTTCAGGTCTCTGTGAGCATTCATACTGGGCGTCTGTCTCTTTCATTCCATTTTATCCCCCCCTTGGCACCAGCAGCTCTCACCCATTGGTGCCATACAGGGGGGGGTTGTTTCTAGATATTCCTCGCCCACCATATCTCCGCAGATGCCCTCCATCACTGACTGCAGGTCGCTCCCACCGGCCTGGATCGTCAGCGGCTTTGGTCTCACCAGCGCTGGTCTCTGCTCTACTCTACGAGCAGGCAGGGTCGCCTCAGTTCCAGCGCTGGTCTCTGCTCTACTCCGCTCCGCTCTCTCCGTTCCCCTCCTTTCCATCGACCCTCGAACCTCGTCTCCACCACCCCGGCACTGGCACTGGTCACTCTCACTCCCCAGTGCCGCGCCAGGAAGCTCAGCTCAGTCCGGCTCTCCACTTTCACAGCTTCTCTCCTCTCTCCTCTTCTTCGGCATTTTGCTCTCAGCATTTTGCTCTCAGCGTTCAGGCCCGGCCACCATCTTCCGCGCCTCAGCTGATCGGCACTGCAGCCTCCAGCGCTCCCCAGCGTCCCCAACAGCAGCGAAGGCACTCAATCTCTGGCTGCCTCAACGGGGGACAAGACAACAGACCGACTTCGGGTCATTTCGGAGCTGGATTGGCCCATTCCCGATGATTTTTCACCGTAGTCTCAGGAGAGCGACAGACCCACCATCTCCACCATGAAGTTGTTCCTTCCAGCTGCTGCTTCGACCCTTGGAAGAGCACAAAACCCGCTCTACAGGACACCTTCCTCGAATGAGTCTTCCGGAAGAGGAAGTTCCTCTGTACATATATATTTTCCAGCCATTACTACTTTTGATGCCATTTAAGGTGCTTTTTAATAAGTTTCCTCTTGTATCTGTTCCATATTTCCTGTAAGTTGTAACTCTCCTGGATCATACTCTCTGTGGGGTAACTGCTGAACAAATGTAGTGCTATCTGCCTGGATTTAGCAGTTGCTTTTTCCAGAAATAGCCGTTTTGGAATAAATATGCACTCTGCGCCTTCACTGATCTGTGGAAAGAGGAAAATAGTAATAACAATCTCTTTTGCTAACTAAAATAAATAATCCATATTTTAAGGCTACACTCTATTGTGTTATATATAAAACAAATCTGAGATTACCAAAAAAAAGATGTCAAGATAGTTAAAGTATTAATTGGTACACATAGATGCTTGCCAAAAGAAGAATACTTATTTAAATTTAGCTTACAATGAAAGAGGGTTTTTTAACTATTAAGGTGAAGAGTAATCTTATCCAAATATGAGAATTTTTATTAAGATAATGGTTTGTCTAAAGCAGTGATTTTCAACTTTTTTTGAGCCGCGGCACATTTTTTACATTTACAAAATCCTGGGGCACACCACCAACCAAAATGACACAAATCTAATAAATAAATAAATACATACATACATACATACATACATACACACACACACACACACACACACATAAATAACCCCCCTCATATATACAATCCCATGTAACATCCCCTTATAAATACAGTCAATCATCAATCATCCCTCCTCAAATTTATACCACTGTCTCATTTCTGGGTACTTCTCCTGTCTTTCCCCCTTTTCTCTCTCATGTTTCTCATTTCTCTCTCTTCCTCCCTTTTTTCCTCATTCCTTCTTGTTGTATCCTTGTAAATAGTTTGGTTCCGTGTGGAAACGCTGTCTGAGCGAGAATCAGGAAGTCACTCCTGATTGGCTCAGATGCGGCTGCTCTCTCTCTGGCGGGAACCGCAAATGTACAAAAGGAGCGGTTTCTCCCAGGTAGAGCAGACGGTATCCGCTGAAGTCACTTACCTTTCTGAGCTGAATAAAGGAACCGTTTTCACCTAACCCTGTCTCTGGGTCTACTTCACTGGCGACGAAGGTGGGATGAACCACGCGTGCACAATGAACAACCTTCAAATCGGCCGGGCTCCTGAGTTCTTCGATCTGGAGAAATCCTCCTGGGACGCCTACCTAGCCAAGTTCGAGATCTTCCTCGAAGCAGCGGGAATAAGGGATGCCAACGCCAAACAAAAACGGGCCATCTTCCTGAACTACTGCGGTCCAGAAATCTTCGACCTCGGCCAGACTCTCACCGATCCGCTGCCAGCCAAATCTGTCGCTTGGGACGTCCTGCAAGCCAAACTCGTGAGCCATTTCAATCCAACGAAACCAGCCGTCGTTTTCCGGCACCAGTTTTCCAGAATGGCTCAGCTCGAATCAGAATCCATCAATCAATTCGCAACGCGACTTCGAACGGTGCTTGCAAAATGCAAGTTTGATAACCCAGAAGCTCGCCTCACCGATGCCTTAATCTTCGGCATGAGAAATGCCACGGTCAGGAACAAACTCCTCACCGAAGACGAGCCGACCCTACAGGCAGTAATCAAGCTGGCTCAAACCGCAGAGGTCGCCAACGCTGCTGCCAAAGAACTGAAGGAGCACGACAAGCGAGAGGTCATCGCCATGATCAACTCCACGTTTTCCCGCGCCGAGGACCCAGACGACCTCAGCCCACCAGCTCTCAACGAGGACAGCTGTTTCCTGCTGCAACAGGACCAGCCGAGACAACCCAGGTACCCTCGCCCCGTCGCCCCCTGCGCCGGCTGCCGAGGAAACCATCCGCGCCAACGATGCCCTTTCCGGGACGCCATTTGCCACCGCTGCAACCGACGCGGCCATATCGCCGAAGCCTGCAGAGCATCTGTGCCTGAAGAAGCCTTCTCCACTCCTCGTCCTCAGCGTTTCCAGAATCAAATACCTCAACTGCGCGAAAACAGGTCCTTCCGGTTTTCCGGCCACAAGAACTACTCAACCGCTAACCGCGACTACTCAAGAGGTAACAATCAATTTTCCGTGAATAACACGGCAACAAAAAATGGGGGCAAGATTGTAATTTCACTGCTTTTGAACAACAAGCCATGTTCTATGGAACTTGATACGGGGTCTAAATACACCATTATGCCGTGGGAAAAGCTTAAAATGTACATGCCTAGCCTCTCTAAATCTGAGCTATTACAAACCTCATTGGTAATTAGAGATTTTCAAGGGGGAATAATTTCTGTTTTATTTATTTATTATTTATTTATTTATTTATTTATTACTTAGATTTGTATGCCGCCCCTCTCCGAAGACTCGGGGCGGCTCACAACACGTGTAAACAAATCATAAATAATCTAAACAGATTTAAAATATTTAACGATTTCAAAAAGACCCCATATACTAACAGACATACACTCAGGCATACCATATATAAATTAAACATGCCCAGGGGAAGATGTTTCAGTTCCCCCATGCCTGACGGCAAAGGTGGGTTTTAAGGAGTTTTCGGAAGGCAGGAAGAGTAGGGGCAGTCCTAATCTCCGGGGGGAGTTGGTTCCAGAGGGCCGGTGCCGCCACAGAGAAGGCTCTTCCCCTGGGGCCCGCCAACCGACATTGTTTAGTTGACGGGACCCAGAGAAGGCCCACTCTGTGGGACCTAATCGGTCGCTGGGATTCGTGCGGCAGCAGGCGGTCTCGGAGATATTCTGGTCCAGTGCCATGAAGGGCTTTAAAGGTCATAACCAACACTTTGAAGGCCAAGTGAATGTACCTATCGTGTTTAAGAATGTTAAATGTACCCTGCCTATGATTGTTGTTACAGGGGCTAAACACTCTCTCCTGGGGTTGGCTTGGATGAAACCTTTGGGAATTGAAATTTCTGGTATTTGTACTGTTAACTCTGATAGCATGCCTAACTTTTTACAAGAATTCCCAGAAGTGTTTAGCCCCACCTTGGGATCATATAAAGGGCCCCCTATCTCGTTTTCTATTGACCCCAAGGTCCCGACTGTACGGCTCAAACCTCGCAGGGTACCCCTTCCGCTCCTCCCCAAACTTGACCTACAGCTGGATAAGCTCATAAGCCAAGGCATTTTAGTTCCTGTAGAGCAGGGGCCATGGGAAACACCCGTAGTCACACCTTTGAAACCAGATGGCTCCTTAAGGGTTTGCGCTGACTATAAATCTACGCTCAACAAAGCCCTCCAACATCACCCTTACCCCATTCCTGTGGTACAACAGCTCCTTCACTCCCTGGGGGAAGGGAAAAGGTTCGCAAAAATCGATTTAGCGCAAGCTTACCAGCAACTCCCTGTCGATGAACCGACAGCACGCGCACAGACAATTGTAACCCACAGGGGTGCCTTTAAATGTACCAGATTACAGTTTGGAGTAAGCATAGCCCCAGGGATATTTCAAAGCATAATGGAACGGCTGTTATCAGGGATTAAAGGGGCCATTCCCTATTTTGATGACATCTTAATTGCAGGGGAAAACCAAGAGCAGCTCAACAAAAGAATAAGGGAAGTACTTCAGAGACTACAGGACAAAGGGCTAAGAATCAAACCTGACAAATGTGTGTGGGGAACCAACAGTGTAGAATTTCTAGGATATAAAATCGATGGGGAAGGTATCCACCCCACTACTGAAAAATTGAGAGCCATTAGGGAAGCCCCAGAACCACAAAATAAGACAGAATTGCAAGCTTTTTTAGGCCTTCTTAACTTTTACTCCATCTTTTTAAAACAGAAGGCAACAGCAGCAGAGCCTCTACACTGTTTGCTCCAGAAAGAAACTCCTTGGACATGGGGGAGAACTGAACACGAAGCCTTTGTACAAATAAAACAGTTGCTAACTTCTAAAAGTGTGGTAGTCCAGTATAGTACTTCGCTACCCATCAGGCTTACGTGCGATGCTTCCCCATATGGCGTGGGAGGGGTCTTGGCACACGTTTTGCCTAATAATACAGAGGCCCCAATTGCTTTCTTTTCCAGAACAATGACCAATACTGAGAGAAATTACAGCCAACTAGATAAGGAGGCTCTAGCTTTAGTGGCTGGGGTGAAGAAGTTTCATAATTATCTTTTTGGCAGGAGTTTTGAATTGGTTACCGACCACAAGCCTTTACTAGGCCTCTTAGCCCCCAACAAACCTACTCCCCCATTTATGTCTCCAAGGTTAATCAGATGGGCCCTTTTCCTCTCAGGATACCAGTACGAGCTCATTCATAAAGGGGGTAAAACCATCAACCACGCAGATGGTCTCAGTAGGTGCCCCATGGCAGAGTTAGTAGAGGACCCTGCCCCGTTTCCTAATGATAGAACTCGAAGACAACCCACTAACTACTGCAAAGGAGGTGGCTGCACACACGCAGCAAGACCCAATCCTAAAAAAGGTGGTAAACTGTGTACTTAAGGGGTGGCAGAACGACTCTGTGGAACCTGAATTGTGTGATTTCAAAACTACTGCAAAGGAGGTGGCTGCACACACGCAGCAAGACCCAATCCTAAAAAAGGTGGTAAACTGTGTACTTAAGGGGTGGCAGAACGACTCTGTGGAACCTGAATTGTGTGATTTCAAAACCAAAAGACTAGAATTGTCATATGTGAAAGGTTGCCTGTTGTGGGGTGATAGAGTAATCATTCCTGAAAGTCTAAAGACCAAAGTACTCGAAATGTTACATGTGGGCCATCCTGGGATTGTCAGGATGAAGGTCCTAGCTAGGGGGCACTTATGGTGGCCAGGTTTGGATACTGATATTGAAAACTGGGTACCCAAATGTGATCCGTGCCAAGAGTCACGGCCTAACCCCCCCCCAAAACAACTCCAGCAGAGTGGGAACAACCTGCAGGGCCATGGTCCAGGGTCCATATTGATTTTGCAGGGCCAGTGGGGTCACAATACTTTTTAATAGTAGTTGATGCATTTTCCAAGTGGGTGGAAAATATAGCAATGAACAATATAACTACAAGTGCCACCATTAAGGTTCTGCGCCGTTTGTTTGCCACCCATGGTTGTCCTGATATCTTAGTGTCTGACAATGGGCCACAATTAACAGCCAGGCAATTTGAATTGTTCTTAGATAATTTAGGAATCAGACATGCACTCATCTCACCTTACTCGCCCTGGGCTAATGGTTTGGTAGAACGTTACGTTCGGGTGGCAAAGGAAGCATTGCGCAGATCAGGCCCAGGAGATGTACAACAGAATTTGGACCAGTTTTTGTTAACCCAGCATATCACCCCAAACTCTCACACGCACATAAGCCCTGCTGAGATACTAATGGGAAGGAAACTGAGGTCCCCACTGGATAGGTTACACCCAAGGTTTTTTACCCAAAATCCTATGTATGTGAACCCTGAGAGACAAATGTATTTGGGGCAAAGTGTTTTTGTAAAGAATTTTGATGGGGGTGTAAATTGGATGAAAGGGACAATTGTACAACAGACTGCTCCAAAAACATACATTGTTAAGTTGGAGGATGGTCGAATGTGGAAGCGGCACATTGACCATATACGTAAGCGCATGGGAAACTCATCGGAACAAACCGCTGAAACAGACTCTCCCACTTTAATAGACTGTAACGCGCAACCCGATTTAATAGACTTGCAAATGGACTTATCGGGTCAGGAAGGATCCTCCAGCGACGCCGAACCATCTTCATCCTCCGAGGTCGGTGTTATGCCTGCCAGGTCAACCCAACAGGCCGGAGCCCAAACCAGGCCCCAGCCGCGCCGGGAAAGCACAAATGAACCGACCTCCACCGTCGGCAGCGAGGACTCAATTGAACTGCGCAGGTCGGAGCGAGCCTCGCGAAGACCCAGCAGATTGGAGGACTTCGTCACGTGGCTTTCGTGATTGATGTATCCTGACTAAGGAGGGAGGGGTGTTGTATCCTTGTAAATAGTTTGGTTCCGTGTGGAAACGCTGTCTGAGCGAGAATCAGGAAGTCGCTCCTGATTGGCTCAGACGTGGCTGCTCTCTCTCTGGCGGGAACCGCAAATGTACAAAAGGAGCGGTTTCTCCCAGGTAGAGCAGACGGTATCCGCTGAAGTCACTTACCTTTCTGAGCTGAATAAAGGAACCGTTTTCATCTAACCCTGTCTCTGGGTCTACTTCACTTCTCCCTCTCACTTCTCCTCTTTTTCCATCCCTGTCTCTCTCCCCCCCTTACATGTGTGTGTATACACACTCGAACCATTTCCAAAACCAGTTGAGGGCTGGGTTTTTTTTCTCTTTTATTCTTTTCAAAAACAGGTGTGGGCTGGGGGGGGGTTCTTATTATTTGGGTGCTTTTTACCATATGCTTCAAGAATCACTTCTCTCTCTCTTTTGTTTCTCCTCTCATTCTCTGCCTCAATCATTTTCTCATTTCTCCTTTTTTCTCCCCTTTTTGTTCTCATTTCTCTCTCTCCTGTCTCTCTTGCTTTCTCTCTTTTGCTATCTTTTTCTCTCTTGCTTTCCTTCTCTCTCTCACTCATTCTCTCTCTTATTTTCTTTATCTCTCTCTCTTGTTCTCTCTCTCTCTCATGCTTTCTCTCTCTTGTTCTTTCTCTCTCTCTTTCTGTTGCTCTCTCATTCTCTCTTATTTTCTTTCTCTCCCTCTCTCTTGTTCTCTCTCTCTCTCTCTTATTTTCTTTCTGAGGCTCCTCCCACAGCAGTGGCTACAGCGGCGCTAGCGATCCGGCTGCTAGCCGCTCCGAGCGCTGTGGGAATGCCCACCCCTCTCACAGTCCGGTCCCGGGCTGACAGTAAAGGGGCTGCTTCCCATCCTCCTTCTCAGAAGGTTTCCTTCTGAGCAAGCTGGCAGGAGGATGGGAAGCAGCCCCTTTACTGTCAGTCCGGGACCAGACTGTGAGAGGGGTGGGCGTTCCCACAGCGCTCAGAGCAGCTAGCGGCCAGATCGCCAGTGCCGCTGCAGCCACCGCTAATGTAAAGGGGCTGCTGCCCATCCTCCTGCCAGCTTGCTCAGAAGGAAACCTTCTGAGAAGGAGGATGGGAAGCAGCCCCTTTACTGTCAGCCTGGGACCGGACTGTGAGAGGGGTGGGCGTTCCCACAGTGCTCGGAGCGGCTAGCGGCCGGATCACCAGCGCCGCTGCAGCCATCGCTGTGGGAGGAGCCGCGCCCCAAGAAAGCCGAAGAGAAAGACGGATCGGGCGGGCGGGGACAGCCACAAGTGGAAGCCTCAGTCCTGGAGCTCCCACTTGCAGGAGCCGCCTGGCGGCACACCTGCCGGTGTCTCGCAGCACACTAGTGTGCCGCGGCACACCGGTTGAAAAACACTGCGCTAGCATAATAAAAGTTTCATTATTATCTTTTTCTATTCAAAGATGGAGATGCAAGTGAATTGGAGCGTACAAAGCAGTATATGAATGATGCCTTTCAATCTGGGGCGCTGACATGTCTGATTTGCATTGGTTCAATTAAGAGAAATCAAGCGGTAAGTATCTTACTTTGCTGTAATATCTTTTTTCCAATCTGTATTTACTAATCTCTTGAAATACTCTTGGCTTCCGAAACGAAACAGGATCAGAATGCTTATTTGGGACTTCCTCTTTGGAATATCCAATCAGAGTATTCCAAGCCTCCTTTTCTATGGTGGGTAATTGAATCAACCTGAGTGAATAGATTTCCTTATTAAATTTATACAAACAGTTCAAATTAACATCATTAAGACTTACCATATAAGACGCACTGGAATATAAGATGCAGCTTAGTTTTGGAGGAGGAAAATAGCGGAAAATATCTACCTAACAGGTATTCATCTGGCTAGTATCCTTAGCCTGGTCAGCTTCAGAACATTATTTTATTACATTATTTTATTATTTTATTTATTACATTATTTTATTATTTCTGGAGACCTCACCTACAAAAAGATATTGACAAAATTGAACAGGTCGAAAGACGGGCTACAAGAATGGTGGAAGGTCTTAAGCATAAAACGTATCAGGAAAGACTTAATGAGCACAATCTGTATAGTCTGGAGGACAGAAGGAAAAGGGGGGACATGATCGAAACATTTAAATATGTTAAAGGGTTAAATAAGGTCCAGGAGGGAAGTGTTTTTAATAGGAAAGTGAACACAAGAACAAGGGGACACAATCTGAAGTTAGTTGGGGGAAAGATTAGCAGTAACGTGAGAAAATATTATTTTACTGAAAGAGTAGTAGATCCTTGGAACAAACTTCCAGCAGACGTGGTAGATAAATCCACAGTAACTGAATTTAAACATGCCTGGGATAAACATATATCCATCCTAAGCTAAAATACAGAAAATAGTATAAGGGCAGACTAGATGGACCATGAGGTCTTTTTCTGCCATTCAGAATTCTATATTTCTATGATCTGCTTAACAACCCATGCAGTCATTTTAAGTACCTCATTAGGGAGAGCAGGGGGTGGGGTCATTAAAGCCCATCTTGACATGTGATGATAGTGGGCAGGGTCCACGACAGTCATATATCAAGGACTGCCTTTATACTTGCTTGCTTCTTTACCTTCTAGTCCAGGGGTCTCCAACCTTGGCAACTTTGAAACTTGTGGACCTCAACTCCCAGAGTTCCTCAGCCAGCTTTTGTCAGGTCTGCTTCGCTCAGAATTTAGGAAAGTAAAGCTCAGAGTCCATTTTGAACTTCAAAGGTCACTTTTACTAAATCAGAAGTGAATGCATCAAAAGAAAAGTCTTAGGGAAAAGGTGTGATAGATGGCTATTACAAAATAACCCCAGAACCCCCCCTTTGCAGTTCATCCAATCCACATTGCCCATAATCGTCAGGTGGGTGCATCTTCGCTGGCGTGTCACGTTTTTGGAATGTGTGGCCGTTAACCTTGGCTCGCTGACAAGCAGGTCTGCTCTGCGCATCTGTGCCAGCCCCCAGCTGCCCCCCTTCTTCACCCTTTCTCATGCAAACTCAAAATTATACTGGGCTCCTCCAGCAAACTCCCCCCCCCAAAATACCGAATGTCTCCCCCCACCCCCATTTCTTATGACAATTGAAGTGCAGTTGAAGATAGGAAGGAAAACGCAACGAGTCTGACAGCTTTGCTGGCTGAGGAATTCTGGGAATTGAAGTCCACAAGTCTTAAAGTTTCCAAGGTTGGAGACCCCTGGTCTAGTCTCTCCCGTTCATTCTGTGCAAGAAATGCTATGAACGTACCTGTAGACACCCTTAGCTGAGTCACCTTGTCGCAGGATGACTTTTATCAAAGAGTGAGCTAAAATTGTAAAATTTAAAATCAGCAAGTAATATTGAGATTCCCAAGGGGTTTCTTTAACCAAGAAATGTACTGAGTGCAGGCACATGCTGTGATTTCATGCAAGAATCAGTAAAATTATTTCCCAGTCATGGGGCGCTTCGACAACTTTCAACCTGCAGCTGCACTTTGGCTGCACAAATCCGGACAACCACTAGATGTCAGCCAAGACAGGCAACAATTCTACCTCTTTACTGCCACACTATGTTCAACGGATCAGTCAATCAATGTTCATTCGGAAGAAAACGGACATAGAAAGATCTCTAACCAAACACTTGTCACTTACATCTAACGTCCTCCACACACAACAGAATAACCTACACAACCAGACTTGAAATCTTAGGCTAAGAAATCTTAGCACTACGTCGCCTTAAACACGACCTAAGCATAGCCCATAAAATCATCTGCTACAACATCCTTCCTGCCAACGACTACTTCAGCTTCAATCACGACAATACACAGGCACACAACAGATACAAACTCAAAGCAAACCACTCCAAACTCGACTGAGTAGTTAATGCATGGAACTCACTACCTGATTCTGTAGTATCATCACCAAACCCCCAAAACTTTGCCCTTAGACTACCCACTGTTGACCTCACCCAATTCCTAAGAGGTCAGTAAGGAGCGTGCATAAGTGCACCAGCATGACTACCGTCCTAATGTTTCTCTAGTATTAGTACCAATATCATGTTTATAAACATTTTTTAAAAAAATAATTTTTATTACAATACAAAAATTAAAAAAGAGCAGATATATAGTATTTTACATATTATATCATTTCAGAGTATAATTATTATTTGTATGGTTGTTGTGCTTAAATTCTAAGATACTTTATACAGAGCTGCCCCTAGTTCCCCCTCCCTCCCCGTTGAAATGTTGACCTAATAGTGCTATTTTTTCCTTTTGATATCAACATGCAGCTTATGGCATCAGCGGTTGTCACACATTTGTTCTATCGTACAATTAATCTAAAGTCAGATTGGATCGATCTTGATTTTGTATCTCGGAATGATTTTAAGAACATCTTGTTTATTTACTACCATTATTATTATTGTTTTGGTTTTGGGTTTTGGTTTTGGGTTTTTCCTTGTCTCTACCCAGTCATCATTTTTTTTTCAGATTTCATAATATTTTGATTCTTCTTTATTTTTGAGTTTTTGGGTTAATCTGTCCACTTCTGCACAGTCTTTTTTTTAATCATTTCTCTTTCTTTTTATATCTTTGTATACTACCAATACATACTTGACAAAATAAATAAATAAATAATTTTTTTGTGAAAAAGCAATTGGCAGCAGCTTTGGTGGTTCTGCACAACTTTTGTTCTTTTGCTGCCATCTAGTGATTCCTTTAGGAGAAAAAGTGGATGGAATGGAATTTCTGACCCTAACAGGCTCAATTCCAGCCACATTGTGCATGGTGCTAGGTAGTGGTTTTTCCACAGTTCAGGACTCTTAAATTTTAGCCAGAAAAAGCTCACAAATTGGTGGCCTTATTGTGTTGCTTGGAAGAATTACATGTACAACATGTAAGTAAGTAGCACAACTTGGCTATGTTCAAGATGCACCTTAAGGACAGACTGTAGGGGCAGCATGGCAAAGCAGCTGTGCATTTGAGGGCTCCGTATGTACATAGAAATCAACCCTTAAAGCTAGAAAGGAAGCACAGAGCTAATCTCAAAATGGCAAAATTTAAATACCTGCTAAAAAAAACATCAGCAAAGGTAATACGTCTGTTTTTGTGCTAATTCCAAAAATATGGTTAGTTTTGCTCTATCACATAAAGTTTCTGATATAGAAGCATTTTTGTTATTACGTTATTTCTACATTTTCATGTGGTAATCATTGTTTTCTTAATGTCGCCAGTATTTCCTATACGTCCTATAAAGTATTTCCTATACCTTATAATAATGATGCTGTGCCGTGCCAACTATACCTGCTACAGAAAAACTATATACATTTTTGAAATCAGAACAAAAAATGATTCAGAATAGTATAAGGTCAACTGCTATTATTACAAAAATATTTTTTTTGTAGGCCTGTGCTATTATACAATAACGGGCATAAGGCAGATGTACGAAAACATCTTCATGTGTCAGACTGCTGGAATAATTAGGGGACCGAAAGGAGGAATAAGGAAAGGCACTGCTGAATACTATTAAAATTCTTTGGCATTAGGAGATAAATAGTACAGAACCTTTGATTGTTTCCATTTTTGTTCTTTACATCAAAAGGAAAAGAAAATAGACAAATAATGAACCAGAATATCTGGGAGAAACTTTTCTGATGCATCTCATTTTCTCTGTTTCAGATCTCTGCCAGCTCCCAAAGCCTCTAGCAGCGCAAAAGACGAGAGCTGGAAGGATGGCTGCTATTGAGCGGCAGTGCATGTAACTCAGCCACGCCCATCTTCACCAGGCTAAACCACAAGTCAACATGCAGACCAATGGAAATATACTTTGGGAGGGAGGGGTTGAAAACTCTCCAGATCTCTCTGTCTTTAATTAGCACAAGCTGGCAGAGATTATAAAACAGCACTTTAATGACACTAACATCAGATACTTGGTGATCACTCAAATCATTTTTACGTGAATCACGTATCATTTCTGAAGCTCCGCTTCCCTGCTTCCTAAAAATTGTTATCAACGCTCACATGGCTACTACAGCAGCAGCCCACTACGGATGCAAACCAGGGCAGATATCTTTAATATCATTAATATGCCAAAGATACATCCATTTTTGAAAAAAAGCAGCACGTAAAATGTTAAGCAAAAAAAAAAAATTCTTGAAAGATCACACATTATTTGATTTTAAAGACCAAGGCGAAATTTCTGTAGCACGTAGAAGAGAAATATTAATGGTCAATCAAAGCAAAAAAAAAAAAAATAGATTGTAAAAATGCTAACTGGGCTAGGTGAGACAATTGCTTTAGACAATTGTGGAAGAGATGTGTTGAGAAACCGAGTCACAACAGAACGTCGTCTCTGGAATCTCACTGTGGGAGCGGTAGGAAAGTCCGTACCATTTTTTTTACAAAACAAACCTAGGCCTCTGGGACTTCACAAGCCTCCTGCCGCACGAATCCCAGCGACCGATTAGGTCCCACAGAGTGGGTCTTCTCCGGGTCCCGTCAACTAAACAATGCCGGTTGGCGGGTCCCAGGGGAAGAGCCTTCTCTGTGGCGGCGCCGGCTCTCTGGAACCAACTCCCCCCGGAGATTAGAACTGCCCCTACTCTTCCTGCCTTCCGAAAACTCCTTAAGACTCACCTTTGCCATCAGGCATGGGGAAACTAAACATCTCCCCTGGGCATGTTAAATTGTACATGGTATGCTTGTGTGTGTGTTTCCTATTACATGGGGTTTTTCTTAAATCGTTAAATATTTTAATTAATTGGATTGTTGTGACTGTTTTTACTTGTTGTGAGCCGCCCCGAGTCTTCGGAGAGGGGCGGCATACAAGTCCAACTAATAAATAAATAAATAAATAAATAAATAAATAGATAGATAGATAGATAGATAGATAGATAGATAGATAGATAGATAGATAGATAGATAGATAGATAAATAAATAAATAGGTTGCTTTTTTTAATTTTATGTTGACTTGTTCATATCAGGTTTTGTATAATACTACGATTGCCAAAAGGGCTCGTTTTCAGTTGTACAATCCCAAAACTAGCTGTTCCTGGCTCAGGAAAATAGCCTTTTTCTCTCTTTTTTTGCAGTGATATTTTTTGAATATACAAGTTCTTTTTACAAGCAAGCTTCCTGGAAAGAGAAGGGATGAAGACATATCGCCACGTGCTTACTACCTGGAGTGCAACTTGAGCAGGCCCGTAGTTAACATGAAGGGAAAAACAGCTATGCAGCCCTTAACCAGAGGTTCTAAAGAAATCAGTTGTTCCGCTGATACCAAATGATTTATTCATGTGGGTTATGTTTCACAGTATGAGGGAGTCCGTCTTTCTCTTTATTAAAAAGAAAAAAAAATCAGCTTCTTAAAGGTGTGTTGAATTGTAAATACTTCCACTGAGGTTTATTGCCCCTTATTAATACTTTAACTGATGTACTTTGCCTTATATTTGTATTTTGCATTGTTGGTAACAGTTTGCAAAGAAAAAACAGAAAACTCTGCCATGTATGTTTACAAAGTGGTTTGTTCCTCTAACCGTTGTCGGCTTTTCGCTATTTCGCCAGTCCTTATTTGTCAGGGTATCCCTTCACGCAGTAGGAAAAAAAATACTAATACCCAAAGCCCCATCTCTTGCAGATCCCCTTTTCAGTTGCTTTTATGTTGGAGTGGAAGACGGAAAGTAAGCTACTTTTGCCAGAAAGAAATTCAGAGTAAGTCGGTTGCAAGAATTATTTTTCTTTTTAAGGGAAAAAAAAAAGGCAGTCTCTTAGAATAACATTTCCTTTTGCTGTCTAAAACAGAGGTCTCCAACCTTGGCAACTTTAAGACTTTTGGACTTCAACTCTGGGAGTTAAATCCCACAAGTCTTAAAGTTGCCAAGGTTGGAAACCCCTGGTGTAAAGCACTGAGCTTTAAAAAAACCCAAGGTTTTAGCTAGGATACCATTTTGGTAAAGGACTGAACATCCAAACACATTCTGTTTGCAGCTTGAAAAAAAACCTCATTCATGCCTGCCTCTTAAAATGCGTGCTTTTGAATTTTTACCAGAAAAAAAAGAGAGAGTTAAGTGGTTTTGGGGATTCCAGTCTTCTATTATTTAGATTAGCCTTCCTAGATTAGCGGATTAAAAGCCATGCAATTTTTTTACTTGAATTGGAAATGTGACCAAGGCAGGATAGGATTAGACATCTGTTCCAGCACTCAGGCAATTTTTAAATTTCTTTTTTTTTTTTAATTGGAAAGGAAGGGCCCTTCTGTGGTCTTGTGTAAGGGATGGGATTCTGGGATCTTTAGTTGCTGGGTTCTGAAGGCACAATATAGAGACCTTTCAGACGTGCGTTTATCATCTGCGAGTAAGAGATGGGCATCTCTTATCTTGTCGCTTTACATAGTGAGATTACTTGCACTTCTGTGAGTGAGTCACAAGCACAGTGTGGGAAGTGATTCTTTTCCTTTAACTGGGAATGTCACTATCAACACATCCTAATTTACAGTCAAGTCAGAACAAGAAGAATTGAACTGAGGTGGTCTTCTTAAATCAGGGTAGCCAATAATTATAGGGAGAGAAGCTAACAGAGCTGTGTTGCACTGTTAGTCCAGCCTATTTAACGCGCCGAAAAGAAAACATGAGATAATCTAAATATTTTTAGGTAACTTTTGCCTATCCTAATTTTTAAAATGGGGCTCTAGCAAAACAGATATTGCAGTCTTTATAAGTGGGGACATTCTCATTTCTACTTTTACTACAAAAATAATGATATTTAACTGAGTATTTTCTTCAAACATCCAGATGTTGCCTTTTTTAACCAAGCTACATCACCTTGATTTATAAGTGTGTTTTTATGGAAGTTCACCCTTGCGTTACTTCAATAAAGCATCAAGTTTTAAGGGCATCATTCCCCTGCTGCCACATTGCAATAAACATCCAGCAAATTTAGATTCCTGAAAAAGGTGTAGTTAGAGGAGACTTTCACATTGTCAGTTCATTTGATTGCCATGACATCCTATGACTTTCTGTGTTTTAGAGGTTTGGGTATATTGAAGTGTGGAAACATGAATATGATAAACTAGTGCCTATGATTTACTTAATTTATGTTTGACAATAGTTGTTAAGGGTTTTATGAATGGTGGGGGGGGATTGTGTCAACAGCTCAGAATTGTACGTATGTATGTAGGCAGAAAACAGGAGTTCAGCTTCTAAAATTTATTTAATTTTTCTTCAGTGTTTGAATGTTTTTTTGTAAATGTTAATAATAAAAAGTGTAAAAAGGAAGAATATAGGTATTCTTAAAACATTTCTTTGACTCCTTTTTGAAATAAAATATATATAAAATGAAATATTTGTTGTTTGCTTTAAGTATATTAAATACTTTGTTCATTTGAATGTTTTCAGAAAAGAAACTTGAATGGCAGATGCTGCCTTACGTTCAAATTACACATAATACAAACAGTCCCATTTTTAAGCATAGAATATTATGAATCAAATGGGAAAAGGGAGAGTTTATTTTAAAACTGAAAGAAAACTAGACAGTAACAGAGAACCTTTAGCAACAGCATAATTTATATAACTATTTTTAATGTCTGCATAAATTATTTTGTTTTAATAATGTAACCTGGTTAATTTTAATTTTAATTTTATTCATATGAAATGTTGTAAATTTACCATTAATGCATGCTAGCTTAGTTTTTCTTTTCAGATGTTCTGTTTTCTAAATCTTCATTTGTTCTGTTACAAAACAACAGAATAGAATTTCTTCTATTTTTATTATTTTTTTAAAGCTTAAGTAGATTTACCAGTCTCTAAAGTTTTTTTAATGGCCTTTTTTGTTTCTGCATAAACATTTTTGTACGTTTTATCACAAGGGAGATAACTTTCTCTCAATTTACTGCTACTTAGAGGCACGGTTTTGTGTTTGCATTTTTATCAACATGAAATTTTTCGAGTGGATAAACCTAAAGCCCTAATTATAGTTCTGATCTTATAAAGGAAAAATACAAGTTTTGGTTAGAGAACTTCATTTGATCTCCAGTTTAAAAAATAAAGTACCAGCTTTGCTCTTTTTACATAACTTTTTAATGAAAGGATGGTTCTTTTAAGAAAGCATAAATAGCTCACGCGACATCTTTGGCTGGTATATATCTTTTTAATAATCACATTTCAAATTTAATGCTAATATAAAATACTTTTATTCCGTACACAGTTTTCATCTGTTTATCAGGTTGTTTACAGAAATAAGTTTTTAACTAAATTTTATATAGGCTATGTAGATGTTCCAGTTCAAGTATTCCTTTTGGTTTTATTATGATGATATTCCTGCAGTGGTGGATTTCTCCCAGTTCAGACCAGTTCTTAGAATCAGTAGCACTGGTGGCAGGAGGTTCTGCCCAGCCGCCTGTGATACTTCTGCACATGCACAGAAATGGCGCGTATACACAAACTGGTAGCAAAATGATTTAAAACCTACCACTGCATTCCTGATATTTCCACTTACGGTATATTTCTCTATGGAAAGGCTATAATGTTCCTACAGCAATAGGATATGGTGTCTCAGTTTGATTGTGACATCTCACAATTTGACATATGAAACTTTTTCCCATAACACACTATTTTAGTTAGTGCTGCTAATTTTCACAATAGGCTGAAATATAAAAGAGAATGTCGTCATAATTTCTTGAAGAGCCTTCTATGGAACAGTAACTTTCCTTTATGGTGATTTATTTTTGGCTTTTGACAGGTTCCATTTTTATTTCTGAGATAAAAAAGGGAAGAAAAACAGCAAAAGTATCCATGCATATTTTGGTGCTCACAGAAAACTGGAATGTTGAAAGGGTGTAAGAGATGAATCGTACACTGCTGGGATTTTAGGCTCCTATCTTTTTTTCCAAATTCAGCTTGTTTTATTCTTGAATAATGGTGCTATGGATCTTGTGTTCTGAATCATATTCCGCCCTAATAGTGTTTGTTGCATAAAATTAAATCCAGAAGCACACACAGATAACTGATTTTGCTGGATTCATTAACTTCTGTATAAATAAAATACCGTATTTTCCGGCGTATAAGACGACTTTTTAACCCCTGAAAATCTTTTCCAAAGTGGGGGGTCGTCTTATAGGCCGGATACTGCGCCCATTCCACAGCCGCGGGCGGGAGGAGGGGGGGGGGGAGCGGACCCGCGCTCACTTTCGGCTCCGGGGACTGCGGGTGGCGTTGGCGCCGAAAGGAAAAAGCGCTGCTGTTGCTGCTGTCGCTGCCGCCTGAGGCGGCGGCACTCGAATCTGGCGTGGTGGAAAATCTGGAGGCAGGCAAAGATTTTCCACCACGCCAGATTCCAGTGCCGCCGCCTCAGGCGGCAGCGACAGCAGCAACAGCAGCGCGTTGTTTTTTTATTTCCCCCTTTGGTTTCTCTTCACAGGCGGGAGTTCGGGAGGCAAGGGAGCGCTCGAGGAGACAGCGTCTTGCGGCATCGCTCAGCAACTTCTTTTTCCTTTCGGCGCCATAGCCATCCGCAGTCCCCGGAGCCGAAAGTGAGCGCGGGTCCGCTCCGCCCGCCCGGTTTGCAAGCGGCGGAGATCCCGGGCTGCTTGGCCGAGCGGGGCTTCCATTCAGGACGGGGGCAGGAGGGAGGGAGGGAAGGGAAACGCAGCCCTTTGCCTCAACCCGCCGGCTCCGGGGACTGCGGGTGGCTATGGCGCCGAAAGGAAAAAGAAGTTGCTGAGCGTCCCTTCGTCATAAACTCAACGGGAGGCGATGCCGCAAGACGCTGTCTCCTCGAGCGCTCCCTTGCCTCCCGAACTCCCGCCTGTGAAGAGAAACCAAAGGGGGAAATAAAAAAACAAGGCGTCGGGCGAGCGCCAACCGATTCCGGAGCTCCCTCGCCGGCTTCATCGAAGCGCTGCTATTGCTGGACGACGCCACTCCCGCCGCCGGCTTTGCTGGGGTGGAGCGCCACTCCCGGTGGCAGGAACTGCGGGGGGTAGCCGGCGTAACGAGCCCTTGCCACAGCTATCCGCCGCTTCTTTGTTCTCCGCCTTGCCTCCGCTACTCCCGCCGCCGCCTTTGCCTCTTGCCCGGCGGGGAGAGCAAAGGCGGCGGTGGGAATAGCGGAGGCGAGGCGGAGAAGAAAGAAGCGGCGGATAGCTGTGGCAAGGGCTCGTTACGCCGGCTACCCCCCGCAGTTCCTGCCGCCGGGAAGCAGCCCCTTTACTGTCATCCCGGGACCGGACTGTGAGAGGGGTGGGCGTTCCCACACCGCTCGGAGCGGCTAGCGGCCGGATCGCCAGCGCCGCTGTAGCCACCGTTGTGGGAGGAGCCTCAGAAAGAAAATAAGAGAGAACAAGAGAGAGAGAGAACAAGAGAGAGGGAGAGAGGTGATTCTTGAAGCATATGGTAAAAAGCACCCAAATAATAAGAAACACCCCCCCCCAGCCCACACCTGTGTTTGAAAAGAATAAAAGAGAAAAAAAACCCAGCCCTCAACTGGTTTTGGAAATGGTTCGAGTGTGTATACACACACACGTAAGGGGGGGAGAGAGACAGGGATGGAAAAAGAGGAGAAGTGAGAGGGAGAAGGAATGAGGGAAAAAGGGAGGAAGAGAGAGAAATGAGAAACATGAGAGAGAAAAGGGGGAAAGACAGGAGAATAACCCAGAAATGAGACAGTGGTATAAATTTGAGGAGGGATGATTGATGATTGACTGTATTTATAAGGGGATGTTACATGGGATTGTATATATGAGGGGGTTATTTATGTGTGTGTGTGTGTGTGTGTGTGTGTGTATGTATTTATTTATTAGATTTGTGTAATTTTGGTTGGTGGTGTGCCCCAGGATTTTGTAAATGTAAAAAATGTGCTGCGGCTCAAAAAAGGTTGAAAATCACTGCTCTAGCAGGTGGTAAATCAGTACTCCTTTTAACTGACAAGGGACCCATTTCCCAGACTTTGATCATTTCCCCAGGTATTTTTGTACCTACTTGACCAACATTATTAGTGGTTACAAAATTGAATGTTAAACTGGATGCATTTATTTCTGCCTGTTTGTATTTGTTCTTATGTTTAACCATTGAAAATGTACTTTTCCTCCAAAAAGAATCCTCTTTCCATATTTCTTAGGCAACATTTTAAAATAACTTTAAAAGCTGAGGTCATATTATTCACCCTGCTCTGTATCATAGCACACTGCACAGTACTGAAAATTGGCAGGGTCACTAATTAAACCCGACAAGTTAAAATCTGTTTAAGTGACATTGCAAGAGGATAAAGACAGAAAGTGCGGAAAGAGGAAAAAATGGATGGGCTGTTTGGATTGCCATATCATGATATCACATACAGATTCTCATTCCATAATAGATTCTCACATGCTGCATGTTAGACTGAAAGATACCTGCAGAATAGATGGTAGGAGAAAGAAAAATAGCCAGGTTCACCTTTTTGTGTTGACAAATTATGATGAGTTATAATAATAAACTTAATTGTGGTGAGGAGAAATATGAGAGGCAGACAAGACAGATAGACAGAGACATATGGAGAGATAGACAGAAGAGTGCTCCCACTTGGCTCTCTCTCTCTAAATAATTCATTCATAATTTTAACAATAAGATCTTCATCATTAGTAATTAAAATATTGTGTTATCATGTTCAGAAATGATTTTTTTCTCAATGCAAGTACATCATAGACCTAGACTCAGTCAGGTCTATGATGTACAGAAGAGGGGTAGTCTTATACGGCGAGTATATCTCAAATTCTATATTTTAACTGGAAAAGTTAGGGGGTCGTCTTATACGCCCAGTCGTCTTATACGCCGGAAAATACGGTATATATACAATGCCATTAAGCTCCGGCCAAGGAAGAAATGAATGTTTTTGTTCTTAAGGGTTTTAATTGTTTTTATATTAGTTTTAATTGTTGTACAATGCCCAGAGTTCAGAAGGAGTTGGGCTGCTTATAAATCTACTAAATAAATAAATAAATAAAATAAATACAATACCATTAGCAGAGTTCTTCAATGTAGCAGTAGTTATAAGTAAAATACAAGCAGCTTCTAATTCAGAATTCAGAGCAGATAAGAGCACAGCCTTAAGCTTAAATTTTCAGTTTTGATACTCTGCACAGACTCAGAAGGGTTTAACTCCCATTGGCTGACTTAGTTGCTTTGCCTACTCATTGGTTGTTAACATGGCTTTCCCAGTCCATGAATATCTTAATATGTCCTCCAAATCTGGATGGCCTTCACAGCCCTAGGGAATACTACAAAAATGGGAAATAGTTATTTCCCCTAAAATTGACATTTTACAACACAACACATTATAGGCTGGTTCTAACAAATACAGAAAGCTCGACTCCCTCTACCTAATGGTGACGTCCTCCCAGACATAACATCCAGGTGAATTATTGATCCATCTGCAGATTCTACTATAAATCATGGCAAAACACAGCTCAATATATTTCAGAGCCAGGATAGTCGACAGCAGGGGTGTCAAGCTGAAGTCCTGAGTGCTGGATCCAGCCTACAGCTTGTTTAGTTCTGGCCTGTGGGGCTGTCCTGGAAACAGTGAAGGACCAGCCTGCAGTGCCTCTGGCAGCAAAAATAGGCTCTGGAGGGCCACACGTTACTCCTGAGCTTCATTTTCGCTGGCAGAGGGCTGCAAGAGGCTGTCGCAGCTGAAAACAGCTCAGGAGTCTGTTTTCACTGGCAGAGTGCTAGGGCCACCATAGGCGTCCCCAACATGAGTGACATCAAGCGGCCCTGGCCACACCCACCCCAGTCTCTCAAGCTCAAACACACCATAATGAAATCGAGTTTGACACCCCTGTTCTACAGAGTAGCCTGGCTGCCGCAATTTTATTTATTAATTAATTAGATTTGTATACCGCCCTTCTGCGAGGACTTGGGGCGGCTACTTAAGTTGCTACTTACAGTAGTTTAGTTCATTCTATTACGCTATCCAGTATGCACCACAAGCAAACTTGCTTCATACCCCTGAAACCTGAATGCCCAGACATTAGAATAGAATAATAGAGTTAGAAGGAACATTGGAGGTCTCCTAGTCCAACCTCTTGCTCAAACAGGAAATTTTATACCATCTCACACAAAGAGTTGTCCAATCCTGTTCTGTCTGGGTGACTCCGGAAGCTATGACCAACCCAAAAAGATAAGCCAGACATACCGGTTGAATCCAAACACAGTTTTATAATGGTAAAGAGAAAAGAAGCCAACAGAAAATGTCCTTACAGATCAGGAAAACACTGGAACTCCAAATAGATACACGAAGGCAATTTTCATACAGAAACACAGGATCCTTAATGCCAGACGAGGCTGTTGAGATAACAGACATATACCTCCCACGGGTCTTCAAGACTGGTGGGCCACGAGCCAGGAACAAAAACGCTGAGAGAAAATGCAGATAACAGCAACTCCACTCTGATAACACTCCATGCTGCCGGAATGGTTCTCATGCCTTATAAACCCTTCCCTGCTAATGAGGACCACACCCAACCCCCAGGTGTTCCTCATTCAGCGCTGATAATATCTACACAATTGATTTCTCCTTTGATCTATGCGTCTCTGTCGCATACTAATGATAGCTTGTGCTTCGTCATCCAATGACTCCAGGGACTCCAGAGAATCCAAGCTACTTGCTCGAGATAGCCCTTCCTTAAGGCTCCCAGGCCTTTCTTCCTCCTCACTTTCCTGCCTGCTATCTCCCCTGTCTGGCTGCCAAGAACTCTCGTCTCCGCTCTCAGCCTCCCCCGGGCATGGAGCCAGCAGAGACGCAGCTGGTCTTTGATCTTGCTCAGGCTGAACCACAACAAATCTCATCTTAAAAACTTCCAGTGTTGGAGAAGTCACAACTTCTGGAGGCAAGTTGTTCCATGATTAATTGTTCTCATTGTCAGGAAATTTCTCCTCAGTTCTAAGTTGCTTCTCTCCTTGATTAGCCTCCACCCATTGCGTCTTGTTCTATCCTCGGATGCTGTTGTGATTCCGTCTGAGGCTCCTCAGGGAACGGCTGAACCTCTGCCGGCTCCATGCTCAGAGGGGGAGGAGGAGGAGGAGGAGGAGGAGGAGGCCCAGGCAGATGGGGAGGAGGAATATCAGGCCGAGGGAGAGGGAGAACAGCCTGAGTCCCCCGGGATGGAGCTCTCCCCAGCAAGCAGCCTGGAGTCCTTAGCTGAGGATGCACAAGCCATAATTGATCTAAGGCAGAGAAGAGCAGCCCAGCGAAGGGGACAATTAGCCAGGTATTTCCAGCACTAAATAGGCAACAGCTGGGTTTGGGTGTGGTTCTCCCCAGAAAGGCTGAAAAGGCAGGCCCACCCTTCCTGTAATTGTGGAGTATTATATTTGGGAGTCCTGCAATCTGGCTGTGCTCTTTGGCGTCTCTGATTCTGGCTTGTGGCCTTGAAAGCTGAAACCTTGGGGGGAGGCGTGGGTCTTATTCTCTACAGAGGTGTGTGTGCCAGCAAGAAGTTTGTTGTATTGTCTGGCCATCATGACTCTGCTGTGAAGCCTCCTAACAACCCTGTTTGTAAGAACAGTTTTGTCTCTGTGTTTGTTTTCCCAACTATAAAGTACCTTTGTTTTTACCAGCGTGTCTGGCTGCTTTTTTCAGTTGGTGTTGAAGTCTGGGGGCACCCAGACAGAACAGATGCTTTGGAGAATAGCATGACTCTTCCTCCTTTGTGGTAACCCCTAAGATATTGGAACACTGCTATCATGTCTCTCCTAGTCCTTCTTTTAATAAGACTAGATGTATCCAGTTCCAGCAACCGTTCTTTAGATGTTTTAGTCTCCAGTCCCCTATTCATCTTTGTTGCTCTTCTCTGCACTCTTTCTAGAGTGTCAACATCTTTTTTACACCGTGGCAACAAAAACTGGATGCAGTATTCCACGTGTGGCCTTACCAAGGCACTATAAAGTGGCATTAACACTTCACAGGATCTTGATTCTATCCCTCTGTCAGCTGAGGGCATATACCAACCAGTCCAGTATCTGTTGTTGTTTGATATGAAGGATTCTACACATCAATGGTTAGATAGCCTCAACATTGATAATCGAACACAGATATTTTAAACTTTTTTTTTTACTAATCTAGGTAAAATGTTCCTATTCGTTGCTATTCCATGTATGATATTCCATGTGTTGAATAAATAAATAAATAAATATCAGTTTAATATAATAATATAAAAGCTGATGTTCGTCCATCATGTTCGAAGAGGACCTTGACATCCCAGGTTGTGGGCTGTCTAGAGTTGGCTGGTAAGGACTATACAGCCACGAAATGTTCTCCCACATGTTGGGCAGACATATGTGGGCACCATTGTCACAGCATTTGCACTCTGGCTTTGGGGAGTGTTCGCTTCTCTTCTGCTATGAATCTTCTTCTGGCCTCAGATATCTAGCAGCCTTCATGGATCGGCAAGCACCACGTTGATCAGTCTGGTACCACGGTTTCCCAAGAGATGTCGATATCGAGAAACTTGAAGGAGGCTTTCAGTGTATCTTATAAAAGCTAAAATTGGGTTGATGATGTATGAGGGTCACCTGGAAAGTAATGCACCACATTTTTTTCTCAGCCTACAGTAATGATACGAATGCGAAACTTTAGATATACATTATTTGAATTGTCAGGAGTGCGTGTGTAAATGTTGAGTTTATTCAGACAGATAGCGTAGCTGCAGCAGTGTTTGGAAATGGTGTCTTTAAGTGACTAATGTTACAAGCACCGTGTCATTGAATTTCTCACTGTGGAGAAAGAAACTGTTGGAAACATTCACAAACGTTTGTGTACAGTTTATGGAGAATCTGCAGTCGACAGAAGTACGGTTAGTCGTTGGGCACAACGGGTGAGGCCATTAGAAGATGGAAATGGCTTTGTGACCAGAACAAGGAGTGGTACCGACGGGGCATACATGCCCTTATAAAAATAATAATAATAATAATAATAATAATAATAATAATAATAATAATAATAATAATAATAATAATATTAATAATAATAATAATAATCTCCATAGACTCGGGGTGGCTAACAACAATAATAAACACAACATGTACAATCCAATAATAAAAAACAACTAAAACCCTTATTATAAAACCAAACATACACACAAACATATCATGCATAACTTGTAATGGCCTAGGGGGAAGGGCTATCTCAACTCCCCCAGGCCTCGCTGGAAGAAGGCCATAGAATGGGATGGAGATTACGTGGAAAAATAGAGCATGTAGAAGAAACATCATTCTTTCTTGTGTGTAAGTTTCATTGTGTTCAATAAATAATTGTTGAAGAAAAAAAATGTGGTGCATTACTTTCTGGGTGACTCTCGTACAACTCCAGACAGGTTTAACGGTCAATGTTTTTAGTGTTAGTAGATCAACACCGCATATTTTTCATCAATTACAAAACAACGAAAACCCAACTCTACATTCTATTAGGCTTTTTGATAGGCGATTTCCACATTTCTTCCTCTGCAGATCCAGACTAAGAACAACAGAGGGAGCCATTGCTTTTCACTCAGAGTAGAATTCTGGCAACAGTCTACAGCAGAGGTCTCCAACCTGGCAATTTTAAGACTTGTGGACTTCAACTCCCAGAGAGAATTGAAGTCCACAAGTCTTAAAGTTGCCAAGGTTGGAAACCCCTGGTCTATAGTCTATATTTCTATGGCACATGAGCTGCAAGTGGCATGTAAGCCATGTTCTGTCGAGCTCTCTGGTAGAATCCTCCCAAAAATGCACAGATACAATTTCAGACACACACACGTTTGAAAATTCAAAACAATGTTCTTTATACCCAAAATGCAAATAAACAGAGCACTCTTTTTGTATAGCAAAGAGCACTTGTCTCCAAACAAATTGGTAATTTGTACAAGTCCCTTATCAGTTCTGTGATACTTAGCTTGCAGCTGTGAGGCAATTCACAGTCCTCCTTTCACAAAGAGAAACACACTTTGCCCTGGTTTAGTTTCAAAGCGGGGGAAAATCAGCACACAAAGATCAAAGTCAGCAAAGCAGTCATGAAACACAACGATCAGATAATCCTCCACAATGGCCAAACCCACAGGCTGCTATTTATAGCAGCCTCACTAATTACCACAGCCCCACCCAACCACAGGTGGCCTCATTTTCTTTGATAATAATCTCTCAGTTGTTGCCTATACATCGCTCTCCGCATGCGTGGCTGTATCATTAACTCTTGTTCTGAATCCAAGGAGGAGCTAGATAATTGATCTCCTTCTGAGCTGTCTGCCACACTCTCCTCCTCCCTGTCACTCATGTCTTCTTGGTCAGAGGAGCCTTCATCATCAGATTCCACCGGGGGCAAAACAGGCCTGCAGCATGTGGATGTCTCCCCCACATCCACAGTCCTTGGGGCAGGAGCTGGGCCAGAGATAACCACAATAGAGCCATATCGGTGAGTATGCAAGCTGAGACCTGGTATACATGTGCATGCCAGCGAGCTGTTTTTTGGGTCTTCTGGGCCCACTAGGAGTTGGGAAACAGCCTGTGTTCAGCATCTGGAGGACGTAGAAAAGGCCCATTTTTTGCTCTCCCCAAGCTCTTTCTAGGAGCCTGGGGAGGGTGAAAATGGCCCCAGGAGCCCAACTTGAAGAAGTTGGCAAACGGACCATTTTCTGGCCTCCAGAGGGCCTTTGTGGGTGGGGGAGAACCCATTTTCACCCTCATCAGGCTCCTAGAAAGGCTGAATCCTAGGGGAGCAAAAAAAAAAACCTGGAACTTCCGGTTCAACTGGAACTTGGCAAACAGGCCATTTCTGGTCTTGACGGGTGGAGGCCATTTTCATCCTCCTCAAGTTCCTAGAAAGGCTCTGAAACCTGTGGGTAGCAAAAAAAACACCCGGGTGTGCTATTGTGTGCTGGGAGTGGGTGTGTACGTCATGCATCCATGTGCTGGGATCCCACATGAAATTATGGGTGTGGGCACGCACGCATGCAACCCCCCCCACGAGCCCCCTTTTTGTTAAGTCTGTTTCTTTGTTTTCTTTCAAGTTGCAGGTGGTGTGTGTGTGTGTGTGAGAGAGAGAGAGAGAGAGAGTTACATTATCAAAATAAGGTGGCTGTTTTAAATGTTGCAACCATTTTGAATTCCTGTTTTTACAAGCATTATTTTAGGGTCAAATGAGGAAGGAGAGCTGTGCAGATGGCATCGGTAAGTCCTTCTTCCTCTGAAAGTGGAAGCTAAAGGAGTCCTCCGGGCGACTCAACTCAACAAAAGTTTCACTGGAGTGTGAGCAAAGCCTTACAAGTCTGTGCAATGTTTTCCCCTTGTGTTGAATAAAATAATTAAATAACCGAATTCGGAAATGGATGGAAGAAATACTGGGCCATATACTTGAGCTAAAACCGGAAATGTATTTATTAGGCATAATCAGAGGTAAACATAGCAAAGAAAATTACTACCTAATAAATCACTTACTTACTGCTGCAAGATTAGCTTATGCACAAGTTTGGAAACAAGAAAAGATTCCAAACAAACAAATGGTGATTAAAAAAATATTAGACTGCGCCAAATTTAGCAATTAACATAGAAGATACAAAACCAATAAAATAAGGACTATTACAAAGTGTGGGGAAAATATACAACTGGGTGGAAGTTAAGAAAAAGGTATAGCAAATAGAATTGTAAAAAAATAATTTTGTAAATATATAAATCATAAATGTTCAATGTTGTATTGTATGATGTCTAAATGTTTGTATGTCAAACAACAAAAAAATACAATAAATAAATAAATAAATAAACACATATCTGGGCTTGTCATCATTGGTGGTATTCAGCCACTTCTATCCCAGATTGGGCGAACCCGTAGTGCTGACCCAGGGTGGCCCTGCCCACCTGCGCAGATGTAAGTATGAAACATTTTTGATGGTGCATGCATGCTCAGAAGGCTTTACGCATGCAAAGACAAGGCGTGCATGAGCAAATCGAGCATGCTCATGCATGCGCTCACATTTGCAAACCGGTAAGTGAATGCCACACCTCCTTCTTGCCATGGTTCTCAATCCGAAAAAAGAGGTCTTGTATTTGCATGCAAACTGAAGTAAGTTAGAACCCATCCTTCTCTTACCCTGTTTCCCCCCAAATAAGACATCCCCTGATAGTAAGCCCAATCAGGCTTTTGAGTGCATGGTAATAAAGCCAAGTGCTTATAGCCTCTATTTTAAATTTTTATATCCAGTTTTAATGTTTTTTACCTGTTGTGGTTAGCTCTGGCCCAGCTCCTGCCCCAAGGACTGTGGATGTGGGGGAGACATCCACATGCTGCAGGCCTGTTTTGCCCCCGGTGGAATCTGCTGATGAAGGCTCCTCTGACCAAGAAGATATGAGTGACAGGGAGGAGGAGAGTGTGGCAGACAGCTCAGAAGGAGATCAATTATCTAGCTCCTCCTTGGATTCAGAACAAGAGTTAATGATACAGCCACGCATGCGGAGAGCGATGCATAGGCAGCAACAACTGAGAGATTATTATCAAAGAAAATGAGGCCACCTGTGGTTGGGTGGAGCTGTGGTAATTAGTGAGGCTGCTATAAATAGCAGCCTGTGGGTTTGGCCATTGTGGAGGATTATCTGATCGTTGTGTTTCATGACTGCTTTACTGACTTTGACCTTTTGTGTGCTGATTTCCCCCCGCTTTGGAACTAAACCAGGGCAAAGTGTGTTTCACTTTGTGAAAGAAGAAGGACTGTGAATTGCCTCACAGCTGCAAGCTAAGTATCACAGAACTGATAAGGGACTTGTACAAATTACCAGTTTGTTTGGAGACCAGTGCTCTTTGCTATACCAAAAGAGGGCTTAGTTTAAGTGAATTTTCATTATAAAGGACATTGTTTTGAATTTTCAAACGTGTGTGTGTCTGAAATTTGTACCTGTGAATTTTTGGGAGGAGTCTACCAGAGAGCCCGACAGAACATTACCATTGTATTTTTACACCACCAAGAGCCCCTCTCTGAAGGAGATGGTTGGTTTCTCAATGTGATAAATAACTAAAATAACTAAATAAAGACAATAAATTTCAACAGGACAAAGCAACTTTAAATTCCAAACCAAGAGAAAAAGCATGACTTGCAATTAAGGCGCCGTGACATCCATTTTAATCACAGTATGTGGAGAAAATGTTCTGGAAGTTTTGTGCCAGAACAGTAGAAGAGAGGTCAACCATCAGGGCAACCAATTCCATGGAGATTTGAAATCTGGGCTTTTATCCAGATTGAAAAGGATTCAGATAATGAATGTCTTCCCAAATTATCTGTAGATGAGGTCCCACTGTTTGTCTTCCAAGACTTTGCTGTCAGGAAGGTGATGATTGTTTTCAAACTCTCCTGGGTCACTCATAATGAGTACCCACACAAATAAGACCCTCTCTTATATATATTCAGTGAAGCGGTGGGTGTGATGTGCCGATGCCTGTAAACTGTAAGGGTTTGGATGGGTGCCAACAGGCTCAAGCTCAACCCAGACAAGACACCAAGTGGCTTTCCTCTTAAGGACTATTCTGTCTGTCCGTCCATTGTTCGGGAGGGGGGGGCATTGATCCCCTCAGATAAGGTCTGCAACTTGGGTGTCCTCCTGGATCCACAGCTGAACCTTGACTACCATCTTTCAGCTGTGGTCAGGGGGACCTTTGTTCAGGTTCACCTGTTTACCCGTTGTTCTGTCTGGGTCACTCCGGAAGCTATGACCAACCCAAAAAGATAAGCCAGACACACCGGTTGAATCCAAACACAGTTTTATAATGGTAAAGAGAAAAGAAGCCAACAGAAAATGTCCTTACAGATCAGGAAAACAGTGGAACTCCAAATAGATACACGAAGGCAATTGTTCATACAGGAACACAGGATCCTTAATGCCAAACGAGGCTGTTGCTAACAGACACAAACCTCCCACGGGTCTTCAAGACTGGTGGGCCACGAGCCAGGAACAGAAACGCTGAGAGAAAAGGCAGATAACACCAACTTCACTTTGATAACACTCCACGCTGCCGGAATGATTCTCATGCCTTATGAACTCTTCCCTGCTAATGAGGACCACACCCTACCCCCTGGTGTTCCTCATTCAATGCTGATAATATCTACGTAGCTGATTTCTCCTTTGAGCTATGCGTCTCTGCCGCATACTAATGATAGCTTGTGCATCATCATCCAGAGACTCCAGGGAATCACAGCTACTTGCTTGAGATAGCCCTTCCCCAGGGCTCCCAGGCCTTGCATCACCTTCACTTTCATGACTGCTGTCTGCACTGTCTGACTGCAAAGAACTCTCCTCTCTGCTCTCAGCCTCCCCCGGGCATGGAGCCAGCAGAGACGCAGCTGGTCTTTGATCTGACTCAGGCTGAACCACAACACCCATTGGGACCTTAATTGGACCAGGAGGCTTTACGCACGGTCACTCAGGCCCTCATTACCTCCCATCCTGATTATTGCAATACTCTCTACATGGGCCGAGTGTTTAGAGACTGCAAATTGTCCAAAATGCAGCCGCCTGAGCTGTCATGAGTGTACTTCGGTTATAGTTATAGTTTTAAATTTTTAGATTTGACTTCTTTCATTGTATTGTATTTGTATTTGTATGTCGTTGTAAGCCTCCCTGAGTCCTTCGGGACTGGGCGGCATAGAAGTCTGATTGATTGATTGATTGATTTTTAACCCCAAAATAAGCACTTTAAATGCTTATTTTCAGGGGAGGTACACCCATATAACACCTATGCTCTGTGAGCTGCACTCCCTTCCTATTAGTCTCCGGTCACAATTCAAGACATTGGTTATTACCTATAAAGCCCTATATGGCTCAGGGCCAGACTATTATGGGACCGTCTCCTGACGAACACCTCTCAGATATCAGTAAGAGCACAAAGAATTGGCCTCCTCCAGGTCCCGTCAAATGAGTAATGCAGGTTGGAGGGGTCGCTGGGGAGGGCCTTCTCTGTTGCTGCCCCGGCTTTATGGAATCAACTTCTACTGCGGCTTGACTTCCTGGCTCCAATCCTTCCCCACAGGGAGGCGGAACCGATTAGGTTGTTCCGCCCCAGACGCCTGATGGATCCAGAGGGTTTTCAGAAGGCGCTTGGGGTTATTCCAGATACACTCGTCCACAGTTCAGCAGAATCTCTGGCTGAGGCCTGGAACAAGGCTTCTGCCGCACGAATCCCAGCGACCAGTTAGGTCCCACAGAGTGGGCCTTCTCCGGGTCTCGTCAACTAAACAATGTTGGTTGGCGGGGCCTAGGGGAAGAGCCTTCTCTCTGGCGGCCCCGGCCCTCTGGAACCAACTCCCCCCCAGAGATTAGAATAGCCCCCACCCTCCTTGCCTTTTGTAAGCTCCTCAAAACCCACCTCTGCCATCAGGCATGGGGGAACTAAGATAATCTTTCCTCCTAGGCTTCTACAATTTATGTATGGTATGTTTGTATGTATGATTGGTTTTATAACAAGGGGTTTTAGCTATTTTAGTATTGGATTTTGACATTCTGTTTTTATCACTGTTGTTAGCCGCCCCAAGTCCACGGAGAGGGACGGCATACAAATAAATCAATGAAATAAATAAGTAAGTAAGTAAGTAAGTAAGTAAGTAAGTAAGTAAGTAAGTAAGTAAGTAAGTAAGTAAGTAAACAAACAAACAAACAAACAAACTTCCCCCCTGATGTCCTTACGCCACGAAGACCTGGCTGTGCTGGCAGGCCTGGGGGCCATGAATTGACATCTATCATGGCGAGATTGTGTGAATGGTATGCATGTATGTTGATTGGTTTGTTAAACTGGGTTTTAATTGGGGTTTTATAGATTTTAATAGTTATACAGTAGTTTTAGATTTTTAGATTTGACTTATTTCATTGTATTGTACAGTATTTGTATTTTTATATCATTGTAAGCCTCCCTGAGTCCTTTGGGACTGGGCAGCATAGAAGTCTAATTAATTACTTAATTAATTTTTAACCCCAAAATAAGCAATTCAAGTGCTTATTTTCAGGGAGTTCTTATTATTTTGGGGCACATGGAGCAAGATGGGGTTCCTCTTGCCATCTTACCTGATTTGTATCTCTGTCTCCTTAACTTCAACCATAGGCAGTGGTGGGGACTGGCTGTGCATGCATTTAAATATTTTCCAGGATAGCTTGTTTTGGGGGGAGGGTTATTTTCAGGGAATGCACTCAAAAGCCTGATTGGGCTTATTATCAGGGATGTTTTAGTTTCAGGGGAAAACCGTATATTTTTCAAAGTATCTGTTACCATGCTATTTCTGAAAAAGATATGACTATCCAGTCAAATCCAAATCCAATTTGATGTTAGTGATCAAAAAGGATGAGAGAATAAAATATAAAAATAATTGAAATCCATTCTTTCATTTACTTTCTCCATGTAGCTCAAACGTTCCACAGAAGCATCAACTGAAACTGAGTATTTGCACAGGAGACTCAACCATTCTATTACTACCTAGAGAGAACAGACTTTATTAACTCATACATTACGTACATTTCTGGTTTGGTTGCTCAGTAATGAGAAGATCTATGAATGCTTTGCCATTGGCCCTCTCAAAAAGTAGATTCCAATAATGTCCTTTTGCTTGTGTTCAGTTGTATTCATTGACCCAATTTTTGCCATAGCTCTTTTACTCATTCTCCAGCTAGTTGGCTAGGGTTGAGTAGTTATAACTCATCCTCAAGGGGTGAGTTAATATTTCCTTCCACTTTGCCAATATTTTGTTTAGAAAACCAAAAAGGAGAACCAACACATTGATTCTGGAGCAGAAAGAATATACACTCTTAATGTCTATAAAATTTTCTCCTGGGTTGTCCTGTAGCTAATTCTGCAGAGTTTGGGCGTGTTAAATATCTCTAATGTCAGACTGCAATTTGTAAGTTATGTTAACAGATAAGAAAAAGAAAAACATAGTTTCATCTTATTCTCAAGAAGAACTAAGCATATTTAAGCTAAAGAGTAGAAGATTTAATGAGTGACAGGCAAGATATACTGTATTGCTTCTGCCACACACACACAAAAACCTAGACCTAGTGAGAACAGGCCAGGTATAAGCAAAAAGAGATCTTAGGCAAAGACAGGTGGAATCTGATGAACCAACAATTTGTATCAATGCTGTCTGTTTGGACATCAGAACATCAGAATATATCTGTTTGGCTGTTATAGGATAGAGAGAGCTGGATTATTATTATTATTATTATTATTATTATTATTATTATTATTATTAATTAGATTTGTATGCTGCCCCTCTCCATAGATTCGGGGCGGCTCACAACAATAACAAAGACAATGTAAGAACAAATCTAATAATTTAAAAAACACTAAAACCCCCATTATTAAAAGCAAGCATACACACAAACATACCATGTATAAACTGTATAGGCCCAGGGGAGATGTCTCAGTTCCCCCATGCCTGACGGTAGAGATGGGTCTTAAGAACTTTACGAAAGGCAAGGAGGGTGGGGGAAGTTCTGATCTCCGGGGGGAGCTGGTTCCAGAGGGTCGGGGCTGCCACAGAGAAGGCTCTTCTCCTGGGTCCCGCCAAACGACATTGTTTAGTCGACGGGACCCGGAGAAGGCCAACTCTGTGGGACCTAACCGGTCGCTGGGATTCGTGCGGCAGAAGACGGTTCCGGAGATATTCTGGTCCGATGCCATGAAGGGCTTTATAGGTCATAACCAACTCCGTTGATCCAGCAAGGATCATCTGATATTTTTAAACTACAATATGGTTTTCTTTGACTTTTAACTAGCTCGCTATGTGCAATTTGCAATCACAATTTCTAAACTATGATTATTTAGCATTATTTAATAAGACAGCTATCACATTCAGTCGATTCTAGTTTAAATTAGCTATGACTTAACATGTTGTGTAGATTCAAACCTAATGGATTTTCACCTTCTGATCATTTTATTTCAGAACAAACTCAAATTTCTGTTTCTCTAATGCTTAATCCACATTGCAAGCTTCCAACAATACTGTATTGCATAATTATTATCACTGTTCTGTGTCTGAAAAACATGTTTGGTATAAATTATATTTGCAGCCATTACTATGCTTTTGAACATGAGAATATGAAAGGTGAAATGACAAAGACTTGTCTCTGTCACACTAAGTCTGCAATCCCAGAGAGAGGACATAAAAAGCAGACAAGTGACAGTGAAAACAATGATTTATAGCCTTTTCAGTGCCCTTTTCTCGAGCCCAAGCAGCCACCAGAAAGCTGCTCTAATTTTTACAGTCCACGCCTTTTAAAAGCAGCATAAATGCTCCAGTCTAGGGTGGAGGAACCCAGCAGGAATCTCAGTGGTGGGATTCAAAAACTTCTTACTACCGGTTCAGTGGGTGTGGCTTGATGGGTGTGGTGTGGTTTGGTGGGCGTGGCAGAGGAAGGAAACTGCAAAATCTCCATTCCCACCACACTCCAAGAGAAGGTTACTGCAAAATCTCCATATCCTCTTGATCAGCTGGGACTCGGGAGGCAGAGAATAGATGGGGGCAGGGGCAATTAGAGGTAGTACTTACCTGTTCTCCAAACTGCTCAAAAGTTCGACTTTCGGTTCTCCAGAACCTGTCAGAACCTGCTTGATGTCACCCCTGCCTTGTTTGATGGATCAGCCATGGTTTTATCAGTATCCCTGACATTTCGAACAGGACAATTTCCAACTAGATTCAAGAACCTCTGGATCCATCAGCTGTCTAGACAGATCTTGTTACCTAATCCAGCAGTATAGACATTGATTTCTAACCACAATGACAACACCAAAATAAAACAGATGTTGTGGGGTCCACAAGTATAGAAAGGAGGCACTTTGTGATGTTTCTCTCTATACATGCTATTATGTATATTGTGTGGAAGACAGCCCAAAAGAATCACAATGTTATTTTTCCATTATAATGGAGGCCCTTGCTCCTTCATGTGAAATTGAATGAGTAAAGGTTCCTGAGCAATATTTATGGTGACACTATATTTAAGAATTCTAATAAGTCTCAATTCCATTAGCAATGTGTTTTCTCTCCAATATGCAGGTACTAAATATTCCTGTAGCATACTGAACCCCCCCTCTTTAATGGTGCCATTAATCAGCAAATGAGAACACAGTGACCAACTATATTGGTAGCTTCTGTGGCGGATGCTTCTCATATCCATCCATGTGTCCTGGATCTGCCATTCTAACAGCCATATATTTTAACTTTTGCTACTAATAAATAATCTGTCACTATAAGCAAGTGTTTCTCAAATAGTGGAGTACCCCTCCCTCCCGAGAGGGCTTGGAGCGATGCGGGGGGGGGACCCTGGGGAATATGCTTTTTTTCTGCAGGAAGTAGTGGGGTTTTGCACCGAAAAATAGCACACAGCACAGAGCAGCAGATATGAAGTGCATATAAAAAACCCTTAAAAGACATGGAAAAATATTGAACAGGGATGAAAAGAAAGGAGGAGAGAGACGGAGATAATGAGACAAATGTAAAGTCTCCCAAAAGCCAAATGAGGAAATATGACTAAGCATATGTAGCGCTTAGCTTCACTGTGACAATGGTGGGAGACAAGGAAAGACTGGTATGTTTACTGTGTCTAAAATGTTAGCAGCGGACAGCATGAAGTCAAATAAATTAAGGTGTTACTTAAATACATTGCACCTCAATCATGCTGAAAATCTGCTTGAGTTTTTTCAGGAAAATATGCTGAATATTGCAAACAATTGTCCCAGCAAAGAGTTGGGAGGGGGATGAAATTTTTACTTCTTCCTGGGGGGAGGGGGCGTAACAGAAAATAATTGAGAAATACTGCTATAAGCTAACATAGTATACTTCAGGATTATTCTCTGAAGAATGAGTGTGTTTGCATAAAAAACTCAACAGAACCATAGATAAAATCATGTAGTTTGTATTCAGATAGTTGGGGGGTTGTGTGTATGTCAGGCTGTGCACATTCATTCCTTTTTTGTTGTTTCTTAATTCCTGTTGTTGCCACTGTTTCAGGCATTACTTGCAAATGCTCTCAGAATTCCTTATATGTTGTATTACACTTCTTTTGCGTCCTTATACAAGGAAGAAAACTAAAGTGCATCAATACTGCAGGAAAATAGATTGGATATTCTTCTACAAGGTTTTGACAAGTGTTAGCTGCTCTCATAAATCAATCTGATATATATCTGTCATAAACAAATGAAAAATGGTTGTAAATCTTGAGCTAGAAATCCAGTATTAGCCAAATAAATAAATAAATAAATCCCAGAAATAAATGGTGACTTTTCTGTTAACAAATCAACAACTGGTGTCAATTTATCAGTTTCAACTTTCTGATCTTGAGAAAAGTTTAGCAAAAATACAGATAGCCCTAAGACAAAAACGGCCCTCCACACCGTGGTGCAGTAGCCCAACTAGGCCACGCCCACTATGATCACACCCACCCAGCAACCAAGCAGAAAACCTCTTGCCAAAAACCCACCCCAGTAACTTATGGTTATTTTTCACGCCTACGGCCATTGAAACATTCCCATGGTCACGTGATCAAAATTGGGATGCCTGTCAACTGACTGATGGTGGCAATGTCCCAGGTAGTGTGATTCCCATTTGTGACAAGCAACATCAATGGGGGAATCCAGATTCACTTAACAACAGAAATTTGGGGCTCAATTGTGGTTGTAAATAGAGGATTACCTGTACTTTGAGAAGGAATAAACACAGATTACTGAATTTTTCAGAGTATAAGATTCACCTTTTTCCCTCCTAAAAGAAGGTGAAAATATCGGTGGGTCTTATACACCAAATACAGCCATTTTTGGCCAATATTTCGCAAAAAGTGGGGTAGACAGAGGGTCTGGGAAGCCTGCAGAAAACTCCTGGGTGCTGGGGGCATTTTTGCCAACCCCCAGCACCCAGGAGTTCTATGCAGGCTTCCCAGACCCTTTGACCACTCAAATTGTGTGGAAAAAAGGGGAAAAGATGGCCCATTTTTTTGCAAAAACAGGTGTGTTTTTGCCTTCTAATTACCCCATCTAGCATGACTGGAGGAGGAATTCTGGAAGTTGAAGTCCACAAGTTGAAAGCTGTCAAGTTTGAAGTTTGTAAAAAGTAGTATACATGTTTGTAAAAAATATTCTGCTACACTGGTACTTTATTAAATAATATATCACTACACCATTTGGTTCAGAATACTTTTTCCTTGTTTTCCACCTTTAAAATCTAGGTGTGTTTTATACTCCGGTGAGTCTTATACTCCGAAAAATAGGGTATCTTATTTTGCAAATTATCCATTTGTTGTAATCATAGGTTTATGGGCACTTGGAAATAATATATTACTGGAGAGTGATGTTTTAAACCTAATTATGTGCTGAATAAAACCTTAATTCTTCCTCTATGGAAAGGCAGCAAAGTCCAGGCTGAGTAAGCATCCTGCAGAATCATGACCATGTATGGAAAGCATTTAAAGAAAACCTATAGCTAACTTCCATATAAGGAAATATACGGTATGCATTACTGACATTCCTTTGCAGACACAAAATCCAGGAAAAGGCAAGGAATGTAGCTTCTGTTAATTACCTATAGGGAAGCCACAAGAGAAGCTTGCCTTATATGGGGCAAGAGTAAATAGTAGTTGGAGGATGGCTTAATGTATGTGGCGTTCGCGAATTGGTTATTCTGTACCATATGTCAGAACTGTGAAAATACAATAAATAGGAGAGACCTTGATTCATTCGAGGTCGCCTCATCGAGAAAACTTTCTCTGTCGCTTCATTCTGATGTGGCAATCATGGCATGCTGTGCCTCCCTAGAGGGCGACCCACTGAAGGAGGGCTGCATGCTTTCATCCATTTAGACCTGTGTTTGCTTCATCTTTTGCCTCAGCAATTCTCCACCATCTCAGATAAAAAGCCTTCCCCATGACCGGCTAATGGAAGATGCAGAATGTGACCCCAAAACTGACAAAGACTTGGCCTTCCAACCCTAAGCTTCTCCCTGGCCCATTTTTTCTCATCTTACCATAGGTCAAAAGCATTCATCCATTTCTGCAGGCTGAGCTTTTAATGTGTTTTGTGCTTAAGGCTGTAGTGCCACACATGTTTGTATAGAGACAATTGTGTTGGATATAATGGGGGGGGCTGGTAGACTTGCGACAGAAAACTCATGGCTGAACCTTTTCCCTCTCAGTGGAATCACTTGAGAAGAAAGAATTGTACAAAATGTAGATAACACCTTTTAATGGGAATCGCAGAATTGGAAGAGCTATTCTGGCCTGGTTTCAAAATAATTTACATTCTTTCCAGGGTAGGATTAACAGGTAGCATTACTGGTGTAGGAAATGTTTCTTTTTTAAAAAAGCTTCATAAATTCTTTGGTTTGTATCTTCTCATTGTTAAAAACATAAATATGCAGTCAATTCTCATTATTTGTGGTAGTTTCGGTTTTATAAATTCACCATGAACACTGATTTAGCAAATTCTCAAGAAATACATTACATCACCGTATTTTTCAGAATATGACACACCTTAGTTTTGGGGGAGGAAAACAAGGAGAAAAATTCTGCCTTTGCCTCCCAACAATTTGCCTACTAGCAAACAGCAAACAGTACAGATGATATACAGTGTTCCCTCGACTTTTGCGGGGGATGCATTCCAAGAGCGCCCGCGAAAGTCGAATTTCCGCGAAGTAGAGATGCGGAAGTAAATACCGGTACACTATTTTTGGCTATGAACAGTATCAGAAGCCTTCCCTTAACACTTTAAACCCCTAAATTACAATTTCCCATTCCCTTAGCAACCATTTAGATTATTACTCACCATGTTTATTTATTAAAGTTTATTTAAAAAAATATTTATTAAAGGCGGACAAAAGTTTGGCAATGACATATGATGTCATCGGGTGGGAAAAACCGTGGTATAGGGAAAAAATGGTATAGGGAAAAAAATAGCGAAGTATTTTTTAATTAATATTTTTGAAAAACCGTGGTATAGACTTTTTGTGAAATTCGAACCTGCGAAAATCAAGGGAACACTATATACTGTTTGCTGTGTATTTCTGTGTATGTGTGCCTTACCCATGGAAATAGCAAAGAATTGGAGAAATGTACATTATGGCAGTATATTAATGCCAGAAAGTTTTCTTAAATGTAGTCACTTTAACTCCTCCCAATTATTTAAATAGAACTATTCCAAACATGACTAAGTCAGGGTTTAACTCGGCTCCCTTATCTTGTACTAAGCAGGACATTGTTACATTTCAGATTATACCTTTGCAGATGTTTAAAGTTGATGTGGCTTTCTGGAAGTACAGTAGTTATTCTCTGCTATTTAAAAGATGATACAATGCCACTGGGCCTCTTCAAATCAAGCATTTATTTTAAATGCTTCCCTACTGGCTTTACTTGACAGGTCACAAAAAAGAATCACGTGATTACAACCGTCATATGAACCAGCCACCAAGTGTCTGAGTTTTGATCACATGACTACAGAGATGCTGCAACAGTTGTAAGTGTGAAAAACAGTCATGAGTCACTTTTTTCAACTATGGTCACTACAAATGAACTGTTGTAAGTAGAGGACTACGTGTAGGCACAGACGCTCATCCCACCCCCAGATCAGGGGTGGATTCTAACTTACCTTGCTGCCGGTTCACTTCCTCCAGTGCCGCATGGCCATGTCTTGTGGGCGCACGAGCATTGCACACACACGCATGCGCAATGGCAAAAAATCAGAAATAATCCCCCACCCAACAAAAGAAGTCAGAAATAAGAGGGTGACACATGCACAGTGCCAGAAATTCAACTCCTGTGCATGCGCAGAATAATAATAATAATAATAATAATAATAATAATAATAGTTTATTAGATTTGTATGCCGCCCCTCTCCGAAGACTCGGGGCAGCTCACAACAACGATAAAAACAATATTACGGTATACTGGCACAAATCTAATATTAAAAAAACCTAAAAACCCTATCATAATTAAAAACCAAACAGCACATACATACCAAACATAAATTATAATAAGCCTGGGGGAAAGGTGTCTCAAATCCCCCATGCCTGGCGGTATAGGTGGGTCTTAAGTAGACAAGGAGGGTGGGAGAAGTTCTAATCTCCAGGGGGAGTTGATTCCAGAGGGCCGGGGCCGCCACAGAGAAGGCTCTTCCCCTGGGGCCTGCCAGACGACATTGTTTAGTCAACGGGACCCGGAGAAGGCCAACTCTGTGGGACCTTATCAGCCGCTGGGATTCGTGTGGTAGCAGGCGGTTCCGGAGGAAACCCCCCCCCCAAAATTTAAAAGATGGTCGCCTCCACAGACCAGCACTGACCAATCAGGTTCTGTGACATCATTGTGATGTCACCAGCTGTTTGCTTCCAGTTCGGGCAAACTGGTCCAAACTGGGAAGAACCCACCTCTGCCCCAGATCCTCCAAGGCTATGTCATAGCATTTTCCAAGGAAACAACATGGACATATTAATCCAATGACTGCCCAGGCTTTATATATGCACACAATATTTGGGGCAGTTCACCGGTGTAGAAAGATACCCTACATTTCAATAGCACTCTAGCCTTCACCCAGGGGAACACTAACTTAATGCCTTTGGGTCTTTTTTCCTGAAAGATTTCTTTCTTTAGTTTTGAAAGATAAATGCCACGTTGTTGTAGAAAAAAAAATCAACATCCTAGTTCATTGTTTAAATCAATAATTTCACTATGCAATTGTTTTCAATAAAATGAGTTCTGATTGCCCAAGATGCCTGCATTTGTTAAAAAAAAATCTCAAAAATACATATTTAGTTGATGAGTATTTCTTGAGTAAATTTTTTGTAATAATTGCCATGACAATGAATTTCCATTACATAGTTTATCAAATGCTTTGCTGAACTTAAGGTATATTAAAGCTTATAGAATACCCAGAATCCATTGATGAAGCTCTCTGATTTAAATACATTTAAAAAAGAGATAAGTAAGATTTCTCCTTTACACTCCATGCTGAATTCTGGAAATTACTTCATTGACTTAAACGTGTCAGAGTGTCCAGAGATATTTCACAAGAAGAGTCCTTCACTCCTCCTCAAGCAACAAAACACCTTACTCCACCAGACTTGAAATACTGAAATTAGACAATTTACAACTATGTCGCCTCCGATCTGATCTAACCGTAGTTCACAAAATCATATATCAAAATGTCCTTCCTGTTAATGACCACACCACCTTCAACCACAACAATGCACGAGCATGTAATAGATTCAAACTAAATTTAAACCGTTCCAAACTCGACTGCAGAAAATATGACTTCAGCAATAGAGTGATCAACGCCTGGAATTCAGTACCTGACTCCATTGTTTCTTCCCCAAACCCCAAAATCTTCAACCTTAGATTGTCTACAATCTAAGAGGTCTGTAAGGGGAGTGCATAAGGGCACCATTGTGCCTACCATCCCTGTCCTTCTGTCCTATTGTCTTCTTTTATCCTTACTTTCTATGTTGTGTTTATATAAACTACTATCCGATACTTGATTGACAAATAAATAAGTAAGTAAGTAAATAAATAAAATGTGCTTGCATAGAAATCTCTTTATGAATTTACCTAGGATCTTCTTAGTTACTGATATCAAATTGTTTGTTGTATCTTCCTTTTCCCTCTTTTTCAAAATACAGTCAACATTTGCTCTGTCTTCACAGATTTGTTCTATTTTCAAACAATCCCGCAGGATTTGCAGAAGATCATTTAAAGGTATGGCCAAATCATCAACCAAGTTTGTTCACTTCTGGAAGATATAATAGAAACATAGAAGACTGACGGCAGAAAAAGACCTCACGGTCCATCTAGTCTGCCCTGATACTATTTCCTGTATTTTATCTTACAATGGATATATGTTTATCCCAGGTATGTTTAAATTCGGTTACTGTGGATTTACCAACCACGTCTGCTGGAAGTTTGTTCCAAGGATCTACTACTCTTTCAGTGAAATAATATTTTCTCATGTTGCCTTTGATCTTTCCCCCAACTAACTTCAGATTGTGTCCCCTTGTTCTTGTGTTCACTTTCCTATTAAAAACACTTCCCTCCTGGACCTTATTTAACCCTTTAATATATTTAAATGTTTCGATCATGTCCCCCCTTTTCCTTCTGTCCTCCAGACTATACAGATTGAGTTCATTAAGTCTTTCCTGATACGTTTTATACTTAAGACCTTCCACCATTCTTGTAGCCCGTCTTTGGACCTGTTCAATTTTGTCAATATCTTTTTGTAGGTGAGGTCTCCAGAACTGAACACAGTACTCCAAATGTGGTCTCACCAGCGCTCTATATAAGGGGATCACAATCTCCCTCTTCCTGCTTGTTATACCTCTAGCTATGCAGCCAAGCATCCTACTTGCCTTTCCTACCGCCTGACCACACTGCTCACCCATTTTGAGACTGTCAGAAATCACTACCCCTAAATCCTTCTCTTCTGAAGTTTTTGCTAACACAGAACTGCCAATGCAATACACACATTGAGGATTCCTTTTCCCCAAGTGCATTATTTTACATTTGGAAACATTTAACTGCAGTTTCCATTGCTTTGACCATTTATCTAGTAAAGCTAAATCATTTACCATATTACAGACCCCTCCAGGAATATCAACCCTATTGCACACTTTAGAGTCATCGGCAAATAGGCAAACCTTCCCTACCAGACCTTCCCCTATGTCACTCACAAACATATTAAAAAGAATAGGACCCAGAACAGACCCTTGTGGCACACCGCTTGTAACCTGTCTCTGCTCAGAATACTTGCCATTAACAATAACTCTCTGATGTCTATGCTTCAGCCAGCTTGAAATCCACTGAACTATCCAGGGATTAAGTCCAATCTTCACTAATTTATCTATCAGCTCTTTGTGTGGAACTGTATCAAAGGCTTTGCTGAAGTCCAGACAGGCAATATCCACGGCACCACCTTGATCCAACACCTTTGTGACATAGTCAAAGAAATCAATGAGATTAGTCTGACATGATTTGCCGTCAGTAAAGCCATGCTGATTTGGGTCCAATAAGTTATTGTTTTTTAGGTGCTGATTTATTCTCTTTTTGAGTAGAGTCTCCATCATTTTAACTACAACTGATGTCAAGCTAACTGGCCTGTAGTTACCAGCTTCTTCTCTACTGCCCTTCTTGTGGATAGGCACAACACTGGCCATTCTCCAATCCTCAGGAACATCTCCTGTTAACAGGGATTGGTTAAACAAATCAGTCAGGGGGGTAGCAATGACAGATCTGAGTTCTTTAAGAACTCTGGGGTGGATGCCATCTGGACCCATTGCCTTATTTATCTTTAATCGTTCAAGTTCTTCTAAGACATCGGCTTCTAAGATCACTGGAGCTGAATCCGTACAGCTGGAAGCAATGCTGTATCCTCATATAGTATTATTTTGTAAGGTGTCTTTTGAGAAAACTGAACAGAAGTAGCTATTGAAATGGTCAGCGATCTCCTTATTCCCATCAATGCATGTATTATTCCCGGTACTAAGCTTTGTGATGCTGCAGTTTTTCTTCTTCCTATCACTAATATATCTGAAGAAGGTTTTATCCCCCTTCTTTACAGATCTTGCAATTTCTTCCTCTTTTGAGGCTTTAGCAGCATATATTATCTTTTTTCGCCTCCTTCTGTCTCATTTTATACACCTCTCTATCAGCTATACTTCCAGACTCTTTATACCTCCTATAGGCAGCCTTTTTTTCATTGACTATAGCCCTTACATCATTGCTAAACCATAGCGGTTTCTTCTTCCTTTTACCTTTAGTTATTTGCTTTACATAAAGTCTTGTGGCTTTTAAGATGGCCTTTTTTAATACAGTCCACTGGGTGCTCGCTCCTGCCATTTTATCCCTCCCCTTTAATTCATTATTTAAATATTCCCCCATTGCATTAAAATTTGTTTTTCTGAAATCCAATACTTTGGTTGCAGTATAGGATTGCTCACAATCAGTTTTTACATCAAACCACAAACATAGATGGTCACTGCAACCTAAATTTTCTCCCACCTTGACCTCTGAAACCCAATTCCCATTTGTAAAAACTAAATCTAGAATATTCTCCCCTCTAGTTGGTGTCTTAACTAGCTGTGCCAGAGCTGCTCCTGTAAAGGCCTCTACTATAGTCTTACTTTTGCATGTAAGGGCACTGGGGATATTCCAGTCAACATCAGGCATGTTGAAATCACCCATAACCACAATATCTCCCTTTACTGCCATTTGGGTAATTTCATCTACCATCTTGTTGTCATGTTCCTCACATTGCCCTGGAGGCCTATAGATCACCCCAATTCTAATGACAGAACCGTCTTTATTTTGCATGCAAATCCAGAGGGTCTCCAGATCTTTACATGTATTTTGAATTAGTAATGTTTTTAGACTTTCTTTAACATAAATGGCTACTCCACCTCCCCTTCTCTCTATTCTATCCTTCCTATACAGTGTATATCCTGGTATGGATATTTCCCATTCATTAGAATCCTTAAACCATGTCTCAGTTATGGCAACCAGATCCAAATTATCTCTAGATATTATGGCCATTAACTCACAGAGCTTGTTGCTCAAGCTTCGAGCATTCGTGCACATTACCCAAAGAACATTATTTTCCTTATTAGTTTGACCCTTATCATCAACAACTACATCTATTTTATTTACAGCTCCCTTTTCATAAGCTTCCAAAAACTGATTTATCCTCATTGGTCGAGGACAGAAATCATCCACATCTGGTACATCTCTGTCCCCTTTACCTAGTTTAAATGCCTGTCCAAAAAAGTTCTGAATTCCTCACCGAGCACCTGGGTACCTCTGTATGATGGATGCAAACCATCCCTCTTAAACAACTCCCTATTAGACCACCTACTGACATTATGACTTACATAGCCAAAACCTTCAGCTTTACACCACTGCCTTAACCACACATTAAACTCTCTGATACAAGTTGTTTTATCCTCCTGGCCACAAACCGGTAACACCTCTGAGAAAGTCACTGAATCAGTTATCTTACCCAGCTCCACACTTAGACATTGAAAATCTCTTTTTACTACATTAACATTTCTCTGGGACAAATCATTTGTGCCAAGATGCACCACCACATCAACGTTATTACCTTTACTCACAGCCTTGATAATGTTTGTAATCTGCCTCCTGTCCCTGCGGGCAGTGGCTCCTGGGAGACACCTCATCACCTTCACCACATCCTTCCTCTGTCCCAAATCAACACCTCTAACAATCGAGTCACCCACAAGAAAATGTGTCCTCTTTTTATTTCTACTAACTGGACTTGGATTGGTGACACTATGCACCTCGTTTACAACAACTTCTCCTTTGAACATCCCCTCATTCTCCGCCTGAGGGGCCTTGCTAATACCTTCAACATCCTTACTATTTAAATCCGCAAGAACATTATAGGAATTGGATACAGACAGACCAAAATTGCTATGTTTTTGCTCAACTGCACGTAATCTTCCTGAACCAACAGTTGTCCACACAGCCCTCCTCCTCGGGGAGCACTGTGGTAGTGGAGGCTGCGCACATGGCTGCATTACAGCACGTGGCTGGGACAATCTTTCCACTTCTGCCTGCAAGCTACAAACTAAGGACTGCAATCTAGAGATCTCGCCATCTAACCTAGATGTCCTTATGCAAAGAGGGCAGCACCCCAAGTTCCACAAGGTACTATGGAACACAACAGCCAGACAAGTGTTACACTGCACTAAGCCAATCATCTTAACAATGTATTGAAATACAGGTACTTAGCAAGAAAATCAACCCCTATTGCTACCAAACTTTGCTGATTTTGGTTTATAGTTATATAATTCGCGCGTATAGGGGACTATACTTCCCAGTCTAGTCCCCTCCTCCCTGAATTCAATAACACAATCAGCCAATAAAATTTCCCCTTACAACCAGTAATATCCCCTCCTCCTTCAATTCAAAAATACAAACTGTAAAAGAGCACTATTTTTCTCTCCCCTTTCTCTGTGTTCTGAAAGTGCAGTTTAAAATGGCTTTTTCCCCCTCCTTTTTATACTTCCCAGTCTAGTCCCCTCCTATTTTAAGGCTACACTCTATTGTGTTATATATAAAACAAATCTGAGATTACCAAAAAAAAGATGTCAAGATAGTTAAAGTATTAATTGGTACACATAGATGCTTGCCAAAAGAAGAATACTTATTTAAATTTAGCTTACAATGAAAGAGGTTTTTTTAACTATTAAGTTGAAGAGTAATCTTATCCAAATATGAGAATTTTTATTAAGATAATGGTTTGTCTAAAGAACAATATATTCTAATTTCCAAATAAAATGAAGAGACTATCAGAGGAAATGTTATTGTCCAATAAATGACTTAGCAGACATGCACTCTTCGTGTCTGCTATTTCTAACTCGCAATTAAAATTAAAATTTATTTAGGGCTGATATTAATTAGGGAATAACACCACCCAAATATACATATATGAACCAATGTTGTTTCATAGCAACAGTTCCAATTTACGGTAATTGATTTGTACATTATGTGTTTCTGAAGACACATTTTAGATGGCAAATAAGAAAAGAAGAAAAACTAGCACTGCTCTGTGATCTCATAATCTATTATTAATATAAAATGTTCATTTTACAAATTCAAGTGGAGTAGCCTAATCACAGATGCACGTAGTGTAGCCTGAATTCCAAATTTCTCTGTAATATAAATAGTACAAACGGAATAAAAGAATAATAGAATTGGAAGGGATCTTGGAGTTTTTCTAGTCCAGTGATGACGAACCTATGGCACGCGTTCCACAGGCTGCACCCAGAGCCATATATGAGGGCACCCAAGGCATTGCCCCATATATTAGCTCCAGTGTGCAAGCCTGCACTGGCCAGCTGATTTTCAGTCTTCTTTTCAGCTGTTTTCGCTCTTCCCAGGCTTCCGGGAAACCTCCCAAGGCCTGGGGATGGCAAAAAATGGCCCAACAGGCCAACTGGAAGTTCAGAAGTGAACTTACAGTTGGCCCATTGGCCCATTTTTCACCATCCCAAGGGTTTAGGAAGCTTTCATGAACTCTGGGAGAGCAAAAAACACCCAAATGGGCCTAGCGAAAGTCCGGAGGCATCAGTGAGGCCTGGGTGCATATGTGTGGGTCAGCATGGAAGGGGTGTTGTGCTCATGCAGGGGGAGGACATTGCATTATTTTTGTAAGCCGCCCTGAGTCCTACGGGATTGGGTGGCATAGAAGTCAAATCAATTCAATTCAATTCAATTATTGGTGTAGGGCAAAAAAGGTTTGACATCATTGTTCCAGTCCAACCCCCAGCTCAGGCAGGAAACCTTATTCTAATCCAGACAAATGGTTGTACAACCTTTTCTTTACAATCCCCACAACTTCTGGAGGCAAGTCATCTCACTGACTAATTGTCAGGAAATTTCTCCTTATTTCTAGGTTGCTTTTCTCCTTGATTAGTTTCCACCCATTGCTTCTTGTCCTGCCTTCAAGTGCTTTGGAGAATAGATTGACTCCACCTTCTTTGTGGCAGCCTCTTAAGTATTGGAACATCTATCATGTCACATCTAGTCCTTCTTTTCACTAGATGAGACATCACCCAATTCCAGCAACCATTCTTCCTATGTTTTAGCCTCCAGTCCACCCTTAATCATTGTTGTTCTTCTCTGTGTTCTTTTTTAGAGTCTCAAGATCATTTTTTTTTGTATTGTGTCGACCACAATTGGATGCAGTATTCCAAATGTGGTCTTGCCAAAGCATGATAAAGTGGTACTAACTCTTCGTGCGATCTTTAGTTATTTGCTTATTTTTGTCAACCACTTATTATTTACTACACGAGTATAAACATGAATTGAATACATGCAATGTAGACGAATAAAAATAAAGGGGGGGGGGTTGCGCGCATGCGCAAGAGCAGCATGAAGGGAAGGGGTGTGAGCATGTGTGTGCATGCGTGCTAGCGCAAGCACACACACACACATACACTTTTGGCACATGAACCAAAAAAGGTTCACCATCACTGCCCTAGGCCAACTGAAATAGATAATCACCCATAGGCAACCTCACATTTATTTATTTGTTTGTTTTTATTTGTTTGTTTTTTCACGTACATATTGGTGGTATACAGAGCTATAATAATATTATATACCTGATTCTAGTAAAAGAGAAACATTTGGACAGGGGATTATTAGCTACTACATGAATTGAATACATGAAATGTATACGAATAAAAATAAATGGCGGCCTTGCCATTCAACTCATTGGTCAGATGTTTCCCAAACTTTTCCAAAAATTTTACAATTTTAGGGACTATTACAGTGCTAGATATTTTTGTCATTTACTGGGTGAGGGGAATTAATATACATTAAGAGGGCAACTGTTGAAGACACTAGCCAAATATAGTAGTAAAGGAGAGGACCGAAATGAGGAGGGAAAATATTTCATCTTTCTTTACGATGTTTTACCTATAGAAATAAATTTACATTGCTTTTTAAAACTCTGGAGATTCTCAGTCATGGTTGTCCCAAAGGTGCTTTTTCAAAAGGCAATTAGATTTTCTTTTTCTTTGAAGACATTTTGCTTCTCATTCAAGAATCTTCTTCAGTTCTGAAGGAAGGTTCAGTTTATTTATATGCTCTCAATTTTCACAAAGAATATTGAATAATGAATGCTAATCTTAACATTATTTTTAAAGTAAGATAAAACAATTTTTTTTAAAATAATGATTTACCAAACTGAGCTGAAGACCACATGACTTATCCATTAAATTGACCAGCCCCTGTAATGATAAACAATTTAAGAAAATGAATGCGTTAGTGCTAATAATATTGTTTCCATTTTTTAAGAATAGTTTCTTTATTTTACACAATCCTGATGCGGCTCTCAATGAAAGCTGGCTACCAAGACTGGAAATAAATCTGATTTCGAAAATAACTGAGGGGGTTTGTTAATGGATTAGTATATGTAGAAAGGATGAGGCATTGCTTTATTTAGTTCCCGCCTATTAATTATTGCCTCCTGCGTTCTGGTCAAATTTGGGAAATGGGTATTTATTAAATCAATATGTAATTTTGTCTAAGTCTGTTGAATCTGCTGTGGAAGCTGCCCCTAAGAATTTATTATTTGTGTGTTTGTTTAATTACTATATAGTCCATTCAGAAAGTTCTAATCAAGGAATATCATATACAGTACAGTGATCCCTCGAGTTTCGCGATCTCGATCTTCGCGAAACGCTATATCGCGATTTTTCCACCCGGAAGTAAAAAACACCATCTGCGCATGCGCGCCCTTTTTTTCTCTATGGCCACGCATGCGTAGATGGTGGAGTTTGCGTTCCCCGCCGGGCAGATCAGCTGCTGGGCGGCTTCCCTGGGTCTTCCCCCTCTTGCTGGCGGGAGGGCGAGCGGCGGGCATCAGCGAGGAGCCGGGGTTTCCCCTTTGCGTGGGTGGCCGGTAAGACCCCAGCGCCGCTTCCCAGCTGAGTCCTGAAGCCAAACGCGGAAGTTCGCCTTTGACGTTTGGCTTCAGGACTCAGTTGGGAAGCCGCGCGGCTGTTTTAAAACGTCGCCGCCAGCATGGGGGGCTTGTCAGCAGCCCCCCAACCCCCAACCCGGGTTTGGGGGGCTGCTAGGAAGCCCCCCATGCTGGCGGCGACGTTTTAAAACAGCCGCGCGGCTTCCCAACTGAGTCCTGAAGCCAAACGTCAAAGGCGCACTTCCGTGTTTGGCTTCGGGACTCAGTTTGGAAGCCGCGCGGCTGTTTTAAAACGTTGCCGCCGGCATGGGGGGCTTGCCAGCAGCCCCCCAAACCCTTGTTGGGGGTTGGGGGCTGCTAGGAAGCCCCCATGCTGGCGGCGACGTTTTAAAACAGCCGCGCGGCTTCCCAACTGAGTCCTGAAGCCAAACGTCAAAGGCGCACTTCCGCGTTTGTCTTCGGGACTCAGTTTGGAAGCCGCGCGGCTGTTTTAAAACGTCGCCGCCGGCATGGGGGGCTTGCCAGCAGCCCCCCAAACTCTTGTTGGGGGTTGGGGGGCTGCTGGCAAGCCCCCCATGCTGGCGGCGACATTTTAAAACAGCCGCACGGCTTCCAAACTGAGTCCTGAAGCCAAACGTCAAAGGCGCACTTCCGCGTTTGGCTTCGGGACTCAGTTTGGAAGCCGCGCGGCTATTTTAAAACGTCGCCGCCAGCATGGGGGGCTTGCCAGCAGCCCCCCAAACCCTTGTTGGGGGTTGGGGGACTGCTAGGAAGCCCCCCATGCTGGCGGCGACGTTTCAAAACAGCCGCGTGGCTTCCAAACTGAGTCCTGAAGCCAAACGTCAAAGGCGCACTTCTGCGTTTGGCTTCGGGACTCAGTTTGGAAGCCGCGTGGCTGTTTTAAAACATCGCCGCCAGCATGGGGGGCTTGCCAGCAGCCCCCCAAACCCTTGTTGGGGGTTGGGGGGCTGCTAGGAAGCCCCCCCATGCTGGCGGCGACATTTTAAAACAGCCGCGCGGCTTCCAAACTGAGTCCTGAAGCCGCGCGGCTGTTTTAAAACGTCGCCGCCAGCATGGGGGGCTTACCAGCAGCCCCCCGAACCCGGGTGGCCGGGCGAGCAGCGAACGAACGGCGGGTGGTCGAGCGAAGGGCGGGCGAACGGCGGGCGAGCGGCGAACGGCGGGCGAGCGGGTGCTGGAGGGGCGGGAGCAGCCGACATCCAAAGCAATGTGTCGGCTTCCTCACTTTCGTCGCTCCCCACCTCCACCATCTGCGCATGCGCGGCCATTAAAAAAAAAAGATCGCACATGCACAGATGGTGTTTTTACTTCCGGAACCCTACATCGCGAAAAATCAATTATCGCGAGGGGTCCTGGAACAGAACCCTCGCGATAATTGAGGGATCACTGTATTCCAATCGACCAATTCCTAAAAGTCAGTTTTAGAATAGTATAGACCCTAGATTCTATACTATTCTAAACTATACCACTAGGAATTGGTTCTCGAGCTGCGGGTCAGGACCGTTTGTGGTTTGAACATTCGTTTCAAAGGGGCCACCTAACATCATGGTAAAAGACAAATAGAACTAAAGCTTCTATTCTGGGGCCTTGGAACATATTTTTACAATCCGACCTAACAGGCATTTACACTGTGGGTGTCCCTCTGACCTTCCTGCCAATCAGCTTAAAGTTCTGTTGGGAGAATTGGTGCTAGACTTATGGTTGGGGGTCACCACAACATGAGGAACTGTCTTAAGGGGTCGTGGCATTAGAAAGGTTGAGAACCACTATAGAATAACAGAGTTGGAAGGGTCCTTAGAGATCTTCTAGTCCAACCCCCTGCTTAGGCAGGAAACCCTACACTACTTCAGACAGATGGTTATCCAATATCTTCTTAAAAACATCCAGCATTGAAGCATTCACAACATCTGGTGGCAAGCTGTTCCATGGATTAATTGTTCTAACTTTCAGGAAGTTTCTCCTTTAGCATAGTTAAATAGGCTGGTTACCTTCAACTTAACTATTGAAGACTGCATTAAAAAATTGTTTCCTTGCCTTTTGAAATGCCAAAGGAAAAGCAGCCAAATAAATATCTAACCTGCTCCATGAGGTCAGATCATCCAAAAGAAAGCTTGAAGACAGCAAAAGCCCTGTTCAGATTTTTATTTTCTATACAAGTAGTCCTCAACTTACAACAGTTCGCATTAAAAATGTGACTTATGACCATTAGTCACACATGACCATTGTAGCATGCATATGCTCATGTTATTTACATTCAGCAACTAACAATGTTAGTTGGCAACTAACTTGGCAACTAACTCACATTTGTGACCGTTGCAGTGTCCTGGAGTCACGTGATCTCTTTTTGTGACCTTCTGACAAGCAAAGTCAATGGGGAAGTCAGATTCACTTAACAACCATGTTACTAATTTTACATCTCTACTGATTCACTTAACAAATCTGGCAAAACAGTTGTAAAATGGGGCAAAGCTCACTTAACGAATTTCTCACTTAACAACACAAATTTTGGGCTCATTTGTTGTCCTAAGTTGAAGATCACCTGTAACAACTTTTGGACTGGATGTTAATTTCTAACTACATGCATGTTACATAATTAGATTTTCTTTACATCTGCACTATTTTAAAAAACATATCCCTATGTTTCTAGTTCAACCAGCTTGTACATTTCTAATACTCACAAAAATATCCCCTTGCTGAAGAGTTCTTATCTTTAGCAGCCAGAAAACTAAGGAAGCTACCTGCATTGAAAAAAAAAGGGTGTTAAATGGAACATTTTTCCCTATTATAGTTTGCAGCCTTATTTTCTATACTTATAGCTCTTTATTTTAGGTATATGCACATGCAAGGATTTTCAATCACTATAACCATATATAAAAGTCAATTGATAAATCTCTGGTGATTTTGCTTTTAGTAACAGGAGACCATTGTCTTACTGTAACTTCCCAGCTTTCCTAACATTATCATTAAATATTGTCTGTTGTGTCTTAACTTTTTCCACCACAAGATAACAAACTATGATTGCCGAACATCCTAGTAACATTAAGGGGCATACATAAGCCCATGTTACACCAACACTCCGCAATCTGCATCGGTTGCCGATCAGTTTCCGGTCACAATTCAAAGTGTTGGTTATGACCTATAAAGCCCTCAACTTGGCATTGTTGTGGGTTCTACCAGTTTCTTAACCAGGAGTAAATTTATAAACCAGGAGTAAGTTTATACTCACTGGAGAAGAGCTTAATGCTGGGAAAGATTGAGGGCAAAAGAAGAAGGGAACTGTGGAGAATGAGGTGGATGGATGGAGTCCCTGAAGCAGTCGGCATGAGCTTAAATGGACTCCAGAGGATGGCTTGGAGGAATGTTGTCCATGGGGTCACAATGGGTCGGACACGACTTCACAACTAACAACAACAACAAGTGACCTTCTGAAAGGGCATGAAGACCTGGTTTTGCCGGCAGGCCTGGGGGCAATGAATATTTACATCTGTCATTGCCGAATCGTATTGAATGGTATGTTTGTGTCTTCATTGAATTGTTTGAGTTGTGAGTTTTATAACAAGGGTTTATTGTTTTAATATTTATATTTGACTTCTTTATTATTGTAATTTGTATTTTTTTATATTGTTGTAAGCCATCCTGGGTCCTTTGGGACTGGGCGGCATAGAAATTGAATAAATAAATAAATTTATAATTTTATTTTATTTATTTATTTATTTATTTATTTATTTATTGCATTGTATGCCGCCCCTCTCCGTGGACTCGGGGTGGCTAACAACAGTGGTAAAAACAGCATGTGACAAACATAGTTTATACAAAAATAGGGCAGATTCTTATTTTATTGCTGACTATCTCCAGATAGCAGGCAGATTTAATTAACAGAGGCAATCTTAGCCATATGGGCTAGGAAACATTTTATAAACAAGTAAGTTGTAGAAACCATGGCAATGGGGTAGGTGCAGGGGTGGGCATAGGGGTAAATAGGAAATTGGAGATCTGCGCATGCGTTACTCTAGCTAAACGCTCCGAAAGAAAGCTCCCATATGTGGAGAAGGAAAAGTAAAAATTAACCCTCAACAACCCTCTCTAGCTTGGTGAAAGCGGATTGAGAGGAGAGCAAACTGAACAAGCTGTCGAAAAACTTCATTAGAAGGAGTTAAAAGTAACTTTTTTTAACGTGTTTGCGTGAAGAAGCGAGAACAAAGGGAAGATGGCGTCTACTGAGGAGTTGGAGGGAAAGATGGATTCATTGCTTAAAGGTTTTGCTGACATGGGCAAGCTGCTCCAAGATATGAAAAAGGATTTATCTGCACTGGGAACTGGAATGGCAGAATTGAAACAACAATCCAAAACACAAGATCAAAGAATTGGAAAGCTGGAGGTGGGAAAATCTCGCCAGGAACTTCGCATCATAAATCTCGAAGACAGACAGCGTCGAGCTAATCTTCGCTTGAGAGGTTTCCCCAAAGATTTTGGGGGGGGGGGGGTAAACAACTCATTCAAGAAATTCTTCAGTGGTTCATTGAGAACAAAGTTAAATGTGAGTTGCAAGAATTTGAAAGAGCGCATTGGGCTTTTGGACCTCGTAAAGGAGACTCAAAGGACATTGTTATTAGATTTGCTTCAGAAAGAAGAGCTGCAGAAATTTTTAAAGAGTTGAAGCAGATTTTAAACTTACGTTATAAAGCTTTTCCAATACGCGTTTTAAAAGATTTGTCTGCTGAGACCCTCAAGATGAGAAATCAGATGAGAGAGGTATCTTCCCAGCTGTATGAAAATGGAATTAAATTTTCCTGGCGCTATCCTGCCACAATAATTGTGTTTAAAGATACCAAGTTTTTCCAGGCGAGATCATTAGAAGAAGGAAGAAAGCTGCTTTTCCAATTGGGATTAAATCCAGAGGGAGCAACCCAGAGCCAGGCATCGGTGGACCGGCCAGACGCAGCAGCAGAAGAGTTGTCTCTCCAACCGTTTCGCAAGGCAGAGCAAAGTAAAGAGGAGAAGATTGCCGCACTTCAAAGAGAGTTGGCTTCGCTTCAAACGGAGAAGAAAGACGAGCCAAGAGTCACTCGACAGAAGAAAAAAATAATAAACTGAACTGAGTTGACTTGCTAACATGGTATTAAGTTTTTCAACTCATTAATCTTTTTTCTGTACTTCTTTTTGGTTGTTCACGCTAGTTAACAAGGGGAGAGGAGGGAAGGAGGGGGGAATCTTTTATTATGTTGCAAAATGGGGAAGAAGGGAGGGCTTTCTGAGGAAACGCAGATCCAGGAGTGCCTCTTAGTAACGGAAGGTTATTTCGTTGCCTTCCCCTGGGGGGGGAGGTCAGGTTAGAGGCACCAGGGTGGGGATTCATTGTAATAAAAAAACAATTTTCCGGTAGGCTCTGTTTTGTTGGAAGGGGAAATGCATTTAGATTATGTAAATGGGTGATTTAGGTATCTTATCTCTCAATGTAAATGGTCTTTCATCACAGAAAAAGCAATGTAGAATCATGAAGCTGGCTAAGGACAGTAAGGCAGATGTTTTATTTTTATCAGAAACTCATAAGGGAAGGGAAAAAACAGACAGATTAGTTACAAATACTGAGTGGGAAAAAGTTTATGAGTCGAGAAGAACGAACAAAGCAAAAGGAGTCGCCATATTGGTTCATAGAAGAGTGCATTTTCAGTTAAGTAATATTAAGAGGGACAATGATGGCAGAATGTTATTTATTAAGGGGAAAATAAGAAACAAGTTAGTAACTTTAGCGGTCATTTATGCCCCTAACGTAAATGCAAAACAATTTATAATAAATGTAAAACGGAAATTAGATAATTTTGCGGAAGGTATAGTGATTTTAGCAGGCGATTTTAATTTGGAATTAACAACAGGGAAGGGGGAAAAGAAAAAGTTACATTTAAATAAAATTAGTATGATGGACCTTCATCAAAACGTAGCCAATAGAGATACTTTTTATTCTGCAAGACATAATAAATTTAGTTGTATAGATTATATGTTAATTAATAAAACAGATAAGGTAAAGTTTAAGAAAGCGGAAGTGAAAGCTATCTGGCTATCAGATCACGCTCCTTTGTTGGCTGTGTTAGAGATAGAGGTTTGTAGTAAACAAAGAATTTGGAGGTACAACCCCATCGTCTCAGCAAATGAGGAGTGTAGAATTAAATTACAAAGGGAACGTAATGGATTCTTTTGTATTAATGCAACAGGTGAGATTAAAGAAACAATAGTTTGGGATACACATAAAGCAGTGATGAGGGGTAATTGCATTAGTAAGGAAGCTTTCCTTAGGAAATCCTGGGATGTTAAGAGGAATAACTTATTAAAAGAGATAGATTTAATCCAAGAAACCTTAAAAATTACAAGAAATAGAGAATGGAATTTATTATTATCATTTAAGAAAAAGAAATTACAATTACTTGATGAGGAAAGATGGAATAAAATGAAGATGATTATGAAACATAGAATTAGAAGTTGGAGCAATAAATCAATGAAGCAAATGGTACACTATTTGAAAAAGAGAAAAGAGAAATCTTATATTTTTTGCTTTAAAAGATAAGGATGGTGTAATAAAACGTAGTAATGTAGAAATGGAAAAAATAATGAGAGATTTTTATGGGGAATTATATAAAAAAGAGTATGTTGTTTCACAAACCTCAGAGGTTAAAAAGGAACTAAAGGAAGAGGATAGTCAAATGTTAAATGCAAAAATTACAAGTGAGGAGATATCTAGAGTTATTAAGGGATTGAAACCTGCTAAAGCTCCAGGTCCAGATGGTTTTACTGCTGAATATTATAAAGTATATATGAATGAATTATTACCGCATATGGAGAAATTGTTTAATAATGTAATGGAGACTTTTGAAACTCCACAGGCGTGGAAAATGTCAGAAATTATAACGGTCCCAAAACCAGATCATGATTTAATGGATCCTAGTTCCTATCGCCCCATTAGCCTGTTAAATCAGGACTACAAGATATTTATGAAAATATTGGCAAATAGGGTGGAGAATATATTACCAAAAATAATTGGAGAAGATCAATACGGATTTGTGAAAGGAAGGAAAATTTATGAACCAATAAGAAACGTGATCAATGTTTTACACCATGCTACCAGTACTAAAAGGAAATTCAGCATTTTAAAATTAGATGTTTATAAGGCTTTTGACAAAGTTAACCATGACTACCTATTTCAATTATGTAAAGATTTAAATATGGGAAACATATTCTGTAGAGTTATAGAAACAATATATAAGGACAACCTGGCTCAAATTAGAGTAAATGGCAATAGAACAGAAATGGTTAAAATTCAGAATGGAACTAAACAGGGTTGCCCACTATCCCCAATGCTATTTGCATTAGCAATAGAGACCTTAGCAAACAAAATTAGAAATGATAAGGAATGGAGAGGCTACCAAATAGGGGAACTTGAATTGAAATTAAACTTATTTGCAGATGATGCTATAGTGATGTCTGAAACCCCATTCGAAATGATGAAAAGAATAATGATACTACTTCAGGAATTTAAAGATCAATCTGGTCTTAAGGTTAATATAGAAAAATCAGAGATAATATGTTTAAATACTGGCCCTAAAGAGCAAATTGAGATCCAAAAAAATTCAGGATTGAAATTAGGTTGTAAAAAAATGAAATATTTGGGAATTTGGTTATTTAAGAATCCAACAAAAATAATAACGGCTAATTATAACTTAATATGGAAAAAAATCCAGAAGCAGATCAAAAATTGGAAGGGTAAAAAATTAGGAAGAATGGCTAAGATTAGGGCCCTTAAGATGATGATAATACCAAAAATGATGTATTTGTTTCAGGTTTTACCGGGTAGTTTTCCAGAGGCAAAATTAAGAGAATGGGACAATAGACTAAATTTTTGGATTGAAGGAGATAAAAAATCCAGAATTAGGAAGCATTGGCAGTTTGCACAAGAGAAAGAGGGAGGCTGGGGCAGCCCATGTCTAGTATTATATAGAAATGCATTTCAAATGGAAAGGTTAATCGAGCTACAGTTATGGGGGGAAAAGAAATGGGTAGAATTAGAAAAAGAAATTAATAATATAAATAATAAAGAACTACTATTTAAAAATTGGAGTAGAATTGAAACCAGTACCTTAAGTGATCCTTTTAAAGCATGTTTAGAAATATGGCTTAAATGGCAGAGGACAAGTGGAATAAAGGTATCCAAGCTATCAACGTTACATGTATTGAATATAGGGGATGATGCTAATCTAAGTAAAATTATTAAAATACTAAATAGTAAAGGGGTAACGAGAATTGAACAATTATATGAGAAAGATGGAAGAGTTAGTAGAACTAGATTGGAATGGTGGATCGGTAAACAGAAATGGTTGCAGATTAATGCAATATGTACATATTTAAATAAAAGTGAGAATAAAGAAGCCTTCTTACGAGAAGGAAATAGTTTAGAAAAAATAATAAGTGAAAAGATAAACGAAAGTAAAGCACAAGCCGGTAATATATATAGAATGTTATTGCAGAGGGAAGAAGAAGTAGCTAAAAGTTTAATAAGATGTTGGCAGGATGATTTACAAATAGATGAAAGAGAAATGAAAGAAACAATAGAAAATATATACAAGATTAAAAATACGAGAGTTAAAGAGATGAGAAGAAAAATCTTACATAAGTGGTATTATACACCTGTACAAATTGCACACTTCCAGGGGAAAGAGAAGGGCAAATGTTGGCATGGGTGCCAGAAAAAAGGAATTTTTATGCATATGATCTGGGAGTGTGCAGAAATACAGAAATTCTGGAATGTAGTCCAGAATGAAATTAATAAAATGTTAAACATTAACTGGATTATTACAAAAGAAATAGCAATCTTAATTAAATATAGGGAATTAGGAGATTCTAAGGAAATTAAAACTGCAGCATTGGAAAGTGCTCAAGCGGTGATAGTATTAGGATGGAAAGATTCTACAAAATGGACAGTACAAAATTGGTACGGGTATATGGTGGATCACATACATTTTGAAATTATGGAAATAAGATTAAATAATTTTGATGAGAATAAACTAGAGAAGCTGATGGTGTGATGGAACAAGGTAAAAGATTATATGTTAAGTAGAATCTGTGATGTAAATACTAAAAATAAATTACAATCACTCTTTTAGTAAAAATTCGTTCAAGATAGAGCCAAGGATTAATAGATAGATAAACAAGCAAAATTTCTTTGAATCCTCTTGTAGGGGTGGTGGGGGTGACGGGGTGTGTGTGTTGTTTGGTGATGGGCACATGCACTGTGCACTGTTATATGTTTGTTTTATGTAAACCTAAAAAACCAATAAAAATTATTTTTTTTTAAAAAAAATAGGAAATTGGAACATTGTAGAATTATACAGCATAGGCTTCTACATAATTGTCTACAGAGGGTAATGTAACAGGCAGGGGCATCAAGAAATTGCTATCTAGTGGTTCTTGCATCTGACTTTGGGACACCAGAAAAGCCTGGTCAGTTTCACTTTTTGTAATGTGTTGTCTGTATTTTTCTTCTCTTATAGATATATGGAGCTCAGAAGAGCTATTAGAGAATCCTAATCCTGTGATGTGATCCCTCACAATCCCCCAAGAATATACTGGCAACATTTTTTTTTTTAAAAAAACCCCGACATAGATTTGAAAAATAAGATCAATGTCAGAATCTGCCAGGATTGTGTCTGTTTAAACCACAAAAAATCAGCACTCAAAATGAGCAATCTAAAACTGGAAATATCCTTTTAATAAGGATGTGTTTATTCCTGCATGATCTGCAAATTAATTGCATGAAGGAATTAAACCCAGCCAGACACCAAAGCACATGCCCTAATCTCCCTTATGGAATCTCGGTGTGATTACTAAGCATCGGAACTCTGAATTTCATGGAAACTAGATCTCAAATGCGGTTGAGCTTTTACTGAAAAATAGTATTTAGAGTAGAATAGAGTAGAACAGAACAGAACCTTGGCAGTCTTGTAGTCCAGAGGTAGGCAAAGTAGGCTCTTCTATGAGTTGTGGACTTCAACTCTCAGAATCATGCTAGCTCAGGAATTCTGGGAGTTGATTGATTGATTGATTGATTGATTGATTGAATTTGTATGCCGCTCCTCTCCGTAGACTCGGGGCGGCTAACAACAGTAATAAAAAACATCATATAAATCCAATACTAAAACAACTAAAAAACCCTTATTGTAAAACCAAACATCCCTACAAACAAACATAGCATGCATAAATTGTAAAGGCCTAGGGGGAAAGAATATCTCAGTTCCCCCATGCCTGACGGCAGAGGTGGGTTTTAAGGAGCTTACGAAAGGCGAAGAGGGTGGGGGCAATTCTAATCTCCGGGGGGAGTTGGTTCCAGAGGGCCGGGGCCGCCACAGAGAAGGCTTTTCCCCTGGGCCCCGCCAAACGACATTGTTTTGTTGACGGGACCCGGAGAAGGCCCACTCTGTGGGACCTAACCGGTCGCTGGGATTCATGCGGCAGAAGGCGGTCTCGTAGATACCCTGGTCCTGTGCCATGAAGGGCTTTATAGTTGAAGTCCACACATTATAGAAGAGCCAACTTTGCCTACCCCTGTTCTAGTCCAACCCCCTGCTTAGGCAGGAAACCCTCTATCACTTCAGAAAAATGGTTGTGCAAATGGTAGGTTGCTACCGGTACGATAGGGCAAGGTGCACCAGTAGTGGCCTCCAGATTGTGCAATTTTTGTGTGGCCACTATCAATGCACTGTCCCCTACCAGTAACGGCATTCAGTTTTCTGTCAGGTGTTCTTGTTCCCAGTTGTTGCTGTTGTTAAGGAATTAAAATTATGTTCAAGGCAACTTCTGAATCACCTCAGTTCTTATGCCCACCGCCCCACACAAGACAGCACTTTTTTGTGCGCTCCATGACAATTGTCTACTACTTACAAATACAGGTGCAAAATAATCCCACACAATATACAAAATATGACCGTATGTTTGGTGAGACAGATATTGGTAATGGACACTTTGGTATGGTCATTGCTTTCTTCCTTAGACAGGAGGTGTTGGGAAGAATGGTGAACTATGTACTTAGAAAAGAAAAACAACAATAATTATATTCTGGTCTGGTTATATCACAGTCGGCACAGACCCAAATCATTATTTGGAAACTTGATGTACCACACACTCTATACTTGCATCCTTTACCGACAACAGTGTAGTTCTCTCAATGCGGCCCATTAATGGGTACAGGATATTCCTCCATATTACCAGAAACCATGGCCCTTCTTCCATAATTAGAGGATATACAAAATTAGGGGTACAGGGAGAAGGCATATAATTAAATTAACAGGAAATGAGGTAAATTGTTCACATCTAATAAAATCATCCCTATTGATTTCTGTTTTACCAGGATAACTGGTATTTTGAATCAAATTATTAAGCAAATTTGCCCTGTTTCAATACCAACTTCTGACAAACTTTCTTAAAAAAAAAATTTCTGGCGTCCAATGGAAAAATGAATATTCCAATATGTTTTCTTTTAGAACAGGCTTCCCTGGATACAACGCCAAGGAATGCGGCACTGATACAAGTGTCAGGTAGGATGTGCGTCTCGTGGTGGGGCGCAATTTGAGGACTATTTACATTCACAGCGGAGAGTTGGGAGGGCGAAATGTTTTCTTCTTCCTAGAGAGAGTGTAACATAAAATAATTGAGAATTGCTGATCTAATCAGGGAGACATTGATTTTGCAAGTCTGATTGAGCTCCTCCTGAATGTCATTTCATTTTGGATTTAAAAAAATGCTTCATCAGATTTTGCCTAGTTAATGACTCCTGAATAACTGGGTCAAGATCTTCATTTTAATGTTCTCCTATTTTATTTGGCCTGCTTTAAGGCGAGCAATGCTCTATTCCTTTCAGCAAGGAAGGGATGGGGAAGTTTTATTGTCGGAAGAGAAAAGCTTTTGATAGGATTGTGTCAATGGAAAAACCGGACTTTGTCATATCCAGGGGGCCCAGGGAGAAGGTGTTCCCTTTTTATTTCAGTCGTAACAAGAGTTTATTAATGAACATGAAAAAGGATAGATAGAATTATATTAAAATTTTGATGTCGCAAGTAAAGCATCGTGTAAGCCAAACTTCCGCAATCAAGTAGACATATACAGAAGTAGTGGTTGTAAATGATTTTGCTATTGGTTTGTGCACACGCTTGCATTCATGTGCAACACTTCTGAGCATGCGCAGAAGCGTCTCGGCCAAGAGGGCTGAGCCTCCTGCCATCGCTACCAGTTCTAAGAACCAGTCCAAAGTGGGAGCAACCACCCGCTGATATACAGTAATGTAACGGGAAAAACGGAATGGCATTCTCTCATGTCCTATGCAGACAGTGAGCGGCAAACATTAATACAGTGGTACCTCTACTTATGAACTTAATTCATTCTGTGACCAGGTTCTTAAGTAGAAACGTTTGTAAGAAGCAATTTTTCCAATAGAAATCAATGTAAAAGCAAATAATGTGTGCGATTAGGGAAAGCACAGGGAGGGTGGAGGACCTGTTTCCTCCCAGGAGATTCCTAGAAAGGCCCCACATGAGGCTTCTCCCCACCTTTTCTGGCCCTGTTTCCTCCCAGGAGGCTCGGGTTTGTAAGTAGAAAATGGTTCTTGAGAAGAGGCAAAAGAATCTTGAATACCCAGTTCTTATCTAGAAAAGTTTGTAAGTAGAGGCGTTTTTAGGTAGAGGTACCACTGTATATTAATTTTTTGATTGTAATAATGGAAGGCAAGTCTATAAAAAACACTTTCTATGCCGGTTTACATCAATAGTATCAGCCAAATCTGCCTCTCAAGTGTTCTTCATACGTATCTTCCTTTTTTTCAAGTAGAATATTATTTCCTCTTAACTTTCAAAAGTGTGAATGCTTCTTATTTATCCACTGCAAAGAGCTACTACAGAATGGAAGTCAATACTGCTGTCCAATAACCAAGGCACGTTGTTTATGTCTTGCGTCAAGCTGAGCCATATTTAGATTGTAACCAGGAAAAGGATATGGTTTTTTGCTGAGGCCTCATTACACCAATTAACATTTTGCCAGGCAGTGGGGGGGAAAAATTGCCTTATATCAAATCAGTTATGTTCGGGTTGGTGAACCTATGGCACGTGTGCGACAGATGGCACTCAGAGCCATATCTGAGGACATACAAAGCCTACGGAGTCTACAGAGAAGGGCGACATAGAAATCCAAACAAAGAAATAAATAAATTGCCCTAAGTCAATTCCAGCACATATGTGCACGCTGGCCAGCTGATTTTCTCCCTTCCAGAGGGTGGGAATAAGCCATTTTCGCCCTCCCCAGGCTTCAGGAAAGCCTCCGGAGCCTGTGGATGGTGAAAAACAAGTCTGATGGGCCTACTGGAAGTTCATTGGGCTTGTTTTATTTATTTAATTATTTATTCGATTTTTCTGCCGCCCTTCTCCTTAGACTCAGGGCGGCTTACAACATGTTAGCAATAGCACTTTTTTAACAGAGCTAGGCTATTGCCCCCACAATCCGGGTCCTCATTTTACCCACCTCGGAAGGATGGAAGGCTGAGTCAATCTTGAGCCGATGATGAGGTTTGAACCGCTGACCTTCAGATCTACAAGTCAGCTTCAGTGGCCTGCAGTACAGCACTCTACCTGCTGCACCACCCCGGCTCATTTTTTTGCCAACATAGGCTCTGGAGGCTTTCCTGAAGCCTGAAGGGGGGCCAAAAAAATGCTCCAATGGGCCAACTGGAAGTCCAGAGGATTCAGTAAGGCCTGCAAACATGCATGGGGGACAGCACACAGGGGAGGTTGTGCACGCATGTGCAGGGATGGGTGGGCATTGCATTATGGATGTAAGCATGTGCACATGCTCTATTGCACACACACACATTGCCTTTTGACACCTGAGCTTAAAAAAACAATCACTGAGTTGCACCATCTGAGTACTGCCTATTTTAGTGGCGTCCTGCAGGCTCTTAGTCTTAGGCATAACTTTTTCTCATTACTGGTTACCTAATGCTACTGGGAGGGCCCTACTATATCGGGGTGTCAAACTTGATTTCATTGGAGGCCACATCAGGGTTGTTTGGCTTTGTGGGTTTAGGGTGGGCATGGCCAGCTTGATATCACTTGTAGGGGCACCTCTGGTGACCTGAGTGCTCTGCCGGTGAAAATGGGCTCCCGAACTCCGTTTTTGGCTGTGATGGCCTCCTGCAACCCTCTGTCAGAAAAATAGAAACTCGGGAGGACAGATGTTTCCAGGGAAGGTTTGCGGACCAGATCTAAGCACTCTGCAGGCCAGATCCGCCCCCCGGGCCTTGACTTTGACACCCCTGTTCTATATGCATCACAAATTCTTAGTTGTTCCATTGAATCACATTGCCGAATCCCTTGCGAAGGCACAGGGCCTGCCGGTTATCTCCGCAGTAAAAAGCAACGTCATTCCTACACATGGTCTTCCTGAACCAACAAAAGAACTGTCTGGCAAAATGAAGCTGATTATGATATTAATCAGCTATCTCCATCTTTTCAGGAGACAGCAAATAATATTCAATGAACATGACAATCGTTTGCTGTATGAAGACAAAGAGAATCCTTTACATAGCCTCCAACCCAGCAGATGAGCTCCAAGGAAAGTGATGGTGAACCTTTGTCCTCAGGTGCCAAAAGAGCCTATGTGCACACTATCATACATGTGCGAGTGCCCACACCCATAATTCAATGCCTGGAAAGGGCAAAAGCAGTTTCCCCCACCCCCTGGAGGCCAGAAGTGGCCTGTTTCCAACTTTTGGTGGGCCCAGTAGGCTTGTGTTTTGCCCTACCTGGGGTCCACAGGCTTTTCTGGAACTGAGGGAGGGTAAAAAGCCCTCCCCCATTCTACGGAGACTCTCTGGAAGACAAAAATGCCCTCTCAGAGCCTCTGTGCGAGCCTAAAATCAGTTGGCCGGCACACACATGCAGGTTGGAGATGAGCTAGGGAAATGGCTTGCGTGCCAGCTGATATGGTTCCACGTGCCACCTGTGGCACCTGTGCCATAGGTTCGCCAACACTGGACCAGAAAAAATGTCGACTCTGTAACTGCAGATCTCTGAATTTTAATTTAGAGAACATCTTCCAACAGTTTTAATCAGGGATGGGCTGCTGGGGGTTCACAGGCGTTCGGGAGAACTGTCAGGTAAGATTTTGTGCAGTTCGGAGAACCCCCAAATCCTACTCCTGGCTGGCTCAATCCAACCCACCCCCTCCCAGGAGTCCCCATGCGGCCCGTTTTGGATGCAGGAAAGTGAAGGCGTGTGCGGAGGCTCGAGGAGGGCAAAAAACAGGCCTACCAGAAGTTCGGGATGCTTTTCTCAAGCCTTCAGGAGGGCAAACACTGCTTCTGGACCCTGGAGAGGCAATTTTCGTCCCCCTGGAGGCTCGAGAAAAGCATCCAGAGGCAAGGGAGGGCAAAAGACACACACACACACACACACCATGCCACCATGATGTAAGAGGCCAACTAGTTCATTTGAGTGCAGATGTAGCTGTAACAAATGACTTCTACTGTCCAACTGGGAAGAACAATCATGTTATGTACCAGAAGGCCACCAGGGGCTGCTCTAGGAGCGGGAACAATAAGAGCTTGTGATTGGTTGAGGGGTTTTAGCCTGCCAGCTATATAAGCGAGCTGTCAACAAGAATTGCCTCAGTTCATGTTATGTGCATTAGCCAAGTTACTGTTGTGTTAACCGTTAAAGATTATACTTATCTATATGGGAGTCGCCTCAGTGACTGCGCCCATCCTGAAAGCTACATATACAGCAAATCTGCAAAGGGCTTTGGGAGACTTGATGTGAGGAAGAATTATGAAAGTGTTGTGACATGAGTTCTGCCCTTGCTTATGAGTATCATGACATTACATATAAGTATGAAAAGGGCAGACTTTGTGCTATGACATTGCTTCCATCATTTTGATAAAAGCGTTGGAGTCTGCCGAGGCCTCGGTTAGAAGGGGAAAATGTCACCCAGCAGAACTAATTGTTAAAAAAATATTGCTGTCCTCTTGGTGTGAGATGACAGTGTCTTCCTGGATCACGTTTTCTCAATTTCTGGTGATTGTCTTTGAATTTTCTTATCTAGATCTGAATGGATTAATTTTCTGTAATTAGCCCTCGATGATAAAAAGAAAAAGTGTAAATGAATATTTAACTAAAAAGCAAAAAGCTGCTCTGGATATTCAAACGGATTAAAACAACAGTACTAATATAGTTAACAACATATTGCAATGATGTCTACTAAAATATAGCCAACAACACCAAAATATTCCAGTACAGTACATTCAAAATAAAACTGCCCTTTTCAATACAAATCGGAAGACACATCATGTTATACACATGTATTAAATGGAAGCAGTTATTTTAATATCGTGTGAAATCTGAAAGGATGTATTGCTTTTGGACATATACATCAGAAAGGTAATAAACTCCTGAAGCTTAATCTTTAAGGGACTCTTTTGTGGGCTCGGTTGAAAATAATAATATAGTTACATAGTAACATATACAGTGATACCTCGTCTTACGAACTTAATTGATTCCGGGACGAGGTCTGTAAGGTGAAATGTTTGTAAGACGAAACAATGTATTCCATAGGAATCAATGGAAAAGCGATTAATGTGTGCAAGTCAAAAACTCACCCCTTTTGCCAGCCGAAGCACCCGTTTTTGCACTGCTGGGTTTCCCCTGAGGCTCCCCTCCATGGGAAACCCCACCTCCGGACTTCCATGTTTTTATGATGCTGCAGGGGAATCCCAGCAGCACAAAAACGGATGCTTCGCTGGCAACGGAAGTCCGGAGGTGGGGTTTCCCAGCGAGGGGAGCCTCAATGAAATTGCAGCAACACAAAAACACAGAAGTCCTCGAAACTCCACCTCCGGACTTCCGTGTTTTTGTGATGTTGCGATTTTGCTGAGGCTCCCCTTGCTGGGAAACCCCACCTACGGACTTCGGTTGCCAGCGAAGCACCCGTTTTTTATTTATTTATTGGATTTGTATGCCGCCCCTCTCTGTAGACTGAGATTCCCCTGCAGCATCGCAAAAACACGGAAGTCCGGAGGTGGTATTTCCCATGGAGGGGAGCCTCAGGGAAATCCCAGCAGCGCAAAAATGGGCGCTTCGCTGGCAACAGAAGTCTGGAGGCGGGGCATGCCAGTGGCGGCAGCTTGGGTTTGTAAGGTGAAAATAGTTTGGAGGAAGAGGCAAAAAATCTTAAACCCCGGGTATGTATCTCAAAAACTTTGTATGACGAGGGGTTTGTAAGATGAGGTATCACTGTACTATATTATATACAGTGAACCCTCGATCATCGCGAGGGTTCCGTTCCAGGACCCCAAGCGATGATCGATTTTTCCTGAAGTAGCGGTGCGGAAGTAAAAACACCATCTGCACATGCGCAGATGGTGTTTTTACTTCCACCGCCCTTCGCCCGCCCACCCCGTTGCTCGCGCCTGGGGTTTCCCCGCGCGCGCGCCGCCCGCCCACGCCATTGCTGGGGCCGCTTCCCAGCTGGGAAGCAAAGCTGGGGTCCCCGCGCGCGCGCCCGCCCACGCTACGAGCGGCATTTCACCTTCCCTCCCAGGCAAAAAGATGCCGGCATTCTGGGCTGATGGGGTCGGACTTCCCAGGCGGAAGGCGTGCCCCTCTCCCCGCATCTTTTTGCCTGGGAGGGAAAGTGAAATGCCGCTCGTAGCAGCTGCTAGAGCCGCCGGCATTTCACTTTCCCTCCCAGGCAAAAAGATGCCGGGGAGAGGGGCACGCCTTCCGCCTGGGAAGTCCGGCCCCATCATCCCAGAATGCCGGCATCTTTTTGCCTGGGAGGGAAAGTGAAATGCCGGCGGCTCTAGCAGCTGCTACGAGCGGCATTTCACTTTCCCTCCCAGGCAAAAAGATGCCGGGGAGAGGGGCACGCCTTCCGCCTGGGAAGTCCGGCCCCATCAGCCCATAATGCCGGCATCTTTTTGCCTGGGAGGGAAAGTGAAATGCTGCTTGTAGCAGCTGCTAGAGCCGCCGGCATTTCACTTTCACTTCCACCCCCTAGCCAAACGGCTTTTTTCGTGTTTAGCGCTCGAACGCCATGCTAAACAGGAAAAAAGCCGTTTGGCTAGGGGGTGGATTCTTGCTTCTTAACTGGGAGCAGTTGCCCCCTCTCCCAAAGCGATGTTCCAAAGCGGTCTCCGGGAAGCGACTGAGGGAAAGGCAGTTGTCTGCTTTTCCTTCAGCTGGAAAGAGGAGGCAAATGCCCTGCCTTCCCCCAGCCGGTTAATCGAGCGCTTCAAGTTAACCGGCTGGGGGAGTAGCCCCCGCCCGGCTCCCTTCAGCCCCCCGGGGTCAAGCGGGCGGGGGGCGGCCGGGACCTCGCCTGTCTCCGCCGCCCGCATCGCCCCTCCGACGGGCCGGCCTCCCCCGCCCGCCTCTGCTGCAGCCACCGCCGCCTCCCCGACTGGCACAAAAGGGCCCCGCCCGCCCCGCCCCAAAGTTTACCTTGCGGCGGGATTCAAAGTGCTGGGGTGGGGGGTGTCACTTCGCCGCTCGTGTCCTGGCTAAACCGGGCGGCAGGAGACAGGCTTTGAGTTTTTAGCTGTGGGGAGAGAAGTAGGACTTTCCTAACTCCCTCCCCCCGCAGCCAAAACTCAAAGCCTGTCTCTTTTTTTTCTTGCGGCGAGCCCAAGCCGTTCCCCTCTCGACCGCAGCCGAGCTTCCCTCGGCCCCCTTTGGCCCCGTCGCCTCCTCCCCGCCTGCCTTTCCTCGCCAAGCGCACGAAAAAAAAGAGAGAAGGCTTCTACCAGAAGCCGGGGACGGCGGGCAGGGGCATGAAGGATCTCTTGCGGGGGAAAAGCCGCTAGCCAGCTTTCGGAGCTCCTCCGCCATCACCCGCTTCTGGTAGAAGCCTTCTCTCTTTTTTTTCGTGCGCTTGGCGAGGAAAGGCAGGCGGGGAGGAGGCGACGGGGCCAAAGGGGGCCGAGGGAAGCTCGGCTGCGGTCGAGAGAGAAACGGCTTGGGCTCGCCGCAAGAAAAAAAAGAGACAGGCTTTTAGTTTTGGCTGCGGGGGGAGGGAATCCCGCCGCAAGGTAAGCTTCGGGGCGGGGCGGGCGGGGCCCTTTTGTGCCAGTCGGGGAGGCGGTGGCGGCTGCAGCAGAGGCGGGCGGGGGAGGCCGGCCCGCCGGAGGGGCGATGCGGGCGGCGGAGACAGGCGAGGTCCCGGCCGCCCCCCGCCCACTTGGCCCCAGACCGGTGCAGCAGGAAAGGGACGGAGAAGGCTCACTGGCAGCCCTTGCCCATCGCCGCGCCTTCGCTTCCCCCCCTCCCCCGCTGGATCCGGCAGCGTGCTGAGCGGAATTGCCGCGGACTGGAGGCAGTGAGGCAGACCGGCTCCGAGGCGAGCGGCCGGAGCTGCGCCCTCCTTCGCCCGCCAGGTGAGGCGAAGGCGAGGGGCGCGCGGCTGCAGCGAGGAGCCGAAGATCCGGGCGGGGAAGACCCAGGGAAGGTTCCTTCGTCTGCCTAGCAGCTGATCTGCTCGGCAGCGCAGCACCAGCGAGGAGCCGAAGATCTTCGGCTCCTCGCTGCTGCTGCGCTGCCGAGCAGATCAGCTGCTAGGCGGCCGCTCGAGAGCAAGAGGGGGAGAGATAGAGAAAGAGAGAGAAGGAAAGAAAGAGATGAGAGAGGGAGGAAGAGAGTGTGAGAGAGGAAGAAGCAACATAGAGAAAGAGGGGGAAGACCCAGGGAAGCCTCTGCCCGGCGGGGAAACTCCACCATCTACGCATGCGTGGAAGGGCACGCATGCGCAGATGGTGGAGTTTACTTCCGGGTTGAAAACTAGCGAAATAGCCCTTTCGCGATCCTTGAGGACGCGAAACTCGAGGGTTCACTGTAGTTACTTGTTCTATGACATTTTCACCTTGAGACTAATACTGTAGTAACTTGGAGATGACTTTATTTATTAGATCAGCTCTTTACAGCTTTGAATACAAATTTTATCCGTTTTGCATTTTGGGAAAATAAATAAATAAATCTGCTTTGGCCACTTGGTTATCAAGCATATTTCAGTATATTAAAGTGGTTCTGCACGAATAATTTTTGATCTTCTTAAGTAAAAATTATCCATGGGCAGTAGCACATTATAGACTTGTTTATGAAGAAAACCGGCTGGTGAGGTGGGATTTTGTTGGTTTTTGCTGGTATTTCCTCTTGTTGGAAGGAAAATTCATCTGGTTCAGTTCTAAGCAGGGAGAAAGACGCAGGAAAGAACATGGAGGCTGATTTATTTATTTATTTATTTATTTATTTATTTATTTATTCATTCATTCATTCATTCATTCATTCATTCATTTTTCCAATACATAAATACATAGGAAGAAAATAGACATGTGATAATATAAAAGAGGGTGAAAGTGAACTTAGAGGAGAGGATATATGAAAGGAAGAGAATATATAAGATAGGTGAAAGAAAGGAAAGACAATTGGACAGGGGACAAAAGGCACACCAGTGCACTTATGTACGCCCTTATGCACTTATGATTGGAAAGAAGGTTGTTTTATTGATGAAACAGAACACCAGCAGTGTGTGGTTCTGGGACAGCTGACCAACTAGCTGAATAGGTGGATGGATGTTTATAGTTTCTGTAACTTTGAAGTTTGGGATTTGTGCAATATGTGCTTTGTGTTTCTAAAAGGGTGTTGGCAATTCCTATTGTAGCTAATGGCTTTCGTCCTGTGTTGGATCTTGGGTGAAGCGCTGCTTGTTCTAATCCTACCATTCTGGTTTTGTTAGCTGTCAAACTTTGCTGCAATGTGTTTCTCAATATCCTTGAGTACCGCCAACGTTATCACCGCCCTGAGTCGCCTTGAGAAGAGCGGCATATAAATCTATCAAATAAATAAATTATCAATTTTATATTTGTTACCCACATTTTTTCCCATTTCTCCAATTCTATATTGTATCTAAAACGTTTTGCCCATTTGATCGTCGTTTCTTTAACAACCTCCTCTTCAATTTTGTAGCTCAGAAGAAATTTATATATTTCACTAATTATTTTTTCCTCAGTTCCTTGTATAATTTTATCCAATTCTTGCTGATCTTTCTGACTTTTATATAATCTTTTGTCCTCTTTAAATTTAGATTGGATTTGGGTATATGTCCACCAATCTACTCCTCTGCATAGATTGTGTTCCAATTGTTGTTTTGTTTTCAAATTCACCTTATTTTTCGGAATATAAGACACACTCTTTACCCCCTAAAAGGGGCTGAAAATTTGGGTGCATCTCAATGTTCCCTCTAATTTTTTTTTTGGTGTGGGCGGAAAAGTATAGTGTCTTAGCGGCAGTCCCCTTGGAACTGGGCGGCATATGGAAATGGCCCTGGGTTGGGCCGAGAGGCAAAAAAGGAGCTGTGATGTTCCTTCAATACACCAGGGTGATTCGACACAAAAATATGTAACCCTTCCCTGGTGCAGAGCTGTAGGAATTGGATACTGTAGCCTAGAGGATAATTCTCTGCCTTACAAGGCAAAGGTTGCAGGTTCAAGTCCCAGTGGGTATGGCTAGCTGATGAGGCCAAAATAAGGCCGAAAGGTTTTTCTTATTTTTAATATTTCCGAGCGGGCTAGCAGGGGGATGGGGAGCGCGCGCACCCATGCGCCTGACATTGAAAATCACCTTCGCCGGTCTCCGCTGTGAGAACGCCTGCCCTACCTCTACTGCAGCCCCCCTTGCTGAAAGTCCAGGACGAAAGTGCTCTCAGCAAAAGGGCTGCGAGAGGGGCGGGGCGGGCATTCCCAAAGCGGGTGGAGAAAACCCTCTCTCGCAGCCCCCTGGTTGGGAGCACGGATGAAGAGGAGAAGCTGCAGCCGCTACAGCGACCGCCGCAGGAGAAGTAGCGCCCCAGGCAGGAGGTGGAGGAGGAGAAAGCCTGAGAGGGGGCGGATTGGGCGAGGGACAGCGGCGAGAAGCCAGGGGCGCGAGGGGGCCAGAGGCACCGTGGGGGAGGCAGGGGCAGCCGCGGCTCCCTTTCCTTCCACCCATGTCTACTGCCGGCGCCTCCCCCCCCCCCCGTGGGCTGGCAGGGAGATGGGGAGTGCGCACCCGTGAAAAAGGGTGTGCGGGGGTATTTTGGGGGGGCGCGCGTGCGCACGCGCACAGCTTACAGTGAATAGTGGTGCATCTTATACTTTGAATCCTATGCAACTAGACTTAAAATCCTAGGTTTAGAAAGCTTAGCACTATATCACCATAAACATGACCTAAGCATAGCCCATAAAATCATCTGCTACAATGTCCCTCCTGTCAATGACTACTTCAGCTTCAAGCACAACAATACAGGAGACACAACAGATACAAACTTAAAGTAAACCGCTTTAAACTCAACTGCAGGAAAAGAACTTTAGTAACCGAATACAGTGATCCCTCGAGTTTCGCGTCTTCAAGTATCGCGAAAGGGCTATTTCGTGAGTTTTCAACCCGGAAGTAAACTCCACCATCTGCGCATGCGTGCCCTTCCACGCATGCGTAGATGGTGGAGTTTCCCCGCCGGGCAGAGGCTTCCCTGGGTCTTCCCCCTCTTGCCCCCGTAAGACCCCAGCGGCGGCGCGAGCAACGGCGTGGGCGGGCGGGCGGCACGCGCGGGGACACCCCAGCTCAGCTCCCCAGCTGGGAAGCGGCCCCAGCAACAGCGTGGGCGGGCGGGCGGTGCCCGCGCACTTGGGGACATCGCAGCTCCGCTCTCCAGCTGGGAAGCGGAGCTAGGGAGTCCCCACCGCGTGCGCGTTGCTGGGGAAAGCGCGCGCGCTTGGGGACATCGCAGCTCCGCTCCCCAGCTGGGAAGCGGAGCTAGGGAGTCCCCACCGCGTGCGCGTTGCTGGGGAAAGCGCGCACGCTTGGGGACATCGCAGCTCCGCTCCCCAGCTGGGAAGCGGCCCCAGCAACAGCGTGGGCGGGCGGGCAGTGCCCGCGTGCTTGGGGACATCGCAGCTCCGCTCCCCAGCTGGGAAGCGGAGCTAGGGAGTCCCCACCGCGCGCGCGTTGCTGGGGAAAGCGTGCGCGCTTGGGGACATCGCAGCTCCGCTCCCCAGCTGGGAAGCAGAGCTAGGGAGTCCCCACCGCGCGCGCGCACCCCAGGCGCGAGCAACGGGGTGGGCGGGCGAAGGGCGGGCGGCAGTGGAAGCAAAAACACCATCTGCGCACGCGCAGATGGTGTTTTTACTTCCGCACCGCTACTTCGCTAAAAATCGATCATCGCGTGGGGTCCTGGAACGGAACCCTCGCGATGATCTAGGGTTCACTGTAGTTGATGCTTGGAAATCATACCAGACTCTGTAGTATCATCACCTAACCCCAAAAACTTTACCCTTAGACAATCCACTGTTGACCTCTCCCGATTCCTAAGAGTTCAGTAAGGAGCGTGCATAAGTGCACCAGAATGCCTTCCATCCGATCTTAATGTTTCTCTTTTACTAATGTTTCTCTTTTTTTTAGCCCTAAGGAAGTGCTAACGTGATCTTCCGTACTTTACTAGCTAAGCTATCTTCCTTTGTCTGCTTCTTTCATGGCTGCTCCCTCTGACAATCAGCTGAGCTTCCGTGCTTTGCTAACAAGCAATCTTCCACTTTTTTTCAGCCCTAATAAGGTGCTAACAAATGAAGTGATCTCCTGTGCTTTGCTAGCAAAACAAGCGTTGTTTGCCTGATTTTCTCATTGTTTCTCTTTGAAGAGAGGTGTTTTAAAAACTGAATAAAAAGCATGTAGGCTCAAAATCAGCAAACTAGTGTGCTGAAGCTGACCAGACTAAAGACTAGTCAGATGAATAACTGGTAGGCAGATTATTTTTTCCCTATTTTCCTTCCCGAAAAATTAAGGTGTGTCTTATACTCCAGTGCATCTTATACTCTGAAAAATACACTATCTATTCATTTAAACAAATCCTTATATCTAATCATTTTGTCAATGGCTATTAAATTTGGACATCACTGCTTCAATTGGTGATATCCACATTGGGATTTTTATATAGTGATTCTTTTTTATTTTTTCCCAGGTCTGTAAAATAGTGTTTCGTATTATATGTCTTTGGAAATAACTGCGTTTTATATTTCTCATCATATAAAAATGTGTGCCATTCCGTTTGCAGATCATGGCCCTCTATAACTAATATTCTTTTATTTTTTAGTTAGATCCAAACTTTAAGCCAAATTAAAGTAGCTGCATTGTAACACATTTCCCACTCCGGTAAAGCCAATCCTCTTTTATCTTTGGTGTCCTGCAAGAGCTTTAATTTAATCCTGAATTTTTTCCCTTTGCCATATAAATTTGGTGACTAATTTATTTAATTTTTTGAAAAAGTCTTTGCCTAATTTGATTAGAATAACTTGAAACAAAAACAGTACTCTCGGTATTATTCATGTTCATTTTAATCATATTGATCCTTCCTAAGAGTGAGATTTGTAAGTTTTCGTAATAATCTTCCTTAATTGTAGAGCATTTCACTGTTAGGCAAATCCCTAAATATTTTATTTCCGATCCCTTTTTGGCAGACCTTTTTTAAACTAAATATTGTACCAAAATGCAATGTAAAATGAACTATTTATTTACAACTTGAATGCAACTCTATGAAAGGCTGAGATAGCAAGGCAGCTATGTACCCAAATAGCATAAAGGCAGAACATGTGCCAACAAACAGCTTTGACCCAACCACCACACTTCCCCGCAGTCCCTCTCCAGATGTGTCAACAACCAGGTAGCCAGACATCCTTTGCTGTTGCAGCTCTGGTTTCCAAAATATGCTGGCAATCAATTAGTCACTGAATGCAGGAAGGTAAGAATGAGGGCATGGAATATCTGGTTGGTAAACATGGAGAGTCTAGTTCATGGGTCTCCAAGCTATAGCCCATTGGTCACGCGCAGATGCACACGCATCCTCAGTTTTACTACCACTCTATAGAGTGGCCCGCACTGGTAGCAGCCCACCACTGCCTTGTAATGCAGCATTCAAAATACAGTGGTACCTCTACTTAAGAACTAAATTCATTCCGTGACCAGGTTCTTAAGTAGAAAAGGTTGTAAGTAGAAGCAATTTTTCCCATAGGAATCAATGTAAATGCAAATAATAATAATAATAATAATAATAATAATAATAATAATAATAATAATAATTTTAAAAAAATTAGATTTGTATGTCACCGTTATCTGAAGACTTGGGGCAGGCAAATAATGCGTGTAAACCCATTAGGAAAGAAATAAAAGCTCAGAATTTATATAGGAGGAGGAGGAGGAAGAAGAGGAGGACAGTCGCTGCCCAGAGCGAAGGGAGCGTTTCTTTTCTCTGGGCGCTGGCAGAGGTTTATTCCCTCTCTAAGCGCCCAGAGAAAGGAAAATGCTTTGTTCACTCTGGACTGCCAAAGCCTCCTTAAGCCACCAAAAGGCTCCTCTGGCAGCCCAGAAAAGCCCAAGATGGCCTGGATTAAAGGGGGAATGGTAGGAAACTAGTCGGGCCTTCGTGCCGGTTTCAAATTTCCTGGGAAATTTTTCCAGGCTCGGGTTCTTAAGTAGAAAATGGTTCTTAAGAAGATGCAAAAAAATCTTGAACACTCGGTTGTTATATAGAAAAGTTCTTAAGTAGAGGCGTTCTTAAGTAGAGGTACCACTGCATAGCAATCTGAAGCTCAGCTGCCTATCTTTTAAGGCAGCCGCGGTAAGTAGAACAGCGGAGGCGCAGAAATCACCTGTGCCACGCGAATCAGCTGAGCCAGAAAGAAGGAAATATAGGACAGGATACCGTAGGGGTGGGGGCAGGCAATTAATCATTGGAACTACCAGTTCACCCGAACTGGTCCGAACTGGTGGCAGGCCACCACTGAGTATAAGCAAACATTAAAAGTGCTTGAAGAAACAGTCAATGGATTGGAAATGAGTGACCACACTTCAGCTGATGAGAAAGGATGAAGACTCATCGGTTGAAAGAAAGGAAGCGCTGCAAGAGGATATGAGAGGAGAGAGCTCATCATAAGCGTGAAAACCAAAGAAGCAAAATAATGATTTATGCCCCGTAAAAAATAGAAATGTGGCTGAAATGGAGCCTCTTATACCACATGAGAAATAAAAATAGAATATTGGCTTTCATCAAGAACGTTCTTGTCTAGGTTAGTGCTCAAAGAACAGGGAAAAAAATCAAAACGAACTTGAAGTTCTGGTACTGGAAAGCAAGATTAATTAAAAAGATATGAAAGGGACCCGGTGGGATAACTTTCACCATCTGAATATAGCCCCGAGTCCTTGGAGAGGGGCGGCATACAAATCTAATGAATTATTATTATTATTATTATTATTATTATTATTATTATTATTATTATTATTATAGCAAAGGAAGGATATCGGTTGTTGAAAATAAAGATAAGGAAGGAGATTGTTAAAAGGTATCAGAAATAGAAATATTCAGGAGTGGGCTACTGCCCAGATGGGTAGTGAAAATCGAACTCCACCCCAGAGCACCCAACTTACACTGAAAGATGTTGAATGAAAATGCAGGGCATCCTGCATAAGCCACGGCCACAGTGTGGTAGTAAAAAAATTGGTAGTCCTTCACTGGCAGTATTGTAGAGCAGAGTTTCCCAAAGTTTCCAGGAAATGATTCCGCACAAGCAAATGGCAAGTGCACACATGCACAGTTCCATTTGTTAATGTGGTGTGCAAGCACATCTGTGGCTCACTTAAAAGGAGCGTGCATGAGTGCTAACCCGTGTTTGAGCAAGTGAGGATGTGCGTGCACAGGTTCACCGGCCGTTTCCAGGGCCCAGTTCCAAACCCCTCACAGTGCACTAGTGCAGGGGTCTCCAACTTTGGCAACTTTAAGCCTGGCGGACTTCAACTCCCAGAATCCCCTAGCTGGGGAATTCTGGGGGTTGAAATCCATCAGGCTTAAAGTTGCCAAAGTTGGAGACCCCTGCACTAGTGGGCCGTAGTCCACGGGTTAGGGATCCCTGTCATAGAGGGTATCTGAATTAAAATAAGGGAGGACTGAATTTTTCAAAAAGGGGGTAGAATTATATGATATGCCACAAGGAACAATCTCACTAATGAAAAGTTAATAAAAGACTGGTTCTTCGGAAAGAGAAGTCAAATGCACAGTTGTAGAATGGAGCTTTCCTTGATGAATAAAGATTTCAGAAGTGATTGATTGCAAACTGAATAATAGCACTAACGTGATTGCAAAGAAGGCAACTGCAATTTTAAACTTCATGGAGGATACCCACCTCTAGTAATGTATTCAGTTCAGAATAAGAGTTGGAAGGGACCTTGGAGGTCTTCTAGTCCATTCCCCTGCTCAAGCAAGGAACCCTTATACCACGCTACAGAAACAGCTCCCCAATTTCACCCACATCTGAAGGGAAGCCATTCCACCATTAAGTGTTAGGACTCTGTCCATAACTGTTGGGTTGGCAATATATTGACTGCAAGTGTTGCAGATTGCCACAAGAGGGAGCTATTTCTCTTTGTATGGCTACTCCCTGTTAATGGCTACTCACTGATAGATTAGCTCTGCAATCTCTGTATTTAGTTATGTATTACAGCTAAAATGTTTTTAGGTTTGATATCTTTGTTTGTTGATTATGACAAAGACAATGGGTAAGAAAGATATTTTTTAAAAAAATCATTTTTATTTATTTGTTTTGCCAAGTACATATTGGTGGTATACAGAGATATAATAATGTTTATATACATTTATACTGTATATTTAAATACATTGGAGACTTATAACATATTCAGACTGTTTATCTGAATATGTTATTTCTCAAGGTAAACTTTAATTCAAGTTAATACATTTGTGTGTGGCTGAGTAGTTATTCACAACTAATCTCAATTTAAATATTTCTGTGCGTGCACAACCTTTTATTATTATTATTTATTAGATTTGTATGCCGCCCCTCTCTGAAAACTCGGGGGGACTCACAGAGTACCTTGGTAAAGAAGGATTACTCTGCTCATACATTAACAAATAGTTCTCACTGTCTCACAGTTTAAATCGAATCACTTGCACAGAACTATTTTGGATCAAATTCAGGCCCATTCTTCATTTTTAACTTCGGAATCTCTCTCTAAAGAGAAAGCTAAATAAAACAAAACCTCCCAGGCAAAAGAGTGGCTTAAATCAGGGGTATCGGTTAACAACTTCAGGTGATTTGGAAGAATTGTCATATGGGACTTGATTACTTTTGGAAAACCAAAAACAGCCTGAGGATAATATTTCAAATGGTTTATTTTAAAGTTAGGATTTCAAGTTATTTTTCTTCACATGCAAGAGATATATCCACCCACCATTTCAAGATTCTGTGCTGTTACTTGGCTTATGAAATTTTAAAAAAACCCATGCCAGTAGATGTATAGCATAAGTTTTGGGTTTTCCCACTTTGACCCTGCCATGATACCAATATGCCCTGGCAACTTTTCTTAGCCATATCATATAACTGTCTTTTCAACTTGTTCCACGTCCATTGAAAGTTTCCCCATCCCCCAAAGCCAAAAGCATTCAGTGGCAGCTACAAGGGATTGTTAAAATTTGTTATGCTTCCCCCATAGCAAAATCAGTTGACGAATAACGTGTGGGCTCATAGTAGTCCATATTGACCGTTTCAAGCAGCCGTGGGCCAGCCCATTCCCTTCTGGCTACCAGACAGCCTCATCTGCCATCATTCTGATATTGATTTCCTAAAATGGTTGAACTCCTAGCAAAGCTATGCTGATGGTCTACCACCATAATGGCGAACCTATGGCACGCGTGCCACAGGTAGCATGTGGAGCCATAACAAGCCGTAACTTGTTGCGTATATCCTAAGATTTTTATTACCGTAATATTGCTTCTTCATTGCTTATTTGACCCCTATGACAATCATTAAGTGTTGTACCACATGATTCTTGACAAATCTATATTTTATTTTATGTACGTTGAGAGCATATGCACCAAGACAAATTCCTGGTGTGTCCAATCACACTTGGCCAATAAAAAATTCTATTCTATTCTATTCTATTCATAACAGGGCGTGTGAGGTGTTGCGCTATATGAGCTCCAGCGCGTCAGCTGATTTTTGGGCTTACGGAGGGCGGAGGGCAGCCATTTTTACCCTCCCCAGGATTCAGGAAAGTCTTCGGAGACTGTGGATGGAAAAAAATGAGTTCAATGGGGCTACCAGAAGTTCGTTTCCAAACTTTTGGTAGGCCCGTTGGGTCGTTATTCGCTCTCCTGAAGCCTGGGGAAGACAAAAAACAGCCCAATGGGCCTCCCTGAACTCTAGGGGCTTCAGTGAGGCCTATGAGCATACATGGTGTGTGTGTGTATGTGTGTGAGGCATTATGGGTGTGGATGTATGCACCCCTTTGGCACCCGAAAAAATAAAGGTTCACCATCACTGGTATACCACTCCAGATCATGCAGAATGCAGCTGCGAGAGCAATCATGGGCTTCCCTAAGTATGCTCATATTACACCAACACTCCACAGTCTGCACTGGTTGCCGATCAGTTTCCGGTCACAATTCAAAGTGTTGGTTATGACCTATAAAGCCCTTCATGGCATTGGACCAGAATATCTCCGGGACCGCCTTCTGCCGCATGAATCCCAGCGATCAATTAGGTCCCACAGAGTTGGCCTTCTCCGGGTTCCGTCGACTAAACAATGTTGTTTGGTGGGACCCAGGGGAAGAGCCTTCTCTGTGGCAGCCCCAACCCTCTGGAACCAACTCCCCCCAGATATCAGAATTGCCCCCACCCTCCCCGCCTTTCGTAAGCTCCTTAAAACCCACCTTTGTCGTCAGGCATGGGGGAATTGAGATATTCCCTTCCCCCTAGGCCTATACAATTTATGCATGGTATGTTTGTGTGTATGTTCGGTTTTTTTAAAAAAAAATAAGGGTCTTTTAATTGTTTTAAATATTAGATTTGTTATATGTTGTTTCATTATTGTTGTTAGCTGCCCCGAGTCAACGGAGAGGGGCGGCATACAAATCTAATAAATGAATGAATGAATGAATGAATACTAGGCTTTCACAATGGTTCTAGTCTGTGTCAGCTTTCAGTCAATGGCACTTTGCACAGCAAATGGCACAATAGCAAAATAATGAATGAAAAGACTTTCCTTGCCAAACTGTGATAGGGAACCCCAGCAAAACATCAAGGAAATAACCGTATTACCAGCAGTGGACTACGAGCTGGAACGCTAAATTGTGCTCGCCGCGCGGCTCATAAGTGCTTGTGGGGCCAACACGATTTTGCTTCTGCACCTGTGGAGGTAGCAAAATCGCGGACGGAGCCGCAGGGACACCCATGTTTTGGCATGCACGGAAGCAAAAAAACCCTCCCTGAAACACGGGCGCACCTGTGGCTCCGTGCGCAATTTTGCTACCTCTACAGATGCAGAAGCAAAATCGTACTGGCCCTGCAAGTACTTATGAGCTGCGGCAGCGAGAACAATTTAGTTTAGCAATTCCAGCTTGTAGCCCACCGCTGCGTATTACCCTTCAAGTCACTATTATGGCTGATTAGGGAACAGAAGGCCCCTTGGACAGAAAATACCTTCCCTTCTTCTTTGGAGGGGCTGCCAGATATTGACCAAATCATATGGACACTACAGATGAGAATATAAAACAAATACTACAATTGTCCTTGTGATACAAGTTGTTTTGAATGCAAAGGGGGGAAAAAGTGTCAAATGCCCATCGCGATCATGGCCACCACTAGCCACACCCCATCACCACCCCTGTCCCTCTGAGAACAAACATAACCCTGATGTGGCCCACAATGAAATTGTGTTTGACACCCCTGATATATGGGATAAGCTTTTTATGTGCTAAATATATGTTTGCCGTTTGAACACAATTCTCAGTTAGCAAAACCTTTCCCCCCCAATCTTAGTTAATGCGTTATATACATTCAGAAGACATCAAGTTTATAATAAATAGCAGTTTATTTAATAGCTGAATAAAAACTGCATATAATTGGGATTATTGCCAATAACATATTTATATTTGTATGTTTATTAAATTACTACTTTGGGGGGAAAAAACAAGGATTGGAAATTATGAATGGTAACTTTCCAGATGGAAATAATTAGTCAATGGTCATTGTGTGCTGGAAGTATCATCAATTATGGAAACAGATTTATAATTTAGCATGGGTTATAACCAAATTATAATCAAGAGAAAAAAACAAATTGTAGGCTGGGGTGAAGAGTTCTGGAATAACAGTAATTATAATAATAATAAAGGTAGACAGTAAATAAATTAACAAATAAAATAAAATAAATAAGGCTAGAGTATAACTTATATTTACATAATTTTGAAAGAGAAATAGTCATGCAAATGTGAATTACTTGCCATTTAATTAATCAGTGGTTTTTCACAAAGGTAAGAGAGAAAGAAGGGCATAGTATATATTACAATTTAAGTAACCATTTTTATAAGTCAAGAAATTACACCTTTTATCTTTTCTCAATGTAGACAGATTAATTGAGGTTTTTGCTTAAGTAATGGCTGAACTGTGTTTGGTAAATCCATTGTGCAGTACTGGGCACAATGAGCAGACATGAATCCTACATTCAAGTACAGAAAATTATTGGTATATATATGTATGCATGGATGATGGATGTGTTTTATGATGCTTTTACAAGGTTTATCCAGAAAGTAAGATTACAAGACATGGAGCTCTCAAGAGGAATGTTCGCGGAGGCAGTTGGAGCGGCCGTGCGCGGGGCAGGCTGTGTGGGTGCTCACACGGCGCCACAGCCGCTGCCCAAAAAACTATCTATTTATTAATTTATTGATTTAGTCCATTACACACTGAGGGTTTTAGTGGGTATACACATAGTAAAATACATAATGAAGGTTATAGAGGATATACTCATAGTAAAAAGATGCCGCGGCTGCCAGTAAATGGGTTGCCGGGCGGAATGACAACAGCGGCGGCAAAGGGACAAAAAGTCCTCGTCACATTTTTAAAATGAATTTCTGTTAAATAAGATACAACATCTGCAAGATATCTTTCAGACCATTGGTTATCCAATCTCATCTTAAATACTCTGTAGGGTTGGATCATTCACTACTTTTGGAGGCAAAGCAGTTTGTTTGTTTATTTATTTATTTATTTATTTATTTGATTGATTGATTGATTTCTATGCCGCCCTTCTCGAGGCGACAGTTGTTGAAGTGCTCGGTTGAAATTTGCAGCTTATTTCAACCCCTGAGGAACAAATATCTCCCTTTATTGGTAAAATACATAGTGGTCTACAAATCCAGATTAACTCCACGTCTAACAAGCAGCTTTTACTCCCATTTTTAGTCCAGGATTTAACTTCCCCAGGACTAGCTGGGCGCCCCTTTAACCCAGAGGAGACAATCGTGCCTGTGACGTATCGGGAACTCCTCTCCCCTCAGTGGCATTTTTTTGGGAGGCTCAAAGATGTCACCTTTTATCCCCCGAATGTCAAAATGAGCCGGGGTGATGAGGGGGATAATGAGGTGAGTGTATAAATGTCTCGCTCCCCCCGGGTTTTGGCCATCCGATACCTAGAGGCGAGTGGGAGCGGTATTGCAATATCGCTTCACACGAGCTCAGAGAAACTTTGCGTTTCTTTGTATCTATCTGGAAAATTCCCGTCGATTAATACCTAAGGCCCCCCCCCCCCCCCGGTAAACTAGGCGGAGAGTATTTCTGGCGATTGAGAAACCCGAGGCCCGCGCAGCTCGAGCCTTTGATTTGCCCCCATAAGAGCTTGTGATTGGTTGAGGGGTTTTTGCCTGCCACCTATATAAGCGATCCGTCAACAAGAATTGCCTCAGTTCATGTTATATGTATTAGCCAAGTTACTGTTGTATTAACGTATTAAAGATTATATTGTTTCTATATGGGAATCGGCTCAGTGACTGCACCCATCCTGAAAGCTACATATACAACAAATCTGTAAAGTGCTTTGGGAGATTTGATGTGATAGGTTCTGCCCTTGCATGAGCATCATGACATTACATATAAGTAGGAAAAAGGCAGGTTTTGTGCTATGACACTGCTTCCATCATTTTGATAAAAGCGTTGGGAGTCTGCCAAGGCCTCAATTAGAAGGGAAAAATGTCACCCGACAGGACTCGTTGTTAAAAATGTTGCTTCATGTTGTCCTCTTGGTGTGAGATCACAGTATTGTCCTGGATCATGTTTTCCCAATTTCTGGTGATTATCTTTGAATTTTCCTATCTAGATCTGAATGGATTCGTTTTTTTAATTAGCCCTCGATGATAAAAAATAAAAGTATAAACGTATATTTAACTAAACAGCAAAGAAGCTCAGTGTTTCACACTGCTCTAGATATTCAAACTGATTAAAACAACAGAACTAATATAGTTAACAATATATCACAATGATGTCTACTAAAATATAGCCAACGACAACAAAATATTCCAGTACATTAAAAATAAAACTACCCTTTTCAATACAAATTGGAAGAAACACCTAGGCCACCCCCGAGCAAACTGGGCGGGGAGTCTTTCCGGATATTAAGAAACCTGAGGCCCATGCAGCTAGAGCCTTTGGTTCGCCCCACCACGGGCAACCAGACCCCGCTGATGGAGGGCAGAGATTCGCCAGCGCCTGAAGACCAGGGCCACCCTAACTCTGGCGCTCCTCCTTTTGTGGGAAAGCTGAATTTACGCCTCCTCTAAGAGGCAGGCGCCATCGCTCTACGTCTCCCCAGTGACACCCCCCTGCCTCGGAGATGTATCTCATCAGGTCGCGCCGTTGTCCTGCGACTAGCTCGGCGCGATTTAAATGCTCTCCATCACCAGCCAGGCTTACGGCGCTGCCAGGAAGTATATTTGGATTGGGCGACCCTGAGGCAGACATAACCCCGTTTGCCATCCCTTGCCTCTTTCCACAAGGCGGACAGCCGTCCATCTTGCCAGGTGAGTGGGCCCCACAGAGGGTAGGATGCTGGGTGGATGGGTGGGTGGAACGACACTGACCCCTCCCTGGCTCAGGCCAGTGTCTCAGGTCGATCCACTACCCGTGGGCCACTTCTCTCCTCTTCCCTCCCAGCAATGGTCCTGCAGCTTGGAAGGCTATTACTTCATGGGCATTGCCTCGCCCAAAGTGGGCGCCTATGAGGTTCTGCCTGACCCCCATGGACCCTCTCCTCATATCATTTTCTTTCCCCTCTTCTCCCCAAACAGATGACCAACTCTTTTATTGCAACTGGGAAGGGTGCGGATGGAAGTTTTCTGGTTGTGAGGAAATGACCGGCTATTATCAAAAACATACCGGCCATTTTCAATTACAGTGCCACCTGTGTGACCAGTCCTTCTCCCGCTCTGATCACCTGGCATCACACATGAAGCAACACCAGTAGCCTCTAACACCTGTGGCTTGATGCCTGGCGACCAGAGTAGGTGTCGGGGCCGGGGGGGAATCTAGTAGCTGGTACTAGTAGGTCTGTCCAGAAAAAAATACTTGGACTGAACCCTGACCCAAGGAACCAGCTGGTTATGGTGCTTCCTCGCGAGCCAAGAACCTGTGTTGGACTTTACCCGTGGAGCTTATTTATGGAGAAGAGCTGCAGAAAGACCACCAGAGCACTTGGAAGAACTGCAACAATTCCTTGACCGACCCTCATCCTCCATTATTGAAGTCAAAACCAAGACTGTCATACTTCGGTCTTATCATCAAAACTGACTCATTTGAATTGTGCCGAGAATGATTTATAGGGTGGAGAAAAGACTATTTATGACTGTGAAAACTGGACTTCCAAAAAAAAAAATCAACCAGACAAAAGTGTGGACAGGACGTTCTTTCTGAAAACATGCCAAAACTATGCTGTACACTCAAAGTTTTTTTTATATTTCATATAAAAAAAATATTTCTAACTCTTATTTCTACCATAAATTAATAATTGCACATCTTACGCCAATGTGCACCCCTTAGATCTTTTAAAGATATTTTTTACAAACATCTCACAAACTGATATAATAGCACCAGTGAATAAATCCATTGTGCAGTACTGGGCACAATGAGCAGACATGAATCCCACATTCAAGTACAGAAAATTATTGGTATATATATGAATGCATGGATGATGGATGTGTTTTATGATGCTTTTACAAGGATTATTCAGAAAGTAAGATTACAAGACATGTAGCTCTCAAGAGGAATGTTCGCTGAGGCGGTTGGAGCGGCTGTGCGCGGGGCAGGCTGTGTGGGTGCTCACACGTCGCGACAGCCGCTGCCCAAAAAATTATTTATTTATTAATTTATTAATTTTGTCCATTACACACTGAGGGTTTTAGTGGGTATACACATAGTAAAATACATAATGAAGGTTAGAGAAGATATACTCATAGTAAAAAGATGCTGCGGCTGCCAGTAAATGGGTTGCCGGGCGGAATGTCAACGGCGGCGGCAAAGGGACAAAAAGTCTTTGGTGCTATTTTCTCTCACATTTTAAAAATGAATTTTTTGTTAAATAAGATACAACATCTACAAGATATCTTTCAGACCATTGGTTATCCAATCTCATCTTAAATACTCTGTAGGGTTGGAGCATTCACAACTTTTGGAGGCAAAGCAGTTTATTTATTTATTTATTTGATTGATTGATTGATTGATTGATTGATTTCTATGCCGCCCTTCTCGAGGCGACAGTTGTTGAAGTGCTCGGTTGAAATTTGCAGCTTATTTCAACCCCTGAGGAACAAATATCCTCCTTTATTGGTAAAATACATAGTGGTCTACAAATCCAGATTAACTCCACGTCTAACAAGCAGCTTTTACTCCCATTTTTAGTTCAGGATTTAACTTCCCCAGGACTAGCTGGGCGCCCCTTTAACCTAAAGGAGACAATCGCGCCTGTGACGTATCGGGGACTCCTCTCCCCTCAGTGGCGTTTTTTTTGGGGAGGCTCAAAGATGTCACCTTTTATCCCCCGAATGTCAAAATGAGCCGGCGTGATGAGGGGGATAATGAGGTGAGTGTATAAATGTCTCGCTCCGCCCGGGTTTTGGCCATCCGATACCTAGAGACGAGTGGGAGCGGTATTATGATATCGCTTCACACGAGCTCAGAGAAACTTTGCGTTTCTTTGTATCTACCTGGAAAATTCCCACCGATTAACACCTAAGCCCCCCCCCCCCCCGGTAAACTAAGCAGGGAGTATTTCCGGCGATTGAGAAACTCAAGGCTTGTGCAGCTCGAGCCTTTGATTCGCCCCCATAAGAGCTTGTGATTGGTTGAGGGGGGTTTGCCTGCCAGCTATATAAGCGATCTGTCAACAAGAATTGCCTCAGTTCATGTTATATGTATTAGCCAAGTTACTGTTGTATTAACGTATTAAAGATTATATTGTTCTATATGGGAATCAGCTCAGTGACTGCGCCCATCCTGAAAGCTACATATACAACAAATCTGTAAAGTGCTTTGGGAGACTTGATGTGATAGGTTCTGCCCTTGCATGAGCATCATGACATTACATATAAGTAGGAAAAAGGCAGGTTTTGTGCTATGACATTGCTTCCATCATTTTGATAAAAGCGTTGGGAGTCTGCCAAGGCCTCAATTAGAAGGGAAAAATGTCACCCAACAGGACTCGTTGTTAAAAATGTTGCTTCATGTTGTCCTCTTAGTGTGAGATGACAGTATCTTCCTGGATCACATTTTCCCAGTTTCTGGTGATTGTCTTTGAATTTCCCTATCTAGATGTGAATGGATTCATTTTCTTTAATTAGCCCTCGATGATAAAAAATAAAAGTATAAACATATATTTAACTAAACAGCAAAGAAGCTCAGTGTTTCACACTGCTCTAGATATTAAAACTGATTAAAACAATAGAACTAATATAGTTAACAATATATCACAATGATGTCTACTAAAATATAGCCAACGACAACAAAATATTCCAGTACATTAAAAATAAAACTACCCTAAATCGGAAGAAGCTCCTAGGCCACCCCCGAGTAAACTGGGCGGGGAGTCTTTCCAGAGATTAAGAAACCTGAGGCCCGTGCAGCTAGAGCCTTTGGTTCGCCCCACCACGGGCAACAAGGCCCTGCTGATGGAGGGCAGAGATTTGCCAGTGCCTGAAGACCAGGGCCGTCCTAACTCTGGCGCTCCTCCTTTTCTAGGAGAGCTGAATTTACGCCTGCTCAAAGAGGCAGGCGTCATCGCTCTACGTCCCCCCCAGCGACACCCCCCTGCCTCGGAGATGTATCTCATCAGGTCGCGCCGTTGGCCTGCGGCTAGCTCGGCGCGATTTAAATGCTCTCCATCACCAGCCAGGCCTTCTACGGCACTGCCGGCAAATCTATTTGAATTGGGCAACCCCGAGGCAGACATAGCCCCGTTTGCCATCCCTCGCCTCTTTCCACAAGGTGGACAGCCGCCCATCTTGCGAGGTGAGTCGGCCCCACAGACGGTAGGATGCTGGGTGGATGGGTGGGAGGAACGGTGCACGCTCTGCATGCGCTCAGAGGCAGTGCTGCTTGCTTTGGGAGATGGGGGAAAAAAGGGGCGTCGTGGAAGGTCCTGCGGCTTGGAAGGCTATTACTTCATGGGCATTGCCTCGCCCAGTGGACACCTATGAGCTCTGCCTGACCTAGGCCAGTCCCAGAATTGTATGAACATCAAGTGGAAGACCCCAACGACCCCCTTTCCGCAGCTTCAGTACCCCCATGGACCCTCTCCTAATGGACTCTTTGACCAGAGCGTCCCGTCAGGTCTCCGCCTCCAGGATCCTCATCACCCCAACTGCCTCCCCAATGGAAATGTGGGAAACCAAATCGAAAGGACAGCGCTCTTCATCCCACAAACGGACCACGACACAAACCCTGTCCGGGTTTTGGCCATCGGATACCTAGAGGCGAGTGGGAGAGGTATCGTAATATCTCTTCAGACGAGCACCAAAAGAAACTTTTACGTTTCCTTGTATCTTCTACAAGGAAAACTCCCGCAGCTTAACACCTAGGCCACCCCCAGGTAAACCGGGCGGGGAGTCTTTCCGGAGATTAAGAAACCTGAGGCCCGCACAGCTAGAGCCTTTGGTTTGCCTCACCATGGGCAACAAGACCTCTTCTCTCTATATACTAATGACTGCATCTCATACGATCCATCTGTTAAACTACTGAAGTTTGCAGATGATGCAACAGTGATCGGACTCATTCGAGACAATGATGAATCCGCATACAGACGGGAAGTTGAACAACTATCCTTGTGGTGTGACTAGAACAATCTAGAACTGAACACACTCAAAACCGTAGAAATGGTGGTAGACTTTAAGAGAAACCCTTCCACCCTTCCACCTCTCACAATACTAGACAACACAGTATCAACAGTAGAGACCTTCAAATTTCTAGGTTCTATCATATCTCAAGACCTAAAATGGTCACCTAACATCAAAAACATCATCAAAAAAGCACAACAAAGAATGTTCTTTCTGCGCCAGCTCAGGAAGCTCAAACTGCCCAAGGAGCTGCTGATTCAGTTCTACAGAGGAATCATTGAGTCTGTCATCTGCACCTCTATAACTGTCTGGTTTGGTGCTGCAACCCAACAGGACCGACACAGACTTCAGAGGATAATCAGAACTGCAGAAAAAACAATTGTTGCCAATCTGCCTTCCATTCAGGACCTGTATACTGCACGAGTCAAAAAGAGGGCGGGTAAAATATTTACTGACCCCTCACATCCTGGACACAAATTGTTTCAACTCCTACCCTCAAAACGTCGCTACATAGCACTGCACACCAAGAGAACTAGACACAAGAACAGTTTTTTCCCGAACGCCATCACTCTACTAAACAAATAATTCCCTCAACACTGTCAGACTTTCTACTAAATCTGCACTTCTATTCTACTAGTTTTTATCATCATTCCTATCACCCATTTCCTCCCATGTTGACTGTATGACTGTAACTTGTTGCGTATATCCTAAGATTTTTTATTAATATTGCTTCTTCATTGCTTATTTGACCCCTATGACAATCATTAAGTGTTGTACCACATGATTCTTGACAAATGTATATTTTATTTTATGTACGTTGAGAGCATATGCACCAAGACAAATTCCTTGTTTGTCCAATCACACTTGGCCAATAAAAATTCTATTCTATTCTATTCTGATGGCGGGCAGAGATTCACCAGGGCCCGAAGACCAGGGCCGTCCCGACTCTGGCGTGAGGTATACAGCTGTCAAAAAGCCACAGGGATTTTTGACCTTTACAGAAACAATGCTTTGGCTGCCTTTCCTACTTAGGATTAAAGAGCAAGGTAGATTTATTTATTCAATTTATTTATTCAATTATTTAATGCCACCCTTTTCCTTAGACTCAGGGCGGCCTACAGCATGTAAGCAGCAGCACTTTTTATCAGAGCCAGCATATTGCCTCCACAATCCGGGTCCCCATTTTACCCACCTTAGAAAGATGGAAGGCTGAGTCAACCTGGAAGGTGAGATTTGAACCACTGACCTACAGATACATTTAGAAGGCATAATTTTAATAAATTAAAAAGGGAGAGATGAGATCCCTTAAGAAGGAGGACCAGGTCTGGTGGTCACTCATATCATTTTATTTCCCCTCTTCCCCCCAAACAGATGACCAACTCTTTTATTGCAACTGGGAAGGGTGTGGATCGAAGTTTGCTGGTTGTGAGGAAATGACTCGCCATTACCAAAAATACACCGGCCATTTTCTATTTCACTGCCACCTGTGCGACCAGTCCTTCTCCCGCTCTGATCACCTGGCATCACACATGAGGGAACACCAATAGCCTCTGACACCTGTGGCTTGATGCCTGGTGATCAGAGTGGAAGTCGTGGACGGGGGGAATCTAGTAGCTGGTACTATTAGGTCTGTCCAGAAAAAAAGACCTTTACAGAAACAATGCTTTGGCTGCCTTTCCTATAGAGAGCAAGGTAGATTTATTTATTCAATTATTTAATGCCACCCTTTTGCTTAGACTCAGGGCGGCCTACAGCATGTTAGCAGCAGCACTTTTTATCAGAGCCAGCTTATTGCCTCCACAATCCGTGTCCTCATTTTACCCACCTTAGAAGGATGGAAGGCCTTTACAGAAACAATACTTTGGCTGCCTTTCCTATAGAGAGCAAGGTAGATTTATTTATTCAATTTATTTATTCAATTATTTAATGCCACCCTTCTCCTTAGATTCAGGGTGGCCTACAGCATGTTAGCAGCAGCACTTTTTATCAGAGGCAGCATATTGCCTCCACAATCCGTGTCCTCATTTTACCCACCTTAGAAGGATGGAAGGCTGAGTCAACCTGGAAGGTGAGATTTGAACCACTGACCTACAGATCTAGCAGTCAACTTTAGTGGCCTGCAGTACTGCACTCTACTCATTGTGCCACCTTGGCTCATTTACAAATACATTTAGAAGGCATAATTTTAATCAATTAAAATGAGAGATCCTTTAAGAAGGAGGACCAGGTCTGGTGGTCACTCATATCATTTTCTTTCCCCTCTTCTCCCCAAACAGATGAGAAGCTGTATTACTGCAATTGGCAAGGGTGGGAATGAAGTTTTCCTGCCCTGAGGAAATGACACGCCATTATGAAAATCATACCAGCCATTTTCTACTTCAGTGCCACCTGTGCGACCAGTCCTTCTCCCGCTCTGATCACCTGGCATCACACATGAAACAACACCAATAGAGAGAAATGAGATCCCTTAAGAAGGAGGACCAGGTCTGGTGGTCACTCTTATCATTTTCTTTCCCCTTTTCTCCCCAAACAGGTGAAAAACTCTATTATTGCAACTGGGAAGGATGCGGATGGAAGTTTTCTTGCTGTGAGGAAATGACCCGTGATTATCGACAACATACCAACCATTGTCAATTTCAGTGCCACCTGTGCGACCAGTCCTTCTCCTGCTCTGGTCACCTGGCATCACACATGAAGCAACACCAGTAGCCTCTAACACCTGTGGCTTGATGCCTGGCGATCAGAGTAGGTGTCGGGGCCGGTGGGAATCTAGTAGCAGGCCTCTCCCTCCAGGATCCCCATCACCCCACCTGCCTCCCCAGTGGAAACACACAAACAGACGGCGACGCACAGGTGCCATGGCTGCGGGAAAACATATAAGAAGAGCTCCCATCTCAAGGCGCACCTTAAAACACATAAGGGTAAGGCCTCGTTTTAGCAAATTAAAATGAGAGATCCCTTAAGAAGGAGGACCAGGTCTGGTGGTCACTCATATCATTTTCTTTCCCCTCTTCTCCCCAAACAGATGAGAAGATGTTCTATTGTAATTGGAAAGGCTGTGCAATGAGGTTTTCCTGCCCTGAGGAAATGAGAGGCCATTACGAAAAACACACCGGCCATTTTCAATTACACTGCCACCTGTGCGACCAGTCCTTCTCCCGCTCTGATCACCTGGCATCACACATGAAACAACACCAATAGCCTTTGACACCTGTGGCTTGATGCCTGGTGATCAGAGTGGAAGTCGGGGACGGGGGGAATCTAGTAGCTGGTACTACTAGGTCTGTCCAGAAAAAAATACTTGGACTGAACCCTGACCCGAGGAACCAGTTGGTTCTGGTGCTTCCTCGAGACTGTCATACTTCGGTCTTATCATCAAAACCGACTCACTTGAATTGTGCCGAGAATGATTTATAGGGTGGAGAAAAGACTATTTATGACTGTGAAAACTGTGTGGACAGGACATTCTTAGGATTAAAGAGCAAGGTAGATTTATTTATTCAATTTATTTATTCAATTATTTAATGCCACCCTTTTCCTTAGACTCAGGGCGGCCTACAGCATGTTAGCAGCAGCACTTTTTATCAGAGCCAGCATATTGCCTCCGCAATCCGGGTCCCCATTTTATCCACCTTAGAAAGATGGAAGGCTGAGTCAACCTGGAAGGTGAGATTTGAACCACAGACCTACAGATACATTTAGAAGGCATAATTTTAATAAATTAAAAAGAGAGAGATGAGATCCCTTAAGAAGGAGGACCAGGTCTGATGGTCACTCTTATCATTTTCTTTCCCCTCTTCTCCCCAAACAGGTGAAAAACTCTATTATTGCAACTGGGAAGGATGCGGATGGAAGTTTTCTTGCTTTGAGGAAATGACCTGCCATTATGAAAATCATACCAGCCATTTTCTACTTCTACGTGATTATCGACAACATACCAACCATTGTCGATTTCAGTGCCACCTGTGCGACCAGTCCTTCTCCCGCTCTGGTCACCTGGCATCACACATGAAGCAACACCAGTAGGCTCTGACACCTGTGGCTTGATGCCTTTCAATCAGAGTGGGGGACGGCGGCGGGGAATCTACTAGCTGGTACTACTAGGTCTGTCCAGAAAAAAATACTTGGGACTGAACCCTGACCCAAGGAACCAGTTGGTTCTGGTGCTTCCTCGAGAGCCAAGAACCTGTGTTGGACTTTACCCATGGGGCTTATTTATGGAGAAGAGCTGCAGAAAGACCACCAGAGCACTTGGAAGAACTGCAACAATTCCTTGACCGACCCTCATCCTCCAATAACAAAAAAACAAAATTCCTTGACCGACCCTCACTCTACAATATTGAAGTCAAAACCAAGACTGTCATACTTCGGTCTTATCATCAAAACCGACTCACTTGAATTGTGCCAAGAATGATTTATAGGGTGGAGGAAAGACTATTTATGACTGTGAAAACTGGACTTCCAAAAAAAAAAACCCCCAGACAAAAGTGTGGACAGGACGTTCTTTGAGAACATGCCAAAACTATTCTGTACACTCAAAGTATTTTTTATATTTCATATTAAAAAAATATTTCTAACTCTTATTTCTACCATAAATTAATAATTGCGCATCTTACACCAATGTGCACCCCTTAGATCTTTTAAAGATATTTTTACCAACATCTCACAAACTGATATAATAGCACCAGTGAATAACAACCCATTTACAACATACAAAAGAAACTAAAATATGTTTTTTTTAAAAACATAGTTTTTTGTAAGGACTATCTTTCTGGATAGTCTATCCCCATGAGAACTATGTGCCCTTTAACCTTACTTTCCAGATAACCCTCGTAGAAGCATCGTAAAACACATCCAATCATACATGCATATCTTTTTGGGTTTGGTTCCAAGTGGGAAAAAAGACACTGAAAGCATGGGGCCATTTGGAAGGATGGACTCCCCGCTGATGGCGAGGAGATTCGCCAGCACCTGAAGACCAGGGCCACCCTAACTCTGGCGCTCCTCCTTTTCTAGGAGAGCTGAATTTATGCCTCCTCAAAGAGGCAGGCGTCATCGCTCTACGTCCCCCCAGCGACACCCCACTGCCTCGGAGACATATCCCATCAGGTCGCGCTGTTGGCCTGCGCGCTAGCTCGGCACAATTTAAATGCTCTCCATCACCAGCCAGGCCTTCTACGGCACTGCCGGGAAGTCTATTTCGATTGGGCAACTCCGAGGCAGACATAGCCCCCCGTTTACCATCCCTTGCCTCTTTCCACAAGGCGGACAGCCACCCATCTTGCCAGGTGAGTCGGCCCCACAGACGGTAGGATGCTGGGTGGATGGGTGGGTGGAACGGTGCACGCTCTGCATGCGCTCAGAGGCAGCGCTGCTTGCTTCGGGAGATGGGGAAAAGGGCAGCGTGGAAGCTTTGCATCCCCCCTGCCTTCGGGGGGTTCTCCACTCAACTCGAGAGCGGGGAGGGGGGTCTCATGGGAAGGTGCCCTCTGTTGTCCCTCACTCCTTTGTGAGGTTAATTTTTGTGACGTGAATTCTTTTTTTTTGGGGGGGGGGGGGACGAAAACCCTGACCCCTCTCCGGGTCAGGCCAGTGTCTCAGGTTGAACCACTAACCAGTGGCCACTTCTCTCCTCTCCTCTCCCAGCAATTGTCCTGCGGCTTGGAAGGCTATTACTTCATGGGCATTGCCTCGCCCAAAGTGGTCGCCTATGAGGCTCTGCGACACATAGGTGCACTTATGATGGCTGCGGGAAAACTTACAGGAAGAGCTTCCATCTCAAGGCGCACCTTCAAACACAGAAGGGTAAGGAATCAATTTATTGTGTCTAAGGAGGGAAAAGGAAGGCAAGGATTTGAACCCAACGGACTGGGAAGTAGTTTGGCCATGTATTTATTTCCATGAAGCTGGTACAGCTGAGTTCAAAAGGGGTATTTCACCTGCCCTGTGGGAGTACATGGCAGGAGGGGAGCACATCACATGGACAGATGTGAGGCATACAGCTGTCAAAAAGCCACAGGCATTTTTGACCTTTACAGAAACAATGCTTTGGCTGCCTTTCCTATAGAGAGCAAGGTAGATTTATTTATTCAATTTATTTATTCAATTATTTAATGCCACCCTTTTGCTTAGACTCAGGGCGGCCTACAGCATGTTAGCAGCAGCACTTTTTATCAGAGCCAGTTTATTGCCTCCACAATCCGGGTCCTCATGTTCCCCAGCTTAGAAGGATAGAAGGCTAAGTCAAACTGGAAGGTGAGATTTGAACCACTGACCGACAGATCTAGGAGTCAACTTTAGTGGCCTGCAGTACTGCACTCTACTCATTGTGCTACCTTGGCTCATTTACAAATACATTTAGAAGGCATAATTTTAATAAATTAAAAAGAGAGAAATGAGATCCCTTAAGAAGGAGGACCAGGTCTGGTGGTCACTCTTATCATTTTCTTTCCCCTCTTCTCCCCAAACAGATGAGAAGATATTTTATTGTAATTGGAAAGGCTGTGCAATGAGGTTTTCCTGCCCTGAGGAAATGAGAGGCCATTACGAAAAACACACCGGCCATTTTCAATTACACTGCCACCTGTGCGACCAGTCCTTCTCCCGCTCTGATCACCTGGCATCACACATGAAACAACACCAATAGCCTTTGACACCTGTGGCTTGATGCCTGGTGATCAGAGTGGAAGTCGGGGACGGGGGGGAATCTAGTAGCTGGTACTACTAGGTCTGTCCAGAAAAAAATACTAGGACTGAACCCTGACCCGAGGAACCAGTTGGTTCTGGTGCTTCCTCGAGAGCCAAGAACCTGTGTTGGACTTTACCCATGGGGCTTATTTATGGAGAAGAGCTGCAGAAAGACCACCAGAGCACTTGGAAGAACTGCAACAATTCCTTGACCGACCCTCATCCTCCAATAACAAAAAAACAAAATTCCTTGACCGACCCTCACTCTACAATATTGAAGTCAAAACCAAGACTGTCATACTTCGGTCTTATCATCAAAACCGACTCACTTGAATTGTGCCAAGAATGATTTATAGGGTGGAGGAAAGACTATTTATGACTGTGAAAACTGGACTTCCAAAAAAAAAAAAACCCCAGACAAAAGTGTGGACAGGACGTTCTTTGAGAACATGCCAAAACTATTCTGTACACTCAAAGTATTTTTTATATTTCATATTAAAAAAATATTTCTAACTCTTATTTCTACCATAAATTAATAATTGCGCATCTTACGCCAATGTGCACCCCTTAGATCTTTTAAAGATATTTTTACCAACATCTCACAAACTGATATAATAGCACCAGTGAATAACAACCCATTTACAACATACAAAAGAAACTAAAATATGTTTTTTTTAAAAACATAGTTTGTTGTAAGGACTATCTTTCTGGATAGTCTATCCCCATGAGAACTATGTGCCCTTTAACCTTACTTTCCAGATAACCCTCGTAGAAGCATCGTAAAACACATCCAATCATACATGCATATCTTTTTGGGTTTGGTTCCAAGTGGGAAAAAAGACACTGAAAGCATGGGGCCATTTGGAAGGATGGACTCCCCGCTGATGGCGAGGAGATTCGCCAGCACCTGAAGACCAGGGCCACCCTAACTCTGGCGCTCCTCCTTTTCTAGGAGAGCTGAATTTATGCCTCCTCAAAGAGGCAGGCGTCATCGCTCTACGTCCCCCCAGCGACACCCCACTGCCTCGGAGACATATCCCATCAGGTCGCGCTGTTGGCCTGCGCGCTAGCTCGGCACAATTTAAATGCTCTCCATCACCAGCCAGGCCTTCTACAGCACTACCGGGAAGTCTATTTCAATTGGGCAACTCCGAGGCAGACATAGCCCCCCGTTTACCATCCCTTGCCTCTTTCCACAAGGCGGACAGCCACCCATCTTGCCAGGTGAGTCGGCCCCACAGACGGTAGGATGCTGGGTGGATGGGTGGGTGGAACGGTGCACGCTCTGCATGCGCTCAGAGGCAGCGCTGCTTGCTTCGGGAGATGGGGAAAAGGGCAGCGTGGAAGCTTTGCATCCCCCCTGCCTTCGGGGGGTTCTCCACTCAACTCGAGAGCGGGGAGGGGGGTCTCTTGGGAAGGTGCCCTCTGTTGTCCCTCACTCCTTTGTGAGGTTAATTTTTGTGACGTGAATTCTTTTTTTTTTGGGGGGGGGGGGGAGACGAAAACCCTGACCCCTCTCCGGGTCAGGCCAGTGTCTCAGGTTGAACCACTAACCAGTGGCCACTTCTCTCCTCTCCTCTCCCAGCAATTGTCCTGCGGCTTGGAAGGCTATTACTTCATGGGCATTGCCTCGCCCAAAGTGGTCGCCTATGAGGCTCTGCGACACGTAGGTGCACTTATGATGGCTGCGGGAAAACTTACAGGAAGAGCTTCCATCTCAAGGCGCACCTTCAAACACAGAAGGGTAAGGAATCAATTTATTGTGTCTAAGGAGGGAAAAGGAAGGCAAGGATTTGAACCCAACGGACTGGGAAGTAGTTTGGCCATGTATTTATTTCCATGAAGCTGGTACAGCTGAGTTCAAAAGGGGTATTTCACCTGCCCTGTGGGAGTACATGGCAGGAGGGGAGCACATCACATGGACAGATGTGAGGCATACAGCTGTCAAAAAGCCACAGGCATTTTTGACCTTTACAGAAACAATGCTTTGGCTGCCTTTCCTATAGAGAGCAAGGTAGATTTATTTATTCAATTTATTTATTCAATTATTTAATGCCACCCTTTTGCTTAGACTCAGGGCGGCCTACAGCATGTTAGCAGCAGCACTTTTTATCAGAGCCAGTTTATTGCCTCCACAATCCGGGTCCTCATGTTCCCCAGCTTAGAAGGATAGAAGGCTAAGTCAAACTGGAAGGTGAGATTTGAACCACTGACCGACAGATCTAGGAGTCAACTTTAGTGGCCTGCAGTACTGCACTCTACTCATTGTGCTACCTTGGCTCATTTACAAATACATTTAGAAGGCATAATTTTAATAAATTAAAAAGAGAAAAATGAGATCCCTTAAGAAGGAGGACCAGGTCTGGTGGTCACTCTTATCATTTTCTTTCCCCTCTTCTCCCCAAACAGATGAGAAGATATTTTATTGTAATTGGCAAGGCTGCAGAATGAGGTTTTCCTGCCCTGAGGAAATGAGAGCCCATTACGAAAAACACACCGGCCATTTTCAATTACACTGCCACCTGTGCGACCAGTCCTTCTCCCGCTCTGATCACCTGGCATCACACATGAAACAACACCAATAGAGAGAGATGAGATCCCTTAAGAAGGAGGACCAGGTCTGGTGGTCACTCTTATCATTTTCTTTCCCCTCTTCTCCCCAAACAGGTGAAAAACTCTATTATTGCAACTGGGAAGGATGCGGATGGAAGTTTTCTTGCTGTGAGGAAATGACCCGTGATTATCGACAACATACCAACCATTGTCGATTTCAGTGCCACCTGTGCGACCAGTCCTTCTCCTGCTCTGGTCACCTGGCATCACACATGAAGCAACACCAGTAGCCTCTAACACCTGTGGCTTGATGCCTGGCGATCAGAGTAGGTGTCGGGGCCGGTGGGAATCTAGTAGCAGGCCTCTCCCTCCAGGATCCCCATCACCCCACCTGCCTCCCCAGTGGAAACACACAAACAGACGGCGACGCACAGGTGCCATGGCTGCGGGAAAACATATAAGAAGAGCTCCCATCTCAAGGCGCACCTTAAAACACACAAGGGTAAGGCCTCGTTTTAGCAAATTAAAATGAGAGATCCCTTAAGAAGGAGGACCAGGTCTGGTGGTCACTCATATCATTTTCTTTCCCCTCTTCTCCCCAAACAGATGAGAAGATGTTTTATTGTAATTGGAAAGGCTGTGCAATGAGGTTTTCCTGCCCTGAGGAAATGAGAGGCCATTACGAAAAACACACCGGCCATTTTCAATTACACTGCCACCTGTGCGACCAGTCCTTCTCCCGCTCTGATCACCTGGCATCACACATGAAACAACACCAATAGCCTTTGACACCTGTGGCTTGATGCCTGGTGATCAGAGTGGAAGTCGGGGACGGGGGGGGAATCTAGTAGCTGGTACTACTAGGTCTGTCCAGAAAAAAATACTAGGACTGAACCCTGACCCGAGGAACCAGTTGGTTCTGGTGCTTCCTCGAGAGCCAAGAACCTGTGTTGGACTTTACCCATGGGGCTTATTTATGGAGAAGAGCTGCAGAAAGACCACCAGAGCACTTGGAAGAACTGCAACAATTCCTTGACCGACCCTCATCCTCCAATAACAAAAAAACAAAATTCCTTGACCGACCCTCACTCTACAATATTGAAGTCAAAACCAAGACTGTCATACTTCGGTCTTATCATCAAAACCGACTCACTTGAATTGTGCCGAGAATTATTTATAGGGTGGAGAAAAGACTATTTATGACTGTGAAAACGAGTTCCAAAAAAAAACAAAAACCCAGACAGAAGTGTGGACAGGACGTTCTTTGAGAACATGCCAAAACTATGCTATACACTCAAAGTGTGCCTTAAACTCTACTAGAAATACTGAAGTTGGACTATAAACAGGAGATAAAATATGTTTTTGCCCCCTCTACCTATTCTTTTGTTTTAAATAAATATTTTCTGAAAACTGTTTTTTTTAAAAAGACTTTTCTAAAATAAAGCATTTGCATTGATGTGTCTTTCACCCTTATTTAAAAGCCATTTGCTGAGAGTCTATTGAGGAGGTGAACCAGATTTGCCTTAGAGCTGCTTTGTGGTCCTACCAATGTCTCAGCTGCACCTAGAACAGAGCTCGGTAGCAAAACTCTCAAGTCTATAATTTGAGTCTCATGTTTAGTTTACTTGATAGCTATTTTGGTAGCTCCCTCAAAACTCTTCCTGATGTAGATACAACTGCTAGCAGTAAAACCATTGTACAATGCTTCAAGTTCTAGTATTAGAAGAAAGTGCAATATTTATGGACTTTTCTCAGAATTCTCTAAGCCTTCAATTTGCCCTCCTTTTCTACAGATTTTTTCCTAAAATAAAACCATTCATTGCAACAGCTGATCTCTGGTCATATCTCATCAAAAGTGGAATCTGTTATTTTGATCACTAGCTAAGAAGCTGATGGAGTACAGGAAAAGCTCAGGGAGAAAGGAAAATCAGATCTCATACTCCAGGGGTAGGCAAAGGTGGCTCTTCTATGACTTGCGGGCTTCAACTCCCAGAATTCCTGGGCCAATCATGCTAGCTCAGGAATTCTGGGGGTTGAAGTCCACATGTCATAGAAGAGCCAACTTTGCCTACCCCTGTCATAGTCAGACGTTAAGTATTCATACAGTATGTCCTGTAGATGGCACTCAGGGTGTGAACACCTAAGCTTTCTTTGGCCTAAAGCTGAAAGAAATTGAATACTACATCAGAGAGACCATTAGACATGGAGGAGGGGGAAATGAGATAAAACAAGGTCCAAAATACAGAAAAATAAATGATCCTAGGTCGAGGCAGGTGTAGGATCTCCTGATTGGGATGATCTGCAAGGTCCCTTCCAACTCTGTTAATCTGTTAAATATTTTAAATAGGAAAGCAGTGGGGAGGAAGAGAGGAAAAGAGAAGTGAGATGGTTTGGGGATGGTTTGCATCCATCATACAGAGGTACCCAAGTGCTTGGTGAGGAGTTCAGAACTTTTTTGGACAGGTATTTAAACTAGGTAAAGGGGACAGAGATGTAACCGACGTGGATGATTTCTGTCCCCGGACAACGAGGATAAATCAGTTTGTTGAAATTTATGAAAAGGGAGCTGTAAATGAAATAGATGTAGTTGTTGAGGATAAGGGACAAACAAATAATGATAATAACGTTCTTCGGGTAATGTGCACAAATGCTTGAAGTGTCAACAAGAAGCTCTGTGAGTTAAGAGTCAATCCTGGGCCTAGAAAGTTTAGAACTAAGACGCCTTAAACAAGATCTAAGTATTGCCCACAAGATCATATGCTGCAATGTCCTGCCTGTCGGCGACTACTTCAGCTTCAACCACAACAACACAAGAGCACACAACAGATTTAAACTTAATATTAACTGCTCCAAACTTGACTGTAAAAAATATGACTTCAGTAACCATGTTGTCGAAGCGTGGAACTCATTACCGGACTCCATAGTGTCATCCCCAAACCCCCAACACTTTACCCTTAGATTATCTATGGTTGACCTCTCCAGATTCCTAAGAGGTCAGTAAGGGGCGAGTACAAGTGCATTAGAGTGCCTTCCGTCCCCTGTCCTATTGCTCTCCTATATCTCTTATACCTTTCTTCTATTCCTATATCTCTTCTTCTATTCTTTCATTGATATGTTCTATTACTTTATCTTCTTTTCTATTCTTTCTTAGATATATTTTACTATGAGTATCTTCTCTATAACCTTCATCATGTATTTTACTATGTGTACATAGATATATACCCACTAAAACCCTCATTGTGTATTGGACTAAATAAATAAATAAATAGAGAGAGATAGAGAGAGAGAGAGAGAGAGGGAGGGAGGGAGGGAGGGAGGGAGGGAGAGAGAGAGAGAGAGAGAGAGAGAGAGAGAGAGAGAGAGAGAGAGAGAGAAAATTTGGATCTGGCTGCAATAATGGAGACATGGTTTAAGGACTTCAATGAATGGGAAATATCCATACCAGGATATGCATTGTATGGGAAGGGTAGAGTAGACAGAAGGGGAGGTGGAGTAGCCATTTATGTTAAGGAAAGTCTAAAAGCAACACTCATTCAAAATACATGTTAAAGAGCTGGAGACTCTGCGTGTAGATTTGGGGTGATCTACAGGCCTCCTCCAGGGCAATATGAGGATTATGACAACAAGATGGTGGACGGAATTACCCAAATGGCAGTAAAGGGAGATACTGTATTGTGATTAGGGGTGATTTCAATACGCCTGATATTAACTGGAATATCCCTAGTGCTCTTACATGCAAAAGTAAGAATATAGTAGAGGCCTTTACAGGAGCAGCTCTGGCACAGCTGGTTAAGACACCAGCTAGAGGGGAGAATATTCTAGATTTAGTTTTTACGAATGGGAACTGGGTTTCAGAGGTTAAGGTGGGAGAAAACGTCAGTTGCAGTGATCACCTATGTTTGTGGTTAAATGAGCAATTCTGTACTACAACCAAAGTATTGGATTAAAAAAAAAAACAAATTTTAATAAAATGGGGGAATATTTAAATAATGAATTAAAGGGCAGGGATAAAACAGCAGAAGCAAGCGCCCAATGGACTAATAAAAAGGACATCTTAAAAGCCACTGGACTGTATTTAAGGCAAATAACTAAAGGTAAAAGGAAGATCTACTGAGCACTGGCACTGCTCATTGTCTTCCGCTGGCTTCCCGCAACACGATAGTAATACCAACTTCCCCCGCGAACATTCCCCATGAGAGCTACGTGCCTTGTAACCTTATTTCTGGATAACCCTCGTAATATGACATAATCCCAATGGACTCCAGAGATTTCTCTTCATATTTCATATACACACACACAAAAAAATATTTCTAACTCTTATTTCTACCATAAATTAATAATTGCACATCTTACGCCAATGTGCACCCCCCTTAGATCTTTTAAAGATATTTTTACCAACATCTCCCAAACTGATATAATAGCACCAGTGAATAACAACCCATTTGCAATATAGAAAAGAAACTAAAATATGTTTTAAAAAAAAACATAGTTTGTTGTAAGGACTATCTTTCTGTATAGTCTATCCCCATGAGAACTATGTGTCCTTTAACCTTACTTTCCGGATAACCCTCGTAGAAGTATCGTAAAAGACATCCACTCATACATGCATATCTTTCTGGGTTTGGTTCCAAGTGGGAAAAAAAGACATTGGAAGCATGGGGCCATTTGGAAGGATGGTTAAATAGAGGACAGCAGGGCCACATGGTCTGAAATTCAGTGAGGGAGCAGGTAGATCACCTGCCTCAAATATGTTGAAGGAGAGAAAAGAAGGCAGAGATGCTGAGAGTTCTTTGTTTTATGCCCACTCTTGGGCCCTGCCCCTGGGGCCTGCTGCTCCTGTGCAGGAAAAGCAGTGATTGCCCATGTAGGGGTAACTCTGTAGGCTGAGCCTTGCTGGGTGATGATGTAATGAAAGAGCTTTGGGCAATTCCTAATATATGGCTAACTGAAGGAGGTAGATCTTTGTTATGTAGAATAGACTGGTCCAGCCTATTAACAAAGGTGTGGGGAATGAGTGAGCTGCACCATTCCTTAATGGCACATTGACAAAGGTGGGAGCTACTAAGAGTGAATCTTTTATCTGTTTAAACAGTGGTTCTCAAGCTTTCTAATGCCGCAACCCCTTAATACAGTTCCTCGTGTTGTGGTGATCCCCAACCATAAGTCTAGCACCAATTAACCGTACTGAAAAAGCGGGTCCAGCAGTCACGTGGGTTGCTCGCTGTCGAATCCGCATAGGACCGAGCCTGTCTTTAAAAAGATTGCTGGATCCACCCCTTCCTCAGAATTCGCTTGGTCCTCCTACCGACAGGCCGCGTGGTGGCTCAGCTCCTCTCCAAACAAACAGCTTCCCTTTTAATTCTTCCCCCTAAAATCAACAGAAAAGATAAGTAATTAGTTCCTTCTTATCGGTAATCAAAGCAGTTTGGCTTCCAGCCAGCCCTCCTGGGCTCGACTCCGAGAGGAGAAGCCATGACGAGGCTTTTAGTTAATTGCGCAATTGCTTTGCCTCATCGCTGCAGCCGGCTGAGTTTATCTATTGCTAAATCTGCCCCGCTGGGAGGTTTTTATTACTAATTGACTTGTGTTTGCTTCTGCTACCTCCTGAAGAGTGGGACATTTTACAAGGGTGCTTTTTTTGTCCCCTGGACTTAGTCTGATTCTTTATTGAATTTTCTTGGCGTGAAGGCCCTCAGCGTCCAGTAACACCGGCACCAGCGCCCACCCACGCACAGGCCGTTTGGTACCTTACAGTCCACTGCGTGGCCCAGAGTAGGCTGTGACAGTCTCATGATTTTACTCTTGTGCTAGGCTCCTCAACCAGAGGTACCCAGGATTGATCCAGATTGTCTTTGAGTGGCAGACGCTCCTGGGCCTAGGAGCTTGGGCCCCCTTCCTCTTGAGAATCAATTGGTTTAGACTATTGCTTCTCCCAAATTTTGGCTCTAGACCTTGTCCCTGTAATTTGTTCAGTCCGTGGCTTCTTCTATTCCCAAGAGAGGCACTTTTTCCAGAAATACTCAGGACCTTAGGCCTACTGGTGATGAAATTGAAATCATTCCTCAGGCCTCGTCCTCCTCAGTTGCACCTCCCCCAATGGCCAGGCCCACCAAAGCTGATAAAAGAAGGGATAAAGCACTCTAAAAATTCATGAACAATCAGTTAAACGCTTAAGAGTGCAGGCCCAAGTACATGTTAGCTCACCTGAACCCCCAGATCCCCTTGATCTGTCTCCCTCAGGTGTATCTGTCTTGTCTCTGGATGAGCCAAACCTAAATAGACCCCAACCTAATTTATGGGGCTTAGGTCCAGAGGTACCAGTCCATTTGAATCAGGGTCCTTTAGAGCCTGAACCTTCCAGGGCCCACAGCATTCCCTCTGATTTACCTGCTTCTATTCCTATGTTTTATGTGTTATCTCAAGCCATTGATACCAAATTCAAGGCCATCAATGTGCATCCCCATCCTCGTAGTCATTCTCTGAGGAGAATGAGGATGATGAAGATCTTGAAGACAGGGATGACTCCTTCCAAGGCCTGTCTGAGGATGAAGAGTCACAAATCAAGACTCCCCCATCCTCTACTATTTTTCCCTTTCAGTCTCTACTGCTCAAAGCCAGGGCAGCCACAGGCCAGGACAAACCTGCACCGACCTCTGCAGCTCCACAAGAGGAAAATCTCCTCTTCTTCCTGGAGGAGCAGGAAGATACTGAGGTCATCCCCATGCCTAAACTATTCAGGGAATGCTTCTGTGGTTACAACAACTTCAACAGCATATTCCTCCCGATAGGGCCAGCAGGACCTCAACAAGGTCTTCGCAGTGGCCCAGTATGTAGCGGACGCCACCCTGCAATCCTCTAGATTTGCTGCAAAATCGGTGGCTGCCTCTGGCACCGCCCTTGGCAAGCGGGAGTGAGGCAGAAGTGGCAGCTCTCGTTGGGTCCTCTAAATCGTAAGCTATTATTTGGTGATTTACTTGATCCTCTACTTACAGAAACCACTGATAAGAAGAAAATCCTGGGTACTACTACCAAGAAGGCTACTAAAATGCTTCAGCCCTTTTGGCAGTCAAATTGCCAACAAAATCAGGGGTTCGCGTTTCAAAGGAACTCAGGTCAGTATAATTCCAGCTTTTGTCCCCAATCAGACAGGATCCCCAGGGGCAGAGAGTCTCGATATCAAAGAGGCTCCTCCTCCTCGAGGGCCTCAAAAAGGTCCAGATGCTAATGACCACTCAATCCCCAATGGTTCGCTTCCAGCTGGCGCCATACCTGTAAGGACCCCTGGGTTATTTCCACAGTTGAATGGGGGATTCAATTGTAGTTTACCTCCATTCCCCCAAAACATTTCATCTCTTGCCCTTCTCCTAGATCCCTTTCCTCCTGTTTCTGCATGGAGGAGGCGGCCAACATCTGCTTACTATGAGGGCTATCCAGCCAGTTCCATCCTCTAAGAGAGGACTTGGCTTCTACTCCATCCTCTTCATGGTCCCTAAGACCTCCGGAGAATGGAGAGCCATTTTGGATCTTAAAAGATTAAACCAGTACATTAAATACATAAAATTGAAGATGCATTCCTTATCTTCAATCCTGGCATCCATTCACCCGGGGGACTCCATATCTTCCTTGGACTTTACGGAGGCTTATTTCCATATTCCCAAGAGGTTCAAACCACACATCCTCAACCGACATATCCTGATCCTAACAGACAATATGGCTACGAAGAGCCACATCTGCAGACAAGGAGGCACCCGGTCTAAGGACCTGATGCAGGAAGCACTGAAACTGGGTCTTTGGGCAGAGAGACATCTGCAGTCTGTCGGCCGACCACATATTGGGAATCCTCAATGTGCAGGCCGACTGGCTCTCCCACTCAACTCTGGACCCAGGAGAGCGGAGTCTCCATCCGGACCTATTCCAGCAGATCTGCCTTCAATTCGGTCACCCGTCGCTAGACCTGTTCACGACCGCGACCAACGCTCAGGTCCCTCGGTTCTATTCCAGATTCCCATCCCCGGGAGCAGAAGTAACCAACGCACTCAAAACCCCTTGGCCTCCAGGTCTCTTATATGCCTTCCCACCAATTCCAATCCTGCCAGACGTGATCCACAAGATCCTCCTCGAGCAGGCTCAGGTGATATTGATACCCCCTTCACTGGCCTCTCCGACCCTGGTTCGCAGACCTCCAGCGGCTATCCGTCCAGGCCCCCTGGTGACTCCCCGCTTTGGAGGATATGTTGCAGCAGGGGGGCCTCTCACCATCCAGACCCGGAGTGGTTCCACCTCACAGCTTGACTGTTACCTGGCGTGACCTAGACCTCCGAGGTTATTACCCAGACGCCGTGGAAGTGATCCTAAAGTCTAGAAGAATATCTACCAATAGGATCTACGACCATACCTGGTCTAAATTTCACCAGTGGTGTTCTTATGGAAGGCCTCTCCCCCTTGTGTATTCCCATGCAGATAATCGTTTCCTTCCTCATGAAAGGCTTTCACCTAGGTCTCTCAGCCAACACTATCCAGCGACACCTAGCAGCCTTATCCATAGTCCTGGCAGTTTCCCTGAAAGACAAGAACGGTTAAGAGGCATCTCGAACCTCATGCCCTCCACTGTTCACAGATATCCATCCTGGGATCTACCTCGAGTTCTACACTCTCTTACCCAAGCTTCATACGAACCGCTAAATTCTGCTTCCTTCAGACACCTGTCCTACAAGGTAGCATTCCTGGTGGCAATCACCTCCGTCAGGCACATTTCTGAGCTGGCGTTGCTCTCTATTCGCCAGGACTTATGCCAATTTCATCTGGACAAAGTAGTCCTTCAGTTGGACCCCACCTTTCTACCAAACTTCAGCTCCATGTTTCACAGATCCCAGGATATTATATTTCTTCTTTCTGCTCTAACCAAAACCACTATCTCTTTGTCAGATGGCACACTTTAGACATTACTAGAGCTCTCTGAATTTATCTCTACCGTACTAGGACCTTTCGTAGGTCAGAAGCCCTATTCGTAGCTTTCCACCCCAGGTCTGTGGGGTCCAAGATCTCATCCACCGTATTAGGCCGTTGGATTCGAGGGACAATCTCCAAAGCTTATGAGTCAGCATCCCTCAATGTCCCACAAAGCATCACGGCACATTCTACAAGAAGTGCAGTCACATCAGCAGCCTGGGCAACTCAAGCGCCCTTGGAGGAAGTTTGCAAGGCGGCTACATGGGCCTCTCCCGATTCTTTCATAAGGCACTATAAAATTGACTCTTACGCTTCAGTGGATGCTGCCTTCGGCAGGAGAGTCCTCCAATCCGTTATCACTCACGATAGCCAACTAATCCCTCCCTAGGGACACATCTATTGGATATGTCCCATGTGACTGTTGCACCTGCTCCTACAGTACGGAGAATGGGTGTTGATTGCTTACCTGAACGCCTCTTCTCGTACGCTGACCGGGTACAGCAGTCACTTCCCTTCCTATGTCTTTCTGACTATGCTTGTACCTTTATTCCTTCGTTTATTATCTATGAGAGTAGAGCAGTATTCGAGGCACCACTTTTCGAGCCTAAGTCTATGGATTCGTGAATTCTGGGGAAGGGGCGGATCCAGCAATCTTTTTAAAGACAGGCTTGGTCCTATGCAGATTGCACAGCGAGCAACCCATGTGATTGCTGTACCCGTTCAGTGTATCAGAAGAGGCGTTCAGGTGAGCAATCAATGCCTATTCTCAATATCCTTGAATACTGTCAACATTATCACCACCCTCAGTTGCCTCGAGAAGGGCGGCTTAGAAATCTAATAAATAAATAAATAAATAAATAAATAATTTTATATATGTTACCCACATTTTTTCCCATTTCTCCAATTCTATATTGTATCTAAAATGTTTTTCCCATTTGATCATTGTTTCTTTAACAACCTCCTCTTCAATTTTGTATCTCAGTAGAAATTTATATACAGTGGCACCTCGTCTTACGAACACCTCCTCATACGAACTTCTCGAGATACGAACCGGGCGTTCAGGATTTTTTTTGCCTCATCTCACGAACCATTTTCTTCTTGCGAAACCTCGCTTCTCTCCCGGCTACTGCTGCTGCGAGCAGCGGCCAAAACAAGCGCTTTTAAGTTTGGACACTCTGATGATGACAAGGAAACTGGAACCAGGCTTTGCCATGCAGGGTCTACACCCCCCCATCCCTTCTGCTACGATCATGGCCAAGGCATTGGAGAAGAGAGAGAACAGGCAGTGAAAGTAGCAGCAACTGCGGGGCATTTTGGAAGAAAGTTGGGCCTGTAATTACCAGCTTCTTCTCTACTGCCCTTGTTGTGGATAGGCACAACACTGGCCACTCTTCAATCCTGAGGAACATCTCCTGTTAACAGGGATTGGTTAAATAAATCAGTCAGGGGGGTAGCAATCATATATCTGAGTTCTTTAAAAACTCTGGGGTGGATGCCATCTGGACCCATTGCCTTATTTATCTTTAATCGTTCACGTTCTTCTAAGACATTGGCTTCTAAGATCACTGGAGCTGAATCCGTACTGCTGGAAGCAATGCTATATCCATCTATAGTATTATATTGTAAGGTGTCTTTTGAGAAAACTGAACAGAAGTAGCTATTCAAATGGTCAGCGATCTCCTTATTCCCATCAATGCATGTATTATTCCCGGTACCAAGCTTCGTGACGTTGCAGTTTTTCTTCTTCCTATCACTAATATATATATCTGAAGGTTTTATCCCCCTTCTTTACAGATTTGGCAATTTCTTCCTCTTTTGAGGCTTTAGCAGCATATATTATCTGTTTCGCCTTCTGTCTCATTTTTATACACCTCTCTATCAGCTATATTTCCAGACTCTTTACACCTCCTATAGGCAGCCTTTTTTTCATTGACTGTAGCCCTTACATCATTGCTAAACCATAGCGGTTTGTTCTTCCTTTTTACCTTTAATTATTTGCCTTACATACAGTCCAGTAGCTTTTAAGATGGCCTTTTTTAATACGGTCCACTGGGTGCTCGCTCCTGCCATTTTATCCCTCCTCTTTAATTCATTATTTAAATATTCACCCCATTGCATTAAAATTAGTTTTTCTGAAATCCAATACTTTGGTTGCAGTATAGGATTGTTCACCATCAGTTTTTACATCAAAACACAAACATAGATGGTCCTTTTACCTTTAGTTATTTGCCTTATATACAGTCCAGTGGCTTTTAAGATGGCCTTTTTAATACAGTCCATTGGGCACTTGCTCCTGCCATTTGATCCCTGCCCTTTAATTCATTATTTAAATATTCCCCCATTCTATTGAAATTTGTTTTTTTGAAATTCAATTCTTTGGTTGTAGTATAATGAGATATGACCAGAGATCAGCTGTTGCAATGAATAGTTTTATTTTAGGAAAAAATCTGTAGAAAAGGAGGGCAAATTGAAGGCTTAGAAAAATTTGAGAAAAGTCCATAAATATTGCACTTTCTTCTAATACTAGAACTTGAAGCAGTGTATTTTTTACTGCTACCAGTTGTATGTACACCTGGAAGAGTTTTGAGGAAACAATTCAAGTGAGTCGGTTTTGATGAAAAGATTGAAGTATGACAGCCTTGGTTTTGACTTCAAGTAATATTGTAGAGAGAGGGTGGGTCAAGGAGTTTTGTTTTTTTTATTATTGCAGGGTGAGGGTCGGTCAAGGAATTGTTGCAGTTCTTCCAACTGCTCTGGTGGTCTTTCTGCAGCTCTTCTCCATAAATAAGCCCCATGGGGAAAGTTCAAGTCAGGTTCTTGGCTCTCGAGGAAGCACCATAACCAGCTGGTTCCTCGGGTCAGTGTTCAGTCCAGGTATTCTTTTCTGGAGAGACCTAGTAGAACCAGCTACTAGATTCCCCATCCCCGACTTCCACTCTGATCACCAGGCATCAAGCCACAGGTGACAAAGGCTATTGATGATGTTTCATGTGTGATGCCAGGTGATCAGAGCGGGAGAAGGACTGGTCGCACAGGTGGCAGTGTAACTGGAAATGGCCAGTGTGTTGTTGGTAATGGGCTCGCATTTCCTCAGGGCAGGAAAACCTCATTCGGCAGCCTTGAAAATTACAATAGAACATATCTGTTTGGGGAGAAGAGGGGAAAGAAAATGATATGAGTGACCACAAGACCTGGTCCTCCTTCTTAAGGGATCTCTCATTTTAATTTGCTAAAACGAGGCCTTACCCTTGTGCGCCTTGAGATGAGAGCTCTTCTTTGTTTTCCCGCAGCCATGTGTTTCCACTGGGGAGGAAGGTGGGGTGATGGGGATCCTGGAGGGAGAGGCTAGGTCTTCGTCGGGGTCGCCCAATTCAAACATACTTCCTGTGCGCGCCGTAGAAGGCCTGGCCGGCGGTGGAGACCATTTGTTGGGGCGAACCAAAGGCTCCAGCTGCGCAGGCCTAAGGTTTTTAAGTCTCCATAAAGACTCCCCGCCCGGTTTACCCGGGGGTGGCCTGGGTGTTAAGCCCCGGGAGTTTTCCATGTAGACAATAACAATCCAAGGAAACGTAAGTTTCTTTTGGTGCTCGCGATACCTCTCCCACTCGCCTCTAGGTATCAGATGGCCCAAACCCAGACGGGGCAGGACATTTATACACTCACCCCATTATCCCCCTCATCCCCCTGGCTCATTTTGATCTTGAGGGGACAAAAGGTGATGCCACAGGCGCGATTGTCTCCTCTTGGGTTACAGGGGAGCCCAGCTAGTCCTGGGGAGGTTAAATCCTGGACCAAAAATGGTAGTAAAAGCTGCTTATTGGACATGGAGTTAATCAGGATTTGCAGACTGCTAAGATCTAATAAAGTCAACTCCAGGTTACTACAATATTAGTCGCAAGGTGAAAATGTCATAGAAGAAGTAACTTTATAAGCCAAATTATTATTTTCTCCCAAGCCCACAAAAGAGTCTCTTGAAGATTAAGCTTCAGGAGTTTATTACCTTTCTGATGTATATGTCCAAAAGCAATATATCCTTTGAGACTTCACACAATATTAAAATAAGCGCTTCCATTTAATACATGTGTATAACATATTGTTTCTTCCAATTTGTTTTGAAAAGGGTAGTTTTATTTTTAATGTACTGGAATATTTTGTTGTTGTTTGCTATATTTTAGTAGACATCATTGTAAAATATTGTTAACCATATTAGTTCTGTTGTTTTAATCAGTTTGAATATCTCGAGCAGCTTCTTAAATATGTTTATAGTTTTATTTTTTATCATCGAGGGCTAATTAAAGAAAATGAATCCATTCACATCTAGATAGGGAAATTCAAAGACAATCACCAGAAATTGGGAAAATGTGATCCAGGAAGATACTGTCATCTCACACTAAGAGGACAACATGAAGCAACATTTTTAACAACGAGTCCTGTTGGGTGACATTTTTCCCTTCTAACTGAGGCCTTGGCAGACTCCCAACGCTTTTATCAAAATGATGGAAGCAATGTCATAGCACAAAACCTGCCTTTTTCCTACTTATATGTAATGTCATGATGCTCATGCAAGGGCAGAACCTATCACATCAAGTCTCCCAAAGCCCTTTACAGATTTGCTGTATATGTAGCTTTCAGGATGGGCGCAGTCACTGAGGCGATTCCCATATAGAACAATATCATCTTTAATACTTGGAGGAATTAATTAATTCCTGCTACGTTCTGTGCCCAAACTCTCAACTCTGTTGAAGATCCATCTATGTTGCCAGGCATGGGGGGAATAACTATCTCTTCCCCACCACCACCAGTATCTTCCTGGATCACATTTTCCCAATTTCTGGTGATTGTCTTTGAATTTCCCTATCTAGATGCGAATGGATTCATTTTCTTTAATTAGCCCTCGATGATAAAAAATAAAACTATAAACATATATTTAACTAAACAGCAAGAAGCTGCTCGAGATATTCAAACTGATTAAAACAACAGAACTAATATCAGTTCAGATCCCAAAGAAAGGTCTCCATCGCCTTCCCTATTTCCTACTGGCAGGAATCCAGAGGCATATTGAAGAGAGTTTGGGCACAGAACGTAGCAGGAATCCAGGGGCATGTTGAAGAGAGTTTGGGCACAGAACGTAGCAGGAATCCAGGGGCATATTGAAGAGAGTTTGGGCACAGAACGTAACAGGAATCCAGGGGCATGTTAAAAAGAGTTTGGGCACAGAACATAGCAGGAATCCAGGGGCATGTTCAAGAGAGTTTGGGCACAGAACGTAGCAGGAATCCAGGGGCATATTGAAGAGAGTTTGGGCACAGAACGTAACAGGAATCCAGGGGCATGTTAAAAAGAGTTTGGGCACAGAACATAGCAGGAATCCAGGGGCATGTTCAAGAGAGTTTGGGCACAGAACGTAGCAGGAATCCAGGGGCATGTTCAAGAGAGTTTGGGCACAGAACGTAGCAGGAATCCAGGGGCATGTTGAAGAGAGTTTGGGCACAGAACGTAGCAGGAATCCAGGGGCATGTTGAAGAGAGTTTGGGCACAGAACGTAGCAGGAATCCAGGGGCATGTTGAAGAGAGTTTGGGCACAGAACGTAGCAGGAATCCAGGGGCATGTTGAAGAGAGTTTGGGCACAGAACGTAGCAGGAATCCAGGGGCATGTTGAAGAGAGTTTGGGCACAGAACGTAGCAGGAATCCAGGGGCATGTTGAAGAGAGTTTGGGCACAGAACGTAGCAGGAATCCAGGGGCATGTTGAAGAGAGTTTGGGCACAGAACGTAGTAGGAATCCCTTCAGCGGCGTTTTTTGGGAGGCTCAAAGACATCACCTTTTGTCCCCCCAAGGTCAAAATGAGCCGGGGGGATGAGGGGGATAATGGTGTAAGTGTATAAGTGTCCCGCCCCACCCGGGTTTTGGCCATCCGATACCTAGAGGCGAGTGGGAGCGGTATCGCTTTACATGAGCTCAGAGAAACTTTATGTTTCATTGAATCTACATGGAAATTTCCCGCCGATTAACACCTCAGCCCCCCCCCCCCCCCATAAACCAGGCGGGGACGTTTTGCGGCGATTGAAAAACCCAAGGCCCGCACAGCTTGATCCTTTGATTTGTCCCCATAAGAGCTTGTGATTAGTTATGGGGGGTTTGCCTGCCACCTATATAAGCGAGCTGTCAACAAGAATTGCCTCAGTTCATGTTATACGTATTATCAAAGTTACTGTTGTATTAACTTATTAAAGATCATATTGTTCTATATGGGAATCGCCTCAGTGACTGCGCCCATCCTGAAAGCTACATATACAGCAAATCTGTAAAGGGCTTTGGGAGACTTGATGTGATAGGTTCTGCCCTTGCATGAGCATCATGACATTACATATAAGTAGGAAAAAGGCAGGTTTTGTGCTATGACATTGCTTCCATCATTTTGATAAAAGCGTTGGGAGTCTGCCAAGGCCTCAGTTAGAAGGGAAAAATGTCACCCAACAGGACTCGTTGTTAAAAATGTTGCTTCATGTTGTCCTCTTAGTGTGAGATGACAGTATCTTCCTGGATCACATTTTCCCAATTTCTGGTGATTGTCTTTGAATTTCCCTATCTAGATGTGAATGGATTCATTTTCTTTAATTAGCCCTCGATGATAAAAAATAAAACTATAAACATATTTAAGAAGCTGCTCGAGATATTCAAACTGATTAAAACAACAGAACTAATATGGTTAACAATATTTTACAATGATGTCTACTAAAATATAGCAAACAACAACAAAATATTCCAGTACATTAAAAATAAAACTACCCTTTTCAAAACAAATTGGAAGAAACAATATGTTATACACATGTATTAAATGGAAGCGCTTATTTTAATATTGTGTGAAGTCTCAAAGGATATATTGCTTTTGGACATATACATCAGAAAGGTAATAAACTCCTGAAGCTTAATCTTCAAGAGACTCTTTTGTGGGCTTGGGAGAAAATAATAATTTGGCTTATAAAGTTACTTCTTCTATGACATTTTCACCTTGCGACTAATATTGTAGTAACCTGGAGTTGACTTTATTAGATCTTAGCAGTCTGCAAATCCTGATTAACTCCATGTCCAATAAGCAGCTTTTACTACCATTTTTGGTCCAGGATTTAACCTCCCCAGGACTAGCTGGGCTCCCCTGTAACCCAAGAGGAGACAATCGCGCCTGTGGCATCACCTTTTGTCCCCTCAAGATCAAAATGAGCCAGGGGGATGAGGGGGATAATGGGGTGAGTGTATAAATGTCCTGCCCCGTCTGGGTTTGGGCCATCTGATACCTAGAGGCGAGTGGGAGAGGTATCGCGAGCACCAAAAGAAACTTACGTTTCCTTGGATTGTTATTGTCTACATGGAAAACTCCCGGGGCTTAACACCCAGGCCACCCCCGGGTAAACCGGGCGGGGAGTCTTTATGGAGACTTAAAAACCTTAGGCCTGCGCAGCTGGAGCCTTTGGTTCGCCCCAACAAATGGTCTCCACCGCCGGCCAGGCCTTCTACGGCGCGCACAGGAAGTATGTTTGAATTGGGCGACCCCGACGAAGACCTAGCCTCTCCCTCCAGGATCCCCATCACCCCACCTTCCTCCCCAGTGGAAACACATGGCTGCGGGAAAACAAAGAAGAGCTCTCATCTCAAGGCGCACAAGGGTAAGGCCTCGTTTTAGCAAATTAAAATGAGAGATCCCTTAAGAAGGAGGACCAGGTCTTGTGGTCACTCATATCATTTTCTTTCCCCTCTTCTCCCCAAACAGATATGTTCTATTGTAATTTTCAAGGCTGCCGAATGAGGTTTTCCTGCCCTGAGGAAATGCGAGCCCATTACCAACAACACACTGGCCATTTCCAGTTACACTGCCACCTGTGCGACCAGTCCTTCTCCCGCTCTGATCACCTGGCATCACACATGAAACATCATCAATAGCCTTTGTCACCTGTGGCTTGATGCCTGGTGATCAGAGTGGAAGTCGGGGATGGGGAATCTAGTAGCTGGTTCTACTAGGTCTCTCCAGAAAAGAATACCTGGACTGAACACTGACCCGAGGAACCAGCTGGTTATGGTGCTTCCTCGAGAGCCAAGAACCTGACTTGAACTTTCCCCATGGGGCTTATTTATGGAGAAGAGCTGCAGAAAGACCACCAGAGCAGTTGGAAGAACTGCAACAATTCCTTGACCGACCCTCACCCTGCAATAATAAAAAAAACAAAACTCCTTGACCCACCCTCTCTCTACAATATTACTTGAAGTCAAAACCAAGGCTGTCATACTTCAATCTTTTCATCAAAACCGACTCACTTGAATTGTTTCCTCAAAACTCTTCCAGGTGTACATACAACTGGTAGCAGTAAAAAATACACTGCTTCAAGTTCTAGTATTAGAAGAAAGTGCAATATTTATGGACTTTTCTCAAATTTTTCTAAGCCTTCAATTTGCCCTCCTTTTCTACAGATTTTTTCCTAAAATAAAACTATTCATTGCAACAGCTGATCTCTGGTCATATCTCATTATACTACAACCAAAGAATTGAATTTCAAAAAAACAAATTTCAATAGAATGGGGGAATATTTAAATAATGAATTAAAGGGCAGGGATCAAATGGCAGGAGCAAGTGCCCAATGGACTGTATTAAAAAGGCCATCTTAAAAGCCACTGGACTGTATATAAGGCAAATAACTAAAGGTAAAAGGACCATCTATGTTTGTGTTTTGATGTAAAAACTGATGGTGAACAATCCTATACTGCAACCAAAGTATTGGATTTCAGAAAAACTAATTTTAATGCAATGGGGGAATATTTAAATAATGAATTAAAGAGGAGGGATAAAATGGCAGGAGCGAGCACCCAGTGGACCGTATTAAAAAAGGCCATCTTAAAAGCTACTGGACTGTATGTAAGGCAAATAATTAAAGGTAAAAGGAAGAACAAACCGCTATGGTTTAGCAATGATGTAAGGGCTACAGTCAATGAAAAAAAGGCTGCCTATAGGAGGTGTAAAGAGTCTGGAAATATAGCTGATAGAGAGGTGTATAAAATGAGACAGAAGGCGAAACAGATAATATATGCTGCTAAAGCCTCAAAAGAGGAAGAAATTGCCAAATCTGTAAAGAAGGGGGATAAAACCTTCAGATATATATATTAGTGATAGGAAGAAGAAAAACTGCAACGTCACGAAGCTTGGTACCGGGAATAATACATGCATTGATGGGAATAAGGAGATCGCTGACCATTTGAATAGCTACTTCTGTTCAGTTTTCTCAAAAGACACCTTACAATATAATACTATAGATGGATATAGCATTGCTTCCAGCAGTACGGATTCAGCTCCAGTGATCTTAGAAGCCAATGTCTTAGAAGAACGTGAACGATTAAAGATAAATAAGGCAATGGGTCCAGATAGCATCCACCCCAGAGTTTTTAAAGAACTCAGATTTTATGTATTTATTATTTAGATTTGTATGCCGCCCCTCTCCGCAGACTCGGGGCGGCTCACAGCACAACACAACAATTCATAACAAATCCAAATATAATTTAAAATATTTAAAAAGAACCCCATTTTGCTAACAAACACACACTCAAACATACCAAACATAAATTGTAGATGCCCGGGGGAGGTGTTTCAGTTCCCCCATGCCTGACGACAAAGGTGGGTTTTAAGGAGTTTACGGAAGGCAGGGAGAGTAGAGGCAGTTCTAATCTCTGGGGGGAGTTGGTTCCTGAGGGTCGGGGCCCCCACAGAGAAGGCTCTTCCCCTGGGGCCCGCCAACCGACATTGTTTAGTTGACGGGACCCGGAGAAGGCCCACTCTGTGGGACCTAATCGGTCGCTGGGATTCGTGCGGCAGAAGGCGGTCTCGGAGATATTCTGGTCCAGTGCCATGAAGGGCTTTAAAGGTCATAACCAACACTTTGAATTGTGACCGGAAATTGATCGGCAGCCAATGCAGACTGCGGAGCGATGGTGAAACATGGGCATACCTAGGTAAGCCCATGACCGCTGTCGCAGCTGCATTCTGCACGATCTGAAGTTTCCGAACACTTTTCAAAGGAAGCCCCATGTAGAGAGCATTACAGTAGTCAAACCTCGAGGTGATGAGGGCATGAGTGACTGTGAGCAATGAGTCCCGGTCCAGATAGGGCCGCAACTGGTGCACCAGGCGAACCTGGGCAAACGCCCCCCTCGCCACAGCTGAAAGATGGTTCTCTAATGTGAGCTGTGGATCGAGGAGGACGCCCAAGTTGCGGACCCTCTCCGGGGGGGTCAATGATCCCCCTCCCCCAGGGTAATGGACGGACAGATGGGATTGTCCTTGGGAGGCAAAACCCACAGCCACTCCGTCTTATCCAGGTTGAGTTTGAGTCTGTTGACACCCATCCAGGCCCCAACAGCCTCCAGACACCGGCACATCACTTCCACTGCTTCGTTGATTGGACATGGGGTGGAGATGTAAAGCTGGGTATCATCAGCGTACTGATGATACCTCACCCCATGCCCTTGGATGATCTCACCCAGCGGTTTCATGTAGATATTAAATAGCAGGGGGGAGAGGACCGACCCCTGAGGCACCCCACAAGGGAGAGACCTCGGAGTCGACCTCTGACCCCCCACTAACACCGACTGCGACCGACCGGAGAGGTAGGAGGAGAACCACTGGAGAACAGTGCCTCCCACCAGTGTTGCCTCTAATTTTTTGGGGGAGTGGGCAGAAAAGTATAGTGTCTGAGCGGCAGTCCCTTCGGGACTGGGCGGCACAGAAATAATAAATAAACAAACAAACAAACAAACAAACAAATAAAAAACCCACCCTGTTTTGCCTCAGAGAATTTCAAAATAAAATACTGTACTGTGTGTCTATAACAGTGAGCTCATAATAGGGCAACTCTATCAATATCAAAATGCCGCTTAAATAGTTGAGCTAGTTTCAAACTAGATTTTGATTTTCTTTCTCTCTTCCTTACTCCCATTCTTTTTCTTTCTCTTTTCCTTCCTCTCTTTTTTCTATCTGTTTCTCTCTCTTCCTCTCCTCCTCTCTCTCTCCTTCCCTCTCGCTCTTTCCCTCTCAGCTTCTGGGCAGCTTCTGTCCCCAACCTTTCACGGAGGGTTTTCCACCTCTCCTCTTCCCAGTTTGCTCTCCATATGTCCCCAACCTTTCAAGAGGTGGAAAACCCTCCGTGAAAGGTTGGGGACACATGGAGAGCAAACTGGGAAGAGGAGAGTGGAAAACCCTCCGTGAAAGGTTTGGGACACATGGAGAGCAAACTGGGAAGAGGAGAGGTGGAAAACCCTCCGTGAAAGGTTGGGGACACATGGAGAGCAAACTGGGAAGAGGAGAGGTGGAAAACCCTCCGTGAAAGGTTGAGGACACATGGAGAGCAAACTGGGAAGAGGAGAGGTGGAAAACCCTCCGTGAAAGGTTGAGGACACATGGAGAGCAAACTGGGAAGAGGAGAGGTGGAAAACCCTCCGTGAAAGGTTGGGGACACATGGAGAGCAAACCGCTTTCGGAGACTGCTGGGGAGCTGCACGGCTGATTTAAAAGGTGACAGCCGGGCTGGGGGGCTGAGCAACCTCCCGAAGCCAACCCGGAAGTTCGGGTTTGGCGTTCGTAACATGAAAAAAGTTCGTAAGAAGAGGTAAATTTTTTCTGAACCCCGGGTTCGTATCTCGAGTTGTTCGTAAGACGAGGGGTTCGTATCTTGAGGTACCACTGTATTTACAATTTAAGATTTTTTAATTTTTTTTTTTGAAAAACCTGCCGATCGAGTTCGGCGGGCTGTTTAAATCTGCCGATCGACTTCCTCAGAAACCCGTGATGAAGTGAAGCCGCAGTAGGTGAAGGGAGGGACTACAGTGATCCCTCGATTAGCACGGTCTCGATTAGCGCGAAACGCTGCAACACGGTTTTTCAAAAAATATTAATTAAAAAAATAAAATATTAAAAAATAAAAAATAAGTCCACGCTAGTTCTCTCTCTCTTTCTCTCCCTGTTGCCGGCGTGGTATATGAGAGAGAAAGAGAGAGGCAGAGGTCGGGCGCATTACCGGGAGGTGGAGGCGGCGTGGGGACGCTGGGTGCCGGGGACACCGAGGAGGGGGTGGACGTCAACTGCGGGCGGGAGGAAAGCGAATGCCACGGGGCTGGGCTCGGCTCCCCCCTCGGCTCCCCCCCTTACCAGCCCCGCCGCGGAAGGCTCCATTCTGTTCCCTGAATGGAGACCGCCGGCCGCTCAATCGGGCCGGCAGGGAACAGAATGGAGCCTTCCGCGGCGGGGCTGGTAAGGGGGGGAGCCGAGGGGGGAGCCGAGCCCAGCCCCGTGGCATTCGCTTTCCTCCCGCCCGCAGCCGACTGATCGTGGGCTCCTTCGCAACCTCGGAGAGCTTCCTGGTTTTCGTGAGCTTTCATGCCCTGGAAGCTCTCCGAGGTTGCGAAGGAGCCCACGATCAGTCTCGGCTGCGGGTGGGAGGAAGGCGAATCCCCCGTGGGCTCCGTTACATCTTCCGCTGCCAGCCAGGCCATGCTGGCGGCAGCGGAACAATCGTTGGCTGTCAACTTTTCTTTTTAAAACTGGGCAGGAGCTGACTTGCCTCCCCAGTGCTAAAAAGAAAAGTTGACAGCCAGCGCTGCGACTGACGGAATGCTGAGCCTCCCGTTCTCCCCCCCCCCACCTCGCCCCTTCCGGTTTCGGCGTTCGGCAACGGAGTCCGGCGCTGGGGCCATGCGGGGCCGCTCATCCAGGGGGGCGTGGACTGGCAAGCGGCAAGCGGCAAGTGATCTTGGGGTTTCCCCTTTGCCTGGGCGGCGGGAAGACCAAGGGAAGGTTCCTTCAGCCGCCCAACACCTTATCCGCTCCGCAGCGCGGCAACGGGGAAACCCCATCTTCGGCTCCTCGCTGCTTCCGCGCTGCGGAGCAGATCAGCTGTTGGGCGGCTGAAGGAACCTTCCCTTGGTCTTCCCCGCCGCCCACACGCAAACTCCACCATCTGCGCATGTGCGGCCATGAAAAAAATGGCGCACATGCGCAGATGGTGTTTTTACTTCCGCATCCAGTATAACGCGGAAATCGGTTAGCGCGGGAGGTCTTGGAACGTAACCCCCGCGCTAACCGAGGGATCACTGTACTGTAGTATAAGGGCAGACTAGATGGACCATGAGTTCTTTTTCTACCCTCACAGTCTTCTATGTTTCTAAACCGCTATGGTTAAAAATGATGTAAGGTCAATGAAAAAAAGTCTGCCTATAGGAGGTATAAAGAGTCTGGAAGTAGATGACAGACTCTGACAATGTATTAAATGAGACAGAAGGAGGCGAAACAGATAATATATGCTGCTAAAGCCTCAAAAGAGGAAGAAATTGCCAAATCTGTGAAGAAGGGAGATAAAACCTTTTTCAGATATATTAGTGATAGGAAGAAGAAAAACTGCAGCATCACAAAGCTTAGTAGTGGAAATAATACATACATTGATGGGAATTGATGTGAATACTTCATCTCTAACCTCCACCACAACACTAGTCGATGATCTACTGACCACTGGCACTGCTCGTTCTCTTCTGCTGGCTTCCCGCAACACGATAGTAATACCAACTTCCCCCGCAAACATTCCCCGCGAGAGCTATATACCTTGTAACCTTACTTTCTGGATAACCCTCGTAATATGACATAATCCCAATGGATTCCAGAGATTTCTCTTTATATTTCATATACACAGAAAAAAAATATTTCTAACTCTTATTTCTACCATAAATTAATAATTGCACATCTTACGCCAATGTGCACCCCTTAGATCTTTTAAAGATATTTTTACCAACATCTCAAAAACTGATATACATAACACCAGTGAATAACAACCCATTTACAATATAGAAAAGAAACTAAAATATGTTTTTTTAAAAAAACATAGTTTTTTGTAAGGACTATCTTTCTGGATAGTCTATCCCCATGAGAACTATGTGCCTTGTAACCTTACTTTCCAGATAACCCTCGTAGAAGTATCGTAAAACACATCCACTCATACATGCATATCTTTCTGGGTTTGGTTCCAAGTGGCAATAAAAGACACTGGAAGCATGGGTCCGTTTGGAAGGATGGTTAAATAGAGGACAGCAGGGCAACATGGTCTGAAGTCCGGGGAAGGACAAGATAGATCACCTGCTTCAAGTATGTTGAAGGAGAGAAAGAAGGGAAGAGATGCTGAGAGTTCTTTGTTTTATGCCCATTCTTGGGCCCTGCTGCTCCTGGGCAAGAAAAGCAGTGATTGGCTGTCAGACTCCCATGTGGTAGTCTGGTAGGGGTAACTCTGTAGGCTGAGCCTTGCTGGGTGATGATGTAATGAAAGGGCTTTGGGCAATTCCTAATATATGGCTAGCTGAAGGAGATAGATCTTTGTTATGTAGAATAGACTGGTCCAGGCTATTAACAAAGGTGTGGGGAATGAGTGAGCTGCACCATTCCTTAATGGCACATTGACAAAGGTGGGAGCTACTAAGAGTGAGTCTTTTTTTCTGTTTAAACAGTGGTTCTCAAGCATTCTTTTTAAACTTTTTAAAATATTTAAATTTATTTGGATTTGTTACGATTTGTTGTGTCTTGTTGTGAACCGCCCCGAGTCCGCGGAGAGGGGCGGCATACAAATCTAAATAATTAATAAATAAATAAATTCTAATGCCGCAACCCCTTAATACAGTTCCTCATGTTGTGGTGATCCCCAACCACAAGTCTAGCACCAATTCTCCGTACTGAAAGAGCGGGTCCAGCAATCATGTGGGTTGCTCGCTGTCCAATCCGCATAGGACCGAGCCTGTCTTTAAAAAGATTGCTGGATCCGCCCCTTCCCCAGAATTCGCTTGGTCCTCCTACCGGCAGGCTGCGTGGTGGCTCAGCTCCTCTCCAAACAGCTTCCCTTTTTCTTCTTCCCCCTAAAATCAACAGAAAAGATAAGTAATTAGTTTGTTCTTATCGGTAATCAAAGCAGTTTGGCTTCCAGCCAGCCCTCCTGGGCTCAACTCTGAGAGGAGAAGACATAATGAGGCTTTTAGTTAATTGCGCAATTGCTTTGCCTCATCGCTGCAGCCGGCTGAGTTTATCTATTGCTAAATCTGCCCCGTTGGGAGGTTTTTATTACTAATTGACTAGTGTTTGCTTCTGCTACCTCCTGCGGAGTGGGATGTTTTACAAGGGCGCTTTTTTTGTCCCCTAGACTTAGTCTGACTCTTTATTGAGTTTTCTTGGCGTGAAGGCCCTCAGCGTCCAGTAACACCGGCACCAGCAGCCCACTCACACACAGGCCGTTTGGCACCTTACAGTCCACCGTGCGACCCAGAGTAGGCTGTGACAGTCTCATGATTTTAGTCTTGTGCTAGGCTCCTCAACCAGAGGTACCCAGGATTGATCCAGATTGTCTTTGAGTGGCAGACGCTCTTTGGCCTAGGAGCTTGGGTCCCCTTCCTCTTGAGAATCAATTGGTTTAGACTATTGCTTCTCTCAAATTTTGGTTTTAGACCAACGGTCCCCAAACTACGGCCCGTGGGCCAGATGCGGCCTGCTGAGGCCATTTGCCCGGCCCGCGGCAGCGTACGAGATTTTACCATTTATATACTAAGTTCCCGAATCTCCCCTCCACTCTGCTGCTGAGCGTCTGGCAGCGGCAAGGAAGAGGAAAGCCAGGGGGCGGGGAGGAAAGCACCCTATGGCAGAGCAGCAACAGTTCCTTTCCCTAAAGGCAAGAAAGAATTTGGCCAATTGCTTCCCTCCCCGCCCCCTGGCTTTCCGCCTCCTCCTCCTCCAGACGCTCAGCTGCAGACCGTCTTGGTCCCTCCAGTGCCGTTTTGCTTCCCCCCCCCCCGGTGAGGTTTGCGCACGTTTGGGCACTTTTGGCGTGGGGGGGGTCTGCAGCGGAGAGGGAGAGAGAGAGAGAGAAAGAGGGAGAGATAGAAAGGGGTGAGAGAGAGAGAAATAAAGCAAGAAAGAGAGGGGGAGAGAGAGCGGGAGAGTGCTGTTTTTTTGCTTCTTCGCTGCCCCGCGGGAAGCCTGGAAGCCCTGCAAGAGCGTCTGGAGGGGACAGTAAACAAGCCATCAGGCCCCCCCCCGCGCACTAACTTGTTAATGGCCACGCCGTCCCAGATTGCGGGGAGGGGAACTTTTCCCCGGCTAGGCAACGGTGAGGCCCTCCCGATGCTTGCCCGCCGTCCAGGCCCCGCGCTTGGATGAGCCAAACCTAAATAGACCCCAACCTAATTTATGGGGCTTAGGTCCAGAGGTACCAGTCCATTTGAATCAGGGTCCCTTAGAGCCTGAACCTTCCAGGGCCCACAGGGTTCCCTCTGATTTACCTGCTTCTATTCCTAACCTTCCTGAGCTGCAATCTATGTTTTATGTCTTATCTCAAGCTATTGATACCAAATTCAAGGCCATCAATGTGCATCCCCATCCTCGTAGTCACTCTTGTTTCAGACCCATGACTTCCTTCTCAACCTACAGTGTCCCACAAGAACCAGACTCTGAATCCTCCAAGGAGAATGAGGATGATGACGGTCCTGAAGACAGGGATGACCCCTTCCAAGGCCTGTCTGAGGATGAAGAATCACAAATCAAGACTCCCCCATCCTCTACTATTTTTCCCTTTCAGTCTCTACTGCTCAAAGCCAGGGCAGCCACAGGCCAGTACAAACCTGCACCGACCTCTGCAGCTCCACAAGAGGAAAATCTCCTCTTCTTCCTGGAGGAGCAGGAAGATACTGAGGTCATCAACCATGCCTAAACTATTCAGGGAATGCTTCTGTGGTTACAACAACTTCAATAGCATATTCCTCCCGATGACTTGAGGGGCCAGCAGGACCTCAACAAGGTCTTCGCAGTGGCCCAGTATGTAGCGGACGCCACCCTGCAATCCTCTAGATTTGCGGCAAAATCGGTGGCTGCCTCTGGCACCGCCCTTGGCAAGCGGGAGTGAGGCAGAAGTGGCAGCTCTCGTTGGGTCCTCTAAATCGTAAGCTATTATTTGGTGATTTACTTGATCCTCTACTTACAGAAACCACTGATAAGAAGAAAATCCTGGGTACTACTACCAAGAAGGCTACTAAAATGCTTCAGCCCTTTTGGCAGTCAAATTGCCAACAAAATCAGGGGTTCGCATTTCAAAGGAACTCAGGTCAGTATAATTCCAGCTTTTGTCCCCAATCAGACAGGATTCCCAGGGGCAGAGAGTCTCGATATCAAAGAGGCTCCTCCTCCTCGAGGGCCTCAAAAAGGTCCAGGTGCTAATGACCACTCAATCCCCATTGGGGGGCGCTTGACCTGGTTCACTTCCAGCTGGCGCCATACCTGTAAGGACCCCTGGGTTATTTCCACAGTTGAATGGGGAATTGAATTGGAGTTCATCTCCATTCCCCCCAAACATTTCATCTCTTGCCCTTCTCCTAGATCCCTTTCCTCCCGTTTCCGCATGGAGGAAGCGATCCAACATCTGCTTACTGTCAGAGCTGACCAGCCGGTTCTATCCTCTCAGAGAGGACATGGCTTCTACTCCATCCTCTTCATGGTCCGTAAGACCCCCGGAAGATGGAGAGCCATTTTGGATCATAAAAGATTGAACCACTACATTAAATAGATAAAATTCAAGATGCATTCCTTATCTTCTATCCTGGCATCCATTCACCCAGGGGACTTCATGTCTTCCTTGGACTTTACAGAGGCTTATTTCCATATACCCATTTTAAAGGGCCACAGACAATTCCTCTGCTTTGCCTTTCAGGGAAAACACTATCAGTTCAGGGCCATGTCTTTCGGCCTGTCCTCGGCCCCTCGAGTCTTTATTAAGCTCTTGGGCTCCTTAGCGGCTCATATCCGGTCTACCCCCATTCATATTTTGTGTTATTTAGATGACATTTTAGTTCACGGTGCCTACAAGGAAGGCACTCATACAGATCTTCAGTTATCCATGTTTATCCTACAGGAGCACGGTTTCTCCATCAATATCAAAAAAAGTCAGCTTCATCCTTCCAGTTCCCTTCAGCACCTGAGGCCAGTCATAGATTCCCACCTATCTCAGGTTTTCCTTTCTACTGAAAGGAAGATCAGAATCAAAGAGCTTATCTCTCAAATTAGGTACCAAAGAAAGGTCTCAATCGTCTCCCTGTCTTCCCTACTGGGAAAGATGGTGTCCTGTATTGGCATCATTCCCTGGGCACGTCTCCATGCCAGGGAACTCCTCCACCCTGGACAAAGGATCCCTATTCAGGATTCCAGACCAGTTTACAATCACCACGGATGCCAGTCTGGTGGGCTGGGGAGCTCACGCTCCGGGCCTGATAGCCCAAGGCACGTGGTCAACGGAGGAGTCAACCAAGCCAATCAATTGGCTGGAACTGAAAGTAGTGTTGCTAGCCCTCAAGAGGTTCAAACCACACATCCTCAACCGACATGTCCTGATCCTAATGGACAATATGGCTATAAAGAGCCACATGTGCAGCAAGGAGGCACCCGGTCCAAGGGCCTGATGCAGGAAGCACTGAAACTGGGTCTTTGGGCAGAGAGACATCTGCACTCTCTGTCGGCCAACCACATATCAGGAATCCTCAATATGCAGGCCGACTGGCTCTCCCACTCAACTCTGGACCCAGGAGAGTGGAGTTTCCATGTGAACCTATTCCAGCAGATCTGCCTTAAATTCCATCACCCGTCACTAGACCTGTTCGCGACTGTGACCAACGCTCAGGTCCCTCTGTTCTATTCCAGATTCCTGTCCCCGGGAGCAGAAGCAACCAATGCACTCAGAACTTCTTGGCCTCCAGGTCTCCTATACGCCTTCCCACTAATTCCAATCCTGCTAGACCTAATCCACAAGATTCCCCTCCAGCAGGCTCAGGTGATAGTGATAGCCTCTCTGGCCTCGCTGGCCCTGGTTCGCAGACCTTCAGTGGCTATCCATCCAGGCCCCCGGTGACTCCCCGTTTCGGGGAGCAGGAGGTCTCTCACCATCCAGACCTGGAGTGGTTCCACCTCACCGCTTGGCTGTTATCAGGCTTGACCTAGACCTTCCAGATTATGACCCAGATGCCGTGGAAGTGATCCTAAAATATAGAAGAATATCTACCAACAGGATCTACAACCATACCTGGTCTAAATTCCACCAGTGTTGTACACAGGAAGGCCTCTCTCCCTTCTGTATCCCCATTCACAGGATCGTGTCCTTCCTCATGAAAGGCTTTCATCTAGGTCTCTCAGCCAACACTATCCGGCGGCACCTAGCAGCCTTATCCTCAGTCCTGGCAGGACCCCGAAGACAACCGCTATGTAGTTTCCCTGAAATACAAGAGCTGTTAAGAGGCATCTCAAATCTCAGGCCTACCACTGTCCACAGATATCCATCCTGGGACTTACTTCGAGTACTGCACTCTCTTATTCAAGCACCATACAAAACGCTAAGTTCCGATTCCTTCAGACACCTGTCCTACAAGGTAGCATTCCTGGCGGCAATCACCTCCACCAGACGCATCTCTGAGTTATCGGCTCTTTCCATTTGCCAGGACTTATGCCAGTTTCATCCGGACAAAGTAGTCCATTGATTCGACCCCACCTTTCTACCAAAGGTCAGTTCCTTGTTCCACAGATCCCAGGACATTGTATTGCCTTCCTTCTGCTCCAACCAAAACCACCATCTCTCCATCAAATGGCACACTTTGGATCTCACTAGAGCTCTGCGGATTTATATCCAATGAACCTGGACCTTTTGTAGGTCAGAAGCCTTATTCGTAGCCTTCCAGCCCAGATCTCTGGGGGCCAAGGTCTCGTCCACTGTATTAGGCAGTTGGATCCAAGGGACAATCTCCAAAGCTTATAAGTCAGCATCCCTCAATGTTCCACAAGGTATCATGGCACATTCTACAAGAAGTGCAGCTACAACAGCAGCTTGCAACTCAAGCACCCTTGGAAAATGTCTGCAAGGTGGCCAAATGGGCCTCTCCCAACTCCTTCATAAGAACTGTAAAATTGACTCTTACGCTTCAGCGGATGCTGCCTTTGGTAGAAAAGTCCTCCAGTCCGTTATCTCTCATGATAGCCTCCCTAGGGACACATCTATTGGGTATGTCCCACATGATTGCTGGACCCGCTCTTTCAGTACGGAGAATAGGCGTTGATTGCTTACCTGAACACCTCTTCTCGCACGCTGACAGGAACAGCAGTCACTTCCCTCCCTATGTACTTCTGACTATGGTTGTGCCTTTTTTTCCTTATTTTCTTATCTGTGAGAGTAGAGCACTATTTGAGCCACCACTTTTTGAGCCTAAGTCTACGGATTCGCAAATTCTGGGGAAGGGGCAGATCCAGCAATCTTTTTAAAGACAGGCTCGGTCCTATGTGGATTGGACAGTGAGCAACCCACGTGACTGCTGCACCCGTTCAGCATACGAGAAGTGGCGTTCAGGTAAGCAATCAACACCTATTCTACAAACAGAGCTTTAAGGTCAGAGGGACAACCCCACTGTAAACGCCTGATTGGTCGAATTGTAAAACTATGTTCCAAGATGCCAGAATAGAAGCTTTAATTCCTAACACCATGGGAAATTTGTCTTTTCCCCTGGTCTTAGGCGACCCCTGTGAAACGATCATTCGACCCCAAAAAGGGGTCCCAACCCTCAGGTTGAGAACCATTGGCCTAAAAGCATGTTTCCAGGGATATTCTATATAATATCCTTCCTTTTTAATATTTCCTAGGATATTTCATTTTTCCAGGAGGGTGTTAACTTCCCACAAGTTATATTTTCACAAACAATTATTTTCTTATCAGGAGAAACGGTTGGCTTGTAACATAATATACACATAAATATATATCTCAGAGCCGGGGTGGTGCAGCAGGTAGAGTGCTGTACTGCAGGCCACTGAAGCTGACTGTAGATCTGTAGGTCAGTGGTTCAAATCTCATCACCAAGTCAAGGTTGACTCAGCGTTTCATCCTTCGGAGGTGGGTAAAACGAGGACCCGGATTGTGGGGGCAATATGCTGGCTCTGTTAAAATGTGCTACTGCTAACATGTTGTAAGCCGCCCTGAGTCTAAGGAGGAGGGCGGCATAAAAATAGAATAAATAAATAAAATAAATAAATAAGTATTTACCAGCCATTGCTACTTTTGATGCCATTTAAGGCGCTTTTTAACAAGTTTCCTCTTGTAACTGTTCCACATTTGCTGTAAGTTGTAACTCTCCTGGATCATACTCTCTGTGGGGTAACTGCTGAACAACGGTAATGCTGTCTGCCAGGATTTAGCAGTTGCTTTTTCCAGAAATAGCCGTTTTGGAATAAATATGCACTCTGCGCCTTCACTGATCTGTGGAAAGAGGAAAATAGTAATAACAATCTCTTTTGCTAAGTAAGATAAATAATCCATATTTTAAGGCTACACTCTATTGTGTTATGTATAAAATAAATCTGAGATTACCAAAAAAAGATGTCAAGATAGTTAAAGTGTTAATTGGTAGACATAGATGCTTGCCAAATAATGTGAACATGTATGAAAGTACTTTACCAGTTATTCTAAATATTTATTGCTTTCCATTTCTGGTTTTTTTTTTTTTGCAATAAATTGTAGCAATGACTAGAAATTGAAACACAAGTTATTCCACAGAAAAGTTTTATCCAGAATGCAGATAAGTATGCCTCTGTTGAAGCTCTCATTTTGTATTTCTTGTTTGAATTTACTATTCAAAATTAAGTGGATAAGTAGCACTTTAATATTAAAGCCCCAGAATTGTATCATACCCTACATAATTTCTTGCTTATTAATTTCATAAAGTCACTAGACTCTGGAGAAACAGATGTATGTAGGATTTTTAAATGGCATCTTAATGTTATTTAAATAAAGTCAAATGAAGAAACAAGAAAAAAAGATACCTACTCATAACAACTATATTGTTCTGATAGTCAATTAAGCTACCATGAAAAGAATTTAATTCAAAAAATAATTATATTGTTATGCCCCAACAAGAAATATTCAGGCATAAGGAGACCAAATAAGTACTTCTAGAATTATATATGTTTTCAAGGCCAGAAGTAAACTTACGATTGGCCCATTGGCCCTTTTTTGCCATCCCAAGTGTACAGGAAGCTTTCATGAACTCTGGGAGAGCGAAAAACAGCCCAATGGGCCTAGCAGAAGTCCGGAGGCTTCAGTGAGGCCTGGGCGCATATGTGTAGCTCAGCATGGAGGGGGTGTTGTGCGCATGCAAGGGGTGGACATTGCATTATTTTTGTAAGCCGCCCTGAGTCCTACGGGATTGGGCAGCATAGAAGTCAAATAAATTCAATTAAATTCAATTATGGGTGTAGGCCAAAAAAGGGTCGACATCACTGTTCCAGTCCAAACCCCAGCTCAGGCAGAAAACCTTATTCTAATCCAGACAAATGGTTGTCCAATCTCTTCTTTAAAATCCCCACAACTTCTGGAGGCAAGTCATCCCACTGACTAATTGTTCTAATTGTCAGGAAATTTCTCCTTATTTCTAGGTTGCTTTTCTCCTTGATTAGTTTCCACCCATTGCTTCTTGTCCTGCCTTCAAGTGCTTTGGAGAATAGATTGACTCTCTCTTCTTTGTGGCAGCCCCTTAAGTATTGGAACATCTATCATGTCACATCTAGTCCTTCTTTTCACTAGATGAGACATCACCCAATTCCAGCAACCATTCTTCCTATGTTTTAGCCTCCAGTCCACCCTTAATCATTGTTGTTCTTCTCTGTGTTCTTTTTAGAGTTTAAAGATCATTTTTTTGTATCATGTCCATCACAATTCGATGCAGTATTCCAAATGTGGTCTTACCAAGGCATGATAAAGTGGTACTAACTCTTCATGCGATCTTTACTTATTTGCTTATTTTTGTCAACCAATTATTAGCTACTACATGAGTATAAACATGAATTGAATACATGAAATGTATCCGAAGAAAAATAAATGGGGGCATTGCGCGCATGCGCAAGGGCACCATGAAGGGAAGGGGTGTGGGTATGTGTGCGTGCGTGCTAGCGCACACACACACACACAAACACACATACATATGAACCAAAAAAGGTTCACCATCAATGCCCTAGACCAACTGAGGTAGATAATCACCCATAGGCAACCTCACATTTATTTATTTATTTGTTTATTTTTATTTGTTTGTTTTTTCACGTACGTATTGGTGGTATACCGAGATATAATAATATTATATACCTGATTCTAATAAAAGAGAAACATTAGGACAGGGGATAGAAGGCATTCTGGTGCACTTATGCACACCCTTTATTCACCTCTTAGGAATCAGGAGAGGTCAAGAGTGAATAGTCTAAGGGTAAAGTTTTTGGGGTTAGGTGATGATACTAGAGAGTCTGGTAGTAAGTTCCATGCATCAACTACTCAGTTACTAACGTCATATTTCTTGCAGTGGAGTTTAGAGTGGTTTATTTTAAGCTGCAATTATATAGCTTATATAGCTGCAATGGCACAAAAATCTTTGGCTAATTTAATTTATTAACTGGAGGTGGCCTTGCCATTCAACTCATAGGTCAGATGTTTCCCAAATTTTTCCAAAAAATTTACAATTTTAGGGACTATTACAGTGCTAGATATTTTTGTCATTTACTGGGTGAGGGGAATTAATATACTGTACATTAATAGGGCAACTGTTGAAGACACTAGCCAAATATAGTAGTAGAGGACTGAAATGAGGGGGGAAACATTTCATCTTTTTTATGATGTTTTACCTGTAGAAATATAATTTATATTGCTTTTTAAAACTCTGGATATTCTCAGTCACGGTTGTCCCAAGGTGCTTTTTCTTTTTCTTTAAAGACATTTTGCTTCTCATTCAAGAATCTTCTTCAGTTCTGAAGGAATGTTCAGTTTTTTTATATGCTCTCATTTTTCACAAAGATATTGAATAATGAAGGCTAATCTTAACATTATTTTTAAAATAAAACTTTTTTCTAAAATAATGATTTACCAAACTGAGCTGAAGAACACACGGCTTGTCCATTAAATTGGCCAGCCCCTATAATGATAAACAATTTAAGAAAATGAATGAGTTAATGCTAATAATATTGTTTCCATTTTTTAAGAAGTTTCTTTATTTTATACAATCCTGATGCAGATCGCAATGAAATCGAGTTTGACACACACACACACACACACACACACACAAACAAACAAACACGATCTAAAGAAACATTTAACCAGAAAGTAAAACTTACTGCTCCTAGTTTCCATAATGGTGACCATATTTTCTGGTTACTATGGGTGAAGTCGAAGTTTACAGTTATTTCTATCAATCTTTCTTTAAGCTTGTTGTTAAAATTGTGTTTCTTCTCCCAGATTAGGGTCACTATTATTTTCTTTGGCATCCTATTCATGTTAAGTCAATCATAAATATATATTGCATTGTGGTGTAAATTGAGACTTGATGGTTGGCTTAAAGTTATTGATTTCTTCAAGCCAAACTCATTTTATTAAAAACAGCCTTGGAAAACTTCTATATTTATGAATATTATAAACTACATAGATGTTAACATAGAGTTATTGCTCTGAAAATCTTTGTGTTAAAAAGTTGACAGAGCCTCTAACAGGTCCCTATTTTGGATCAAAACTTTTTAAAACAAAGGAATTTTGTTTTCAAAATTCAGGCCAAATTTAGTTTGCTTTAAGAAAATGAAGGAAATTGAACCATATAAAATAAATGCAGAGGAGTGAGAAATCATGGACAAGAGGAGATTCTACTGTTCCCCTGAAGAGTCTTCACTGATGAACAAACATACAAATACAACAAAAATTCATCTTATTGTTTTAGCTGGCTACCAAGACTGGAAATAAATCTGACTTCAAAAATAACTGAGGCGGTTTGTAGGAATGTATTAGTATATGTAGAAAGGATGAGGCATTGCTTTATGTAGTTCCCGCCTATTAATTATTGCCTCCTGCGTTCTGGTCAAATTTGGGAAATGGGTATTTATTAAATCAACATATAACTTTGTCTAAGTCTGTTGAATCTGCTGTGGAAGCTGCCCCTAGGAATTTATTATTTGTGTGTTTGTTTAATTACTATATACAGTAGTCCATTCAGAAAGTTCTAATCAGGGAATATCATATATTCCAACCGACCAATTCCTGATTTTTAGGCTTTCCTGCTACCTCCCTCCCCCCTTTCCTTCCTCCAAGCATGTCTCTATGGATCAAAGGAGGGAGAGAAGGGAGAGAATATTTAGAAAAGAAAATACCAATTGCTTGACCCACTTGGTATCTCAAAGCTATAATCCCTACGTTATGTGAAGAAATCCTATATCCTAGTTCTATTGAAGATTTATTTCTGCTGCGGCTTCTGTTTAAAATGAATTTCCAGGGACTCTGTCCCCCCTCCCCCCTTATTTACCTCTGCAGGAGCTCACCCCAAAACAAGCCAGCAGCGCGAGCAGCAACCGCCAAGGCGTCCCAGGACCGGCTTTCCTCCCACTGAGGTGACGGGCTTTGCCGCTGCTGTGTCCGTTCGCGGGCCAGGGGAGCTGCTCCGGCCGGGTCCGGCAAGCGCTGGGCCCCCTCATGGCGCCTCTCGTCTCCTCGACCCGCCGCTCTGCCGCTCGTTCGCGACGGTTTGGAAGGGGGGGGGGGAGACTTAGAACGCTCCCACGTTTTAAATCTCCCGGAGCTGAGGAAGGCGCCGACTGGGCAGCTCCGCCTCCCGCCCGCCGCCCCGCCCTCCAACCGCTGTGGGAGCCACCCGCGTGTGGAAAAAATAAGGCGTGGGAGGCTATTATTTACGTCAGGTAATAAAATTCTTTTGAATTATTTCCTCATAGAATTCTTCTATTGGCCAAGTGTGATTGGACACACAAGGAATTTGTCATTGGTGTAGAGGCTCTCAGTGTGCACAAAAGAAAAAGATACATTTGTCAAGAATCATGTGGTACAACACTTAATCATTGTCACAGTCAAATAGGCAATGAAGAAACAATCAATATTCATAAAAATATTAGGATACAAGCAACAAGTTACATACAGTCCTAAGGGGGAGGAAAAGGATGATAGGAATGATGAGAAGAAACCAGAACTGCAGACTTAATAAAAAAATTTGACAGTGTTGAGGGAATTATTTGTTTAGCAGAGTGATGGTGTTGTGGGGGGGGGGGAGGAACTGTTCTTGTCTCTAGTTGTCTTGGTGTGCAGTGCTCTGTAGCCACGTTTTGAGGGCAGGAGTTGAAACAATTTGTGTCCAGGATGTGAGGGGTCAGTAAATATTTTCACTGCCCTCTTTTTTAATAATAATAATAATAATAATAATTATTATTATTATTATTATTATTATTATTATTAAATTCCCTGCAGGCCTGGAATTAAGACTGATTGTTGCAAGTATGGTTTTATAATGCATGTGATTTTAGTGATTTTTAATTGGTTTTTTTACTTAAATTGTATTTATTACCTGTTGTTAGGCGCTCAGAGTCCGTTTGGAGTGAGTGGCATATAAATGCAATAGATAGATGGATGGATGGGTAGATGGATGGATAGATGAGAGATAGATAGGGAGGGAGGAGGAGGCTAAATATGAGATGAAAAATCCCACAGCATCTCATCTTATGCTGGGAAGAAAAAATATAGAATAATAACAGTGTAAATTCAACATAATCTCATTGATGATATTTAATATTTGTGGTTAGAAGAGGCCTCCTTTGTCTACAGGTAGTCCCTGATTTATAAGAACAATTGAACCCAAAATTTATTTGGCCTGCAGTGCTGGAGAATTCCTTGTTAGGATAGGATAGGACAGAATAACTGAGTTGGAAGGGACCTTGGAGGTCTTCTAGTCCAACCCCCTGCTTATGCAGGAGGACACCCTACACTATTTCAGACAAATGGTTGTCCAACATCTTCTTTAAAACTTGTTGGAGAAGTCACAAGTTCTGGAGACAAACTGTTCCATGAATTAATTGTTCTGTCAGGAAATTTCTCCTTCGTTCTAAGTTGTTTCTTTCTTTGTTTAGCTTCCACCCATTGCTTCTTGTTCTCCCCTCAGGTGCTTTGGATAACAGCCTGACTCCCTCTTCTTTGTGGCAACCCCTGAGATATTGGAACACTGCTGTCATGTCTCCTCTAGTCCTTTTCATTAAACTAGCTATGCCCAGTTCTTGCAACTATTCTTCATAGAGAAGGGTCTTATCCTTCTCCTCTTTTTTTGCTCGACAGGCAGAAGTAGCAGAGGCCAAATATATGAGGCTTTGAAAAGGAAAATGGGCTCTCCCCTCCCCAATATAATGATTCCTCCCCCTCCCCCAGTCCTCGACTTACAAAAGTTCAGTGAGGGACCATTCAAAGTTTAAAAGGTGCTGAAGAAAGTGGGGGGTTTTTAGATTTTATTTTTTATTTTTCTCCACCGTAAGTCAAATAATATTGGTCAACACACAGAAAGGTAATATGTCTGTTTTATGGAGATAGAATAGAATAGAATTCTTTATTGGCCAAGTGTGATTGGACACACAAGGAATTTGTCTTTGGTGCATATGCTTTCAGTGTACATAAAAGAAAATACACATTTATCAAGACTTATGAAATACAATAATGAATGATTGTCATAGGGGTCAAATAAGCAATAAGGAAACAATATTAATAAAAATCTTAAAGATACAAACAGTCATACAGTCATAAGTTGGAGGAGATGGGTGATAGGAATGATGACAAAAAGCTAGTAGTAATAGTAGTGCAGGCTTAGTAAATACAGTAGTTTGACAGTGTTGAGGGAATTATTTGTTTAGCAGAGCGATGGCGTTCAGGAAAAAACTGTCCTTGTGTCTAGTTGTCTTGGTGTGCAGTGTTCTGTAGTGACATTTTGAGAGTAGAACTTGAAATAGTTTATGTCCAGGTTGTGAGAGGTCAGTAAATATTTTCCCTGCCCTCTTTTTGACTCGTGCAGTATATAGGTCCTCAATGGAAGGCAGGTTGGCAGCCATTGTTTTTTCTGCAGTTCTGATTATCCTCTGAAGTCTGTGTCGGTCTTGTTGGGTTGCAGAATCACGCCAGACAGTTAAAGAGATGCAGATGACAGACTCAGTGATTCCTCTGTAGAACTGTATCAGCAGTTCCTTGGACAGTTTGAGGTTCCTGAGTTGGCACAGGAAGAACATTCTTTGTTTGTGTTTTTCTGATGACATGCTGATTCCAAAATTATGCTTAGTTTTGCTCTATTGCATAGAAGTGTCTGATAGAGACGCATTTTTGTTATTAACGTTATTTCTACATTTTCCATGTATATGTATATACAGTGATACCTCGTCTTACAAACGCCTCATCATACAAACTTTTCGAGATACAAACCCGGGGTTTAAGATTTTTTTGCCTCTTCTTACAAACTATTTTCACCTTACAAACCCACCTCCGCCGCTGGGATGCCCCACCTCCGGACTTTCGTTGCCAGCGAAGCACCCGTTTTTGTGCTGCTGGGATTCCCCTGAGGCTCCCCTCCATTGGAAACCCCACCTCCGGACTTCCGTTGCCAGCGAAGAACCCATTTTTGCGATGCTGGGATTCCCCTGCTGGGATTCCCTGCAGCATCACAAAAACACAGAAGTCTGGAGGTGAGGTTTCCCATGGAGGGGAGCCTCAGGGGAATCCCAGCAGTGCAATAACGGGCGCTTCGGCTGGCAAAAGGGTTGAATTTTGGGCTTGCACGCATTAATCGCTTTTCCATTAATTCCTATGGGAAACATTGTTTCGTCTTACAAACTTTTCACCTTAAGAACCTCGTCCCAGAACCAATTAAGTTTGTAAGACAAGGTATCACTGTACTGCCTTCTCTAATGTTGCGGTATATTTCAAATAGAAATATATATATTCCTATTCTTTGTAATAATGATGCTGCTCCGTGGAAACTATAAATTTTTGAAATCAAAACAAAAAATGATTTGGAAAAGTACAAGATCAACTGCGATAATTACAAACAATATTTTTTGGTAGACCTGTATAATTACATCCATATAAACCAAACATATTAATTAAAAAAACACCAAAAATATCTTGCTTTGACTTCAATCCAAATACAGTGGTACCTCTATCTACAAACGCCTCTACTTAAGAACTTTTCTAGATAAGACCCGGGTGTTCAAGATTTTTTTGCCTCTTCTTAAGACCCATTTCCTACTTTAGAACCCGAGCCCGGAAAAATTTCCCAGGAAATTTGAGAGCAGCACGAAGGCCCGGCCAGTTTCCTGCCATTCTCCCGGGTTTCTCTTTCTGGTGCAGTGCATGGGAGGCAGCCTCACGCCGGGTTTTTGGGAGGTGCGTGATCCTTCTTGCCACCTCAGAGTCCCTCTTTTTTTTTAAGCCTTAAAAGTTTTGAATTTTTTTGATTTCCCTCACCTCACCTCCTTCCTTTGGCAGCGACTGTCCTCCTCTTCTTCCTCCTCCCACCCAAATTCCGAATTTTTATTTCTTTCCTAATGGGTTTGCACGCATTATTTGCTTTTACATTGATTCCTATGGGAAAAATTGCTTCTACTTACGAACTTTTCTAGATAAGAACCAGGTGTTCAAGATTTTTTTGCCTCTTCTCAAGAAACATTTTCTACTTACAAACCCGAGCCTCCTGGGAGGAAACAGGGCCGGAAACGGCAGAGAGAAACCTCCATGGGGTCTCTCTAGGAATCTCCTCAGAGGAAACAGGGCTGGAAAAGGCAGGGAGAAGCCTCCGTGGGGCCTCTCTAGGAATCTCCTGGGATGAAACAGGACCTCCACCTTCCCTGTGCTTTCCCTAATCGCACACATTATTTGCTTTTACATTGATTCCTATGGGAAAAATTGCTTCTACTTACAAACTTTTCTACTTAAAAACCTGGTCACGGAACAAATTAAGTTCTTAAGTAGAGATACCACTGTACTATCAATATCTGCCTGTCTGAACTTCCATTTTCTATTCACCCAACCTTCCTTTCCCTTTTTCTTCTCCTTACCCTTCTACTTTCTTTAACTTTCTCTCCACCTTCCTTCTCCAATCTCTCCAGCCTCGATCTCCTACCTTTCTACTTCTTCTTCTCCTTACTTTACTTCAAAGAAAGTGATTGTTGACCCTTTTTCACACCTAGGACCCTTGCAGCATCCTCATGGGTTACATGATCAAAATTTGCTAAGTGAGGTAATTATTAAGTGATTGCACCCAATTTTATGACCCCCCCCAAGCAAAGTTGTTAAGTGAATCATGTGATTGTTAAGCAGATCCATTTATTTTGCCTGTCAGAAGCTGTCTAGGAAGATTGCAAATGGTGACCACATGAACCCAAGAATCTGCAACCATCATAAATATCTGCCAATGAGAGGTGAGTTCCTCTTGGTTTGGGTTGGATGGCCCAAACTGGTAGTGACCGACTGGTGACATCACTGAACTGGATCGGCTGGAGCTGGTCTGTGCACACCGCCATCTTTGAATTTTTTGCAAATTTCATTCCTGTTTGTGAGGTTTCCCCTGTTCTGCTGCTTGGAAAAGGGCCTTCCCGTGTTAATATAACCTTTATTCCTTTGCCTAAAGCACAGCTGATCAGCTCCTCAGTCAGGGGTGGGCAGCAGGCAGGACGGGGTGGAACACAGTTCCACTAGCGGAAATGAAGATGCGTGCACAGCTCCAGCTGATCAGTGGCCACCTGAATTACTGGTCTCGGCTCTCCTTGTTCCCCCTGCTGCTGCATCCGCATTCCTTGCTTTTTTCCTCTTTCTTCCTTCCTGGCCTCAGACGAGCTTCCCTCTCTCCTGCCCGGCTCCCCTCCAGCCTCATGCAGCCACCTCCCACCTGAAGGGCAGGCAGAAGATGTGGGTGGAAGCGGCGCTGGCAGCATTTATGCTTGTGGCAGCACCCGTTCGCCTAGCTTCCCAGCCTGAGGGGGGGGTTTGACCTAGGAAGAATAGCGCAGGAAACACGAAGCAAATTGTTACCCCAGCGAGTGACACTGGTAAGGTTGTAAATCGAGGACTCAACAGTTCACTTGTACGATGATGATCGTTCAAGCCACTCCCACCCAGTCACATGGCTGGCAAGCCACTCCTACCCAGTCACATGACCATTAAGCCACACCCACAAAACAGGCCACACCCACAGTGTGGCAGTAAAAATGTTGACTGCCCATTAGTGTCCCCAGCTGTGTTTCCAGCTGATTCCAGTTACTGACTATGGTCGGGTGGCGCAAAATGTTGCAATGCGAACCGGTGGGGAAGGTAAATAGAATCCACCCCTGCTGCCAGTTGCCAAGTGTCCAAAGTTTGATCAATTGACTGTATGAATGCTTTAATGGTTATTAAGTGAAAGGAACCAATCGTACGTCACCTTTTCAAGTTGTATCTCTGGATGGTCGCTAAAAAAATGGTTATAAGTTGAGGACTCGTTGCATTCAGCGTTTTCCACAAATCTATCAATTTGTGACATTTGCACTAATGTTCCAATGTAAATATATTCCCACCAGCAGTGTGTTGCTCCCCGTTCGACAAAGTGGTAGCGGTAGTGAGAGGCTCTACCCACCTACCCGGGATGGCAAGCACACACACAACAGGATTTAAAACCCACTATTGATTCCTGTGCTGAATAGTCTTTCAGTAGTCTTTGATTCTGTCTGTCTGTCTGTTTTTCTGTCGAGTCAGCCAGTATACCCAAATACGGGAAGGTGCATACTGCTTCCTTTTGCCTTTCAACCGTACTCCAGGGGCCAAGCAAGCAGCCCAGGTTTGAATCGTAGAAGGGTATGACTAGCTGATGAGAGCTAAATAGCTCAAAATAGATCTATAGTAGTCTCCCTTTATTTCTTTTTCTGTTTTTTGTAAGTTTGATGTGTGTGTGTCTGTGTGTGTGTCTGAGTGTGTCGGTCTTGGCAGATTTAGGTTTTCCCCGCATGTAAGATTCTTACCAATCTTACACAGGAAAAGACCCAAATACACCAAGACCTACATAGCTATAACCATGAAAATCTACGAAAACATAAACAGTATATTATATATATAAATATGTATACAGTGGTACTTCTACTTAAGAACGCCTCTACTTAAGAACTTTTCGAGATAAGAACCTGCTCAAGATTTTTTTTGCCTCTTTTCAAGAACCATTTTCCACTTACAAACCTGAGCCTCTGAAACTGTAACCGGAAAAGGTGGGGTCTCTTTAGGAATCTCCTGGGAGGAAATAGGGCTGGAAAAGGTGGGGAGAAGCCTCTATGGCAGGGGTCCCCAACCTTTTTTCCACCAGGGACCAGTTTCAGCAAGACAATTTTTCTATGGCCTGGTGGGGGCGGAAAGGGGTGTGGTTTTTGACGGGATTAAGCATGAGGGTATAGCTTATCATTCCATTGTGTCTCTTCCCTCCCCCCCTTTTTAATTTTGCGGGGGAACCGAGGTGACAGATGGAGGAAGGTAGGAGGGGGCGGTTTCCTGTCTCTTTCCCCTCCCGTTTGCCTTTCAGCAGATTCAGAGGACACCCCCCGCCACCGCCTGCTCCGGCTGGGATTCCAGCAAGGAATCCCAGAGGAGGGGGAGGTGCCTCCATGGACACAGTCACCTTCCTTTGTGATTGCTGCCTGCTTGGAGTGCCCACCACCAGATCCGGTAATTTTCTTGCAGCAAGGAATCCTTCCAAAAGAAAATTACCGGAGCTGGTGGTGGGGGTTTCATGGTCACACGCACACCACTGGCTTCGCTCCCACCCAGGACCCCGGGAATAGGGTGGGGGAGCCTAGCAAAAAAAGAGCTGCACAATGCCAAAGCCTTTCCGTTTGAGCTGCAGGCAGAGCAAGGGCTTTGCGAGGGCTTCGCAAGGAGGAAATAGACCACTTTCGACAAGAGAAGAAAGACAGGAAAGGAAGAAAGCAAGCAAGCAAGTAAAGGTTTTCTCAGCCCGAGGGAAACGGCGGTCCCGAGTGAACGCGAGGGGAAAGAGACAGGAAACAGCTTGGCACTCGCCGGCTCCACAGCAGCTGCTGACTCTGCGGACCGGTGCAACATGCCTTGCGGCCCGGTACTGGTCCGCGGCCCGGCGGTTGGGGACCCCTGCTCTATGGGGTCTCTCTAGGAATTTCCTGGGAGGAAATAGGGCTGGAAAAGGCGGGGAGAAGCCTCTGTGGGGCCTGTCTAGGAATCTCCTGGGAGGAAACAGGGCCTCCACCCTCCCTGTGGTTTCTCCACACGCATTATTTGCTTTTTCATTGATTTTTTTTGCCTCTTCTTAAGAACCATTTTCTACTTAAGAACCGGAACCCAGAAAATTTCCCAGGAGATTTGAGAGCGGCACGAACGCCTGGCTAGTTTCCTGCCATTCCCCCTGGATTTCTCTCTCTAGCGCCATGTATAGGAAGCAGCCTCGCGGCGGGTGTATGGGAGGTGTGTGCTCCTCCTCGCCACCTCAGAATCCCTCTTTTTTTTTTTATGCCTTAAAGTTTTGGATTTTTTTGATTCCTCTCACCCAGTGATGGGCTACCAAGATGTTTATGTTTACTACCACACTGCGGGCGTGCCTTATGCATTTTATTTCAACATCTTTCACTGCAAATTGGGTGCTCTGGAGTGAAGTTCCATTTTCGCTACCCCACTGTGTTCCCTTCCCCCGTCCAGGCAGTAGCCCACCCCGATTATCTACTATATAAAGTGTATGTACACAAACAAACACACTCCACTTCAAAAAATTATACACATTCAACTTCATTTACTGTAATAGGAAAAACATACCCAGAACCCAGAAGGGAAAAAAAGAAAAAAAAACTGGTCGATTTACTAACCGCGGGCCACTTCTCTCCTCTCCTCTCCCAGCAATGCTCCTGCGGCTTGGAAGGCTATTATTTCATGGGCATTGCCTCATCGCTTCAGACGAGCACCAAAAGAAACTTTTACGTTTCCTTGTATCTTCTACATGGAAAACTCCCGTGGCTTAACACCTAGGCCACCCTCAGGTAAACCGGGCGGGGAGTCTTTCCGGAGACTAAAAAACCTGAGGCCTGCGCAGCTAGAGCCTTTGGTTCACCCCACCATGGGCAACATGGAAAACTCCCGTGGCTTAACACCTAGGCCACCCTCAGGTAAACCGGGCGGGGAGTCTTTCCGGAGACTAAAAAACCTGAGGCCTGCGCAGCTAGAGCCTTTGGTTCGCCCCACCATGGCGGGCAGGGATTCACCAGGGCCCGAAGACCAGGGCCGTCCCAACTCTGGCGCTTCTTCCCCGAGCGACACCGCCCCGCATCGGAGACATATCTCATCGGGTCCCGCTGTTGGTCTGCGCGCTAGCTTGGCGCGATTTAAATGGTCTCCACCGCCGGCCAGGCCTTCTACGGCGCGCCCAGGAAGCCTCTTTGGATTGGGCGGCCTCGAGGCAGACATAGCCCCCTGTTTGGCATCCCTCGCCTCTTTCCAGAAGGTGGACAGCCGCCCATCTTCCCAGGTGAGTTGGCCCCACAGACCGTAGGGAGCGGGGTGAGTGGCTGGAACGGCACACGCTCTGCACGTGCTCAGAGGCACTGCCGCTTGCTTCAGGAGACAGGGAAAAAAGGGGCGGCGTGGAAGCTTTGTATTCCCCTCACCTTTGGCAGGGGGGTCCTACACTCAAACCTGAGGGACCCCGCTTAACTTGAGAGGAGGGAGGGAGGGGGGTTTCATGGGAAGGCGCCCTCTGTTCTCCCTCACTCCTTTGTGATGTGAATTTTTGTGATGTGAATTCTTTTTTTTGGGGGGGGGGGAGAAGAGGACCCTGACCCTTCCCGGGTCAGGCCAGTGTCTCAGGTCAATCCACTAACCGCGGGCCACTTCTCCTCTCCTCGCAATGGTCCTGTGGCTTAGAAGGCTATTATTACTTCATGGGCATTGCCTCGCCCGAAGTGGATGCCTATGAGGCTCTGCCTGACCTGGGCCAGTCCCAGAACTGTGGGACAAGTGGGAGAACCCACCGATGCTCTTTCCGCAGCCTCAGTACCCCCACGGACCCTCTCCTAACAGACTCTTTAACCAGATCCTCCCCTGTCAGGCCTCTACCTCCAGGACCCCCATCACCCCACCTGCCTCCCCAATGGAAATGGGGGAATCCGAATCCAGAGGACAGCGCACTTCAGCACACAAACAGACGGCGACGCACAGGTGCAATTACAATGGCTGCAGGGAAACATATAAGAAGAGCTCCCATCTCCAGACGCACCTTAAAACACACAAGGGTAAGGCCTCGTTTTATTGCGTCATAGGAGGGAAGGTTTCAGAGGAGTCTGCTAAACACACTCCATTACCCCATCCGCCCCCTGAGGTTTGCACACAATTCTGGAGAGGTGAACTCAGAAGGAGGGATAGTTATGCTGGTACAGTTGAGAGTTCAAAAGGGGTATTTCACCTGCCCTGTGGGAGTACATGGCAGGAGTGAGCACATCAGATGGACAGGTGTGAGGTATACAGCAGTCAAAAAGCCACAGTGATTTTTGACCTGTACAGAAACAATGCTTTGGCTGCCTTTCCTACTTAGGATTAAAGAGCAAGGTATATTTAGTTTTTCAATTTATTCATTCAAGTTTTTAATGCCTCCCTTCTCCTTAGACTCAGGGCGGCTTACAACATGTTAGCAATAGCACTTTTTATCAGAGCCAGCATATTGCCTCCACAATCCGGGTCCTCATTTTACCCACCTTAGAAAGATGGAAGGCCAAAGGTGAGATTTCAACCGCTGACCTACAGATTTAGCAGTCAGCTTCAGTGGCCTGCAGTACTGCACTCTACTCGTTCTGCTACCTTGGCTCATTTACAGATACATTTAGAAGGCATAATTTTAGTAAATTAAAATGATAGATCCCTTAAGAAGGAGGACCAGGTCACTCATATCATTTTCTTTCCCCTCTTCTCCCCAAACAGATGACCAACTCTTTTATTGCAACTGGGAAGGGTGCGGATGGAAGTTTGCTGGTTGTGAGGAAATCACCCGCCATTACCAAACACACACCCGCCATTTTAAATTTCACTGCCACCTGTGCGACCAGTCCTTCTCCCGTTCTGATCACCTGGCATCACACATGAGGGAACACCAATAGCCCCTGACACCTGTGGCTTGATGCCTGGTGATCAGAGTGGAAGTCGTGGACGGGGGGAATCTAGTAGCTGGTACTACTAGGTCTGTCCAGAAAAGAATACTTGGACTGAACACTGACCCGAGGAACCAGCTGGTTATGGTGCTTCCTCGAGAGCCAAGAACCTGACTTGAACTTTCCCCATGGGGCTTATTTATGGAGAAGAGCTGCAGAAAGACCACCAGAGCAGTTAGAAGAACTGCAACAATTCCTTGACCGACCCTCACCATGTAAAAACAAAAAAATAAAACTCCTTGACCCACCCTCTCTCTACAATATTACTTGAAATCAAAACCGACTCACTTGAATTGTTCCCTCAAAACTCTTCCAGATGTACATACAACTGGTAGCAGTAAAAAATACACTGCTTCAAGTTCTAGTATTAGAACAAAGTACAATATTTATGGACTTTTCTCAAAATTTTCTAAGCCTTCAATTTGCCCTCTTTTTCTAAAGATTTTTTCCTAAAATAAAACCATTCATTGCAACAATTGATCTCTGGTCATATCTCATTATGTTACAACCAAAGTATTGGATTTCAAAAAAACAAATTTCAATAGAATGGGGGAATATTTAAATAATGAATTAAAGGGCAGGGATCAAACGGCAGGAGCAAGTGCCCAATGGACTGTATTTAAAAGGCCATCTTAAAAGCCACTGGACTGTATATAAGGCAAATAACTAAACGTAAAAGGACCATCTATGTTTGTGTTTTGATTTAAAAACTGATGGTGAACAATCCTATACTGCAACCAAAGTATTGGATTTCAGAAAAACTAATTTTAATGCAATGGGGGAATATTTAAATAATGAATTAAAGAGGAGGGATAAAATGGCAGGAGCGAGCACCCAGTGGACCGTATTAAAAAAGGCCATCTTAAAAGCTACTGGACTGTAAAGGCAAATAATTAAAGGTAAAAGGAGGAACAAACCGCTATGGTTTAGCAATGATGTAAGGGCTACAGTCAATGAAAAAAAGGCTGCCTATAGGAGGTATAAAGAGTCTGGAAATATAGCTGATAGAGAGGTGTATAAAATGAGACAGAAGGCGAAACAGATAATATATGCTGCTAAAGCCTCAAAAGAGGAAGAAATTGCCAAATCTGTAAAGAAGGGGGATAAAACCTTCAGATGTATATTAGTGATAGGAAGAAGAAAAATTGAAGCATCACGAAGCTTAGTACCGGGAATAATAGATACATTAATGGGAATAAGGAGGTTGCTGACCATTTGAATAGCTACTTCTGTTCAGTTTTCTCAAAAGACACTTTAAAATATAATGTGTGCCTGTACAATATTGTTTTATCACTTGTTGTGAGCCACCCCGAGTCTTCGGAGAGGGGCGGCATAGAAATCTAATAAATAATAATAATAATAATAATTATTATTATTATTATTATTATTATTATTATACTATAGATGGATATAGCATTGGTTCCAGCTGTACAGATTCAGCTCTAGTGATCTTAGAAGCCAATGTCTTAGAAGAACGCGAACGATTAAAGATAAATAAGGCAATGGGTCCAGATGGCATCCACCCCAGAGTTTTTAAAGAACTCAGATATATGATTGCTACCCCCCTGACTGATTTATTTAACCAATCCCTGTTAACAGGAGATGTTCCTGAGGATTGAAGAGTGGCCAGTGTTGTGCCTATCCACAAGAAGGGCAGTAGAGAAGAAGCTGGTAACTACAGGCCAATTAGCTTGACATCAGTTGTAGTTAATGTTGTATCTGTAATGGCTACTTTGTATCCTTGTAAATAGTTGTTCCTTGTAGAAACGCTGTCTGAGCTAGAATCAGGAAGTCGCTCCTGATTGGCTCAGACGCGCCTGCTCTTTTCTTTGGCGGGAACCGCAAAAGTATAAAAGAAGCGGTTTCTCCCAGGTAGAGCAGACGGTATCCGCTGAAAGTCACTTACCTTTTCTGAGCTGAATAAAGATACCGTTTTGTACCTAACCCTATCTCTGGGTCTACTTCAGTTAAAACGATGGAGACTCTACTCAAAAAGAGGATAAATCAGCACTTAAAAAACAATAACTTATTGGACCCAAATCAGCATGGCTTTATTGAAGGCAAATCATGTCAGACTAATCTTATTGATTTCTTTGACTATGTCACAAAGGTGTTGGATGAAGTTGGTGCCGTGGATATTGCCTATCTGGACTTCAGCAAAGCTTTTGATACAGTTCCAGGTTTGGAAGGGAAGTTTTGGTTATTTGCTGATGACTCTAAAGTGTGCAATAGGGTTGATATTCCTGGAGGTGTCTGTAATATGGTAAATGATTTAGCTTTACTAGATAAATGGTCAAAGGAATGGAAACTGCAATTTAATGTTTCCAAATGTAAAATAATGCACTTGGGGAGTCTTTCCGGAGATTAAGAAACCTGAGGCCTGCGCAGCTAGAGCCTTTGGTTCGCATCACCCTGGGCAACAACACCCCGCTGATGGTGGGCAGAGATTCACCAGGGCCCGAAGACCAGGGCCGTCCCAACTCTGGCGCTCCTCCTTTTCTAGGAGAGCTGAATTTACGCCTCCTCGAAGAGGCAGGCGTCATCGCTTTACATCCCCCGAGTGACACCGCCCCGCCTTTGAAACATATCTCATCTGGTCGCGCTGTTGGTCTGCGCGCTAGCTCGGTGCGATTTAAATGCTCTCCACCGCCGGCCAGGCCTTCTACGGCGCGGAAATTTGGATTGGGCGACCCCGAGGCAGACATAGCCCCCTGTTTGGCATCCCTCGCCTCTTTCCAGAAGGGGGACAGCTGCCCATCTTCCCAGGTGAGTTGGCTCCAGAGACCATAGAGAGCGTGGTGGGTGGCTGGAACGGCACGTGCTCTGCACGTGCTCAGAGGCACTGCCGCTTGCTTCGGGAGGCGGGGAAAAAAGGGGCGGCATGGAAGCTTTGCATTCCCCTCGCCTTCGGGGCGGGTCCTCCACTCAAACCTGAGGGACCCCGCTTAATTCGAGAGGAGGGAGGGGGGTTTCATGGGAAGGCGCCCTCTGTTCTCCCTCACTCCTTTGTGAGGTGAATTTTTGTGATGTGAATTCTTTTTTTGGGGGGGAGAGGAGGACCCTGACCCCTTCCCGGGTCAGGCCAGTGTCTCAGGTCAATCCACTAACCGCGGGCCACTTCTCCTCTCCTCGCAATGGTCCTGTGGCTTAGAAGGCTATTACTTCATGGGCATTGTCTCGCCCGAAGTGGATGCCTATGAGGCTCTGCCTGACCTGGGCCAGTCCCAGAATTGCATGAACATCAAGTGTGAGACCCCACCGACCCCCTTTCCGCAGCCTCAGTACCCCTCTCCTAGATCCTCCCCTGTCAGGCCTCTCCCTCCAGGATCCTCATCACCCCACCTGCCTCCCCAATGAAAATGTGGGAAACCAAATTGAGAGGACAGCGCTCTTCATCCCACAAACGGACCACGACACAGAGGTGCACTTATGATGGCTGCGGGAAAACGTACAGGAAGAGCTCTCATCTCAAGGCGCACCTTCAAACACACAAGGGTAAGGCATCGCTTTATTGCGTCATAGGAGGGAGTTTCAGAGGAGTCTGCTAAACACACTCCATCACCCCATCCGCCCCCTGAGGTTTGCACACAATTTTGGAGAGGTGAACACAGTAGGAGGGATAGTTATGCTGGTACAGCTGAGTTAAAAAGGGGTATTTCACCTGCCCTGTGGGAGTACATGGCAGGAGTGAGGACATCACAGGTGTGAGGTATACAGCTGTCAAAAAGCCACAGGAAGTTTTGACCTTTACAGAAATAATGCTTTGGTTGCCTTTCCTACTTAGGATTAAAGAGCAAGGTAGATTTATTTATTCAATTTTTTTAATGCCTCCCTTCTCCTTTGACTCAGGGCGGCTTACAACATGTTAGCAATAGCACTTTTTATCAGAGCCAGCATATTGCCTCCACAATCCGGGTCCTCATTTTACCCACCTTAGAAGGATGGAAGGCTGAGTCAACCTGGAAGGTTAGATTTGAACTGCTCACCTACAGATCTAGCAGTCAGCTTTAGTGGCCTGCAGTACTTCACTCTAATCATTGTGCCACCTTGGCTCATTTACAAATACATTTAGAAGGCATAATTTTAATAAATTAAAAAGAGAGAGATGAGATCCCTTAAGAAGGAGGACCAGGTCTGGTGGTCACTCTTATCATTTTCTTTCCCCTCTTCTCCCCAAACAGGTGAAAAACTCTATTATTGCAACTGGGAAGGATGCGGGTGGAAGTTTTCTTGCTGTGAGGAAATGACCTGCCATTATCGAAAACATACTGGCCATTGTCGATTTCATTGCCACCTGTGCAACCAGTCCTCCTCCCGCTCTGATCACCTGGCATCACACATGAAGCAACACCAGTAGCTTCTAACACCTGTCGCTTGATGCCTGTCGATCAGAGTGGGGGTCGGGGGGGGAATCTAGTAGGTGGTTCTACTAGGTCTGTCCAGAAAAAAATACTTGGACTGAACACTGACCCCGGGAACCAGCTGGTTCTGGTGCTTCCTCAAGAGCCAAGAACCTGACTTGGACTTTACCCATGGGGCTTATTTATGGAGAAGAACTGCAGAAAGACCACCAGAGAACTTGGAAGAACTGCAACAATTCCTTGACCGATCCTCACCCTCCAATAACAAAAAAACAAAATTCTTTGACCGACCCTCACTCTACAATATTATTTGACGTCAAAACCAAGACTGTCATATTTCGGTCTTATCATCAAAACCAACTCACTTGAATTGTGCCGAGAATGATTTATAGGGTGGAGAAAAGAATATTTATGACTGTGAAAAATGGACTTCCAAAAAAGCCCCAAAAACCAGACAAAAGTGTGAACAGGACTTTCTTTCTGAGAACATGCCAAAACTGTGCTGTACACTCAAAATGTGCCTTAAACTCTACTAGAACTACTACTGGATTACAGATTCTGTAAATAAACTTGTCTTTGGACTGGAATTGTAAATAGTTCTATACTGAAGTTGGACTATAAACAGGAGATAAAATAGGTTTTTGCCCCCTCTACCTATTCTTTTGTTTTAAATAAATATTTTCTGAAAACTGTTTTTTTTAAAATAAAGCATTTGCATTGATCTGTCTTTCACCCTTATTTAAAAGCCATTTGCTGAGAGTCTATTGAGGAGGTGAACCAGATTTGCCTTAGAGCTGCTTTGTGGTTCAACCAATGTCTCAGCTGCACCGTAGAACAGAGCTCGGTAGCAAAACTCTTAAGTCTATAATTTGAGTCTCATGTTTAGTTTATTTGATAGCTGTTTTGGTAGCTCCCTCAAAACTCTTCCAGATGTAGATACAACTGCTAGCAGTAAAACCATTATACAATGCTTCAATTTCTAGTATTAGAAGAAGGTGCAATATTTATGGACTTTTCTCAGAATTCTCTAAGCCTTCAATTTGCCCTCCTTTTCTACAGATTTTTCCCTAAAATAAAACCATTGCAACAGCTGATCTCTGGTCATATCTCATCAAAAGTGGAATCTGTTATTTTGATCACTAGCTAAGAAGCTGATGGAGTACAGGAAAATCTCAGGGAGAAAGGAAAATCAGATCTCATACTCCAGGGGTAGGCAAAGGTGGCTCTTCTATGACTTGCGGGCTTCAACTCCCAGAATTCCTGGGCCAATCATGCTACCTCAGGAATTCTGGGGGTTGAAGTCCACATGTCACAGAAGAGCCAACTTTGCCTACCCCTGTCATAGTCCAATGTTAAGTATTCATAAAGTATGTCCTAGAGATGGCACTCAGGGTGTGAACACCTAAGCTTTCTTTGGCCTAAAGCTGAAAGAAATTGAATACTACATCAGAGAGACCATTAGACATGGAGGAGGGGGAAATGAGATAAAACAAGGTCCAAAATACAGAAAAATAAATGATCCTAGGTTGAGGCAGGTGTAGGATCTCCTGATTGGGATGATCTGCAAGGTCCCTTCCAACTCTGTTAATCTGTTAAATATTTTAAATAGGAAAGCAGTGGGGAGGAAGAGAGGAAAAGAGAAGTGAGATGGTTTGGGGATGGTTTGCATCCATCATACAGAGGTACCCAAGTGCTTCGTGAGGAGTTCAGAACTTTTTTGGACAGGTATTTAAACTAGGTAAAGGGGACAGAGATGTAACCGATGTGGATGATTTCTGTCCCCGGACAACGAGGATAAATCAGTTTGTTGAAATTTATGAAAAGGGAGCTGTAAATGAAATAGATGTACAGTGATCCCTCAATTATCGCGAGGGTTCCGTTCCAAGACCTCGATTTTTTGCGATATAGCGGTGCGGAAGTAAAAACACCATCTGCGCATGCGCGGCCTTTTTCCATGGCCGCGCATGCGCAGATGGTGGAGCGACAAAAGTTCGGAGGCTGGCAATGGTGGTTTTTCATGCCGGCCACCCCCCCCAGCGCCTCCGGGCTCCTCGCCGCTACCCCCCCCCGCCCGCCCGATTCGCCCCTCTCACCGGCTTTCTTGGGGCACGAGTCCTCCTTCAGCAGCGCTTGTGGCAACAGCTTCTCGGCTTTTAGAATGCCCGCCTCCCTCCTTCCCTCCTTCCTTCCTTCCCTCCTTCCTTCCCTCCCTCCTTCCATCCTTCCTTCCTTCCCTCCCTCCTTCCCTCCCTCCTTCCCTTCTTCCTTCCCTCCTCCCCTCCTTCCCTCCCTCCTTCCTTTCCTTCTCTCCTTCCCTCCTTCCTTCCTTCCCTCCTTCCTTCCCTCCTTCCCTCCTCCCCTCCCTCCTTCCTTCCCTTCTCTCCTTCCCTCCTTCCTTCCTTCCCTCCTTCCCTCCTTCCTTCCCTCCCTCCTTCCCTCCTCCCCTCCTCCCCTCCCTCCTTCCCTCCTTCCTTCCCTTCTCTCCTTCCCTCCTTCCTTCCCTCCTTCCCTCCTTCCTTCCTTCCCTCCTTCCTTCCCTCCCTCCCTCCCTCCCTCCCTCCTTCCTTCCTTTTGTAAAAAGCACTTAAACAATGACAGAATAAAAACCCCCAGCCCTCACCTGTGTTTGGATTTCATTCACTCATTCATTCATTCTTCTGTATGCCACTCAGTCCCAACACTTTCAACCCACAAATTACCATTTCCCATCCCCTTAATTACTGTAGTGTACTGTACCTCTACCTGTACCTGTACTGTACACATTGAATAACACACTTAGTCATCCTGATAGAAATAAATAACAATATTTATTTACATTTTTACATTTTGGGGGGGGGTTAGCATAACTAGAATAACTCGGGATCTTCTTCTATCACCATTTCATCAGGCACTTCTACAATGGACGCTGCAGGTGATGGTGTGGCAGACCTCTTGGTTTTTGTGACAAACATAGTTATGGGCAGTTGTTGGCGCAGTTTCTTTTTCTGGGCTAACATGGCTCTGTATGGTGCAATGGTGTTGTCAAGGGAGGCCTTAAAGTGTATAGAGCGAGTCATGTTGGGATCCCAAAGTTCCACCATGTGTTGGAGATGTGCAGCAGTTCTGTTCAGTTCTGCAAGCCGCTCAAGCGTTAGGCCAACATCTTCTTCTTCCTCATCTTGTTCAGCTTCCGCTTCCTCCTCTTCTTCACTCGCTGACCTGGTCAGCTCCTCCAGATCTTTGTTTGTCAGCGTTAGGCCATGCTCATCAAGCAAACCATTGACTTCCTCTGGTGTCATGTCAACGAAGCCTTCTCCACCCACTGCCTGTGCCAGCTTCACAGAGTTCTGGACTGTAGCATCTTGAATTTCTTCGGGACCAAATCCCTTGTAATCATGCACCACTTCTGGCCACAATTTCCTCCAGCAGGCATTCATTGTCTGTGACTTCATATCCATTAAGGCATTCTGAATGTTCTTCAGACAAGATGCAATTGTGTACTGATGCCAGTAGGCCTTCAATGTGAAGTTTTCATCAGCATCCATTGCTTCCACGATGCTTCCAAGAGAATTGCGCGTGTATAGTGCCTTAAATGCGTGGATAACACCTTGATCCATCGGCTGGATAAGCGATGTGGTGTTTGGTGGCAAGAATTCGACTTGCACCCCATCATGTTCATGTGCCAGGTCATCATGGCCTCCAGCATTGTCCATTAGGAGAAGCACTTTGAAATTGAGTCCTTTGCCAGCCAAATAAACCTGCACCTGTGGGATGAAGCACTGATGAAACCAGTCACGCATGAGGGGTTTTGTAATCTATGCTTTAGGATTATGCATCCAGTACACTGGCAATGCATTCTTATTTCTGTTCTTGAGGGCTCTTGGATTTTGTGACTTATAAATTAGCCCTGGCTTCATCAAAAAGCCTGCTGCATTCCCACACATGATCAAAGTCACCCAATCTTTCATGGCCTTAAAGCCAGGGGCTTTGGCTTCATCTTGCATCAAGAAAGTCCGTGATGGCATCCTCTTCCAGAACAGGCCTGTTTCGTCCATGTTGAACACCTGTTCTGGAAGGTAGCCCCCTTCTGCAATTAGGTCTTTAAACGTGCCCTGGACAAAGTTTTCGGCTGCACCTGTATCTGCTGAGGCGGCTTCTCCATGCAATGACACACTCTTCAGGCCATAGCGCCGTTGAAATTTCTCAAACCACCCTTTGCTTGCTGTGAATGTGGCTGGGGCTGAAGAAGCAGAAAATGTTGATGGCTGGGGGTCTTCAGAGTCACCAGCATCTTCATCTACAGAGAATGACAGGAAAGGGAGAGAGAAGTGACTTGAATGAAACCCTCCTTCCCTCCTTCCTTCCTTCCTTCCTTCCCTTCTCTCCTTCCCTTCTCTCCTTCCCTCCTTCCTTCCCTCCTTCCCTCCTTCCTTCCCTCCTTCCTTCCTTCCTTCCCTCCTTCCTTCCCTCCTTGCTTCCTTCCCTCCCTTCCTTCCCTCCTTCCCTCCCTTCCCTCCTTCCATCCCTCCTTCCTTAAAAAGCACTTAAATAATGACAGAATAAAAAAACCCAGCACTCACCTGGGTTTCCCTCATCTGCATCGCCTCCTTCTGTGTTTGCAAGGCAGTTGTACAGTTGCTGTGCCTTGGTCCTTATGGTGTTGGTATCCAAAGCAATGCTCTTTTTGCGGCAGTCTTGTATCCACACGGACAAAGCAGCTTCCATCTTCATAAGGCGTTTGTTTCTAGGCGTCACCATTCTTTTTGCAGCCTTGTTGAACATTATCTGAGAAGTTTGCCTAATCTTCTTTTCGTCTTTCCGAATGTATCGCACAGTCGATTCGTTGATCCCATAATGCCGACCAACCTCTACATTAGAACGTCCCGCTTTCAGCATGTCCAAAAGATCAATTTTCTCCTTAATTGTCAGCATCTTCCTGCTCTTTTTAGCGTCGCCGCCTCCACTCTGGGTGCAACGTTTAGGAGCCATCTTCCAACAAGTCTTTCTTAACAAGTTCCAACAGTTCCAACAGTTCCAACAGTTTCAAAGCACGCTGAGCAAACAAAGCTGATTGGCCGAGATTTCGGCCAACCAGCAATGGCAGACGTCAGTTTGGTGATGACGTGTGACGTCATCGGGCGGAAAAAATCGTGCACGTATTTTTAATTTATTATTTTTTGAAAACTCGCGATATAGCGTTTTGCGAAGATCGAGATCGCGAAAATCGAGGGATCACTGTAGTTGTTGAGGATAAGGGACAAACAAATAATGATAATAATGTTCTTCGGGTAATGTGCACAAATGCTCGAAGCTTGAACAACAAGCTCTGTGAGTAATGGCCATAATATCAAGAGATAATTTGGATCTGGTTGCCATAACTGAGACATGGTTTAAGGACTTCAATGAATGGGAAATATCCATACCAGGATATACAGTGATCCCCCGGTTATTGCGTCCCCGACCATTGCGAACAGGGTAATTTGCGATTTTTGAACCCGGAAGTCAAAACACCATCTGCGCATGCGTGCCCTTTTTTTCTATGGGCACGCATGCGTAGATGGCCCCCGGCAGATCAGCTGCTGGGCGGCTTCCCTGGGTCTTCCCCCTCTTGCTGGCGGGAGGGCAAGCGGCGGGCATCAGCAAGGAGTTTCCCCACCGCCCACACAAACTCCTCGCTGCCGCCCGCCCTTCGCCCTTCGCCCGCCCTTCGCCCTTCGCCCGCCCACGCCGTTCATTCTCGCCGCTTCCCACCTGAGTCCTGAAGCGAATTCGCTTCAGGACTCAGGTGGAAAGCGGCGAGAATGAACGGCGTGGGCGCGGGATGCCGAGCGGGCGGCGGACAAGCCGTTCGCTAGCGCTCGCTCTCGCCGCTTTCCACCTGAGTCCTGAAGCGAATTCGCAGATGGTGTTTTTACTTCCGCAGCGCTACTTCGTGAAAACCCGCTCATTGCGGGGGGTCCTGGAACGGAACCCTCGCAACGAGCGGGGGATCACTGTACATTGTATAGGAAGGATAGAGTAGAAAGGGAGGTGAAGTAGCCATTTATGTGAAGGAAAGTCTAAAAACAACACTCATTCAAAATACATGTAAAGATCTGGAGACATTCTGTGTTTGCATGCAAACTAAAGAGGGTTCTGTCATTAGATTTGGGGTGATCTATAGACCTTCAGGGCAATATGAGGATTATGACAACAAGATGGTGGATGAAATTGCCCAAATGGCAGTAAAGGGAGATATTGTGATTAGGAGTGATTTCAACACGCCTGATATTAACTGGAATATCCCTATTGCTCTTACATGCAAAAGTAAGAATATAGTAGAGGCCCTTACAGGAGCAGCTCTGGCACAGCTGGTTAAGACACCAACTAGAGGGGAGAATATTCTAGATTTAGTTTTTACCAATGGGAACCGGGTTTCAGAGGTTAAGGTGGGAGAAAACATCAGTTGCAGTGATCACCTATGTTTGTGGTTAGATGTAAAAACTGATTGTGAGTAATCCTATACAGTGATCCCCCGTTTATTGCGTCCCCAACCATTGCGAACAGGGTACTTCGCGATTTTTCAACCCGGAAGTCAAAATACCATCTACGCATGCGTGCGTTTTTTCTATGGGCACGCATGCGTAGATGGCAACCGGGAGATCAGCTGCTGGGTGGCTTTCCTGGGTCTTCCCCCTCTTGCTGGCATCAGCAAGGAGTTTCCCCACCGCCCACGCAAACTCCTCGCTGCCGCCCGCCCTTCACCCGCCCACGCCGTTCATTCTCGCCGCTTTCGAGCTGAGTCCTGAAGCGAATTCGCTCCCGGACTCAGCTCGAAAGCGCCGAGAGACAGCGCCAAGGAACGGCCTGTCCACGCTGTCTCTCGGCGCTTTCGAGCTGAGTCCGGGAGCGAGTTCGCTCCCGGACTCAGCTCGAAAGCGCCGAGAGACAGCGCCAAGGAACGGGCCTGTCCACGCTGTCTCTCGGCGCGTTCGAGCTGAGTCCGGGAGCGAGTTCGCTCCCGGACTCAGCTCGAAAGCGCCGAGAGACAGCGCCAAGGAACGGGCCTGTCCACGCTGTCTCTCGGCGCTTTCGAGCTGAGTCCGGGAGCGAGTTCGCTCCTGGACTCAGCTCGAAAGCGCTGAGAGACAGCGCCAAGGAACGGGCCTGTCCACGCTGTCTCTCGGCGCTTTCGAGCTGAGTCCGGGAGCGAGTTCGCTCCCGGACTCAGCTCGAAAGCGCCGAGAGACAGCGCCAAGGAACGGGCCTGTCCACGCTGTCTCTCGGCGCTTTCGAGCTGAGTCCGGGAGCGAATTCGCTCCCGGACTCAGCTCGAAAGCGCCGAGAGACAGCGCCCCCCGGACCCCCAACCCGGGTTTGGGGGGCTGCTAGGAAGCCCCCCATGCCGGCGGCAAACAGCCGCGCCGCCCCCAATCTTCGGCTCCTCGCTAGCGCTGTGGGAGTAAAAACACCATCTGCACATGGAACGGAACCCTCGCAACGAGCGGGGGATCACTGTACTTCAACCAAAGTATTGGATTTCAGAAAAACAAATTTCAATAAAATGGGAAAATATTTAAATAATGAATTAAAGGGCAGAGATAAAAAAAGAACACCGTAAGACAGGAAGTACGAAACAGGAAGCTACAGTAAAAGAGTCATTTAGAGCTACATAGAGAAGACTTGGAGAATTGATCACCTAGCGATATTGTGTGGCCAGAGGAAATATAGCCGATTGCTACTGGTTTTTAAATACAGTATTCTAGAGAAGAATGACCAGCCAATGCATTAAAGAAGTCAAGATGAAATTATTTGAACTGAATTAACTGATTTGAATTGATTAGATTTAATTGGACTGATTGATTTGACTGAAATTACATTTTGATCTAATTGGATTGATTGATTTGACTGAAATTACATTTAATAATATTAATTGAAATTAAATAATTTAAGAATTAAATGTCTTTAAGAAAATTAAAATTAAAATACGTGTAAGAATATTTAAAAGTTACTAAAAGATATTAGCACCTTCTTTTCTCTTTTCTCTGTTCTTACAAAGTTATAAATTAGAAAAAGAATTGAGTATACTTAATGAATTAGATTTTTTTATATTTTAACCTTGTGGGAGCTTATATATACATACATACATACATACATACATACATACATACATACATACATACATACATAAATATATATACACACACACACACACAAATATACAAGCATAAGAGGAGAAAATTTAATGGCTTATAAATAAACAAATTGAAAACAGATTTGATTATTGCGCATAATATAGATGAGATACTGTATATGGCTAACTGAAGGAGGTAGATCTTTGTTATGTAGAATAGACTGGTCCAGGCTATTAACAAAGCTGTGGGGATGAGTGAGCTGGGCCATTCCTTGATGGCACATTGACAAAGGTGGGAGCTACTAAGAGTGAGTCTTTTTTCTGTTTAAATAGTGGTTCTCAAGCTTTCTAATGCCGCAACCCCTTAATACAGTTCCTCATGTTGTGGTGATTCCCAACCATAAGTCTAGCACCAATTCTCTGAACAGAGATTTAAGCTGATTGGCAGGAAGGTCAGAGGGACACACCCATTGTAAACCCCCAATTGGTTGAATTGTAAAACTATGTTCTAAGAAGCCAGAATAGAAGCTTTAATTCCTAACACCATGGGAAATTTGTCTTTTCCCCTGGTCTTATGCGACCCCTGTGAAACGATCATTCGACCCCCTAAAGGGGTCCCGATCCTCAGGTTGAGAACCACTGGCCTAAAAGCATGTTTCCAGGGATATTCTATATAATTGTTGTTGTGAGCCGCCCCGAGTCTACGGAGAGGGGCGGCATACAAATCTAATAAATAATAATAATAATAATAATAATAATAATAATAATAATCTTCCTTTTTAATATTTCCTAGGATATTTCATTTTTCTAGGAGGAGGTTAACTTCCCAAAAGTTATATTTTCACAAATAAGTATTTTCTTATCAGGAGAAATGGTTGGCTTGCAACATATTTATTTATTTATTATTTATTTATTATTTGGACTTGTATGCCGCCCCTCTCCGAAGACTCAGGGCGGCTCACAACAAGTAAAACAATCATGATAATCCAATTAATTAAAATATTTAAAGATTTAAGAACAACCCCATATACTAACAGACACACACACAAGCATACCATGTATAAATTAAACGTGCCCACGGGAGATGTTTAATTTCCCCATGCCTGACGGCAAAGATGGGTCTTAAGCAGTTTACGGAAGGCAGGAAGAGTAGGGGCAGTTCTAATCTCCGGGGGGGAGTTGGTTCCAGAGAGCCGGTGCCGCCACAGAGAAGGCTCTTCCCCTGGGGCCCGCCAACCGACATTGTTTAGTTGACGGGACCCAGAGAAGGCCCACTCTGTGGGACCTAATCGGTCGCTGGGATTCGTGCGGCAGGAGGCGGTCTCGGAGATATTCTGGTCCAATGCCATGAAGGGCTTTAAAGGTCATAACCAACACTTTGAATTGTGACCGGAAATTGATCGGCAGCCAATGGAGACTGCGGAGTGATGGTGAAACATGGGCATACCTAGGTAAGCCCATGACTGCTCTCGCAGCTGCGTTCTGCACGATCTGAAGTTTCCGAACACTTTTCAAAGGTAGCCCCATGTAGAGAGCATTACAGTAGTCAAACCTCGAGGTGATGAGGGCATGAGTGACTGTGAGCAATGAGTCCCGGTCCAGATAGGGCCGCAACTGGTGCACCAGGCGAATCTGGGCAAACGCCCCCCTCGCCACAGCTGAGAGATGGTTTTCTAATGTGAGCTGTGGATCGAGGAGGACGCCCAAGTTGCGGACCCTCTCCGAGGGGGTCAATAATTCCCCCCCAGGGTGATGGACGGACAGATGGGATTGTCCTTGGGAGGCAGAACCCACAGCCACTCCATCTTATCCGGGTTGAGTTTGAGTCTGTTGACACCCATCCAGGCCCCAACAGCCTCCAGGCACCGGCACATCACTTCCACCGCTTCGTTGACTGGGCATGGGGTGGAGATGTAAAGCTGGGTATCATCGGCATATTGATGATACCTCACCCCATGTCCTTGGATGATCTCACCCAGCGGTTTCATGTAGATGTTAAATAGCAAGGGGGAGAGGACCGACCCCTGAGGCACCCCACAAGGGAGAGACCTCGGAGCCGACCTCTGACCCCCCACTAACACCGACTGCGACCGGCCAGAGAGGTAGGAGGAGAACCACTGGAGCACAGTGCCTCTCACCCCCAGCCCCTCCAACCGGTGCAGAAGGATACCAGGGTCGATGGTATCGAAAGCCGCTGAGAGATCGAGGAGCACCAGGACAGAGGATAAACCCCTGTCCCGGGCCCGCCAGAGATCATCCATCAACGCGACCAAAGCGGTTTCCGTGCTGTAACCGGGCCTGAAACCCGACTGTCGGGGACCTAGATAATCGGCTTCTTCCAAGGACCGCTGGAGCTGGAGTGCCACCACCTTCTCGACAACCTTCCCCATAAAAGGAAGGTTGGAGACTGGACGATAGTTATTAAGTACGGCTGGGTCCAGGGAAGGCTTCTTGAGGAGGGGGCGCACGAGCGCTTCTTTATAGAGTGTTGGAAAGACTCCCCTCCCCAAGGAAGCATTGGTAATCTCCTGGGCCCAGCTCCGTGTCACCTCCCTGCCGGCCGAGACCAACCAGGAGGGACACGGATCCAGTAAACAGGTGGCGGAACTCACAGCTCCAATGGCCTTGTCCACTTCATCAGGTGTCACCAGATCAAACTCCTCCCAGACAGGTGGACAAGTACGTGCCCCAGTCACCTCGACTGACTCGTTGTCAGTCGACTCTGTTTTACAATTGGAGTCGAGGTCGGCCCGGATCTGAGCGACTTTATCAGCGAAAAACGTGTTAAACTCCTCGGCACTACTCTGCAAGGGCTCCCCAGCTCCCCCCTGGTTAAGAAGGGAGCGGGTCACCCTAAACAGAGTAGCCAGGCGGGATTCCGCTGATGCAATCAAGGCGGCATGGTACGCGCATCTTGCCGCCTTGAGCGCCACTTTGTAAGTCTTAATAAAAGCTCTTACAAGTGTTCGATCAGATTCAGACCTACTCTTCCTCCATCGCTTCTCTAGACGTCTCTTTTGGCGTTTCAACTCCCAGAGCTCCTCGTTGAACCATGGGGCTCTACGGGGTCTAGCGCCACGGAGAGGTTGCAAAGGCGCAATCCGGTCAAGAGCCTCCGCAGTAGCCGTATTCCAGGCCTCCGCAAGAGACTCCGCCGAACTGTGGATGAGTGCCTCTGGAATAACCCCAAGCGCCGTCTGAAAGCCCTCTGGGTCCATCAGGTGTCTGGGGCGGAACATCTTCATTGGTTCCGCCTCCCTGCGGGGAAGGATTGGAGCCAGGAAGTCAAGCCGTAGTAGAAAATGGTCTGACCATGACAAAGGCAACGCTTCTAAGCCCCTTAGTTTCAGACCATTTCTCAATTGCTCGGAAAGGAATACCATGTCAGGTGCGTGCCCTCCCTCGTGAGTCGGACCCTGTATTACTTGAGTCAGATCCATGGCTGCCATGGTGGCCATGAACTCCTGTGCCAGCCCAGAGGTTTCGCCGAGTGACGGCAGATTGAAGTCCCCCAGGACAATAAGTCCGGGGAACTCCACCGCCAACCCGGCTACCTCCTCGAGTAGCACAGGCAGGGCTTTTGACACGCAGCTGGGAGGCAGGTACGTGAGAAATAAGCCCACCTGAACCCCTAAGTCCAACTTCAGCAAGAGAGACTCGCAACCCGCAATTTCCGGAGCAATGAGTCTACGCAGGCAAAGGCTCTCCCTGGCTATAATAGCCACTCCTCCCCCCCTTCCCTGGGGTCGAGGTTGGTGCCATATCTGAAACCCAGCTGGGCAAATTTCAGAGAGAGGAACTCCTCCCTCTGGGCCCAGCCAGGTTTCAGTAATACAAGCCAGGTCGGCCTCCTCATCCAGGATCAAATCCCGGATGAGGAGAGCTTTATTTACCACCGACCTGGCATTAAGCAGCAGCAACCTGAGTCCAGGGCCAGAGTTACACTCATCACCAGTACCCAAGATTGGGCTCACAGAGCCGGAACAAGGGACTGTTAATAAGCAATGGTCCCTCGTTCCCCTGGAACAGCTAGCTCTGTGGCCCCCACCATATCTGCCTCTCCCCAGCAACACAGGGATATTCCAACCCTCTGCCACCCCAGAGATCGGTGCCCCTTCCTCTCCTGTCTCCCGAGCATCAGGTGGGCCAGATCTATCATTCACACCACTATCAGTCAACTCATCCATACCATAACCCCCCCCCCTCCAACCCAGTTGTACCAATCATTCCATTCATACCCACAGGCATATTTATCCCAGTCATCCATTACTTAACCCCGCAACATATTAAAAAAACAATTAAATCAATAACAGTATAAAATAGCAATTGGTAAAAAATTAAAACACTAAAACATTAAAATTTTCCTTATAAATAAGTTAATAAGATAAAAAGTTAAAAAGTTAATAAAATAGTATAAAAAAATATATAATACGAAATCAGATCTTAATTAATATCCATCATCAGTCAATCAACCAATCCAGGTCCGAATCCTCTATAGTTCTTCCATATAGTCAGAGTCTTAAAGTTTGCTGTTTTTTCCTATAGTCTATGGTCTTGCCACTAGGGGCGCAGTTCTTCTATAGTCTTAGTAGTACAGTAGTTGAGGAGATGGGGGGAAAAAATGAAAATGGTGTGGGGGGGGAGATAGCAATGATGACAAAAACAGGAATTAAACGATAAACAATAACCCCAGTCTAATTAGCCATGATGATTCTGGCAGTTAATTCCATAGTTCTCACCTCCCTCTAGTTCTTCAGGTCTCTGTGAGCATTCATACTGGGCGTCTGTCTCTTTCATTCCATTTTATCCCCCCCTTGGCACCAGCAGCTCTCACCCATTGGTGCCATACAGGGGGGGGTTGTTTCTAGATATTCCTCGCCCACCATATCTCCGCAGATGCCCTCCATCACTGACTGCAGGTCGCTCCCACCGGCCTGGATCGTCAGCGGCTTTGGTCTCACCAGCGCTGGTCTCTGCTCTACTCTACGAGCAGGCAGGGTCGCCTCAGTTCCAGCGCTGGTCTCTGCTCTACTCCGCTCCGCTCTCTCCGTTCCCCTCCTTTCCATCGACCCTCGAACCTCGTCTCCACCACCCCGGCACTGGCACTGGTCACTCTCACTCCCCAGTGCCGCGCCAGGAAGCTCAGCTCAGTCCGGCTCTCCACTTTCACAGCTTCTCTCCTCTCTCCTCTTCTTCGGCATTTTGCTCTCAGCATTTTGCTCTCAGCGTTCAGGCCCGGCCACCATCTTCCGCGCCTCAGCTGATCGGCACTGCAGCCTCCAGCGCTCCCCAGCGTCCCCAACAGCAGCGAAGGCACTCAATCTCTGGCTGCCTCAACGGGGGACAAGACAACAGACCGACTTCGGGTCATTTCGGAGCTGGATTGGCCCATTCCCGATGATTTTTCACCGTAGTCTCAGGAGAGCGACAGACCCACCATCTCCACCATGAAGTTGTTCCTTCCAGCTGCTGCTTCGACCCTTGGAAGAGCACAAAACCCGCTCTACAGGACACCTTCCTCGAATGAGTCTTCCGGAAGAGGAAGTTCCTCTGTACATATATATTTTCCAGCCATTACTACTTTTGATGCCATTTAAGGTGCTTTTTAATAAGTTTCCTCTTGTATCTGTTCCATATTTCCTGTAAGTTGTAACTCTCCTGGATCATACTCTCTGTGGGGTAACTGCTGAACAAATGTAGTGCTATCTGCCTGGATTTAGCAGTTGCTTTTTCCAGAAATAGCCGTTTTGGAATAAATATGCACTCTGCGCCTTCACTGATCTGTGGAAAGAGGAAAATAGTAATAACAATCTCTTTTGCTAACTAAAATAAATAATCCATATTTTAAGGCTACACTCTATTGTGTTATATATAAAACAAATCTGAGATTACCAAAAAAAAGATGTCAAGATAGTTAAAGTATTAATTGGTACACATAGATGCTTGCCAAAAGAAGAATACTTATTTAAATTTAGCTTACAATGAAAGAGGGTTTTTTAACTATTAAGGTGAAGAGTAATCTTATCCAAATATGAGAATTTTTATTAAGATAATGGTTTGTCTAAAGCAGTGATTTTCAACTTTTTTTGAGCCGCGGCACATTTTTTACATTTACAAAATCCTGGGGCACACCACCAACCAAAATGACACAAATCTAATAAATAAATAAATACATACATACATACATACATACATACACACACACACACACACACACACACACACACACACACACATAAATAACCCCCCTCATATATACAATCCCATGTAACATCCCCTTATAAATACAGTCAATCATCAATCATCCCTGCTCAAATTTATACCACTGTCTCATTTCTGGGTACTTCTCCTGTCTTTCCCCCTTTTCTCTCTCATGTTTCTCATTTCTCTCTCTTCCTCCATTTTTTCCTCATTCCTTCTTGTTGTATCCTTGTAAATAGTTTGGTTCCGTGTGGAAACGCTGTCTGAGCGAGAATCAGGAAGTCACTCCTGATTGGCTCAGATGCGGCTGCTCTCTCTCTGGCGGGAACCGCAAATGTACAAAAGGAGCGGTTTCTCCCAGGTAGAGCAGACGGTATCCGCTGAAGTCACTTACCTTTCTGAGCTGAATAAAGGAACCGTTTTCACCTAACCCTGTCTCTGGGTCTACTTCACTGGCGACGAAGGTGGGATGAACCACGCGTGCACAATGAACAACCTTCAAATCGGCCGGGCTCCTGAGTTCTTCGATCTGGAGAAATCCTCCTGGGACGCCTACCTAGCCAAGTTCGAGATCTTCCTCGAAGCAGCGGGAATAAGGGATGCCGACGCCGAACGAAAACGGGCCATCTTCCTGAACTACAGTGATCCCTCGATTAGCACGGTCTCGATTAGTGCGAAACGCTGCAACGCGGTTTTTCAAAAAATATTAATTAAAAAATACTCCACGGTTTTTTTGCTATACCACGGTTTTTCCCACCCGATGACGTCATACGTCATCACCAAGAGTCACTTCTCTGTCTCTTTCTCTTTCTTTCCTGTCACTATGCTTCAATCATTTTCTCATTTCTCTTTTTTCTCCCCTTTTTTCTATCATTTCTCTCTCTCTTTCTTCCTCTCTCACACTCTCTTCCTCCCTTCTCTCTCCCCCCCTCCACTTGCCCACGAGAAGAAAAAAAGCAACCTCTGCCGGGCAGCTCCCCTTGTGCCCCCGCTTTGTGCCTGCCTCTTTTGGGGATTTCTTTTTCTTTTCTTTTTTGCGCTGGCAGCGGGAGCTGTTGGGGAGGGCTCTGCCGGGAAGGCCTCTCAGCTGCAGAGCCGAATGGGGGCGGAGGCAACAGCGGAGCCCGGCGCTGGGGCCATGCGAGGCTGTTCATCCAGGGGGGCGTGGACTGGCAAGTTGCCCTCCTTTCTCTCTCTTTCTCAAGATCGCTTGCCGCTTGCCGCTTGCCTATTGCAGCGAAGGAGGCGAAGCAAGGCTCCAAGCTGCAAAGCGGCAAGCGGCAAGCGATCTTGGAGTTTCCCCTTTGCCTGGGCGGCAGGAAGACCAAGGGAAGGTTCCTTCAGCCGCCCAACACCTGATCCGCTCCGCAGCACGGCAGCAGCGAGGAGCCGAAGATGGGGTTTCCTCTTTGCCTTTACCCCATCTTCGGCTCCTCGCTGCTTCCGCGCTGCGGAGCAGATCAGCTGTTGGGCGGCTGAAGGAAACTTCCCTTGGTCTTCCCCGCCGCCCACACGCAAACTCCACCATCTGCGCATGTGCGGCCATGAAAAAAATGGCGCACATGCGCAGATGGTGGTTTTTACTTCCGCATCCAGTATAACGCGGAAATCGGTTAGCGCGGGAGGTCTTGGAACGTAACCCCCGCGCTAACCGAGAGATCACTGTACTGCGGTCCAGAAATCTTCGACCTCGGCCAGACTCTCACCGATCCGCTGCCAGCCAAATCCGTCGCTTGGGACGTCCTGCAAGCCAAGCTCGTGAGCCATTTCAATCCAACGAAACCAGCCGTCGTTTTCCGGCACCAGTTTTCCAGAATGGCTCAGCTCGAATCGGAATCCATCAATCAATTCGCAACGCGACTTCGAACGGTGCTTGCAAAATGCAAGTTTGATAACCCGGAAGCTCGCCTCACCGATGCCTTAATCTTCGGCATGAGAAATGCCACGGTCAGGAACAAACTCCTCACCGAAGACGAGCCGACCCTACAGGCAGTAATCAAGCTGGCTCAAACCGCAGAGGTCGCCAACGCTGCTGCCAAAGAACTGAAGGAGCACGACAAGCGAGAGGTCATCGCCAAGATCAACTCCACGTTTTCCCGCGCCGAGGACCCAGACAACCTCAGCCCACCAGCTCTCAACGAGGACAGCTGTTTCCTGCTGCAACAGGACCAGCCGAGACAACCCAGGTACCCTCGCCCCGTCGCCCCCTGCGCCGGCTGCCGAGGAAACCATCCGCGCCAACGATGCCCTTTCCGGGACGTCATTTGCCACTGCTGCAACCGACGCGGCCATATCGCCGAAGCCTGCAGAGCATCTGTGCCTGAAGAAGCCTTCTCCACTCCTCGTCCTCAGCGTTTCCAGAATCAAATACCTCAACTGCGCGAAAACAGGTCCTTCCGGTTTTCCGGCCACAAGAACTACTCAACCGCTAACCGTGACTACTCAAGAGGTAACAATCAATTTTCCGTGAATAACACGGCAACAAAAAATGGGGGCAAGATTGTAATTTCACTGCTTTTGAACAACAAGCCATGTTCTATGGAACTTGATACGGGGTCTAAATACACCATTATGCCGTGGGAAAAGCTTAAAATGTACATGCCTAGCCTCTCTAAATCTGAGCTATTACAAACCTCATTGGTAATTAGAGATTTTCAAGGGGGAATAATTTCTGTTTTATTTATTATTATTTATTTATTTATTTATTTATTACTTAGATTTGTATGCCGCCCCTCTCCGAAGACTCGGGGCGGCTCACAACACGTGGAAACAAATCATAAATAATCTAAACAGATTTAAAATATTTAACGATTTCAAAAAGACCCCATATACTAACAGACATACACTCAGGCATACCATATATAAATTAAACATGCCCAGGGGAAGATGTTTCAGTTCCCCCATGCCTGACGGCAAAGGTGGGTTTTAAGGAGTTTTCGGAAGGCAGGAAGAGTAGGGGCAGTCCTAATCTCCGGGGGGAGTTGGTTCCAGAGGGCCGGTGCCGCCACAGAGAAGGCTCTTCCCCTGGGGCCCGCCAACCGACATTGTTTAGTTGACGGGACCCAGAGAAGGCCCACTCTGTGGGACCTAATCGGTCGCTGGGATTCGTGCGGCAGCAGGCGGTCTCGGAGATATTCTGGTCCAGTGCCATGAAGGGCTTTAAAGGTCATAACCAACACTTTGAAGGCCAAGTGAATGTACCTATCGTGTTTAAGAATGTTAAATGTACCCTGCCTATGATTGTTGTTACAGGGGCTAAACACTCTCTCCTGGGGTTGGCTTGGATGAAACCTTTGGGAATTGAAATTTCTGGTATTTGTACTGTTAACTCTGATAGCATGCCTAACTTTTTACAAGAATTCCCAGAAGTGTTTAGCCCCACCTTGGGATCGTATAAAGGGCCCCCTATCTCGTTTTCTATTGACCCCAAGGTCCCGACTGTACGGCTCAAACCTCGCAGGGTACCCCTTCCGCTCCTCCCCAAACTTGACCTACAGCTGGATAAGCTCATAAGCCAAGGCATTTTAGTTCCTGTAGAGCAGGGGCCATGGGAAACACCCATAGTCACGCCTTTGAAACCAGATGGCTCCTTAAGGGTTTGCGCTGACTATAAATCTACGCTCAACAAAGCCCTCCAACATCACCCTTACCCCATTCCTGTGGTACAACAGCTCCTTCATTCCCTGGGGGAAGGGAAAAGGTTCGCAAAAATCGATTTAGCGCAAGCTTACCAGCAACTCCCTGTTGATGAACCGACAGCACGCGCACAGACAATTGTAACCCACAGGGGTGCCTTTAAATGTACCAGATTACAGTTTGGAGTAAGCATAGCCCCAGGGATATTTCAAAGCATAATGGAACGGCTGTTATCAGGGATTAAAGGGGCCATTCCCTATTTTGATGACATCTTAATTGCAGGGGAAAACCAAGAGCAGCTCAACAAAAGAATAAGGGAAGTACTTCAGAGACTACAGGACAAAGGGCTAAGAATCAAACCTGACAAATGTGTGTGGGGAACCAACAGTGTAGAATTTCTAGGATATAAAATCGATGGGGAAGGTATCCACCCCACTACTGAAAAATTGAGAGCCATTAGGGAAGCCCCAGAACCACAAAATAAGACAGAATTGCAAGCTTTTTTAGGCCTTCTTAACTTTTACTCCATCTTTTTAAAACAGAAGGCAACAGCAGCAGAGCCTCTACACCGTTTGCTCCAGAAAGAAACTCCTTGGACATGGGGGAGAACTGAACACGAAGCCTTTGTACAAATAAAACAGTTGCTAACTTCTAAAAGTGTGGTAGTCCAGTATAGTACTTCGCTACCCATCAGGCTTACGTGCGATGCTTCCCCATATGGCGTGGGAGGGGTCTTGGCACACGTTTTGCCTAATAATACAGAGGCCCCAATTGCTTTCTTTTCCAGAACAATGACCAATACTGAGAGAAATTACAGCCAACTAGATAAGGAGGCTCTAGCTTTAGTGGCTGGGGTGAAGAAGTTTCATAATTACCTTTTTGGCAGGAGTTTTGAATTGGTTACCAACCACAAGCCTTTACTAGGCCTCTTAGCCCCCAACAAACCTACTCCCCCATTTATGTCTCCAAGGTTAATCAGATGGGCCCTTTTCCTCTCAGGATACCAGTACGAGCTCATTCATAAAGGGGGTAAAACCATCAACCACGCAGATGGTCTCAGTAGGTGCCCCATGGCAGAGTTAGTAGAGGACCCTGCCCCGTCTGCTGATTTCCTAATGATAGAACTCGAAGACAGCCCACTAACTACTGCAAGGGAGGTGGCTGCACACACGCAGCAAGACCCAATCCTAAAAAAGGTGGTAAACTGTGTACTTAAGGGGTGGCAGAACGACTCTGTGGAACCTGAATTGTGTGATTTCAAAACCAAAAGACTAGAATTGTCATATGTGAAAGGTTGCCTGTTGTGGGGTGATAGAGTAATCATTCCTGAAAGTCTAAAGACCAAAGTACTCGAAATGTTACATGTGGGCCATCCTGGGATTGTCAGGATGAAGGTCCTAGCTAGGGGGCACTTATGGTGGCCAGGTTTGGATACTGATATTGAAAACTGGGTACCCAAATGTGATCCATGCCAAGAGTCACGGCCTAACCCCCCCCCAAAACAACTCCAGCAGAGTGGGAACAACCTGCAGGGCCATGGTCCAGGGTCCATATTGATTTTGCAGGGCCAGTGGGGTCACAATACTTTTTAATAGTAGTTGATGCATTTTCCAAGTGGGTGGAAATCATAGCAATGAACAATATAACTACAAGTGCCACCATTAAGGTTCTGCGCCGTTTGTTTGCCACCCATGGTTGTCCTGATATCTTAGTGTCTGACAATGGGCCACAATTAACAGCCAGGCAATTTGAATTGTTCTTAGATAATTTAGGAATCAGACATACACTCATCTCACCTTACTCGCCCTGGGCTAATGGTTTGGTAGAACGTTACGTTCGGGTGGCAAAGGAAGCATTGCGCAGATCAGGCCCAGGAGATGTACAACAGAATTTGGACCAGTTTTTGTTAACCCAGCATATCACCCCAAACTCTCACACGCACATAAGCCCTGCTGAGATACTAATGGGAAGGAAACTGAGGTCCCCACTGGATAGGTTACACCCAAGGTTTTTTACCCAAAATCCTATGTATGTGAACCCTGAGAGACAAATGTATTTGGGGCAAAGTGTTTTTGTAAAGAATTTTGATGGGGGTGTAAATTGGATGAAAGGGACAATTGTACAACAGACCGCTCCAAAAACATACATTGTTAAGTTGGAGGATGGTCGAATGTGGAAGCGGCACATTGACCATATACGTAAGCGCATGGGAAACTCATCGGAACAAACCGCTGAAACAGACTCTCCCACTTTAATAGACTGTAACGCGCAACCCGATTTAATAGACTTGCAAATGGACTTATCGGGTCAGGAAGGATCCTCCAGCGACGCCAAACCATCTTCATCCTCCGAGGTCGGTGTTGTGCCTGCCAGGTCAACCCAACAGGCCGGAGCCCAAACCAGGCCCCAGCTGCGCCGGGAAAGCACAAATGAACCGACCTCCACCGTCGGCAGCGAGGACTCAATTGAACTGCGCAGGTCGGAGCGAGCCTCGCGAAGACCCAGCAGATTGGAGGACTTCGTCACGTGGCTTTCGTGATTGATGTATCCTGACTAAGGAGGGAGGGGTGTTGTATCCTTGTAAATAGTTTGGTTCTGTGTGGAAACGCTGTCTGAGCGAGAATCAGGAAGTCGCTCCTGATTGGCTCAGACGTGGCTGCTCTCTCTCTGGCGGGAACCGCAAATGTACAAAAGGAGCGGTTTCTCCCAGGTAGAGCAGACGGTATCCGCTGAAGTCACTTACCTTTCTGAGCTGAATAAAGGAACCGTTTTCACCTAACCCTGTCTCTGGGTCTACTTCACTTCTCCCTCTCACTTCTCCTCTTTTTCCATCCCTGTCTCTCTCCCCCCCTTACATGTGTGTGTGTGTGTATACACACTCGAACCATTTCCAAAACCAGTTGAGGGCTGGGGGTTTTTTCTCTTTTATTCTTTTCAAAAACAGGTGTGGGCTGGGGGGGGTTCTTATTATTTGGGTGCTTTTTACCATATGCTTCAAGAATCACTTCTCTCTCTCTCTCTTTTGTTTCTCCTCTCATTCTCTGCCTCAATCATTTTCTCATTTCTCCTTTTTTCTCCCCTTTTTGTTCTCATTTCTCTCTCTCCTGTCTCTCTTGCTTTCTCTCTTTTGCTATCTTTTTCTCTCTTGCTTTCCTTCTCTCTCTCACTCGTTCTCTCTCTTATTTTCTTTCTCTCTCTCTCTTGTTCTCTCTCTCTCTCATGCTTTCTCTCTCTTGTTCTTTCTCTCCCTCTCTCTTGTTCTCTCTCTCTCTCTCTTATTTTCTTTCTGAGGCTCCTCCCACAGCAGTGGCTACAGCGGCGCTAGCGATCCGGCTGCTAGCCGCTCCGAGCGCTGTGGGAATGCCCACCCCTCTCACAGTCCGGTCCCGGGCTGACAGTAAAGGGGCTGCTTCCCATCCTCCTTCTCAGAAGGTTTCCTTCTGAGCAAGCTGGCAGGAGGATGGGAAGCAGCCCCTTTACTGTCAGCCCGGGACCAGACTGTGAGAGGGGTGGGCGTTCCCACAGCGCTCGGAGCAGCTAGCGGCCAGATCGCCAGTGCCGCTGCAGCCACCGCTAATGTAAAGGGGCTGCTTCCCATCCTCCTGCCAGCTTGCTCAGAAGGAAACCTTCTGAGAAGGAGGATGGGAAGCAGCCCCTTTACTGTCAGCCTGGGACCGGACTGTGAGAGGGGTGGGCGTTCCCACAGTGCTCGGAGTGGCTAGCGGCTGGATCGCCAGCGCCGCTGCAGCCATCGCTGTGGGAGGAGCCGCGCCCCAAGAAAGCCGAAGAGAAAGACGGATCGGGCGGGCGGGGACAGCCACAAGTGGAAGCCTCAGTCCTGGAGCTCCCACTTGCAGGAGCCGCCTGGCGGCACACCTGCCGGTGTCTCGCAGCACACTAGTGTGCCGCAGCACACCGGTTGAAAAACACTGCACTAGCATAATAAAAGTTTCATTATTATCTTTTTCTATTCAAAGATGGAGATGCAAGTGAATTGGAGCGTACAAAGCAGTATATGAATGATGCCTTTCAATCTGGGGCGCTGACATGTCTGATTTGCATTGCTTCAATTAAGAGAAATCAAGCGGTAAGTATCTTACTTTGCTGTAATATCTTTTTTCCAATCTGTATTTACTAATCTCTTGAAATACTCTTGGCTTCCGAAACGAAACAGGATCAGAATGCTTATTTGGGACTTCCTGTTTGGAATATCCAATCAGAGTATTCCAAGCCTCCTTTTCTATGGTGGGTAATTGAATCAACCTGAGTGAATAGATTTCCTTATTAAATTTATACAAACAGTTCAAATTAACATCATTAAGACTTACCATATAAGACGCACTGGAATATAAGATGCAGCTTAGTTTTGGAGGAGGAAAATAGCGGAAAATATCTACCTAACAGGTATTCATCTGGCTAGTATCCTTAGCCTGGTCAGCTTCAGAACATTATTTTATTACATTATTTTATTATTTTATTTATTACATTATTTTATTATTTCTGGAGACCTCACCTACAAAAAGATATTGACAAAATTGAACAGGTCGAAAGACGGGCTACAAGAATGGTGGAAGGTCTTAAGCATAAAACGTATCAGGAAAGACTTAATGAGCACAATCTGTATAGTCTGGAGGACAGAAGGAAAAGGGGGGACATGATCGAAACATTTAAATATGTTAAAGGGTTAAATAAGGTCCAGGAGGGAAGTGTTTTTAATAGGAAAGTGAACACAAGAACAAGGGGACACAATCTGAAGTTAGTTGGGGGAAAGATTAGCAGTAACGTGAGAAAATATTATTTTACTGAAAGAGTAGTAGATCCTTGGAACAAACTTCCAGCAGACGTGGTAGATAAATCCACAGTAACTGAATTTAAACATGCCTGGGATAAACATATATCCATCCTAAGCTAAAATACAGAAAATAGTATAAGGGCAGACTAGATGGACCATGAGGTCTTTTTCTGCCATTCAGACTTCTATATTTCTATGATCTGCTTAACAACCCATGCAGTCATTTTAAGTACCTCATTAGGGAGAGCAGGGGGTGGGGTCATTAAAGCCCATCTTGACATGTGATGATAGTGGGCAGGGTCCACGACAGTCATATATCAAGGACTGCCTTTATACTTGCTTGCTTCTTTACCTTCTAGTCCAGGGGTCTCCAACCTTGGCAACTTTGAAACTTGTGGACCTCAACTCCCAGAGTTCCTCAGCCAGCTTTTGTCAGGTCTGCTTCGCTCAGAATTTAGGAAAGTAAAGCTCAGAGTCCATTTTGAACTTCAAAGGTCACTTTTACTAAATCAGAAGTGAATGCATCAAAAGAAAAGTCTTAGGGAAAAGGTGTGATAGATGGCTATTACAAAATAACCCCAGAACCCCCCCTTTGCAGTTCATCCAATCCACATTGCCCATAATCGTCAGGTGGGTGCATCTTCGCTGGCGTGTCACGTTTTTGGAATGTGTGGCCGTTAACCTTGGCTCGCTGACAAGCAGGTCTGCTCTGCGCATCTGTGCCAGCCCCCAGCTGCCCCCCTTCTTCACCCTTTCTCATGCAAACTCAAAATTATACTGGGCTCCTCCAGCAAACTCCCCCCCCCCAAAATACCGAATGTCTCCCCCCACCCCCATTTCTTATGACAATTGAAGTGCAGTTGAAGATAGGAAGGAAAACGCAACGAGTCTGACAGCTTTGCTGGCTGAGGAATTCTGGGAATTGAAGTCCACAAGTCTTAAAGTTGCCAAGGTTGGAGACCCCTGGTCTAGTCTCTCCCGTTCATTCTGTGCAAGAAATGCTATGAACGTACTTGTAGACACCCTTAGCTGAGTCACCTTGTCGCAGGATGACTTTTATCAAAGAGTGAGCTAAAATTGTAAAATTTAAAATCAGCAAGTAATATTGAGATTCCCAAGGGGTTTCTTTAACCAAGAAATGTACTGAGTGCAGGCACATGCTGTGATTTCATGCAAGAATCAGTAAAATTATTTCCCAGTCATGGGGCGCTTCGACAACTTTCAACCTGCAGCTGCACTTTGGCTGCACAAATCCGGACAACCACTAGATGTCAGCCAAGACAGGCAACAATTCTACCTCTTTACTGCCACACTATGTTCAACGGATCAGTCAATCAATGTTCATTCGGAAGAAAACGGACATAGAAAGATCTCTAACCAAACACTTGTCACTTACATCTAACGTCCTCCACACACAACAGAATAACCTACACAACCAGACTTGAAATCTTAGGCTAAGAAATCTTAGCACTACGTCGCCTTAAACACGACCTAAGCATAGCCCATAAAATCATCTGCTACAACATCCTTCCTGCCAACGACTACTTCAGCTTCAATCACGACAATACACAGGCACACAACAGATACAAACTCAAAGCAAACCGCTCCAAACTCGACTGAGTAGTTAATGCATGGAACTCACTACCTGATTCTGTAGTATCATCACCAAACCCCCAAAACTTTGCCCTTAGACTACCCACTGTTGACCTCACTCAATTCCTAAGAGGTCAGTAAGGAGCCTACATAAGTGCACCAGCATGACTACCGTCCTAATGTTTCTCTCGTATTAGTACCAATATCATGTTTATAAACATTTTTTTTAAAATAATTTTTATTACAATACAAAAATTAAAAAAGAGCAGATATATAGTATTTTACATATTATATCATTTCAGAGTATAATTATTATTTGTATGGTTGTTGTGCTTAAATTCTAAGATACTTTATACAGAGCTGCCCCTAGTTCCCCCTCCCTCCCCGTTGAAATGTTGACCTAACAGTGCTATTTTTTCCTTTTGATATCAACATGCAGCTTATGGCATCAGCGGTTGTCACACATTTGTTCTATCGTACAATTAATCTAAAGTCAGATTGGATCGATCTTGATTTTGTATCTCGGAATGATTTTAAGAACATCTTGTTTATTTACTACCATTATTGTTATTGTTTTGGTTTTGGGTTTTGGGTTTGGGTTTTTCCTTGTCTCTACCCAGTCATAATTTTTTTTTCAGATTTCATAATATTTTGATTCTTCTTTATTTTTGAGTTTTTGGGTTAATCTGTCCACTTCTGCACAGTCTTTTTTTTTAATCATTTCTCTTTCTTTTTATATCTTTGTATACTACCAATACATACTTGACAAAATAAATAAATAAATAATTTTTTGTGAAAAAGCAATTGGCAGCAGCTTTGGTGGTTCTGCACAACTTTTGTTCTTTTGCTGCCATCTAGTGATTCCTTTAGGAGAAAAAGTGGATGGAATGGAATTTCTGACCCTAACAGGCTCAATTCCAGCCACATTGTGCATGGTGCTAGGTAGTGGTTTTTCCACAGTTCAGGACTCTTAAATTTTAGCCAGAAAAAGCTCACAAATTGGTGGCCTTATTGTGTTGCTTGGAAGAATTACATGTACAACATGTAAGTAAGTAGCACAACTTGGCTATGTTCAAGATGCACCTTAAGGACAGACTGTAGGGGCAGCATGGCAAAGCAGCTGTGCATTTGAGGGCTCCGTATGTACATAGAAATCAACCCTTAAAGCTAGAAAGGAAGCACAGAGCTAATCTCAAAATGGCAAAATTTAAATACCTGCTAAAAAAAACATCAGCAAAGGTAATACGTCTGTTTTTGTGCTGATTCCAAAAATATGGTTAGTTTTGCTCTATCACATAAAGTTTCTGATATAGAAGCATTTTTGTTATTACGTTATTTCTACATTTTCATGTGGTAATCATTGTTTTCTTAATGTCGCCAGTATTTCCTATACGTCCTATAAAGTATTTCCTATACCTTATAATAATGATGCTGTGCCGTGCCAACTATACCTGCTACAGAAAAACTATATACATTTTTGAAATCAGAACAAAAAATGATTCAGAATAGTATAAGGTCAACTGCTATTATTACAAAAATATTTTTTTTGTAGGCCTGTGCTATTATACAATAACGGGCATAAGGCAGATGTACGAAAACATCTTCATGTGTCAGACTGCTGGAATAATTAGGGGACCGAAAGGAGGAATAAGGAAAGGCACTGCTGAATACTATTAAAATTCTTTGGCATTAGGAGATAAATAGTACAGAACCTTTGATTGTTTCCATTTTTGTTCTTTACATCAAAAGGAAAAGAAAATAGACAAATAATGAACCAGAATATCTGGGAGAAACTTTTCTGATGCATCTCATTTTCTCTGTTTCAGATCTCTGCCAGCTCCCAAAGCCTCTAGCAGCGCAAAAGACGAGAGCTGGAAGGATGGCTGCTATTGAGCGGCAGTGCATGTAACTCAGCCACGCCCATCTTCACCAGGCTAAACCACAAGTCAACATGCAGACCAATGGAAATATACTTTGGGAGGGAGGGGTTGAAAACTCTCCAGATCTCTCTGTCTTTAATTAGCACAAGCTGGCAGAGATTATAAAACAGCACTTTAATGACACTAACATCAGATACTTGGTGATCACTCAAATCATTTTTACGTGAATCACGTATCATTTCTGAAGCTCCGCTTCCCTGCTTCCTAAAAATTGTTATCAACGCTCACATGGCTACTACAGCAGCAGCCCACCACGGATGCAAACCAGGGCAGATATCTTTAATATCATTAATATGCCAAAGATACGTCCATTTTTGAAAAAAAGCAGCACGTAAAATGTTAAGCAAAAAAAAAAAATCTTGAAAGATCACACATTACTTGATTTTAAAGACCAAGGCGAAATTTCTGTAGCACATAGAAGAGAAATATTAATGGTCAATGAAAGCAAAAAAAAAAAATTTAGATTGTAAAAATGCTAACTGGGCTAGGTGAGGCAATTGCTTTAGACAATTGTGGAAGAGATGTGTTGAGAAACCGAGTCACAACAGAACGTCGTCTCTGGAATCTCACTGTGGGAGCGGTAGGAAAGTCCGTACCATTTTTTTTACAAAACAAACCTAGGCCTCTGGGACATCATAAGCATAGGTTGCATTTTTTTTTATGTTGACTTGTTCATATCAGGTTTTGTATAATACTACGATTGCCAAAAGGGCTCGTTTTCAGTTGTACAATCCCAAAACTAGCTGTTCCTGGCTCAGGAAAATAGCCTTTTTCTCTCTTTTTTTGCAGTGATATTTTTTGAATATACAGTACAAGTTCTTTTTACAAGCAAGCTTCCTGGAAAGAGAAGGGATGAAGACATATCGCCACGTGCTTACTACCTGGAGTGCAACTTGAGCAGGCCCGTAGTTAACATGAAGGGAAAAACAGCTATGCAGCCCTTAACCAGAGGTTCTAAAGAAATCAGTTGTTCCGCTGATACCAAATGATTTATTCATGTGGGTTATGTTTCACAGTATGAGGGAGTCCGTCTTTCTCTTTATTAAAAAGAAAAAAAAATCAGCTTCTTAAAGGTGTGTTGAATTGTAAATACTTCCACTGAGGTTTATTGCCCCTTATTAATACTTTAACTGATGTACTTTGCCTTATATTTGTATTTTGCATTGTTGGTAACAGTTTGCAAAGAAAAAAAGAAAACTCTGCCATGTATGTTTACAAAGTGGTTTGTTCCTCTAACCGTTGTCGGCTTTTCGCTATTTCGCCAGTCCTTATTTGTCAGGGTATCCCTTCACGCAGTAGGAAAAAAAATACTAATACCCAAAGCCCCATCTCTTGCAGATCCCCTTTTCAGTTGCTTTTATGTTGGAGTGGAAGACGGAAAGTAAGCTACTTTTGCCAGAAAGAAATTCAGAGTAAGTCGGTTGCAAGAATTATTTTTCTTTTTAAGGGAAAAAAAAAAGGCAGTCTCTTAGAATAACATTTCCTTTTGCTGTCTAAAACAGAGGTCTCCAACCTTGGCAACTTTAAGACTTTTGGACTTCAACTCTGGGAGTTAAATCCCACAAGTCTTAAAGTTGCCAAGGTTGGAAACCCCTGGTGTAAAGCACTGAGCTTTAAAAAAACCCAAGGTTTTAGCTAGGATACCATTTTGGTAAAGGACTGAACATCCAAACACATTCTGTTTGCAGCTTGAAAAAAAACCTCATTCATGCCTGCCTCTTAAAATGCGTGCTTTTGAATTTTTACCAGAAAAAAAAGAGAGAGTTAAGTGGTTTTGGGGATTCCAGTCTTCTATTATTTAGATTAGCCTTCCTAGATTAGCGGATTAAAAGCCATGCAATTTTTTTACTTGAATTGGAAATGTGACCAAGGCAGGATAGGATTAGACATCTGTTCCAGCACTCAGGCAATTTTTAAATTTCTTTTTTTTTTTTTTTAATTGGAAAGGAAGGGCCCTTCTGTGGTCTGGTGTAAGGGATGGGATTCTGGGATCTTTAGTTGCTGGGTTCTGAAGGCACAATATAGAGACCTTTCAGACGTGCGTTTATCATCTGCGAGTAAGAGATGGGCATCTCTTATCTTGTCGCTTTACATAGTGAGATTACTTGCACTTCTGTGAGTGAGTCACAAGCACAGTGTGGGAAGTGATTCTTTTCCTTTAACTGGGAATGTCACTATCAACACATCCTAATTTACAGTGAAGTCAGAACAAGAAGAATTGAACTGAGGTGGTCTTCTTAAATCAGGGTAGCCAATAATTATAGGGAGAGAAGCTAACAGAGCTGTGCTGCACTGTTAGTCCAGCCTATTTAACGCGCCGAAAAGAAAACATGAGATAATCTAAATATTTTTAGGTAACTTTTGCCTATCCTAATTTTTAAAATGGGGCTCTAACAAAACAGATATTGCAGTCTTTATAAGTGGGGACATTCTCATTTCTACTTTTACTACAAAAATAATGATATTTAACTGAGTATTTTCTTCAAACATCCAGATGTTGCCTTTTTTAACCAAGCTACATCACCTTGATTTATAAGTGTGTTTTTATGGAAGTTCACCCTTGCGTTACTTCAATAAAGCATCAAGTTTTAAGGGCATCATTCCCCTGCTGCCACATTGCAATAAACATCCAGCAAATTTAGATTCCTGAAAAAGGTGTAGTTAGAGGAGACTTTCACATTGTCAGTTCATTTGATTGCCATGACATCCTATGACTTTCTGTGTTTTAGAGGTTTGGGTATATTGAAGTGTGGAAACATGAATATGATAAACTAGTGCCTATGATTTACTTAATTTATGTTTGACAATAGTTGTTAAGGGTTTTATGAATGGTGGGGGGGGATTGTGTCAACAGCTCAGAATTGTACGTATGTATGTAGGCAGAAAACAGGAGTTCAGCTTCTAAAATTTATTTAATTTTTCTTCAGTGTTTGAATGTTTTTTTGTAAATGTTAATAATAAAAAGTGTAAAAAGGAAGAATATAGGTATTCTTAAAACATTTCTTTGACTCCTTTTTGAAATAAAATATATATAAAATGAAATATTTGTTGTTTGCTTTAAGTATATTAAATACTTTGTTTATTTGAATGTTTTCAGAAAAGAAACTTGAATGGGAGATGCTGCCTTATGTTCAAATTACACATAATAAAAAACAATCCCATTTTTAAACATAGTATATTATGAATCAAATAGGAAAAGGGAGAGTTTATTTTAAAAGTGAAAGAAAACTAGACAGTAACAGAGAACGTTTAGCAACAGCATAATTTATATAACTATTTTAATGTCTGCATAAATTATTTTGTTTTAATAATGTAACCTGGTTAATTTTACTTTTAATTTTATTCATATGAAATGTTGTAAATTTACCATTAATGCATGCTAGCTTAGTTTTTCTTTTCAGATGTTCTGTTTTCTAAATCTTCATTTGTTCTGTTACAAAACAACAGAATAGAATTTCTTCTATTTTTATTATTTTTTTAAAGCTTAAGTAGATTTACCATTCTCTAAAGTTTTTTTAATGGCCTTTTTTGTTTCTGCATAAACATTTTTGTACATTTTATCACAAGGGAGATAACTTTCTCTCAATTTACTGCTACTTAGAGGCACGGTTTTGTGTTTGCATTTTTATCAACGTGAAATTTTTCGAGTGGATGAACCTAAAGCCCTAATTATAGTTCTGATCTTATAAAGGAAAAATACAAGTTTTGGTTAGAGAACTTCATTTGATCTCCAGTTTGAAAAATAAAGTACCAGCTTTGCTCTTTTTACATAACTTTTTAATGAAAGGATGGTTCTTTTAAGAAAGCATAAATAGCTCACGCGACATCTTTGGCTGATATATATCTTTTTAATAATCACATTTCAAATTTAATGCTAATATAAAATACTTTTATTCCGTACACAGTTTTCATCTGTTTATCAGGTTGTTTACAGAAATAAGTTTTTAAATAATTTTTATATAGGCTATGTAGACGTTCCAGTTCAAGTATTCCTTTTGGTTTTATTATGATCATATTCCTGCAGTGGTGGATTTCTCCCAGTTCAGACCAGTTCTTAGAATCAGTAGCACTGGTGGCAGGAGGTTCTGCCCAGCCGCCTGTGATACTTCTGCACATGCACAGAAATGGCGCGTATACACAAACTGGTAGCAAAATGATTTAAAACCTACCACTGCATTCCTGATATTTCCACTTATATTTCTCTATGGAAAGGCTATAATGTTCCTACAGCAATAGGATATGGTGTCTCAGTTTGATTGTGACATCTCACAATTTGACATATGAAAGTTTTTCCCATAACACACTATTTTAGTTAGTGCTGCTAATTTTCACAATAGGCTGAAATATAAAAGAGAATGTCTTCATAATTTCTTGAAGAGCCTTCTATGGAACAGTAACTTTCCTTTATGGTGATTTATTTTTGGCTTTTGACAGGTTCCCTTTTTATTTCTGAGATAAAAAAGGGAAGAAAAACAGCAAAAGTATCCATGCATATTTTGGTGCTCACAGAAAACTGGAATGTTGAAAGGGTGTAAGAGATGAATCGTACACTGCTGGGATTTTAGGCTCCTATCTTTTTTTCCAAATTCAGCTTGTTTTATTGTTGAATAATGGTGCTATGGATCTTGTGTTCTGAATCATATTCCGCCCTATTAGTGTTTGCTGCATAAAATTAAATCCAGAAGCACACACAGATAACTTATTTTGCTGGATTCATTAACTTCTGTATAAATAAAATATATACACAATGCCATTAAGCTCCGGCCAAGGAAGAAATGACTGTTTTTGTTCTTAAGGGTTTTAATTATTTTTTATATTGGTTTTAATTGTTGTACAATGCCCAGAGTCCAGAAGGAGTTGGGCTGCTTATAAATCTACTAAATAAAGAAATAAAATAAATACAATACCATTAGCAGAGTTCTTCAATGTAGCAGTACAGTGGTACCTCATGATACAAACCCCCTCGTCTTACGAACAACCCTTCTTATGAACTTTTTTCTTCTTACAAACCCGCCCCCGCCGCCACCGAGAAGCCCCGCCTCCCGGCTGTCACATTTTAAAACAGCCGGGGGGCTTCCCAGCGTCCTTCTGAACCCGAAAGCCAAACCCGAACTTCCGGGTTCGGCGTTCGGGAGGCCGCCAAGAAGCCCCCCGGCTGTTTTAAAAGGTGACAGCTGGGCGGCGGGGCTTCCCAGCGGCCTCCCGAACGCCGAACCTGGAAGTTCGGCAAAAGTTCGGGTTCGGGAGGCCGCCGACAAGCCCCCCGGCTGTTTTAAAAGGTGACAGCCAGGCGGTGGAGCTTCGCGGCGGCCTCCCGAATGACGAACCCGGAGGTTCGGGTTTGGCGTTCGGGTTCAGGAGGACGCTGGGAATCCCCCCGGCTGTTTCAAAAAGCGACAGCCGGGCGGCGGGGCTTCCCAGCGGCTTCCCAAACCCAAACTTTTGCCGAACTTCCGGGTTTGGCGTTCGGGAGGCCGCTGGGAAGCACGAACTTTTCGTCTTACGAACCTCCCCCTGGAACCAATTAGGTTCGTAAGACGAGGTATTACTGTAGTTATAAGTAAAATACAAGCAGCTTCTAATTCAGCATTAAGAGCACAGAGTGGGCTGAGCTACAACCAGCCTTAAGCTTAAATTTTCAGTTTCTTTTCTGTGCACAGACTCAGAAGGGTTTAACTCCCATTGGCTGACTTAGTTGCCATGAATATCTTAATATGTCCTCCAAATCTGGACAGCCTTCACAGCCCTAGGGAATACTACAAAAAGAGAAAATAGTTATTTCCCCTAAAGTTGACATTTTTACAACATAACACATTGTAGGGTGGTTCTAACAAACACATAAAGCTTGGCTCCCTCTACCTAATGGTGAGGTCCTCCCAGACATGCATCCAGGTGAATTATTGATCCATCTGCAGACTACTATAAATCATGGCAAAATACAGTTCAATATATTTCAGAGCCAGGATAGTCTATAGCAGGAGTGTCAAGCTGAAGGCCTGGGTGCCGGATCTGGCCTGCAGCTTGTTTAGATCTGGCCTATGGGGCTGTCCTGGAAACAGTGAAGGACCAGCCTGCAGTGCCTCTGCCAGCAAAAATAGGCTCTGGAGGGCCACACCTTACTCCCGAGCTTCATTTTCGTTGGCAGAGGGCTGCAAGAGGCCGTTGCAGCTGAAAACAGCTCAGGAGTCTGTTTTCACTGGCAGAGTGCTTGGGCCACCATAGGCGTCCCCAACATGAGTGACATCAAGCGGCCCTGCCCACCCTGGCCACACCCATCCCAGTCTCTTAAGCTCAAACACACCATAATGAAATCGAGTTTGACCCCCCTGTTCTACAGAGTAGCCTGGCTGCCGCAATTTTATTAATTAATTAATTAATTAGATTTGTATACCGCCCTTCTGCGAGGACTTGGGGCGGCTACTTAAGTTGCTACTTACAGTAGTTTAGTTGATTCTATTACGCTATCCAGAATGCACCACAAGCAAACTAGCTTCATACCCCTGAAACCTGAATGCCCAGACATTAGAATAGAATAATAGAGTTAGAAGTCTCCTAGTCCAACCTCTTGCTCAAGCAGGAAATTTTATAGCATCTCACACAAATAGTTGTCCAATCTCATCTTAAAAGCTTCCAGTGTTGGAGAAGTCACAACTTCTGGAGGCAAGTTCTTCCACTGATTAATTGTTCTCATTGTCAGGAAATTTCTCCTCAGTTCTAAGGTGCTTCTCTCCTTGATTAGTTTCCACCCATTGCTTCTTGTTCTATCCTCGGATGCTTTGGAGAATAGCCTGACTCCTCCTCCTTTGTGGCAACCCCTAAGATATTGGAACACTGCTATCATGTCTCTCCTAGTCCTTCTTTTAATAAGACTAGATGTATCCAGTTCCAGCAACCGTTCTTTAGATGTTTTAGTCTCCAGTCCCCTATTCATCTTTGTTGCTCTTCTCTGCACTCTTTCTAGAGTGTCAACATCTTTTTTACACCATGGCAACAAAATCTGGATGCAGTATTCCACGTGTGGCCTTACCAAGGCACTATAAAGTGGCATTAACACTTCACAGGATCTTGATTCTATGCCTCTGTCAGCTGAGGGCATATACCAGTCCAGTATCTGTTGTTGTTTGATATGAAGGATTCTACACATCAATGGTTAGATAGCCTCAACATTGGTCATCGAACACAGATATTTTTAACATTGTTTTTACTAATCTAGGTAAAATGTTCCTATTCGTTGCTATTCCATGTATGATATTCCATGTGTTGAATAAATAAATAAATAAATATCAGTTTAATATAATAATATAAAAGCTGATGTTTGTCCATCATGTTTGAAGAGGACCTTGACATCCCAGGTTGTGGGCTGTCTAGAGTTGGCTGGTAAGGACTATACAGCCACGAAATGTTCTCCCACATGTTGGGCAGACATATGTGGGCAGCATTTGCACTCTGGCTTTGGGGAGTGTTCGCTTCTCTTCTGCTATGAATCTTCTTCTGGCCTCAGATATCTAGCAGCCTTCGTGGATCGGCAAGCACCACGTTGATCAATCTTGTGCCACGGTTTCCCAAGAGATGTCGATATCGAGAAACTTGAAGGAGGCTTTCAATGTATCTTATAAAAGCTAAAATTGGGTTGATGATGTATGAGGGTCACCCGGAAAGTAATGCACCACATTTTTTTCTCAGCCTACAGTAATGATATGAATGCGAAACTTTAGATATACATTATTTGAATTGTCAGGAGTGCGTGTGTAAATGTTGAGTTTATTCAGACAGATAGCGTAGCTGCAGCAGTGTTTGGAAATGGTGTCTTTAAGTGACTAATGTTACAAGCACCGTGTCGTCATTAAATTTCTCACTGCGGGGAAAGAAACTGTTGGAAACATTCACAAACGTTTGTGTACAGTTTATGGAGAATCTGCAGTCGACAGAAGTACGGTTAGTCGTTGGGCACAGCGGGTGAGGCCATTAGCAGATGGAAATGGCTTCATGACCAGAACAAGGAGTGGTACCGATGGGGCATACATGCCCTTGTGTCTTGCTGGAGGAAGGCCATAGAATGGGATGGAGATTACGGGGAGAAATAGGGAGTGTAGAAGAAACATCATTCTTTCTGGTGTGTAAGTTTCATTGTGTTCAATAAATAATTGTTGAAGGAAAAAAATGTGGTGCATTACTTTCTGGGTGACTCTCGTACAACTCCAGACAGGTTTAATGGTTAATGTTTTTAGTGTTAGTAGGTCAACACCGCATATTTTTCATCAATTACAAAACAACGAAAACCCAACTCTACATTCTATTAGGCTTTTTGATAGGCGATTTCCACATTTCTTCCTCTGCAGATCCAGACTAAGAACAACAGAGGGAGCCATTGCTTTTCACTCAGAGTAGAATTCTGGCAACAGTCTACAGCAGAGGTCTCCAACCTGGCAATTTTAAGACTTGTGGACTTCAACTCCCAGAGAGAATTGAAGTCCACAAGTCTTAAAGTTGCCAAGGTTGGAAACCCCTGGTCTATAGTCTATATTTCTATGGCACATGAGCTGCAAGTGGCATGTAAGCCATGTTCTGTCGAGCTCTCTGGTAGAATCCTCCCAAAAATGCACAGATACAATTTCAGACACACACACATTTGAAAATTCAAAACAATGTTCTTTATACCCAAAATGCAAATAAACAGAGCACTCTTTTTGTATAGCAAAGAGCACTTGTCTCCAAACAAATTGGTAATTTGTACAAGTCCCTTATCAGTTCTGTGATACTTAGCTTGCAGCTGTGAGGCAATTCACAGTCCTTCTTCTTTCACAAAGAGAAACACACTTTGCCCTGGTTTAGTTTCAAAGCGGGGGGGAAATCAGCACACAAAGATCAAAGTCAGCAAAGCAGTCATGAAACACAACGATCAGATAATCCTCCACAATGGCCAAACCCACAGGCTGCTATTTATAGCAGCCTCACTAATTACCACAGCCCCATCCAACCAGAGGTGGCCTCATTTTCTTTGATAATAATCTCTCAGTTGTTGCCTATACATCGCTCTCCGCATGCGTGGCTGTATCATTAACTCTTGTTCTGAATCCAAGGAGGAGCTAGATAATTGATCTCCTTCTGAGCTGTCTGCCACACTCTCCTCCTCCCTGTCACTCATGTCTTCTTGGTCAGAGGAGCCTTCATCATCAGATTCCACCAGGGGCAAAACAGGCCTGCAGCATGTGGATGTCTCCCCCACATCCACAGTCCTTGGGGCAGGAGCTGGGCCAGAGCTAACCACAATAGAGCCATATCGGTGAGTATGCAAGCTGAGACCTGGTATACATGTGCATGCCAGCGAGCTGTTTTTTGGGTCTTCTGGGCCCACTAGGAGTTGGGAAACAGCCTGTGTTCAGCATCTGGAGGACGTAGAAAAGGCCCATTTTTTGCTCTCCCTAAGCTCTTTCTAGGAGCCTGGGGAGGGTGAAAATGGCCCCAGGAGCCCAACTTGAAGAAGTTGGCAAACGGACCATTTTCTGGCCTCCAGAGGGCCTTTGTGGGTGGGGGGAGAACCCATTTTCACCCTCATCAGGCTCCTAGAAAGGCTGAATCCTAGGGGAGCAAAAAAAAAAACCTGGAACTTCCGGTTCAACTGGAACTTGGCAAACAGGCCATTTCTGGTCTTGACGGGGGGAGGCCATTTTCACCCTCCTCAAGTTCCTAGAAAGGCTCTGAAACCTGTGGATAGCAAAAAAAACACCCGGGTGTGCTATTGTGTGCTGGGAGTGGGGGTGTACGTCATGCATCCATGTGCTGGGATCCCACATGAAATTATGGGTGTGGGCACGCACGCATGCAACCCCCCCACGAGCCCCCTTTTTGTTAAGTCTGTTTCTTTGTTTTCTTTCAAGTTGCAGGTGGTGTGTGTGTGTGAGAGAGAGAGAGAGAGAGTTACATTATCAAAATAAGGTGGCTGTTTTAAATGTTGCAACCATTTTGAATTCCTGTTTTTACAAGCATTATTTTAGGGTCAAATGAGGAAGGAGAGCTGTGCAGATGGCATCGGTAAGTCCTTCTTCCTCTGAAAGTGGAAGCTAAAGGAGTCCTCCGGGCGACTCAACTCAACAAAAGTTTCACTGGAGTGTGAGCAAAGCCTTACAAGTCTGTGCAATGTTTTCCCCTTGTGTTGAATAAAATAATTAAATAACCGAATTCGGAAATGGATGGAAGAAATACTGGGCTATATACTTGAGCTAAAACCGGAAATGTATTTATTAGGCATAATCAGAGGTAAACATAGCAAAGAAAATTACTACCTAATAAATCACTTACTTACTGCTGCAAGATTAGCTTATGCACAAGTTTGGAAACGAGAAAAGATTCCAAACAAACAAATGGTGATTAAAAAAATATTAGACTGCGCCAAATTTAGCAAATTAACATAGGAGATACAAAACCAACAAAATAAGGACTATTACAAAGTGTGGGGAAAATATACAACTGGGTGGAAGTTAAGAAAAAGGTATAGCAAATATAATTGTAAAAAAATAATTTTGTAAATATATAAATCATAAATGTTCAATGTTGTATTGTATGATGTCTAAATGTTTGTATGTCAAACAAAAATAAATAAATACAATAAATAAATAAACAAACAAACAAACAAACAAACAAACAAACACATATCTGGGCTTGTCATCATTGGTGGTATTCAGCCACTTCTATCCCAGATTGGGCGAACCCGTAGTGCTGACCCAGGGTGGCCCTGCCCACCTGCGCAGATGTAAGTATGAAACATTTTTGATGGTGCATGCATGCTCAGAAGGCTTTACGCATGCAAAGACAAGGCGTGCATGAGCAAATCGAGCATGCTCATGCATGCGCTCACATTTGCAAACCGGTAAGTGAATGCCACACCTGCTTCTTGCCATGGTTCTCAATCCGAAAAAGAGGTCTTGTATTTGCATGCAAACTGAAGTAAGTTAGAACCCATCCTTCTCTTACCCTGTTTCCCCAAAAATAAGACATCCCCTGATAGTAAGCCCAATCAGGCTTTTGAGTGCATGGCAATAAAGCCAAGTGCTTATAGCCTCTATTTTAAATTTTTATATCCAGTTTTAATGTTTTTTACCTGTTGTGGTTAGCTCTGGCCCAGCTCCTGCCCCAAGGACTGTGGATGTGGGGGAGACATCCACATGCTGCAGGCCTGTTTTGCCCCCGGTGGAATCTGCTGATGAAGGCTCCTCTGACCAAGAAGATATGAGTGACAGGGAGGAGGAGAGTGTGGCAGACAGCTCAGAAGGAGATCAATTATCTAGCTCCTCCTTGGATTCAGAACAAGAGTTAATGATACAGCCACGCATGCGGAGACCGATGCATAGGCAGCAACAACTGAGAGATTATTATCAAAGAAAATGAGGCCACCTGTGGTTGGGTGGGGCTGTGGTAATTAGTGAGGCTGCTATAAATAGCAGCCTGTGGGTTTGGCCATTGTGGAGGATTATCTGATCGTTGTGTTTCATGACTGCTTTACTGACTTTGACCTTTTGTGTGCTGATTTCCCCCCGCTTTGGAACTAAACCAGGGCAAAGTGTGTTTCACTTTGTGAAAGAAGAAGGACTGTGAATTGCCTCACAGCTGCAAGCTAAGTATCACAGAACTGATAAGGGACTTGTACAAATTACCAGTTTGTTTGGAGACCAGTGCTCTTTGCTATACCAAAAGAGGGCTTAGTTTAAGTGAATTTTCATTATAAAGAACATTGTTTTGAATTTTCAAACGTGTGTGTGTCTGAAATTTGTACCTGTGAATTTTTGGGAGGAGTCTACCAGAGAGCCCGACAGAACATTACCATTGTATTTTTACACCACCAAGAGCCCCTCTCTGAAGGAGATGGTTGGTTTCTCAATGTGATAAATAACTAAAATAACTAAATAAAGACAATAAAAATTCAACAGGACAAAGCAACTTTAAATTCCAAACCAAGAGAAAAAGCATGACTTGCAATTAAGGCACCGTGACATCCATTTTAATCACAGTATGTGGAGAAAATGTTCTGGAAGTTTTGTGCCAGAACAGTAGAAGAGAGGTCAACCATCAGGGCAACCAATTCCATGGAGATTTGAAATCTGGGCTTTTATCCAGATTGAAAAGGATTCAGATAATGAATGTCTTCCCAAATTATCTGTAGCTGAGGTCCCACTGTTTGTCTTCCAAGACTTTGCTGTCAGGAAGGTGATGATTGTTTTCAAACTCTCCTGGGTCACTCATAATGAGTACCCACACAAATAAGACCCTCTCTTATATATATTCAGTGAAGCGGTGGGTGTGATGTGCCGGTGCCTGTAAACTGTAAGGGTTTGGATGGGTGCCAACAGGCTCAAGCTCAACCCAGACAAGACACCAAGTGGCTTTCCTCTTAAGGACTATTCTGTCTGTCCGTCCATTGTTCGTGGGGGGAGGGGGTGAACATTGATCCCCTCAGATAAGGTCTGCAACTTGGGTGTCCTCCTGGATCCACAGCTGAACCTTGACTACCATCTTTCAGCTGTGGGCAGGGGGACCTTTGTTCAGGTTCACCTGTTTACCCGTTGTTCTGTCTGGGTCACTCCGGAAGCTATGACCAACCCAAAAAGATAAGCCAGACACACCGGTTGAATCCAAACACATTTTTATAATGGTAAAGAGAAAAGAAGCCAACAGAAAATGTCCTTACAGATCAGGAAAACAGTGGAACTCCAAATAGATACACGAAGGCAATTGCTCATACAGAAATACAGGATCCTTAATGCCAAACGAGGCTGTTGCTAACGGACACAAACCTCCCACGGGTCTTCAAGACTGGTGGGCCACGAGCCAGGAACAGAAACTCTGAGAGAAAAGGCAGATAACACCAACTTCACTTTGATAACACTCCACGCTGCCGGAATGATTCTCATGCCTTATGAACCCTTCCCTGCTAATGAGGACCACACCCCACCCCCTGGTGTTCCTCATTCAATGCTGATAATATCTACGTAGCTGATTTCTCCTTTGAGCTATGCGTCTCTGCCGCATACTAATGATAGCTTGTGCATCATCATCCAGAGACTCCAGGGAATCACAGCTACTTGCTTGAGATAGCCCTTCCCCAGGGCTCCCAGGCCTTGCATCACCTTCACTTTCATGACTGCTGTCTGCACTGTCTGACTGCAAAGAATTCTCCTTTTTGCTCTCAGCCTCCCCCGGGCATGGAGCCAGCAGAGACGCAGCTGGTCTTTGATCTGACTCAGGCTGAGCAACAACACCGGTTGGGACCTTAATTGGACCAGGAGGCTTTACGCACGGTCACTCAGGCCCTCATTACCTCCCGTCCTGATTATTGCAATACTCTCTACATAGGCCGAGTGTTTAGAGACTGCAAATTGTCCAAAATGCAACCGCCTGAGCTGTCATGAGTGTACCTCGGTTATAGTTTTAAATTTTTAGATTTGACTTCTTTCATTGTATTGTATTTGTATTTTTATGTCGTTGTAAGCCTCCCTGAGTCCTTCGGGACTGGGCGGCATAGAAGTCTGATTGATTGATTGATTGATTTTTAACCCCAAAATAAGCACTTTAAATGCTTATTTTCAGGGGAGGTACACCCATATAACACCTATGCTCTGTGAGCTGCACTCCCTTCCTATTAGTCTCTGGTCACAATTCAAGACATTGGTTATTACCTATAAAGCCCTATATGGCTCAGGGCCAGACTATTATGGGACCGTCTCCTGACGAACACCTCTCAGATATCAGTAAGAGCACAAAGAATTGGCCTCCTCCAGGTCCCGTCAAATGAGTAATGCAGGTTGGAGGGGTCGCTGGGGAGGGCCTTCTCTGTTGCTGCCCCGGCTTTATGGAATCAACTTCTACTGCGGCTTGACTTCCTGGCTCCAATCCTTCCCCACAGGGAGGCGGAACCGATTAGGTTGTTCCGCCCCAGACGCCTGATGGATCCAGAGGGTTTTCAGAAGGCGCTTGGGGTTATTCCAGATACACTCGTCCACAGTTCAGCAGAATCTCTGGCTGAGGCCTGGAACAAGGCTTCTGCCGCACGAATCCCAGCGACCAGTTAGGTCCCACAGAGTGGGCCTTCTCCGGGTCTCGTCAACTAAACAATGTTGGTTGGCGGGGCCTAGGGGAAGAGCCTTCTCTCTGGCGGCCCCGGCCCTCTGGAACCAACTCCCCCCCAGAGATTAGAATAGCCCCCACCCTCCTTGCCTTTTGTAAGCTCCTCAAAACCCACCTCTGCCATCAGGCATGGGGGAACTAAGATAATCTTTCCTCCTAGGCTTCTACAATTTATGTATGGTATGTTTGTATGTATGATTGGTTTTATAACAAGGGGTTTTAGCTATTTTAGTATTGGATTTTGACATTCTGTTTTTATCACTGTTGTTAGCCGCCCCAAGTCCACGGAGTGGGGCGGCATACAAATAAATAAATCAAATAAATAAGTAAGTAAGTAAGTAAGTAAGTAAACAAACAAACAAACAAACTTCCCCCCTGATGTCCTTACTGCTCCTACCCTACTGGCCTTCCGTAAGGCCACGAAGACCTGGCTGTGCTGGCAGGCCTGGGGGCCATGAATTGACATCTATCATGGCCAGATTGTGTGAATGGTATGCATGTATGTTGATTGGTTTGTTAAACTGGGTTTCAATTGGGGTTTTATAGATTTTAATAGTTATACAGTAGTTTTAGATTTTTAGATTTGACTTCTTTCATTGTATTGTACAGTATTTGTATTTTTATATCATTGTAAGCCTCCCTGAGTCCTTTGGGACTGGGCAGCATAGAAGTCTAATTAATTAATTAATTTTTAACCCCAAAATAAGCAATTGAAATGCTTATTTTCAGGGAGTTCTTATTATTTTGGGGCACATGGAGCAAGATGGGGTTCCTCTTGCCATCTTACCTGATTTGTATCTCTGTCTCCTTAACTTCAACCATAGGCAGTGGTGGGGACTGGCTGTGCATGCATTTAAATATTTTCCAGGATAGCTTGTTTTGGGTGGAGGGTTATTTTCAGGGAATGCACTCAAAAGCCTGATTGGGCTTATTATCAGGGATGTTTTAGTTTCAGGGGAAAACCGTATATTTTTCAAAGTATCTGTTACCATGCTATTTCTGAAAAAGATATAACTATCCAGTCAAATCCAAATCCAATTTGATGTTAGTGATCAAAAAGAATAAAATATAAAAATAATTGAAATCCATTCTTTCATTTACTTTCTCCATGTAGCTCAAACTTTCCATAGAAGCATCAACTGAAACTGAGTATTTGCACAGGAGACTCAACCATTCTATTACTACCTAGAGAGAACAGACTTTATTAACTCATACATTACGTACATGTCTGGTTTGGTTGCTCAATGATGAGAAGATCTATGAATGCTTTGCCATTGATCCTCTCAAAAAGTAGATTCCAATAATGTCCTTTTGCTTGTGTTCAGTTGTATTCATTGACCCAATTTTTGCCATAGCTCTTTTACTCATTCTCCAGCTAGTTGGCTAGGGTTGAGTAGTTAGAACTCGTCCTCAAGGGGTGAGTTAATATTTACTTCCACTTTGCCAATATTTTGTTTAGAAAACCAAAAAGGAGAACCAACACATTGATTCTGGAGCAGAAAGAATATACACTTTTAATGTCTATAAAATTTTCTCCTGGGTTCTCCTGTAGCTAATTCTGCAGAGTTTGGGTGTATTAAATATCTCTAATGTCAGACTGCAACTTGTAAGTTATGTTAACAGATAAGAAAAAGAAAAACATAGTTTCATCTTATTCTCAAGAAGAACTAAGCATATTTAAGCTAAAGAGTAGAAGATTTAAGGAGAGACAGGCAAGATATATTGCTTCTGCCACACACACAAAAAAACCTAGACCTAGTGAGAACAGGCCAGGTATAAGCAAAAAGAGATCTTAGGCAAAGACAGGTGGAATCTGATGAACCAACAAGTTGTATCAATGCTGTCTGTTTGAACATCAGAACACATCTGTTTGGCTGTTATAGGATAGAGAGAGCTGGATTATTATTATTATTATTATTATTATTATTATTATTATTATTATTATTTATTAGATTTGTATGCCGCCCCTCTCCATAGACTCGGGGCGGCTCACAACAATAACAAAGACAATGTAAGAACAAATCTAATAATTTAAAAAACACTAAAAACCCCATTATTAAAAGCAAGCATACACACAAACATACCATGTATAAACTGTATAGGCCCGGGGGAGATGTCTCAGTTCCCTCATGCCTGACGGTAGAGATGGGTCTTAAGAACTTTACGAAAGGCAAGGAGGGTGGGGGAAGTTCTGATCTCCGGGGGGAGCTGGTTCCAGAGGGTTGGGGCTGCCACAGAGAAGGCCCTTCTCCTGGGTCCCGCCAAATGACATTGTTTAGTCGACGGGACCCGGAGAAGGCCAACTCTATGAGACCTAACCGGTCGCTGGGATTCGTGCGGAAGAAGGCGGTCCCGGAGATATTCTGGTCTGATGCCATGAAAGGTTTTATAGGTCATAACCAACTCCGTTGATCCAGCAAGGATCATCTGATATTTTTAAACTACAATATGGTTTTCTTTGACTTTTAACTAGCTCGTTATGTGCAATTTGCAATCACGATTTCTAAACTAGGATTATTTAGCATTGTTTACTAAGACAGCTATCACATTCAGTCGATTCTAGTTTAAATTAGCTATGACTTAACATGTTGTGTAGATTCAAACCTAATGGATTTTCACCCTCTGATCATTTTATTTCGGAACAAACTCAGATTTCTGTTTCTCTAATGCTTAATCCACATTGCAAGCTTCCAACAATACTGTATTGCATAATTATTATCACTGTTCTGTGTCTGAAAAACATGTTTGGTATAAATTATATTTGCAGCCGTTACTGTGCTTTTGAACATGAGAATATGAAGGGTGAAATGACAAAGACTTGTCTCTGACACACTAAATCTGCAATCCCAGAGAGAGGACATAAAAGGCAGACAAGTGACAGTGAAAACAATGATGTATAGCCTTTTCAGTGCCCTTTTCTCGAGCCCAAGCAGCCACCAAAAAGCTGCTCTAATTTTTACACTCCACGCCTTTTAAAAGCAGCATTTAAATGCTTCAGTCTAGGGTGGAGGAACCCAGCAGGAATCTCAGTGGTGGGATTCAAAAATTTCTTACTACCGGTTCGGTGGGTGTGGCTTGATGGGTGTGGTGTGGTTTGGTGGGCGTGGCAGAGGAAGGAAACTGCAAAATCTCCATTCCCACCACACTCCAAGAGAAGGTTACTGCAAAATCTCTCCATATCCTCCTGATCAGCTGGGACTCTGGAGGCAGAGAATAGATGGGGGCAGGGGCAATTAGAGGTAGTACTTACCAGTTCTTCAAATTGCTCAAAATTTCGACTTCCAGTTCTCCAGAACCTGTCAGAACCTGCTTGATGTCACCCCTGCCTTGTTTGATGGATCAGCCATGGTTTTATCAGTATCCCTGACATTTCGAACAGGACAATTTCCAACTAGATTCAAGAACCTCTGGGTCCATCAGCTGTCTAGACAGATCTTGTTACATAATCCAGGCAGTATAGACATTGATTTCTAACTACAATGACAACACCAAAATAAAACAGATGTTGTGAGGTCCACAAGTATAGAAAGGAGGAACTTTGTGATGTTTCTCTCTATACATGCTATTATGTATATTGTGTGGAAGACATCCCAAAAGAATCACAATGTTATTTTTCCATTATAATGGAGGCCCTTGCTCCTTCATGTCTGTAAGTGAAATTGAATGAGTAAAGGTTCCTGAGCAATATTTATGGTGACACTATATTTAAGAATTCTAATAAATCTCAATTCCATTAGCAATGTGTTTTCTCTCCAATATGCAGGTACTAAATATTCCTGTAGCATACTGAATCCCCCCCCTCTTTAATGGTGCCATTAATCAGCAAATGAGAACACAGTGACCAACTATATTGTTAGCTTCTGTGGCGGATGCTTCTCATATCCATCCATGTGTCCTGGATCTGCCATTCTAACAGCCATATATTTTAACTTTTGCTACTAATAGATAATCTGTCACTATAAGCCAGTGTTTCTCAAATAGTGGAGTACCCTTCCCTCCCGAGAGGGCTTGGAGCAATGCTGGGGGGGGGGAATATTGATTGATTTGATTTGATTGATTGATTGGATTTGATTTGTATGCCGCCCCTCTCCGTAGACTCGGGGCGACTAACAACAGTAGTAAACAGCATATGACAATCCAATGTAAACAGTTAAAAACCCCTATTGTAAAACCAACATATATACAGACATACCATGCATAAAATTGTAAAGGCCTAGGGGGAAAGAGTATCTCAATTCCCCCATGCCTGGCGGCAGAGATGGGTTTTAAAAAGCTTACGAAAGGCAAGGAGGGTGGGAGCAATTCTAATCTCTGGGGGGAGTTGGTTCCAGAGGATCGGGGCCGCCACAGAGAAGGCTCTTCCCCTGGGTCCCGCCAAGCGACATTGTTTAGTTGACGGGACCCGGAGAAGACCCACTCTGTGGGACCTAACTGGTCGCTGGGATTCTATGCTTTTTTGCTGCAGGAAGTAGGGGGGTTTTGCACTGAAAAATAGCACACAGCACAGAGCAGGAGATATGAAGTGCATATAAAAAACCCTTAAAAGACATGGAAAAATATTTAACAGGGATGAAAAGAAAGAAAGAGAGAGGAGATAATGAGACAAATGCAAAGTCTCAAAAATGTTAGCAGCGGACAACATGAAGTCAAATAAATTAAGGTGTCACTTAAACACATTATATCTCAATAATGCTGATAAGCCACTTGAGTTTTTTCAGAAAAATATGCTGAATATTGCGAACAATTGTCCCAGCAAAAAGTTGGGAGGGGGATGAAATTTTTACTTCTTCCTGGGGGGGAGGGGGCGTAACAAAAATAATTGAGAAATACTGCTATAAGCTAACATAGTATACTTCACGATTATTGTCTGAAGAATGAGTGTGTTTGCATAAAAAACTCAACAGAACCATGGATAAAATCATGTAGTTTGTATTCAGATAGTTGGGGGGTTGTATGTCAGGCTGTGCACATTCATTCCTTTTTTGTTGTTTCTTAATTTCTATTGTTGCCACTGTTTCAGGCATTACTTGCAAATGTGCTCAGAATTCCTTATATGTTGTATTACACTTCTTTTGCGTCCTTATACAAGGAAGGAAACTAAAGTGCATCAATACTGCAGGAAAATAGATTGGATATTCTTCTACAAGGCTTTGACAAGTGTTAGCTGCTCTCATAAATCAATCTGATCTATATCTGTCACAAACGAATGAAAAATGGTTGTAAATCTTGAGCTAGAATTCCAGTATTAACCAAATAAATAAATAAATAAATCCCAGAAGTAAATGGTGACTTTTCTGCTAACAAATCAACAACCGGTGTCAATTTATCAGTTTCAACTTTCTGATCTTGAGAAAAGTTTAGCAAAAATACAGATAGCCCTAAGACAAAAACGGCCCTCCACACCATGGTACAGTAACCCAACTAGGCCACGCCCACTATGATCACACCCACCCAGCAACCGAGCAGAGAACCCCTTGCCAAAAACCCACCCCCGTGACTTATGGTTAGTTTTCACGCCTACGGCCATTGAAACATTCCCATGGTCACGTGATCAAAATTGGGATGCCTGTCAACTGACTGATGGTGGCAATGTCCTGGGTAATGTGATTCCCATTTGTGACAAGCAACATCAATGGGGGAATCCAGATTCACTTAACAACAGAAATTTTGGGCTCAATTGTGGTTTTAAATTGAGGATTACCTGTACTGTACTTTGAGAAGGAATAAACACAGATTACTGAATTTTTCAGAGTATAAGATTCACCTTTTTCCCTCCAAAAAGAAGGTGAAAATATCGGTGGGTCTTATACACCAAATACAGTGGTACCTCATGATATGAACCCCTTGACATACGAACAACCTGAGATAGGAACCCGGGGTTCAAATTTTTTTTGCCTCTTCTTACGAACATTTTTACGGCGGCCTCCCGAACACCGAACCCGGAAGTTCAGGTTTGGCGTTCGGGTTCAGGAGGATGCTGAGAAGCCCCCCGGCTGTTTCAAAAGGTGACAGCTGGGTGGCAGGGCTTCTCAGCGGCCTCCTGAACCCGAACTTTTGCCGAACTTCCAGGTTTGGCGTTTGGGAGGCCGCCGAGAAGCCCCGCCGCCCGACTGTCACCTTTTGAAACAGCCGGGGGGCTTCTCAGCGTCCTCCTGAACCTGAACGCCAAACCTGAACTTCCGGATTCGGCGTTGGGGAGGCCACCGAGAAGCCCCCTGGCTGTTTCAAAAGACGATAGCCGGGCGGTGGGGTTTTTTTGCGTTTTTTCCCCCCTGCATGGATTAATTCATTTTACATTGTTTCCTATGGGAAACAATGTTTTGCCTTATGAACGTTTCGCCTTACGAACCTCCCCTGGGAACCAATTAGGTTCGTAAGACGAGGTATTACTGTACAGCCATTTTTGCTGAACTGAAGCCCTGCACCCATGTCCCATTTTTATGAAAAATTGACCACTTTTTCTCAAAAAATGGGGTAGACAGAGGGTCTGGGAAGCCTGCAGAGAACTCCTGGATGTTGGGGGGAAACTAAAATGCCCCCATTTTTGTGAAAAAATAGTACATTTCTCACAAAAATGGGGGCATTTCTGCCAGCCCCCAGCACCCAGGAGTTTCTGCAGGCTCTCCAGACCCTTTGCCCACTCAAATTGTGTAGAAAAACGGGCAAAAGACAGACCATTTTTTGAAAAAACAGATGTGTTTTTGCCTTCTAATTACCCCATCTAGCATGACTGGAGGAGGAATTCTGGTAGTTGAGTCCACAGGTTGAAAGCTGTGAAGTTTGAAGTTTGTAAAAAGTATACATATTTGTAAAAAATATAATGCTACACTGGTATTTTATTAAATAATATATCACTACACCATTTGGTTCAGAATACTTTTTCCTTGTTTTCCACCTTTAAAATCTACCGGTAGGTGTGTTTTATACTCCGGTGAGTCTTATACTCCGAAAAACAGGGTATCTTATTTTGCAAATTATCCATTTAGACCTGTGTTTGCTTCATCTTTTGCCTCAGCAATTCTCCACCATCTCAGATAAAAAGCCTTCCCCATGACCGGCTAATGGAAGATGCAGAATGTGACCCCAAAACCGACAAAGACTTAGCCTTCCAACCCTAAGCTTCTCCCTGGCCCATTTTTTCCCATCTCACCATAGGTCAAAAGCATTCATCCATTTCTGCAGGCTGAGCTTTTAATGTGTTTTATGCTTAAGGCTGTAGTGCCACACATGTTTGTATAGAGACAATTGTGTTGGATATAATGGGTGGGGGGGGGCTGGTAGACTTGCAACAGAAAACTCATGGCTGAACCTTTTTCCCTCTCAGTGGAATCACTTGAGAAGAAAGAATTGTACAAAATGTAGATAACACCTTTTAATGGGAATCACAGAATTGGAAGAGCTATTCTGGCCTGGTTTCAAAATAATTTACGTTCTTTCCAGGGTGGGATTAACAGGTAGCATTACTGGTGTAGGAAATGTTTCTTTTTAAAAAAAACCTGCATAAATTCTTGGGTTTGTATCTTCTCATTGTTAAAAACATAAATATGCAGTCAATTCTCATTATTCGTGGTAGTTTCGGTTTTATAAATTCACCATGAACACTGATTTAGCAAATTCTCAATCATTGTTCCTGAGAAATACATTACATCACCGTATTTTTCAGAATATGACACACCTTAGTTTTGGGGGAGGAAAACAAGGAGAAAAAATTCTGCCTCTGCCTCCCAACAATTTGCCTCCTAGCAAACAGCAAACAGTACAGATGAAGCGTGGAACTCATTACCGGACTCAATTGTGTCAACCCCTAACCCCCAACACTTCTCCCTTAGACTCTCCACGGTTGACCTCTCCAGGTTCCTAAGAGGCCAGTAAGGGGTGAACATAAGTGCACTGGTGTGCCTTTCGTCCCCTGTCCAATTGTCTTTCCTTTTTTTCACCTATCTTATATATTCTCTTCCTTTCATATATCCTCTCCTCTAAGTTCACTTTCACCCTCTTTTATATTATCACATGTCTATTTTCTTCCTATGTATTTATGTATTGGACAAATGAGTAAATAAAAAATATTTCTGTGCATGTGTGCCTTACCCATAGAAATAGCAAAGAATTGGAGAAATGTACATTATGGCAGTATATTAATGCCAGAAAGTTTTCTTAAATGTAGTCACTTTAACTCCTCCCAATTATTTAAATAGAACTACTCCAAACATGACTAAGTCAGGGTTTAACTCGACTGCCTTATCTTGTACTAAGCAGGACATTGTTACATTTCAGATTATACTTTTGCAGATGTTTAAAGTTGATGTGGATTTCTGGAAGTACAGTAGTTATTCTCTGCTATTTAAAAGATGATGCAATACCACTGGGCCTCTTCAAATCAAGCATTTATTTTAAATGCTTCCCTACTGGGTTTACTTTACAGGTCACAAAAAAGAATCACATGATTACAACCGTCATATGACCCAGCCACCAAGTGTCTGAGTTTTCATCACATGACTAGAGAGATGCTGCAACAGTTGTAAGTGTGAAAAACAGTTATGAGTCACTTTTTTCAACTATGGTCACTACAAATGAACTGTTGTAAGTAGAGGACTACGTGTAGGCACAGACGCTCATCCCACCCCCAGATCAGGGGTGGATTCTAACTTACCTTGCTGCCGGTTCACTTCCTCCAGCGCCGCATGGCCATGTCTTGTGGGCATGCGAGCTTTGCGCACACACCCATGCGCAGTGGCAAAAAAATCAGAAATAATCCCCCACCCAACAAAAGAAGCCAGAAATTCAGCTCCTGTGCATGCGCAGAAGAAAACCACCCCCCAAAATTTAAAAGATGGCCGCCTCCACAGACCAGCACCGACCAATCAGGTTCTGTGACATCATTGTGATGTCATCAGCTGTTTGCTTCCGGTTTGGGCAAACTGGTCCAAACCAGGAAGAACCCACCTCTGCCCCAGATCCTCCAAGGCTATGTCATAGCATTTTCCAAGGAAACAACATGGACATATTAATCCAATGACTGCCCAGGCTTTATATATGCGCACAATATTTGGGGCAGTTCACTGGTGTAGAAAGATACAGTAGTCCCTCACCTATCGCTGGTGTTACGTTCCAGACCTGGCCGCGATAGGTGAAATCCGCGATGGGGAATTTATCGACTGATAGTACTTATTTAAGTATTTATATTGTAATTGTTTGGTAAGTTTATAAACCCTTCCCACACAGCATTTATTTTAGATACAGTATTTAAATACAGTATTTACAATTTTAGATTTTTTATTTTTTTTTTAAATCTGCCGATCGACATCCTCAGAAATCCGCGATGAAGTGAAGTCGTAGTAGGTGAAGCGCGGTATAGCGAGGGACTACTGTACTCTACATTTCAATAGCACTCCAGCCTTTACCCAGTGGAACACTAACTTAATGCCTTTGGGTCTTTTTTTTCTGAAATATTTCTTTCTTTATTTTTGAAAGATAAATGCCACGTTGTTGTAGGAAAAACAAAACAAAATTCTAGTTCATTGTTTAAATCAATAATTTCACTATGTAATTTTTTTCAATAAAATGAGTTCTGATTGCCCAAGATGCCTGCATTTGTTAAAAAAAATATCCAAAATACATATTTAGTTGATGAGTATTTCTTGAGTACATTTTTTGTAATAATTGCCATGACAATGAATTTCCATTACATGGATTATTAAATGCTTTGCTGAACTTAAGGTATATTAAAGCTCATAGCATACCCAGAATCCATTGATGAAGCTCTCTGATTTAAATAAATTTTAAAAAAGAGATAAGTAAGATTTCTCCTTTACATTCCATGCTGAATTCTGGAAATTACTTCATTGACTTAAACGTGTCAGAGACAGATATTTCACAAGAAGAGTCCTTCGCTCCTCCTCCCGCAACAAATCACCTTACTCAACCAGATTTGAAATACTGAAATTAGACAATTTACAACTATGTCACTTCTGATCTGATCTAACCGTAGTTCACAAAATCATATACCAAAATGTCCTTCCTGTTAATGACCACTGCACCTTCAACCGCAACAATACACGAGCATGTAATAGATTCAAACTAAATTTAAACCGCACCAAACTCGACTGCAGAAAATATGACTTCAGCAATAGAGTGATCAACGCCTGGAATTCAGTACCTGACTCTATTGTTTCTTCCCCAAATCTTCAACCTTAGATTGTCTACAATCTAAGAGGTCTGTAAGGGGCGTGCATAAGGGCACCATTGTGCCTACCATCCCTGTCCTTATGTCCTATTGTCTTATTTTATCATTACTTTCTATGTTATGTTTATATAAACTACTATCCTATACTTGATTGACAAATAAGTAAGTAAGTAAGTAAGTAAGTAAGTAAGTAAGTAAGTAAGTAAGTAAGTAAGTAAATAAAATGTGCTTGCAGAGAAATCTCTTTTTGAATTTACCTACGGTAGGATCTTCTTAGTTGAAAGAGCCACATGTGGCTCCGGATTCACTCTCTCGGCTACTCTCTGCTAGTTCTGTTTTGTCTTTGTGACTATGCTGTAGTAAGAACTGTGTGTTCAAACGATGGTTTATGTATTTGTAAGCTGGAAAAGTAAGCTTATAATATTGAATATTTATTGAGATGTATTGACTGATTTAACTGTGTTTGATTAGGACTGCTTTTGACTAAGATATTTGCCAAAGTAAATAATATTTCATGCACAATGTATCTGGCTTGTATTACTGAATTATTACTTATATCTCTAGGCTATCAGCTGGATATCTACTAGACCTCCACGTTTCCTCTGTGTACATGTATCTTTGAGTCTGTCATCTGCATCTCTATAACTGTCTGGTTTGGTGCTTCAACCCAACAGGACCGACACAGACTTCAGAGGAGAATCAGAACTGCAGAAAAAACAATGGTTGCCAACCTGCCTTCCACTGAGGACCTGTTTACTGCAGGAGTCAAAAAGAGGGCTGTGAAAATATTTACTGACCCCTCGCATCCTGGATATAAACTGTTTCAACTCCTACCCTCAAAATACTGTATCACTATAGAGCTGTGTTTTTCAACCAGTGTGCCGCGACACACTAGACTAGTGTGCCGTAAGACATGGTCAGGTGTGCCGTGAAGCTCAGAAAGAGAAAGAAAACAAGAGAGAGAGAAAGAAAGAAAGAGAGAAAGAAAGAGAGAGAGAGAGAGAGAAAGAAAGCAAGAGAGAGAAAGAGAGAGAGAATGAAAGAAAGAAAGCAAGAGAGAGAAAAAGAAAACAAGAGAGAGAGAAACCAAGAGAGAGAGAGAGAAAGAAAGAGAACAAGAGAGAGAAAGAAAGCAAGAGAGAGAGCAAGAGAGAGAGAGAAAGAAAGAGAGAGAGAGAAAGAGAGGGAGGGAAGGTGGGAGAGAGAAAGATATAGTGGGAGGGAGGGAGAAAGAGAGCAAAAAAGAGAGGAAGGAAGGAAGAGAGAAAGAGGGATGGAGAGAGAGAGAAAAAAGAAGGGAGAGAAAGAGGGAGGGAGAGAGAAATAGAGCGAAAGGGAGGAAGAGAGAGAGAGAGAAAATTGTCCAAACTTTTTTGAGCCACCCCCTCCTACCCTGTGCCTCAGGGTTTTGTAAATGTAAAAAATGTGTAGTTGCTCAAAAAAGGTTGAAAATCACTGCTATAGAGCACTGCACAAGACAATTAGACACAAGAACATCCCCCCCCCAAACACCATCACTGCTGAACAAATAATTCCCACAACACCGTCAAACTATGAACTAAGTCAGTACTACTATTACTACTAGTTTTTTCCTCATCATTGCTATCACCCATCTCCTCCCACTTAAGACTGTATGACAGTAATTTGTTGCTTGTATCCTTAAGATTTTTATTAATATTGTTTCCTCATTGCTTATTTTGATCCCTATGACAATCATTGAGTGTTTTACCTCATGATTCTTAACGAATGTATATTTTCTTTTATGTACACTGAGAGCATATGCATCAAAGACAAATTCCTTACCCTCCAATCACACTTGGCCAATAAAGAATTCTATTCTATTCTATTCTATTTCACTATTGTTATTGTTATTGTTGCTATTGTTATTGTTGTTGTTGTTATTATTACTATTACTATTACTACTATTACTACTATTACTACTACTATTACTACTATTATTACTACTACTACTATTATTATTATTATTATTATTATTATTATTATTATTATTATCATCATCATCAAATAAAGACGGTTCTTTACCACGCCGCTATCTATGGCTTTCTTTCCCTCAGAAAGCGCGGGGAGGCCCTTCCTCCTTATCGGAGGCGCGCAGAAGGAAGCCAGAAATCCGCCCTCAGACGGCGGGAGAGTCGGGGGGCTGGGCGGGTGGCGTCCGGCTGCCTTTCTCGAGGGCGCGGTCGTTGGAGAAGAACGGAGGCGGCCCCAAGGGAAGAGAGAGGTGGGGGGAGAGAGAGGCGGCGGCGCTGAGGCGACGGACGGAGCGGGTCTGTGGGAGGACGCTGCGTCTCCCGCGCGCGGGTCTCACATCGGAGGGCTTCGCCAGGCAGCGCCTGCCGGGAAGCTTCACCTCATCCAGCTCCGCGTAAGGCAGGCTGGCAAAAGGCGCCCGGCCGTCTCTTCACTCCGAGGCGGACGCGCCCACGGGAAACCCCGCCATGGACAGCAGCTCCGCCGCGCCGGAGAACCTGACAGCCGCTTGGCCGTGGAACGCGACGCCTGACGCCCGGCCCGGCGCCGGTTCGGTTCCCTGGGCGGCTGAGGCGGCGCTGGGCTTGCCCCCCGCGGAAAGCAGCGGCGGCGTCGAGGCGGCTCCTTTCTGGGACGGGGCGCTGAACCACGGGCTGAGCGTCTTCGTAGCGCTGGCGCTGTGTGTGACCATGCTGGGCCTGGGCTGCACGGTGGAGCTAAGCCAGTTGGGCGCCCAGCTGAGGCGGCCGCTGGGCTTGTTGCTGGCGCTGCTCTGTCAGTTCGGGCTGATGCCCCTGCTGGCTTTCCTGCTGGCCTTGATCTTCGCCCTCGACGAGGTGGCCGCCGTGGCCGTCTTGCTCTGCGGCTGCTGCCCCGGAGGGAACCTCTCCAACCTCATGTCCCTCCTGGTCGACGGAGACATGAACCTCAGGTAGGCGGGAAGGAGCCAGCTTGAGGGGGGCGAGGATGGTGGTGGAGGGCGGAGGGGCGGTTCTAACCCCTGCCGACGGCCTCTTCGCTCAGCCCGAGGTGCTGTAGGTGTAGCGCTCGCTGTAGCCCAGGTTAAAAGTGGCCGCGGCTGCTAAAATGAAGGTGAAGGTCTTGGAGGTTGGTGAGGGTTCTTCAAACTTGGTAACTTTAAAGACTTGTGGACTTCAACTCCCAGAATTCCCCAGCCAGCTCTGCAGATTACCTCAGAATCAGATAGAAACATATAGACTAGACCTCTTTAAACTTGGCAACTTTAAAAAGTTTTGGACTTTATGCTGGCTGGAGAATTCTGGGAGTTGAAGTCCACAGGTCTTCAAGTTGCTAAGTTTGATGGTCCCTGATAACCCCTTTCTTAATACCAAGGAGAAATTTTAAAATGTGCCACCAAACTCCTTAAAATAAGAATCATCTTCCACATTGCCTCTATACCAGAGGTCTCCAACCTTGGCAATTTTAAGGCTTGTGGACTTCAATTCCCAGAATTCCTCAGCCAGCTCCGCAGATTATCTCAGAACGAGGTAGAAACATCTAGAGCCAGAGGTCCTCAAACTTGGCAACTTAAAGACTTGTGGACTTCAACTCCCAGAATTGACATCCCACCTGTCAACATAGCTGGCTAAAGAATTCTGGGAGTTGAAGCCCACAAGTCTCAAAGTTGCCAAGTTTGAAGACCTCTGTGCTAAGAAATTGGGAGGATAGCAGTGACATTTTCTATGGGTAGTCCTCGACTTGCAATAGCAATAGCATTTAGACTTATATACCGCTTCACAGTGCTTTTACAGCCCCCTCTAAGTGGTTTACAGAATCAGCATATACAGTATTGCCCCCAACAATCTGGGTCCTCATTTCACCCACCTTGGAAGGACAGAAGGCTGAGTCAACTTTGAGCCGGTGGTGAGATTTGAACTGCTGAGCTACAGCTTAGCAGTTAGCTGAAGAATTAGCCTGCAGTGCTGCACTCTAACCACTGCGCCATCCTGGTTCTTCTGCAACACTTGGTTTAGTTACACTGGGAAAAAAAGGAGCGCATGACCGTTTCTTTTCACTGTTAACGATCTTCCAGGCATCCCCCAATTATCACAACAATCAAAATTCAGATGCTTGGCAAGTGGTTCTTATTTATGACCATCGCTGTGTCCCGGAGTCATACGATCCCCTTTTGCGGCCTTCTGACAAGCAGAGTCAATAGGGGGGTTAACAATCAGGGGACTCACTTATCAACGGTGGGAAAGAAGGTCATCCAATGGGGCAAACCCCACCTAACAAATGTCTCACTTAACAATGGAAATATTGGGCTCAGTTGTGGGTTTAAGGCTACCTGTACGGCTCAAATATCTCAAATAAATGATTTTTAATAAAAGGTTTGAGAGACTTCCAATGTGATTGGAATGGTCAACCACAGAACCTACCAGCTTAAAAATAATGTTTCCAGAACTGGTTGAGCTACAGGTGATGAGGTAAAATTATTTTATTTATTTTTATTTATTTATTTATTTTGTCCAATGCACAATGAGGGTTTTAGTGGGTATATATCTATATACACATAGTAAAATACATGATGAAGGTTATAGAGGAGATACTCACAGTAAAATATATATAAGAAAGAATAGAAAAGAAGATATAGTAATAGAACATATCAATGAAAGAATAGAAGAAGAGATATAGGAATAGAAGAAAGGTATAGGAGATATAGGAGAACAGTAGGACAGGGGATGGAAGGCACTCTAGTGCACCTGTACTCGCCCCTTATTGGCCGCTTAGGAATCTGGATAGGTCAACAGTAGATAATCTAAGGGTAAAGTGTTGGGGGTTTGGGGATGACACTATGGAGTCCAGTAATGAATACCACGCTTCGACAACTCGGTTACTGAAGTCATATTTTTTACAGTGAAGTTTGGAGCGGTTAATATTAAGTTTAAATCTGTTGTGTGCTCTTGTGTTGTTGTGGTTGAAGCTGAAGTAGTCGCTGACAGGCAGGACATTGCAGCATATGATCTTGTGATCTAGAGAACTGGAATGGGAAAAAGAGAACTGGAAGCAGGGACAAATGTCCCTCTGTAGGAACTTCCACTAGAGAAATACAATAGGGTGACAGACAATTCTGCAAATATTAAGAGTTGGTTTTGAGCAAAATAAGTTTCTTCCCCTTTCCCCTCCCCCCTCCAAAATGGCTGCCTCCTCTCCTTCACAGAACAGTCTTGAGGTGGGCATTAGATGGCATCAAGAGTACACAGAAAAAAAGAGGCTGAATTCTGCACTACTGGTTAAATGCAGGTCCCTCTGGCCATTGAGAGTAACTGGACCACACAGGAAAAGTTGAGAGGTTTCAGGATGCCACTTATCTTGTGCTCTCAACTCAGTGGTGTCTGTCTTTCTTTCCTTCCTGACAGCATCATTATGACTGCATCCTCCACCTTGCTTGCTTTGATCCTGATGCCTCTTTGCCTGTGGATCTACAGCCGAGCTTGGATCAACACCCCGTTAGTGCGCCTGTTGCCCCTGGGGGCTGTCACCCTGACCTTGTGCAGCACTCTGCTCCCCATCGGCCTTGGGGTTTTCATCCGCTACAGATACGCAAGACTGGCCGACATTATTGTGAAGGTAAGCGGAGCACACACCTGTCTTCTCATGAAAGAAAGAAGGGAAGAAAGAAGGGAAGAAAGAAAGAAAGAAAGAAAGAGAGGAGGGAATAGAAGTAGAAGAAGGGAGGGAATAGAAGTAGAAGTAGAAATAACAGAAATAGAAATAATAGAAATAGAAATAATAAAAATAGAAATAATAAAAATAGAAATAAATAGAAATAAAACATAAAGATAAATAAAGATATAGATTAGATAAATGAGATAGATAGATAGATATACAGACAGACAGACAGATTATGGATGGAGCTAGCTAGCTAGATTAGATAGATAGATAGATAGATAGATAGATAGATAGATAGATAGATAGATAGATAGATAGATAGATAGATAGATGATAGATAGATAGATAGATGATAGATAGATAGATGATAGATAGATGATAGATAGATAGATAGATAGATGATTGATAGATAGATAGATAGATAGATGATAGAAAGATAGATGATAGATAGGTAGGTAGGTAGATAGATGATAGATAGATAGATAGATAGATAGATAGATAGATAGATAGATAGATAGATAGATGATTTAGATAGATAGATAGATAGATAGATAGATAGATAGATGATAGATAGATAGATAGATAGATAGATAGATAGATAGATGATAGATAGATAGATAGATAGATGATAGATAGATGATAGATAGATAAATAGATAGATGATTGATAGATAGATAGATGATAGAAAGATAGATGATAGGTAGGTAGGTAGGTAGCTGGGAAGATAGATAGATAGATAGATAGATAGATAGATAGATAGATAGATAGATAGATAGATAGATAGATAGATGATAGATAGATGATAGATAGATGATAGATAGATAGATAGATGATTGATTGATAGATAGATAGATGATAGAAAGATAGATGATAGATAGGTAGGTAGGTAGGTAGATAGATGATAGATAGATAGATAGATAGATAGATAGATAGATAGATGATTTAGATAGATAGATAGATAGATAGATAGATAGATGATAGATAGGTAGGTAGGTAGATAGATGATAGATAGATAGATAGATAGATAGATAGATAGATAGATAGATAGATAGATAGATAGATAGATAGATGATTGATAGATAGATAGATGATAGATAGATGATAGATAGGTAGGTGGGTAGATAGATGATAGATAGATAGATAGATAGATAGATAGATAGATAGATAGATAGATGATAGGTAGGTAGGTAGGTAGGTAGGTAGGTAGATGATAGATAGATAGATAGATAGATAGATAGATGATAGATAGATGATAGATAGATAGATAGATAGATAGATAGATAGATAGATAGATAGATAGATAGATAGATAGATAGATGATAGATAGATGATAGATAGATAGATGATAGATAGGTAGGTAGGTAGATAGATGATAGATAGATAGATAGATAGATAGATAGATAGATAGATAGATAGATGATTGATAGATAGATAGATAGATAGATAGATAGATAGATAGATGATTGATAGATAGATAGATAGATAGATAGATAGATAGATAGATGATAGATAGATGATAGATAGGTAGGTAGATAGATGATAGATAGATAGATAGATAGATAGATAGATGATAGATAGATAGATAGATAGATAGATAGATAGATAGATGATAGATAGATGATAGATAGGTAGGTAGGTAGATAGATGATAGATAGATAGATAGATAGATAGATGATAGATGATAGATAGATAGATAGATGATAGATAGATGATAGATAGATAGATAGATAGATAGATAGATAGATAGATGATAGATAGATGATAGATAGATAGATGATAGATAGGTAGGTAGGTAGATAGATGATAGATAGATAGATAGATAGATAGATAGATAGATAGATAGATAGATAGATAGATAGATAGATAGATAGAGAGAGAGAGAGAGAGAGAGAGATGATAGATAGATGATAGATAGATGATAGGTAGGTAGGTAGTAGGTAGGTAGGTAGGTAGGTAGGTAGATAGATGATACATAGATAGATAGATAGATAGATAGATAGATGATAGATATATAGATATAGATAGATAGATAGATAGATAGATGATAGATAGATAGATAGATAGATAGATAGATGATAGATAGATGATAGATAGATGATAGGTAGGTAGGTAGGTAGGTAGGTAGATGATAGATAGATGATAGATGATAGATAGATAGATGATAGATAGATGATAGATAGATAGATAGATAGATAGATGATAGATTGATAGATAGATAGATGATAGATAGATAGATAGATAGATAGATAGATAGATAGATGGTAGGTAGGTAGGTAGGTAGGTAGGTAGATAGATAGATAGGTAGGTAGGTAGGTAGGTAGGTAGTAGGTAGATAGATAGATAGATGGTAGGTAGGTAGTAGGTAGATAGATAGATAGATGGTAGGTAGGTAGGTAGATAGATAGATAGACAGACAGACAGACAGACAGACAGACAGACAGACAGACAGACAGACAGACAGATAGATAGCTTAGGGTTGAATTGTGTAGTCCTTGGTGCAGTTTGCTTGCAGGCCTTTCATTACCTGACTATGTACCATAGCGTAGGATTGATGCTATCTACTTGGGCAATGAAATGTCTGCAAGCAAACAACCAAGATCCTGGAGTATCAAGGATGCCAGAGACCTGTCCTTATGCAGTGCAAGAAAATGTTTCTGACTCCTCTATTTGAACAACTAAAGAAGCCACCTCATCTTGTACATCCCACTTGTCAACATCTTTATCGGCCACTCAACAGATAAATGTAGAATCTCAGAATCTCATTTGTTGGAAGAAACTTTAGTTACAGAATCCTAGAAATGATTTTTTAGCCACTATTTATTAAGGTGGTGCCTCTTTCTAAATTGCTCTTCATGGGATAGGATACCTCCCACTTGCCAAATAATTTAGTGTTCTGACCTAGGCTTCCTGATAAATAATCAAGTACAGAGTCCTTAAAAACTATTTTAATTTTAACAGCTGTGAATTACGTTCATTCCCAGCCGTAAGTCCCAAATAATGTTAATGAGTCCAGACAGAAGTTTTTCAGAAGGCTGATAAGCACCAACCTTTATCTCTCTTGACACGCTGCCAAAGAGCTGGGGTGTCACAGTGATTAGAGTGCAGCACTGCAAGCTACTTCAGCTAACTGCTTGCTGTACTTCAGCAGTTCAAATCTCACCACCGGCTCAAGGTTGACTCAGCCTTCCATCCTTCCGAGGTGGGTAAAATAAGGTCCCAGATTGTTGGGGGGCAAGAGGCTGATTCCATAAACCGCTTAGAGAGGGCTGTAAAAGCACTATGAAGCAGTATATAATTCTAAAGTTAGCAGTTGTTATTGCTATTGTTATAAATGCTATTGTTGTAAAGACCTAATTGGTAAGGAGCTTTGCAAGGCCAAACAGAACACAGAGTCAGAAGTGCTGAATTGAACAAAGTTGCTTCCCGCAACAAGTACATCAGTTTACTCCTATGGGAGGGGCCAATCATCTCCAAGCCTTAGTAGCTCTTTTCTTCCGTAACTGTTCTTGCCTTCTGGCAGCTCTGCAGATGCGCGTATTGGGAACAGCCTCCTGCTGTTCCTCTCCCTCGCTCATGTCAGTCTCTGGAGGCTCTTGAGTCAGCACAGACCTCCCAGGTGGCCTGGGTGGGATCTCTGCCTCTGCCACCAAGCCTTCTGCAGATTCCAGGCCCATGTTCCTCCCCAGCCTCCTCACTGTCCGACTCTACTGCAAACTCTGGCGGACCACAACACTTAGCTTGGTAAGATGAGTTTCTGATCTCATCACGCCAACTTCCAGAGGTCCCTGAAACCTTTTATATTTTTGAAGTTAGCTACAACAGGTAATCTGCCACAGTCAGCTGGTATTTCCCCCAAGATTTTGTAAAGATAATATATAAATTTCATAAGATCATCAATGCATTTGGAATACTATGTCCAATTTTGGTGATCACCATACAAAAATGATGTTGGAAAAATTGAAGAGAAGAGCAATAAAGATGATCAGAGGGCTGGAGGCTAAAACATTTGCAGGAACTGGGTATGTCTAGGGCTAATGAAAAGAAGAACTAGGGCGACATAATAGCAGTCTTCCAATACTTGAGGGACTTGGCCCATTTTCCAAAGCCCCTGAGGACAGGACAATAGTAATGGATTTCTATTATTATTATTATTAGAGATAGATTATTATAGATTATTAAAGAGAGATCCAACCCTGAAATTTCCTAACAGTGAGAACTAGGGAGCCACAGTGGCGCAGTGGTAGAATGCAATACTGCAGGCTATTTCTGCTGACTGCTGGCTATTTGGCAGATCGAATCTCACTAGGCTCAAGGTTTACTCATCATTCCTTCCTTCCAAGGTCAGTAAAATGAGGAGCCAGATTGTTGGGGTTAAATATGCTGATTCTGTAAATAAGTTAGAGAGGGCTGTAAAGCACTGTGAAGCGGCATATAGGTCTAAGTGCTCTTGCTAATCAGTGACACAGCTTGCCTCCAGAAGTGTCTGCTCCATTGCTGGAGATTTTAAAGAAGAGGTTGAGCAACCATTTGTCTGGAATGGCATAGAATCTCTTGCTTGAGCAGAGTTTGGGCTAGAAGATCTCCAAGTTCCCTTCCTGATTGTTCTGTCTGGGTCACTCCAGAAGCCAATACCAACCCAAAAAGAGAAGCCAGACACACTGGTAAAAGGCAAAGGCAGTTTATATAATTCAAGGAAAACACAGGTAACAGAAAATGTCCTTACAAACAGGAAAAACGCTGGAACTTCAAATATATACACGAAGGGAATAGTCCATGAAGCAATACCAGATTCTTGCTGCCAAGACGGAGCTGTAGATAGCAAACAGATGCCTCCCACGAGTCTTCCAGACTGCAAGGCCACAAGCCAAGATCAGAGACGCTGAGAATCAAAACAGGTCACCGCAACTCCAATTGATAACACTCCACATGGCTGCAAGGCCTTGCCTGCCTTTTAAACCCTGCTGATGAGGACCACACCCAAACCCAGCTGCTTCTAATTCAATGGTGATAATATCTCTTTAACTGTTCCTTTCGTTGCTCTGAACGTCTCTGTCTCATGTCATTGACAGCTTGTGCGTCATCACCTAATGACTCCAAGCTACTGTCTGGGGAGAGCCCCCCCGGGGCTCTCATGCTGTTCGCCTTCATCCCATTCCTGACTCTCCTCTCCCCCGTCTGACTGTTCAGCCCCCTCCTCTGCACTGTCATCCTCCTCCGGGCATGGAGCCAGCAGAGACACAGCTGGTCCCTGAGCAGCCTCAGGCTGAATCACAACACTGATAATTCTACGTTCTGGGTTCTCTCAGCACTACAGATTGCAACTCACCATGGTCTCAGTGGTTTAAACATATTGAAAACATATTCATTTTCCCTGATCATGTTTCTATTAATAGGACTTCAAATATTTCATCCTTTCATCCTGTTCCTTATAACTGTGTGGTAGAACAATAGTCTTTTAAGATAAAACAGCCAAAATAAGTGTTAAATATTTATGTTTTCATTGTTCAATGTCAGGGGGTTGCATTTATCAAAGAATACTCCTTATTCCTTCATTTAGAAACATAGAAACATAGAAGTCTGACGGCAGAAAAAGACCTCATGGTCCATCTAGTCTGCCCTTATACTATTTTATGTATTTTATCTTAGGATGGATATATGTTTATCCCAGGCATGCTTACATTCAGTTACTGTGGATTTATCTACCACGTCTGCTGGAAGTTTGTTCCAAGGATCTACTACTCTTTCAGTAAAATAATATTTTCTCATGTTGCTTTTGATCTTTCCCTCAACTAACTTCAGATTGTGTCCCCTTGTTCTTGCGTTCACTTTCCTATTAAAAAATACTTCCCTCCTGGACCTTATTTAACCCTTTAATATATTTAAATCTTTCGATCATGTCCCCCCTTTTCCTACTGTCCTCCAGACTATACAGATTGAGTTCATTAAGTCTTTCCTGATACATTTTATGCTTAAGACCTTCCACTATTCTTGTAGCCCATCTTTGGACCCATTCAATTTTGTCAATATCTTTTTGTAGGTGAGGTCTCCAGAACTGAACACAGTATTCCAAATGTGGTCTCACCAGCATTCTATATAGCGGGATCATAATCTCTCTCTTCCTGCTTGTTATACCTCTAGCTATGCAGCCAAGCATCCTACTTGCTTTCCCTACCGCCTGACTGCACTGTTCACCCATTTTGAGACTATCAGAAATCACTACCCCTAAATCCTTTTCTTCTCACGTTTTCGCTAACACAGAACTGCCAATGCAATATTCAGATGGAGGATTCCTTTTCCCCAAGTTCATTATTTTACATTTGGAAACATTAAACTGCAGTTTCCATTGCTTTGACCATTTATCTAGTAAAGCTAAATCATTTACCATATTACAGACGCCTCCAGGAATATCAACCCTATTGCACACTTTAGAGTCATCGGCAAATAGGCAAACCTTCCCTACCAAACCTTCCCCTATTATTATTATTCAGAATACATTGTACTTTTTGCTTTTCAGATACCTCTTACTTATTTGTATTTACTTAATTGCCTGTTCTTCCTTCCATGTCCTATCTGTGTCCTTTTAATTTTCAGTTTGCCATCAATTTTTTTGTAGACATAATGATGGCTTATTTCCCCCCCAGATTTGCATTGTTCCTTGGAATTCCTTTAGTCTGTCATTTTTAAAGGACTGCGTAGCCCCATATTCCTATTAGAATCTTTTATTTTGAAATGACTAAAAGCTGATTGCTTCAAGTCCAGGATATGCGTTTGAATATACTCAAGTTTAGTTTTCTTCAAATTCTAGAATTCCAGAATTATAGTTGTTTTCCTGTGATATTTCTGGAACTTCCACTTTACTCTTCTCTACTGATTAGTGTCAAATCAAGGATTCTATCTCTCTTGTATCTTGCTTTGCTTTCTGAAGCATGCAGTTGTTAGCAAGCCATATTCAGAACCACCTGCAGAGCTCATGCTTAGTTGAGTGCATCTCCCAGCAGATGTCAAGGTAATTAAAGACCGTATTGTCCCATGTCTTCTTGAGTTACAAATTGATTTTGGAAAGCATTTATCTTTTGCCTGGTGGAGTGATTGACAATAAACATCAGCCCTTGTTAGTCTGGTTTGTCGACTGGTTTGAAGCCAGGAATTCTCAAAGTATAATCAAATCATTTCTTTAGGAATTATGATGGCCTTTTGTCCTTATAAACAAATTGTAAACTAGTTGCTAAAATGTGAACCATTAAAATGATCTGTTTTCAGTCATTCCAGTTTTTGTTTTCTTTATTAAGACCTAACGTTATTGATCTATCTTGTCTATCTGTCTGTCATCTATCTATTCTTATCTAATCTATCATCCATATCTTTCTATCTATCTAATCTTATCTATCTAATCTTATCTATTTATCTATCTCTTATCTTTCTTTCTATCAATCTATCTTTCTGTCATCTGTCATCTATCAATTTAATCTTATCCATCATCTATCACCTCTCTATTGTCTATCTATCTATCTATCTATCTATCTATCCTATATCTAATCTCTCTTATCATATCTATCTATCTATCTATCTATCTATCTATCTATCTATCTATCTATCTCTATCTAACCTATCTTATCATAGCTATCTGCCTGCCTGCTGCCTGCCTATCTATCTATCTATCTATCTATCTATCTATCTATCTATCTATCTATCTATCTATCTATCTCTAATCTCTCTTATCATATCATATCAATCAATCAATCAATCTATCTATCTATCTATCTCTTATCCATCAAATCTTATCTATCTAATCATTATCTTTCCTATCTTTCTATTGTCTGTCTATCTCCTTCCTTCCTTCCTTCCTTCCTTTCTTTCTTTCTCATCTATCCATCCATCCCTCGTCACCTGAGGCCAGGACAAGAATGAATGGGTGGCAACTCATTTTATAAAGAAATCCAACATGGAATTAAAGAGAAATTTCCTGACAGTGAGAACAATTAATCAGTAAAGGAGCTTGCCACCAAAAGTTGTAGGTCCTCCATCTCTGAAAGTTTTCAAGAAAAGATTGGGCAGCCATTTGTCTCTATGGTATAAGAATTCCTGCCCTGAGCAGTGGATCAGATTAGAAGGCCCCCACGTCCCTTCCAGCTCTATGGTTCTATTATTGGTTCTCAAGGGGCCTTGTGAAAAGAAAGGCAATACATTTTAGAAACAGTGTTTTCATTCAAAGGTAACAGGTCCCATCCAGTATAGCCACTCTTCTCCTCTTAAACAATGGATATCTGAAATTTTCAGGGTTTTCACCCCCAACCTGTGACAGGATCATGCTTAATGATTTTGAAATCATCTTTACCATGCTTTGATACAACTTACTCTCCCCAATCCTTTTAACTCATCTTGATCCTGGAGTCATTCATTCAGAACGTGCAGATAATATTCCCTGTAACCAGTTTTCTCTTCTTTATACAATATATTTAGTTATAAGAACTTCATTTGTTGCATCTTCTGGTTCCTTCCCAAATCTTTTAATATGAATCCAAATGGCAGATGAAAATTATAATCTCAACTGCCAGTTCTTGAGGTTCCTTCTTAAAACCACAGACGTCTACAATAGCATAGCTGCAGGTGCTCTTGGCCATCTTGTTTATTTTGAAGGTGGCTTAGAGCAGGAGTGTCAAATTCAAGGTCCGAGGGCTGGATGCGGCACAGTAGTTAAACTGCAGCACTGCAGACTACTTCAGCTAACTATTAGCTGTAGTTCAGCCATTCAAATCTCACCACCAACTCAAGGTCGACTCAGCCTTCCATCCTTCCAGTGTGGGTAAAATGAGGACCCAGATTGTTGGGGGCAATAGGCTGATTCTGCAAACCGCTTAGAGAGGGATGTAAAACCACAATGAAGCGCTATATAAGTCTAAATGCTATTGCTATTGCTCTCAAGCCTGCAGGGTACTTAGATCTGGCCCATTGGGCCACTCTGGAAACAGAGAAGGACCTGCCCGTGGTGCCTCTGCCAGTGAAAATGGAGCTCAGGAGAGCTCTGTGCAGCCCTCTGGAGCTCCCTTTTCATTGACAGAAAATTGCAGGAGGCCATCGCAGCCAAAAACAGAAAACCGCAGGGACTCCCAAACTCCATTTTTCCCAGCAGAAGGTTGCAGGAGACTGTCGCAGGCAAAAATAGAGCCCATTTTTTCTAGAAGAGTACTTGGGTCGCCCAAGGTGCCCCCGACACAAGTGACATCAAGCTGGCCACGCCCACCTCAGCCACACCCACTCCATCCCCTTAAGGTCAAACACAACCCTGATGTGGCCCTCAATGTCATCAAGTTTGAGACCCCTGATTTAGAGGAATAGGAAGGAAAAATACTAAATTTGACATTTATTCCTAGCAAATAACCTATTTTAAAATCTAATGAATCCAGTTGATGGTTTCTGTTTATTTTTCTTTCTTATCTCATTATTTCTTGCCCCCCTCCAAAATAGGCTCCTGTTTACCAGTTAACAATCCTTTTATCTTTAAAATACTTTCAAACTCAAGAGAGGAGATTAAACAAAAAAAAATCCGTAAAAAAACCTATTTCTCCTCCCTTTCTTCCAACTGGATTCGATGCTGTTCCTTTAGACCTGATTCATGCTCATCTCATGCGCACTTATCGGAAATCAGAGTAGAGTTTGGATGGTTCTCCTGCATTTAATGCATTTAGGCTGACATTTCCTGCTGTTCTTTGTTCAAGAGGAATGTAATGTTAATTATGGAGCATTAATCAGGGACAAAAATTTGAATTGTGCCAGCAAGCATCCAGATTCATTGAGGACATGGAAGGTTGCATAATTAACTTTATCTCATTAATTAGTAGTTGCTGAGAAGCATGAGGACTATAATGTACTATTTATGGCCTGACTGAAGTTTGAACAGATATTTATTTGGACCAGTGTATAGTAGAACACAATGTAATGTACAGTAGATCCAGATCCAATATTACAAGTAAGAATGGGATCCTTTGGGAGGTAAACTGTTTCTTTTCCCATTCTTATGTAAGAAAGTCAAAACAGAGGCCCAGCAATGCTAAATGAAGAACGTATCATGTGTAAGAATTCTGTTCCAGCTAATAATGATAATGATAATGATGATGATGATGATGATGATGATGATAATAATAATAATAATAATAATAATAATAATAATAATAATAATAAATTTATTAGATTTGTATGCCGCCCCTCTCTGAAGACTCGGAGCAGCTCACAACAGTAACAAAATACAACGTGATACAAATCCAATATTAAAACTAATTTTAAAACCCATTATTATTAAAAAAAACACATTCAATTCTACACAATCACACCATTCTCAAATGCTAGAGTCAGAAAGATGGGGGGAGGATTAATCCCCACATGCCTGGTGGCATAAATGGGTCTTTAACATTTTGCGGAAGGCAAGGAGGGTCAGGACAATTCGAATCTCTGGGGGGAGTTGATTCCAAAGGGCTGGGGCCGCCACAGAGAAGACTCTACCCCTAGGTCCCGCCAGACGGCATTGTTTAGTCAACGGGACCCGGAGAAGGCCAACCCTGTGGGACCCAATTGACCACTGGGATTCATGCGGCAGAAGGCAGTCCCATAGGTATCCTGGTCTGATGCCATATAGGGCTTTATAGATCATTCCCAACACTTTAAATTGTGATCGGAAAGTGATCGGCAACCAATGTAAGCTGTGGAGTGTTGACAAGACATGGGCGTATCTAGGGAGGCCCATGATTGCTCGCGTGGCCACATTCTGCATGATCTGAAGTTTCCGAACACTTTTCAAAGGTAGCCCCATGTAGACAGTATTGCAGTAGTCAAACCTCGAGGTGATGAGGGCATGAGTGATTGTGAGCAGAGACTCTCTGTCCAAATAAGGCCACAACTGGTGCACCAGGCGAACCTGGGCAAATGCCCTTCTTGCCACAGCCGAAAGATGATGTTCTAATGTTAGCTGTGGATCGAGGAGGACGCCCACGTTGAGGACCCTCTCTGAGGGGGTCAATAATTCCCCCCCTGAGTGATGGATGGACAGATGGAATTGTCCTTGGGAGGCAAAACCCACAGCCACCCTGTCTTGTCAGGGTTGAGTTTGAGCCTGTTGACACCCATCCAGACTCTAACAGCCTCCAGGCACCGGCACATCACTTCCACTGCTTCACCGACTGGACATGTCCAGGGAAGGCTTCTTGAGGAGGGGGCGCACAAGTGCCTCCTTGTAGGGAGCCAGGAGGGAACCCCCCAAAGAAGCATTGACAATCTCCTGGACCCAACTCCATGTCACCTCCCTGCTGGCTGAGACCAACCAGGAGGGACATGGATCCAGTAAACAGGTGGCAGAACTCACAGCTCCAATGACCTTGTCCACTTCATGAGGTGTCACCAGGTCAAACTCCTCCCAGACAGGTGGGCAAAGACAAGCCCCAGTCACCTCGTCTGAAACATTGTCAGTCAACACTGCTGTCTAATTGGAGTCAAGGTCCATCCGAATCTGAGCGATTTAACAACGAAAAACTTATTAAAATCCTCGGCACTACCCGGCAAGGGCTCCCCAACTTCCCTCTGAATAAGATCCGTACAACATTCCCCATGACAATCTAAACCAACTGGTATCATTGAGGTCAAGAAAGAAAACAAGAACCAAAGAAGTGTAAATAATTCATAGTCTTATTTATTGGCCAAAGTATATTTTATTTATTTATCTATTTATTAGAGTTGAAAGGGACCTTTTAGGTCATCTAATCCAACCCCCTGCTCAGGCAGGAATCCTACACTACCCCAGTCAGATGGCAGTCCAATCTCCTCTTAAATATGTCGAGTGTTGGGGTGTTCACAACCTCCACTGGCAGGCCGTTCTATTGGTTGATCGCTCTGACCATCAGGAAGTTCTTCCTTATTTCCAGGCTGAATCTTTCCTTGGTCAGTTTCCATCTGTTGCTCCTAGTCTGCCCACTGGTGCCCTTGAAGATAGTGTGACTCCTTCCTCTCTATGGCAACCCGTGCCACATCCAGCCCACAAGGCGCGAGTTTGACACCTATTCTATACAAATATTCATTGGATACTTATTGGTTCTATAGGAGAAAATGGCATTATTATCTCCGAGACCGCCTTCTGCCGCATGAATCCCAGCGACCGATTAGGTCCCGCAGAGTGGGCCTTCTCCGGGTCCCGTCAACTAAACAATGTCGTTTGGCGGGCCCCAGGGGAAGAGCCTTCTCTGTGGCGGCCCCGACTCTCTGGAACCAGCTCCCCCCAGAGATTAGAACTGCCCCCACCCTCCTTGCCTTTCGTAAACTCCTCAAAGCCCACCTTTGTCGTCAGGCATGGGGGAATTGAAATATCTCCCCCGGGCCTATACAATTTATGTATGGTATGTTTGTATGTATGTCTGCTTAATAATGGGTTTTTAAAAATATCTGAACTGTTTTGTGTTGTGAGCCGCCCCGAGTCTACGGAGAGGGGGGCATACAAATCTAATAAATAAATAAATAAAATAAATTATTAGTACTGCGGACACTTAGTGGGATGAAAACAGCCACTTATCTAAGTGTAGTCTTCAAATAGAAAATTAGAGAGATTAGTGGAAAAAAATTGTCTTAATGGAGAGGAACTTCAAAGTTACAGATTGAGAAATTATGGCCTGGCATAAAACCAAATTAAAATAAATGCAGAGAAATCGATTTCTTTCAGGAGGACTTGGATTTGTTCACTTAATGACTCACGTCTCTAAACAACTTTGGCCAGAAAATGGTCAGTAAAATACTGATTTAAATTTGGTGGGGGGAAAAGGGGGGAAAAACAGAGGAATTTGATTATTCTTTGAGGAAGGGCTGCAACCCCCCTACTCCAATTCAAGACTCTTCTTTCCTCCCATTTATGTCTGTATGACTGTAACATGTTGCTTGTATCCCTAAGATTTTTATTAATATTGTTTTCCGATTGCTTATTTGACCCTTATGGTAATCATTAGGTGTTGTATCTCATGATTCTGGACAAATGTATATTTTCTTTCATACACACTGAGAACATATGCATCAAAGACAAATTCCTTGTGTGTCCAATCACACTTGGCCAATAAAGAATTTATTCTATTCTATTCTATTCTAAATTCTATTCTATGCCATGCCATGCCATGCTGTTCTACTCTATGAGAAGCATTATATAGTGTCCCAAACTCATTTAAGCATACTATCCACAGGCGCACCTGCATGTCCACGTGTGATTTTGCTACCTGCCCAGGTGCAGTAGCATAATTGCTTTGGACTCTGCTAGCAATCAATAGTCACGGGGGCAAGCATATGTCATTTAAGATCCCCATTATTAAGCAGTCCACCTCTGGTTGTCACCTTACACATTTGCCAGGGTGCACCATGGCCCATAATCTTTGGAAAACCAAATCTTGAGGCTCAATATGATAAGAGGATCTGGGAAGTTGGCCATTCCAGGATATTATCACGATGGCCTTGACTATAGCGTTTGTGCCATTGGCAATAATACCCACAGGCAAATCCAGAATGTTTAGTAAATGGGAACAGATATTGCTTTATTGCTCCTGAACCGAAGCCCTCAGTATGAATATTGAGTAGAACCACCACTGAAAATAAAATAATATGTTGGCAAGCAAAGTACTCCAGCAATCAAAGAGCCACAAAGGCTGACGGATAGAACAAATTGATCCTTATTTGGGCCAATTGGAACCTCACAACACAAACTGTTCACAAAGAGGAGACAATGTCGCTTGGTGGGGCCCAGGGGAAGAGTCTTCCCTATGGGGGCCCCGGCCCTCTGGAATCAGCTCCCCCCAGAGATTCGCACTGCCCCCACCCTCCTCACCTTCCGCAAAACTCACTTATGCTACCAGGCTTGGGGAGATTAGATCTTAGTTCCCTGGCCGATGAATATTATGTATGGTTGTTGTCTGAATGGGTATAGAAACATAGAAACATAGAAGACTGACGGCAGAAAAAGACCTCATGGTCCATCTAGTCTGCCCTTTTACTATTTCCTGTATTTTATCTTACAATGGATATATGTTTATCCCAGGCATGTTTAAATTCAGTTACTGTGGATTTCCCAACCACGTCTGCTGGAAGTTTGTTCCAAGGATCTACTACTCTTTCAGTAAAATAATATTTCCTCATGTTGCCTTTGATCTTTTCCCCAACTAACTTCAGATTGTGTCCCCTTGTTCTTGTGTTCACTTTCCTGTTAAAAACACTTCCCTCCTGAACCCTATTTAACCCTTTAACATATTTAAATGTTTCGATCATGTCCCCCCTTTTCCTTCTGTCTTCCAGACTATACAGATTGAGTTCATTCAGTCTTTCCTGATACGTTTTATACTTGATTTTTAACATAATTGGGGATTTTAGACTAGTTTACTTAGTTTTAATTAATTGGATTTATCCTACTGTATTCTACCATTTCTTTTTATATGTTGTAAGCTGCCCCGAGTCTCCGGAGAGGGTGGCATATAAATCCAACAAGCAAGCAAACAAACAAGCAAGCAAACAAACAACAACAACAATAAATATATTATATTTAATAAATATATTAAAGGGTTAAATAAGGTCCAGGAGGGAAGTGTTTTTAATAGGAAAGTGAACACAAGAACAAGGGGACACAATCTGAAGTTAGTTGGGGAAAAGATCAAAGGCAACATGAGGAAATATTATTTTACGGAAAGAGTAGTAGATTCTTGGAGCAAACTTCCAGCAGACGTGGAAGACAAATCCATAGTAACTGAATTTAAACATGCCTGGGATAAACATATATCCATCCTAAGATAAAATACAGAAAATAGTATAAGGGCAGACTAGATGGACCATGAGGTCTTTTTCTGCCGTCAGACTTCTATGTTTCTATGTTTCTAACAACAATAATAATTTATTAGATTTGTATGCTGCCCCTCTCCAAGGACTCGCAACAGCAGGATAAAACAAACATTTATCCTGTGGAAAACACTAGTTTGTTACCACAATGGTTTGACTCAGGTTCAGTTTTCTCCCTCAGCAGAACCCCTGTGCTGAGATAAATGCTGCTCAGTGTATTTGGGGCACATGAATAAGTTAACCAACAGTCCCAAATTATGCAGGCAGCAAAATTAAAAGGGGACATGAACTCTTGATTTCTCTGACCACCAGACCAGTACATGGGTGACCTTAGTCTCATCACTTCACCACTCTGTCTCTCATATATACCTACACATACAGTCAATGGGGTCCAAGTGGGAAAAATATTAAAATGTTAGTGAAAATGTAGTGCACAGCAAGCAGATTCCATGTTAGGAATCATTAGAAAAAGGTCTGTAAATAAATTTGACATTCTAATATGACTCTTTAGATTTTCCAAGTGCAACTATGCACTTGTGACGTTTTGAAAGGGTAGAGCTGGAAAAAGGGCAGGAAGGGGCAAATAAGATTACTACATGGCTAAAATATCTTCCTTGCAGCAAGAAATGCCACTGGGGTCTTTTAAACCTAGAAATGGGGATAAAGAGGAACGTGAATCAGTGCAGTCAGGTGGTAGGGAAAGCAAGTAGGATGCTTGGCTGCATAGCTAGAGGTATAACAAGCAGGAAGAGGGAGATTATGATCCCGCTATATAGAGTGCTGGTGAGACCACATTTGGAATACTGTGTTCAGTTCTGGAGACCTCACCTACAAAAAGATATTGACAAAATTGAACAGGTCCAAAGACGGGCTACAAGAATGGTGGAAGGTCTTAAGCATAAAACCTATCAGGAAAGACTTAATGAACTCAATCTGTATAGTCTGGAGGACAGAAGGAAAAGGGGGGACATGATTGAAACATTTAAATATGTTAAAGGGTTAAATAAGGTTCAGGAGGGAAGTGTTTTTAATAGGAAAGTGAACACAAGAACAAGGGGACACAATCTGAAGTTAGTTGGGGGAAAGATCAAAAGCAACATGAGAAAATATTATTTTACTGAAAGAGTAGTAGATCCTTGGAACAAACTTCCAGCAGATGTGGTAGATAAATCCACAGTAACTGAATTTAAACATGTCTGGGATAAACTTATATCTATCCTAAGATAAAATACAGACTAGATGGATCATGAGGTCTTTTTCTGCCGTCAGTCTTCTATGTTTCTATGCTTCTATGAATAAAGTATTTTCTTACTCTACCTCAGTATTAGAATCTGGGGTGATTTAAATGAAATTAAAAGACACAATTAATATACCTCTAAGATCATTTCTCTTGGCTGCGATTTTCAATTATTATTCTTTTTTGGGGGGGGGTGTATGTCTTGCCTTCTTTTTTTCTGAAAGTTGCAAAGGCAACATTTTAAAAAGCTTTTAAAACTTTTAAGTAGTCTTGTCTGATTCTGATTGGTACAACTAAAATATAATTGCATGCAGTAGGTAGTCCTTGACTTAATTGAGCCCGGGATTATGGTCATAAGTTAAGTATGTCACCAAGTGACTGTGCCTAATTTTGCAAACTTTTTTTTAATGTTGTTTGGCGGGACCCAGGGAAAGAGCCTTCTCTGTGGCGGCCCCTACCCTCTGGAACCAGCTCCCCCCAGAGATCAGAATTGCCCCCACCCTCCTCGCCTTTTGTAAGCTCCTTAAAACCCACCTCTGTCGTCAGGCATGGAGGAATTGAGATATTCCTTCCCCCTAGGCCTATACGATTTATGCATGGTATGTTTGTGTGTATGTTTGGTTTTTAATAAGGGTCTTTTAATTATTTTAAATATTAGATTTGTTATATGTTGTTTCATTATTGCTGTTAGCCGCCCCAAGTCTACGGAGAGGGGCGGCATACAAATCAAATCAAATCAAATCAAATCAAATCAATCAATCAATAAATGTATTATTTATTATTTTGACTTTTATGCCCCCCCCCCAATCCCACTAGGACTTAGGGTGGCTTACAACAACAACAATAAAATATAACATGAAAAGTCAAATATAAATGGCAAAAGTAATTTAAAACCCCCCATTATACTAACAATTAATAAACAATTAATAAACTCTAACAAACAATCCAATTTAGCACACATACACATCAATCATTCAGTTCAGCCGTGGTAAGATGTATCTCTTGAGCTAATATAGCTAGTATATTAGAGCTAACATAGCTCTTGAGAAAGAAAAATGTACTTAATTTGCCCCAAATGCAATCAGGTGATCAACCAATTTAATTTTCATCCAATTCTGTCTTTCCTAGATCTCCTTGTGGTCTCTCCTGCTGACTCTGGTGATACTTTTCATTCTCACTGGTACCATGCTTGGTCCTGAACTTCTGGCTTCTATTCCTGCGGCCGTATACGTAGTAGCAGTGCTGATGCCCTTGGCAGGTTTCGGCTGTGGCTACGGGATAGCGACTTTATTCCGCTTGCCCCCGCACAGCAAGCGGACAGTGTCCTTGGAAACCGGCTGCCAAAATGTCCAGCTCTGTACCGCTATCCTCAAGTTGAGCTTTCCAGCGCGATTCATTGGGAGCATGTATATGTTCCCTTTACTCTACGCCCTCTTTCAATCCGCTGAAGCTGGGCTGTTCGTACTGGCTTACAAGATCTACGGAAAGGATTTGTACAAGCAGGAGCCTCTCGGAGGAGATAACGAAGAAGATACAGATGTTTCTTACAAGAAACTGAAGGAAGAAGAAATCCCAGAAGTTTCTTACGGCACAGTAATTGCTGGGGATCGTGGTCCAGTGTTTATGGAGCCCACCCAGACTGTCCTCTAGAGCAGTGGTTCTCAACTTAGGGGGTCAGGACCTCTTTGGCGGTCAAACGACTGTTTCACAGGGGTCGCCTAAGACCATGGGAAAACACAAATTTCCCATGGTGTTAGGAACTAAAGCTTCTATTCTGGCGCCTTGGAACATATTTTTACAATCCGACCAATCAGGTGTTTACAGTGGGGGGTGCCCTTCTGACCTTCCTGCCAATCAGCTTAAAGCTCTGTTGGGAGAATTGGCGCTAGACTTATGGCTGGGGGTCACCACAACATGAGGAACTGTATTAAGGGGTTAGAAAGGTTGAGAACCACTGCTTTAGAGGAAGAGAAGATCTTTATACATCATGTGATGAAATAAACTGGTCAGCCAAGTAGGAGAACATTGAGGGTCCTGAGCATTTGTTGTTATGTTGGTTTTCTCACTGTGCTCAGAAGTGATTGCACAACTCTTCAACCTGTCCTCGGAAAATGCCATCATCACATCAGCACACCAGAAAAAGAAAAAGAACAGGAGATTGAGGCAAACAAGAGGGAAAGAGGGAGGGACAGGGAAAGAAGGGGGGGGGAGAATGAGAGAACATATTTATGAATGTATTTGATAATTGTAAATCTCCTGCATCAACTGCATTTGCTGTTTAAAAAAAAGTTGTGTACATCGTGTATTATTCAGCTTCTACATTGAAAAGATTGAAGTAAAGTTGTCTTGTCCTCACGGCTGATTAAATTACTTGCAAATATGGCAAGCCATTAAGAAATTTATCTCAGACTGCCTGCCTCATCCACAGTTCAGAAGTACCTCTTCCAGAGGAAGGAGAAGAACTTAGGCAATAAAAATTGCATGTTTTCTTGCTGGGGTTAATTCTTTGTGACAGATACATTTGGGAGAGGAAAACTGATTGGAGGCAATCGTGTTTAAACAAGAAACACCTGTTCTTTCTTTTAACTGCAACAGCTGTGCAAGACCTCAATCTGAATTCTCCCAACTGGGATATACACTGCTCAAAAAAATAAATAAAGGGGACACTTAAACAACACAATACTGTATAACTCAGAGTAAATCAAACTTCTGTGGAATCAAACTGTCCACTTAGGAAGCAACACTGATTGACAATCAAATTCACATGCTGTTGTGCACATCCAAGTTTGTACAGAACAAAGCATTCGATGAGAATAGTTAATTCATTCAGATCTAGGGTGTGTTATTTGAGTGTTCCCTTTATTTCTTTGAGCAGTGTATTTTGAATGCATCTAGAGGAAACAGACCTAGGATGGGGGAATAGAGGTCATGGAGACCAGCAAAGAGGTAACCCCCAAGTACATACATCAGGCAAAATTAGTCTACTGAACTCAACAGGTTTTTTCCCCATTACAAATGGGAATGGGAATCTTGCTCAGGAATAAATCCCATTACAGTATTTCAAATCTTTACAGTTTAAAAGAATTTAGGGTATAACCAAACAGGCTGCTTAATATCTCTCAAACATTTCAATTGCTGCTAAATGACAATAAAATATAAGGGATCTCTGCAAAAAACCAATGCTACAGCACACAGACACAAAATCACTGAATGAATGAATGAATCCTGAGTAATGCCTAGGATACTAAGTATCCATGCACAAAGTTAGTGGTGCATGGATACTTAGTTGTCTAGTTGTCATTGATATCTTGTGGGCACTGACTCAAAGCTATCTACTCCCATTTGTAGCCACACCTGATCAATACAGACTTGCTAAAACGGACTTGGTGCAATTTCTTCCTGCTGCACAAACACATCGCAGAATTGCAGCCTTTCTCCCTTTTTAATTCACACTTGCCCAATGGGAATGCAAGATAATTAATTGAGACAATCTCAATTAACACAATTAAAACAATTGAGACTCATCAATAACTGCCTTTTCTATTTAACTAGTGGTATCACAAAAAATTAGATCTGACAACCAGATTCCGGGCTCGTTTACCCAAAAGCAACTTTTGGAACACATTTGGAATACTGTGTTCAGTTCTGGAGACCTCACCTACAAAAAGAGATGGATAAAATTGAACGGGTCCAAAGACGGCTACAAAAATGGTGGAAGGTCTTCAGCATAAAACGTATCAGGAAAGACTTAATGAACTCAATCTGTATAGTCTGGAGGACAGAAGGAAAAGGGGGAACATGATTGAAACATTTAAATATGTTAAAGGAAAATAAGGTTCAGGAGTGAAGTGTTTTTAATAGGAAAGTGAACACAAGAACAAGGAGGCACAATCTGAGGTTAGTTGGAAAGATCAGAAGCAACGTGAGAAAATATTATTTGACTGAAAGAGTAGTAGATGCTTGGAACAAACTTCCAGCAGCCGTGGCTGGTAAATCCTCAGTCACTGAATTTAAACATGCCTGGGATAAAGACATATTCATCCTAAGATAAAATGCAGGAAATAGTATAAAGGCAGAGTAGATGGACCAGGAGGTCTTTTTCTGTCGCCAATCTTCTATGTTTCTAACTTTTCCACTTTGGAAAACTTGCTAGGTTTCCCCGAAGTGAGAATTCCTGGCAATCGCAACCGAGGAAATACCTGTTTAAAACTAGGTTATAGGTCCGCCGCACCTGATCAGCGTCCAGCTGAGCCTTTGCGGGAGCGGCGCAGCCTCCCAGGCCCGCCCCGCGGGAGATTTAAAAAGCGCCTTCGGGTGGAAGCGGCCTTCCTCGGGGCGTGCGCAAGGCGAGAGAGAGAGAGAGAGAGAGAGAGAGAGAGATGGCGACCTTTATGGACCAGGCGATGGAGAGCTACGTTTACCCCTCGTACAACCCTTACCTCTACCGCTACCAGGCGCCCAAGAGCAAAGGAGGGCAGAACGCCTGGCGGCACCAGCAACACCATCACCACCACCGCAGCAGCACCAGCAGCGGTTACTACTCCGACTACAGCGAAGCGGCAGCGGCGGCTGAGTACTTCGACAACTACCAGCGGGCGCAGCTCAAGGCCATCCTCTCGCAGGTCAACCCCAACCTGACGCCGCGGCTGTGCAAGGCCAACACCAAGGAGGTGGGCGTGCAGGTCAACCCGCGCCAGGACGCCTCGGTCCAGTGCTCGCTCGGGCCGCGCCCGCTCTTCGGCGGCGTCGACCAGGAACCAGGCTGCCCGGTGAGCGGCGTCCCGAAGCGCGCGCGCTTCCCCCGGACCGTCGCCGTCTACTCGTCCGTGGCCTCCCGGCGCTCCACCGCCTTCTGGAAAGAAAACGAGGCCCTGAGGGAGCCGTCGAAGGCCGCAGCCGCGAGGGCTCCGCCGGGCCTTGAGGGGGACGCCGGTGTCGTTGTTAGTACCGCCACTGCCAGGCGCAAAGCCGAGGAGAGCGGCGCCCAATCCCGGGAGCGGAAGAAATCGGTCTCGGTCCCCAGCGACGGGACAGGAGGCTCGCCCTCGAAGAAGCCCCAAGCCGGCAGCGCGCCTGAGGAGAAAAATGAGACGAAGAAGGAAGAGGAGAAGTGTAAAGGCGAAGGCGGGAAACCGTCTCGGGAGGAAGCCGAGCCGAAGAAGGCCCGCGTGCGCTTCCAGGTAGGCGCCCTCGACACCCCCCGCCTGGCCCGTCGAGACCAGGCCCGAATAAATCTCCCCGTAAACCTAGCGGGCCCGCTTAGCCACGACGCGCCTCAGCCCATCGGCGCGCAGGGGGCAGTTAAAAAATGCTATGAGTTCGGCCGAGCAACGGTGCGAACGCCCGTAAAAACCCGGTTGGAAGTTGCCTCGGGCCGTCGGTCGACGCCCTCCTCAGGTTTTTTCCCCCTCTCACGGCGTTTCAAGGCCGCCGCCCCGCTTCAGAAGAGCGTTGTCCGAAAGCGGGGCTGCCCGAAGCCGCGTCAGCTGAGGGAGAAATTAGACGGAGAGAGCAGCTTCGCTCCCCAAACAGGGATTAGAGATTCAGACGACCGAGTTTAGGCTGCCCTTTGCTCTTTTTTTAAAGAACTTGTCTTAAAATCCAAAGCCCGTTTGCGGGTACAGGGGGTTTAGCAAAAGAAAGGGCGGTAGGTAGAAAGGGGCTTCTTCCTTCTGTCTGAGGAAAGAATAAGCCAAGATTGCTGCCTTTTAAAACTTTTTTAAAGCTTTTAAAGGAAAACCAGGATAAGGATTCAGACCCAACGGGCTGGCTGTTTCACACAAGAACGTTTTAGACCTTAAAAAGAAGTAGAAGGGATTATTCTCTTCTAGGGGTAGTAGAATTCCTGGTGCTTGCTCACACCTTATAAACCAAGTTTATAAACCAGACTTTCCTGGTTTATTTTCTATGACTGGCTGAGTTTGCATACCAGAGTAAACCATGATTATCGTTTACTCCAGTGGTTCCCAATGTGGGGTCCACGCCCCTCAGGAGAACAATTTGATTTTTTAGTGGGGGCAAGCGGACCCTTATTTAAACCAAGTTAATGGCCTTTTAGGCTTCCTCCACATGAGTAGGGGTTAACTTTTTGAACAATAAGTATATGTCACAGGGTGGTGACATCAGGATTTAGAGATGTTTAGGTGGGCCATGTCCCAAAAAAAGGTTGGAAACCACTGGTTTACTCATTTGTTTCCTAAATGTGATTTGGAAATCCAGCCAGTTGTGGTTTGTATAGTTACTCGTGGCATTTTTAGCATGTTCAGTTAAAGCTGACAATTTGAAGCAAACTTAAAAAGGATTATTAACTGACATAGATGGTTAAGACCCTGCAAAAGGATTATTAACTGACATAGATGCTTAATACCCTTGCAGCATCCTCACAGTCCATGTGGGTGTGATCTGGACACTTGGCTCACATTTACAGCGGTTGAACTTTCCTAAAGTTCAACCTCCCAGCAAATTTACGACATACACAATCTATGAAGAAGCTGGCAGGAAAGGTTGCAAGTCATTGTTTATATGATGTCTCACTTAGCAATTGCATTGCTTAACAACAAATTCTCCAGTTCCATTTGCCATAAGTTGAAGACTTACCTCTTCAGTCCTCTTTAGTATGTCTTCTATCTTGATTACCCTGGCAACTGGGATGTCTGGACTTCAACTCCCAAAATTGTGGTGGAGGAATTCTAGGAATTGAAGTTCACGCCTCTTAAAATTGCCCAAACTGAGAAAGATTGCTATGTTAGCAATAGTAACATTGTTCTTATTAGCTAATACAGTAGTACCTCTAGATACGAGCTGCTCCACATGCGAGTATTCCAAGATACGAGCCACAAGGGGAGAGAAATTTCTTTTCGAGACCCGAGCTCAAATTCGGGATACGAGCCAAGTGTCCACTAGGTGGCGCAAGAATCCTTGCTTCTGGTTATCTCGGAGGGGAAAAACAAAGTCTAAAGCCATTTGTTTCAGATACGAGTTGTTCGACGTACGAGTTGTTCGACATACAAGCTCCCTTCTGGAACAAATTAAACTCGTATCTAGAGGTACTACTGTATAGCTTATTAGCTTATGACTTATTGTGTTTGGGGTTTTCTTTTCAGTGTACGCTGCACAGAACCCTATTATGAGTTGGGCAACCCTAGAAATCCAATAATTTTTTAAAAATGAATAAAATATATAGAATATAGAATAGAAAGTTTATTCTGTACAGTATAAACTTGCATAAGATCTGCAAAAAAAAATCTGTCTCGGATTTAAAGGCATTCCAGTCTGAATATCTTACCATGTCGTTGGGTTGAAGAAAGATGTTGTAGGACTTGGTGTGGTAGTCTTTTTTTTTAACCTCTATGCTTTCTAGTTCCTAGAGCAGAAGTACGGCTATTACCACTGCAAGGATTGCAATATTCGATGGGAGAGTGCCTATGTCTGGTGCGTACAGGGCACAAACAAGGTAGGTTACAATCAGTTGGGTTAGTATTGGGCTTCAGGGTTTAGTGATGCCGTGTAGACCAGAGGTCCTCAACCTCTGAGTTGCAATCACTTCCCCGCATGCGGGGAAGCAAAAAACGTTGCTGAAATGTGTCCGCACAATGTGTTCACACCTGTGTGAAATTTTGCTACCTGCACAGGTGTGGGAAGCAAACCGCTCAATTCCGCACTCGTGCTCCAGAGCCATGGAGTTGCGCAAAATTAGCTGCCCCAAGTCCTCAGGGATATAAATCCAATTAATAATAATAATAGTTAGCCGTACTAGCAGCATCCCACCCCCGCAGTCCGCTATTGGACCATGAGCCATTGGGGACTGGGCTGCTGAAGAAATGGGGAAGTGTGTGTCAGCTTCATTTGCACACCAATGGAATTTCGATTGTGTGCATGAAGCCATTCCTCCCCTACTACTGGCAAAGGTGCCAGTGTTCTAAGGATCCAAAAAGGTTGGGGACCCATGATGTAGACACCAAGCTTCCAGCAGCATCTTTAGAGGCAAACAAAGTGGTCTGCAGATAATGTCAGGAAATCTCCTAGATCAGGGATCTCCAACCTTGGCAACTATTTTATTTTATTTTATTTTTTATTTTTTATTTTTTATTTTTTATTTTTTATTTTTTATTTTTTATTTTTTATTTTTTATTTTTTATTTTTTATTTTTTATTTTTTATTTTTTATTTTTATTTAATATTTAATATTTAATATTTAATATTTAATATTTAATATTTAATATTTAATATTTAATATTTAATATTTAATATTTAATATTTAATATTTAATATTTAATATTTAATATTTAATATTTAATATTTAATATTTAATATTTAATATTTAATATTTAATATTTAATATTTAATATTTAATATTTAATATTTAATATTTAATATTTAATATTTAATATTTAATTTTTAATTTTTAATTTTTAATTTTTAATTTTTAATTTTTAATTTTTAATTTTTAATTTTTAATTTTTAATTTTTAATTTTTAATTTTTAATTTTTAATTTTTAATTAATTTTTAATTTTTAATTTTTAATTTTTAATTAAATTAATTAAATTAATTAAATTAATTAAATTAATTAAATTAATTAAATTAATTAAATTAATTAAATTAATTAAATTAATTAAATTAATTAAATTAATTAAATTAATTTATTTGTCAAACAAGTATAGTATTATAGTACATATTAACATAACATAAGTAGAACGTAGTAATAGAAAGGATAATAAGACAGTAGGACAGGGACATTAGGCACATAAGTGCACTTATGCATACCCCTTACAGACCTCTTAGAAAAAGGGAGAGGTCAATTGTAGATAATGTAAGGTTGAAGATTTTGGGGTTGGATTTTGCTGGCCGGGGAACTCTGGAAGTTGAAGTCCGCCAGGTTTAAAGTTGCCAAGGTTGGAGACCCCTGTCTTAGATCATAACCCTGCCCAAGGTAGACTTAGTTTGCTGGAGTGGTGGTGAGGCAATCATGGAAAAAGGTTACCTGAATCTTCTCTTTCTTTCTGTAGGTTTACTTTAGGCAGTTCTGCCGAACTTGCCAGAAGTCTTACAACCCCTACCGGGTGGAGAATATTGCCTGCCAAGTAAGTAGAGACTTTTAGGACATCATTTAAGGTAGAAGGTCCATTGGGTTCCACGTGGTTCCTCTCATTATTTAAAAACCAAAGGTATTAGAATCCTTTCCTTTCAGCCAGACTTCTGAAATGAAAGGAAGTGGGGAGGATGCTGGTGAGGAATCAAGCAGTAAGTTTTTACTCCCAAAAGCAGCTCTTCTGATGTTAGAAAGAAATTCCTAATCTCACCATGTGTTGTTCCTTAATTCCATTAAATGTTTGCAGTTTAAAAAAAAACCAGTTGCCCTAAAATTAAGATCCATTTTGATAGCTCCATATAATAATAATAATAATAATAATAATAATAATAATAAATAAATTAATAATAATAATAATAATAATAATAATAATAATAATAATAATAATATTAGATTTGTATGCCGCCCCTTAGCTTGCTCGACTGCAGATAGAATTGGTTTGCTCCTACTTTCTGGGATTTTATTATTACGGTACCAAGCCCTGAAATTCCTTAGATCAGTGTTCCCTCTAATTTTTTTTTGGGGTGGGCGGAAAAGTATAGTGTCTGAGCGGCAGTCCCTTCGGGACTGGGCGGCACAGAAATATTAAATGAATGAATGAATGAACGAAGGAAGGAACGAACGAAGGAACGAACGAAGGAACAAACAAACAAACAAACAAACAAACAAATAAATAAATAAAAAAACCACCCTGCTTTGCCTCAGAGAATTTCAAAATAAAATACTGTACTGTGTGTCTATAACAGTGAGCTCATAATAGGGCAACTCTATCAATATCAAAATGCCACTTAAATAGTTGATCTAGTTTCAAACTAGATTTTGATTTCCTTTCTCTCTTCCTTACTCCCATTCTTTTTCTTTCTCTTTTCCTTCCTCTTTTTTCTATCTGTTTCTCTCTCTTCCTCTCTTCCTCTCTCTCTCCTTCCCTCTCACTCTTTCCCTCTCGACTTCTGGGCAGGTTTGAAAAACTCTGAGTTGATGATGATTTTTAAGTGAGCGATTGCTCACTGCTCAGCTTAGAGGGAACTATGCCTTAGATATTGTTTTGTCTTCCTTAATTTTAGGAAATGAGTCAAGATTGGCTGATTGCTTCCAACCACAGCACTTATTGGTGGAGTCAGCTGACTGAATCCACCAGTTAGTGGATTGGCAGGTGTAATGTGTAAAATAAAATACCAGTAAATTCTGGGTGTGTTTTTCACACCCACAATCAGGATATGAAAGGACCACAAAATCATACACCTTCGCAGTGAAAATATTTCTAAGCTGGAGGTGTTTGATTTTTTTGGGCTCTTTTAAGTACATTTGTCTCCTTAAAGTCTATACTCATGTATGATAAACCTATGTTAATATCTCATTTGGTGAGGCCAAGCTGAAAAGTTTAATTTCATTCTGAAATCTTAAAATATTTTTGGTATTGATTTCAGGTGATATTAGTTCATAGAAAGTACATTTTAAATGAATTGGGAATGGATAAATTAATATATTCCCAGTTAACCTAGTTAACAAGTAATTACGAACTGAGCTACTGAAAAGTATGTACAGTATATAGATTTAAATATGGGGATTTTGAACATTAGCAGATCAGACACTTCATAACTTTCCTACTTAATAAAATTTAGGTAAATGCCTCAAGTCAGACTTCTTTCTTTGTAGGAATTCTTGAATACTGGAAACACTCACATATTTTAATCCTCTTTTCCATATCAGTTTGTTCTTACTACTGCCACATCCTTGATACATAAAGGCCATCCGAAAGCAGGGAGAGAGATTTGTAATAACCATCTAGATCAGAGGTCTTCAAACTTGGCAACTTTAAGACTTGAGGACTTCAACTCCCAGAATTCTCCAGGCTATCTGGAGAATTCTGGGAGTTGAAGTCCACAAGTCTTAAAGTTGCCAAGTTTGAAGACCTCTGATCTAGATAAGTGTTTCTCAGCTTCAGCAATTTCCAGATAGCAATAGCAATAACATTTAGACTTATATACCGCTTCATAGTGCTTTTACATCCCTCTCTAAGCGGTTTACAGAGAGTAAGCATATTTCCCCCAACAATCTGGATCCTCATTTTACCCACCTCGGAAGGATGGAAGGCTGAGTCAACCTTGAGCCGTTGGTGAGATTTGAACTGCTGAACTACAGCTAGCAGTTAGCTGAAGTAGCCTGCAGTGCTTCAATCTAACCACTGTGCCACTCCAGCTTTTTATCCAAAGATGTGCGGATGCCAACTCCCAGATTTCCCCAGCCATCCTTCTAGGTGTCAACATTCATACATCATTTATTTTTATTTTTATTTTCTCCCCCCACCATATTAATGCATATACTTTGAAATATGTCAATAATTGTCAGAGTTCTCAAAAGGGGCGGCATACAAATCCAATAAATAAATAAATATATAATATACATAATTACATATTTTCCCCATCATTCTAAAATCAACATCCTATTATGTAATTACTTGTGACTAACAGTCTTGTTATTCTTGATTTCTTTGCATTCTCCTCTCTGTTAACTCATCTCTCCTAACTTCTTTCTCCTCTTCTCCTTCCTCCTCCCCTCCACTCCTTCTCTCCCCCTTCTACCGTTCTACTTCCTCTTTCTCCTTCTTTCTCCTTCCCTGAGTGATTTTTGTTCTAATTCCTCTCTTATTTAACAGATTGCCACCTTACTCCCCATATCTTCTAAATTTGTTATTATTCATTATTTCTATGTACACGGTTCTTTATTTTAGTTATATGTTGCTAATCTAGTGCTGCCTCCTCAAAACCTTATTTTGTCATCTGGGTCTCCCATAATTCTCTCTCTTTTATTTTTATAATTATTCTAATTTAACTGTTGACATCCATACATCTTATAGTAGCTGAGGATTTAGGATCACCAGGACATGTACCACAGTGATGGCGAACCTTTTTTTTCCTTGGGTGCCAAAAGAGTGTGGGTGTGCACTATTGTGCATGCGCGAGTGCCTACACCTATAACTCAATGCTTGGGAAGGGCAAAAACAGCTTCCCCCTGCCCTCCAGAGGCTCTCTGGAGGCCGGAAATGGCCTGTTCCCCAACTTCTGGTGGGCCCAGTAGGCTCGTGTTTCACCTTCCCAAGGCTCCAAAGGCTTCCCTGGAGCCAGGGGAGGGTAAAAAATGCCCTCCCCCATCCCCCCGAAGACTCTCTGGAAGCCAAAAATGCCCTCCCAGAGCCTCTGTTTGAGGCAAAAATCAGCTGGCCGGCACACACATGCACGTTGGAGCTGAGCTAGGGCAATGGCTTGCATGCCAGCAGATATGGCTCCAAGTGCCACCTGTGGCACCCGTGCCATAGGTTCGCCATCACTGATGTACCACTTCCTTGGAGAAGATGTTTCAGTACTACTACAACTACTATTACAACTCCTCGCCTTTCGTAAGCTCCTTAAAACCCACCTCTGCTGTCAGGCATGGGGGGACTGAGATATTCTTTCTCCCTAGGCCTTTACAATTTATGCATGGTATGTTTGTTTGTATGTATGTTCAATTTTACAATAAGGGTTTTTTAGTTGTTTTAGTATTGGATTTACATGCTGTTTTTTATTACTGTTGTTAGCCGCCCCGAGTCTACGGAGAGGGGCGGCATACAAATCCAATAATAATAATAATAATAATAATAATAATAATAATAATAATAATAATAATAACAACAACAACAACAACAACAACAACAACTGCTATTAATGGTAATATGCAATCTTAATCATTCTACTTGCAAACGAACAGTAGGCATAAATACAGAAAAACTGACCTCAGTCGTCTTGTCCCTAGTCAAAATTTTATTCCTGTGGAATTCATATACAGATCCAAGTCGTTTTTATGTTCAGTTACCCTATTGCTTTTTGTGTGTGTTGATTTCAGAGCTGCAAGCAAACCAGATGTTCCTGCCCGGTAAAACTGCGCCACGTGGATCCCAAGAGACCTCATCGCCAGGACCTTTGTGGAAGATGCAAAGGCAAACGGCTTTCTTGCGATAGCACCTTTAGTTTCAAATATATCATTTAAGGAAAGGGCCTGGAGAAGAGCCTTGACTGTCAAATTGTACCGAGCAGAAATTTTTGTTTGGAAGTAGGCGGCTGCCAAGTGTTGAGAAAGCCTGCCGATGGAGTTGGTAAATCAGGATGGAACGAAACTTCTACCTCTTTTGTTATAATTGCATTAAGCAGCAGGGGAATCTGCTTGGTGTCTTCTGACAGACGCAATTTTATTTTTGGTACCCCAGAAGCGGTCAAAGCAGCCCAGCCTTTGTTCTTGTTATGTGGGAAGGAAACCATTGTCTTAATTTCTTCATAGGAGAAGCTGCTCTAGGCAGAGGAATGCACTATGAGCCAGGCAAAATATGCAACTGTTATGGTAAATGTTTCATAGTGACAATTGCCAGGGCAGGCAAGCAAACCTTAGGGAAAAAAGTTTTAGTTGTGACAGCACACTGTTTGAAGGAACTCGAGGATGGAAAAAACAAGCACAAATTACCAGAATCCAGACATTGTACTGCAGCACTGGGTTGTCCTGCTGCTGAGTAAAATGACGTAATTGTTTGGGTGCCAGGTTCATAAGAATTATTATGGATGTGGGTAGAAGGCAGCAGGATCTCGGGAGCACACCTATGAAAGGAATTATTTTCTTGGTCAGTACTAAATAATGTATGTATCACCTGAAGTTTAGAAGTAACTAAGATATCCTTTGGCCAGAGTTAATATGGCAATTTCATTAATTTTTTTGAGCGTAGATTTCTAATAAAGTCACTGTGATTATAATTGTGAGTTATTTCTACTTTGCTTCCCCCACTTTGTTTAATGCTTATATGCACGCCAGAGCTAAATAAGACATTTTAAGTTTAAATAAGTTATTTAAAATTTCCATATAATACCACAGATTCCTTCAGTGCAAACTCTGAATTATAGTTTCCTGTAAGCATTTTCTAACTTGAAATGGACAACTGTTCAGTTTTTGGTTTCCAGGAATGCTTTCTTTCTTTCTTTCTTTCTTTCTTTCTTTCTTTCTTTCTTTCTTTCTTTCTTTCTTTCTTTCTTTCTTTCTTTCTTTCTTTCTTTCTTTCTTTCTTTCTTTCTTTCTTCCTTCCTTCCTTCCTTCCTTCCTTCCTTCATTCATTCATTCGATTTGTATGCCGCCCCTCTCCGAAGACTCGGGCCGGCTCACAGTACTAAACAATATAGCAGGGGAACAAATCTAATATTAAAAAAACCTCAACATATAAAACCCTATCATTATTTTAAAAACCAAACAGCACATTCATACCAAACATAAAACAAAGTATAAAAAAGCCTGGGGGAAAGGTGTCTCAACTCCCCCATGCCTGGCGGTATAAGTTTACGAAATATAAGCGTGAGCAGATTGGGAGGAGATGATTAGAGTCAGTAATCGATAAGGCTTCAGGCTTGTCTGAATTCTGTCATTCAGGTTAGTTGTAAGATATTTATTTGTGGAGTCTATACTAGGCCAAGAAGAATCTGGAACCAGTTTAGAACTGAAGATGCGCTGCTCAAGAAAGTTATTCTGAAATAACGAAGATGGTGTTCGGCCCATGTTAGAATAATTTAAGTGCAACAGGAAATGGGCAATGTGTCTTCCAGTTTTCACTGACTGCAATCTGCTTGACGTTCAACCGGGATTTTTCACACGGGGGAAATATCTCAGGTTCCATCAGAGGCTGAGGAGAAAAAAATTTCACTTGGATGCAATCAACCTGCCATCACCAATCTTTGCTCCTTGGTTTTGGGGGTTAGAAAATATATTTTTTAAAAACACGTTCTGCAACTTGAGGAATTAATTTTTATGGAAAACTACAGAGTAGTTATGATGATTAGAGTAGGTAAAGCAGTAATTCTCAACCGTGGCAACTTTTAAGTTGTGTGAAATTCAATTTCCAGAATTCCCTACCCAGCATGGCTGGTTGGGATTCTGGGAGATGAAGCCCATACTTTCTAAAGTTGAGGAACACTTATGTAAAAGTTGGGTTGGAGGTATAAAGATGTACCACATCATTGATTTTTTCTAGTCCAGCTACTTTATTAACTGCCAGCTCTTCTGACAATTCCATTGATGGGTATGAAGGACACGTGAAATAGGAAACATGTTTTATTTTGAGAAAGGAACCAAAAGGTTCCACTATTTGGGAGTGTCCTAATGGGACAGAGTTTGGACTTTGCAAAGTTTTTTGGCCATGGAAAACTACATCTATGTAAAGCAACGGGCATCTGGCGAGGGCCTTTGGCTGACCATTTTTTGTCTGAAAACTTTTAAGACGTCTGGACTTTAACTCCCAGAATTCTCCAGCTGTCCATGTGTGGGAATTGAGGTCCAGATATCTTAAAATTACAAAACACTAGTTTAAGATATACATTAATGCAGGGGTCTCCAACCTTGGCATCTTTAAGACTTGTGGACTTCAACTCCCAGAATTGGATGAAGAATTCTGGGAGTTGAAGTCCACAAGTCTTAAAGTTGCCAAGGTTGGAGACCCCTGCATTAATTGATACGATACAATCCAGTTATTGCTAGTTGAAAAGATAGTCTTTCCTGTTCACCCTAGGCCAGTGATGGTGAACCTATGGCACGGGTGTCACAGGTGGCACATGGAGCCATAACTGCTGGCACATGAGCTGTTGCCGTAGCTCAGCTCCAACATGCATGTGTGTGCCAGTCAGCTGATTTTTGGCTTGCACAGAGGCTACGGGAGGGCATTTTTGGCTTCTAGAGAGCCTCTTGGGGGGGGGGCGTTTTTACCCTCCCTTGGTTCCAGGGAAGCCTTTGGAGCAGGGGTGGGAAATTAATTTTGCCATGGGAAATTGGGATGGTTTTAGAGGGGCGGACTAATATAATTAACTCAGTTCTACCCTCTTCCTTGTTTCTCCCAAATTCCCCCCCCCTTCCCAATACACACAAAGAGCGCAAACCTCCCCCCTGTTCCTTATTTATTTATTTGCCCCTCCGCTCTCCTCCCCCTCCTCCCTTCGTTTCCTCACTCGCGCTGCCCCTCCCCAGCAGCCCACACCCCCACTCCCGTCTGGCCTCGCCTCCGCATTATCACAATAACACTCACTTATGGCACAATAACACCCAATATGGCATGAAGCCGCCCGCCTGCCTTCCTCCCCTCTGTGTCGGCCCGCCACCGCTTCCCCCAACCGACCTTGCATCCTATCCTCTGGACTGTTGTTCCCCCCCCCGTCTCGGCTGACCAGCCTGTTCCCGCTGTGGTTGGGCTGCTGCTGCTGCTTTGACCCCCGACAACTTACCCCCCTCCCAACCCGCTGCCTTTTGTCCAGCACTGCAGAGAGGAGAGAGCCATGAGGAAGGAGGGATTGTTGCTCTCCTGCGGCAAAACGGGACTAAAAATGGCGACCTGGATTTGTCCCACGATGGTGGGGCTCCAAGAGAGCCTTGTTGGTGGGTGCTTTTTTGTCCTGTTCATTCGAGGTGCTTGTCCCTCACCCACTCCATGGCTTCCTCCTCCAGGAAGCCGGTCACAGACAGTGGGTGGGCCGCCCCTTGCCCAGGTCTGCTTTGGACCCTGGGGAAGGCAAAACATGAGCCTATTGGGCCCACCAGAAGTTAGGAAACATGCCATTTTTGGCCTCCGGGGGGGCAGGGAAAGCTGTTTTCGCCGTCCCCAGGCATTGAATTATGGGTGTGGGCATTCACACAGGCGCAATAACATGCATATGCGCTCTTGGCACGTGAAGGAAAAAAGGTTCACCATCACTGCTCTCAGCGCTGTCTGGGAACTGATGGAGTCTAATCGTCCATGGCTTCAAGGCTTAAATAAAATGGTAGCCTTTAGCGCCTTTCAGGTGGAAAAAATTCAAGAATATGATTGTAAGGGACACAGTTGCTCCACTTATATTAATGCTGAATCTCAGAATATTTCAAGAGTGTTGGAACATGGTCGATCTAGTTGCCCTTATTTTATCTTAGGATGGATATGTTTATCCCAGGCAATTTAAATTCAGTTATTGTGGATTTACCAACCATGTCTGCTGGAAGTTTGTTCCAAGCATCTACTACTTTTAGTCAAGTAATATTTTTTCACGTTGTTTCTGATCTTTCCAACTAACCTCAGATTGTGCCCCCTTGTTCTTGTGTTCACTTTCCTATTAAAAACACTTCTCCCCTGAACCTTATCTAACCCTTTAACATATTTAAATCTTTTGATCATGTCCCCCCTTTGCCTTCTGTCCTCCAGACGATACAGATTAAGTTCATGAAGTCTTTCCTGATAATTTTTATGCTTAAGACCTTCCATCATTCTTGTAGCCCATCCTTGGTTCAATTTTATCCATCTCTTTTTGTAGGTGAGGTCTCCAGAACTGAACACAGTATTCCAAATGTAGTCTCACCAGCGCTCTATGCAGCGGAATCACAATCTCCCTCTTCCTGCTTGTTATACCTCTAGCTATGCAGCCAAGCATTCTACTCGCTTTCCCTACCGCCTGACCATTCACCCATTCATTGTAATCCATTCGTCTGGCTGATCTATTATTTTGTCTCACTGGAATTTTTGCTCTCTAACAGTTATGTAACTGTGACCAATTTTTCAACTTCATAGGGTATGTTCTATTTTTTTTTTAGGGGAAAAAGGAACTTGATTTAAATTGAGTTTTGTGCCAGGGAGCATTGACTGTTGGCAACTACCTGAGGACAAGTTTTCTTGGTTAGGTTTTCAAAATGGTTTTTGCCCTTGCCTGCTTCCTGAGAGTCAGCGACTGGGCCAAAGTCAGCCAGCTGGCTTTGGGCCTAAAGCAGGAACAGAACCGTGTCTCCCAGTTTCTAGCCAGATGCCTTCACTGCTACACCAAACATGACTCTTAAAATCACTTATTTTTTCCCCTTGTCCTAGTAAAATCACTGCATCTACAGTACTGCTCAAAAAAATAAAGGGAACACTCAAAGAACTCATCCTACATCTGAATGAATGAAATATTCTCATTGAATACTTTGTTTCATACAAAGTTGAATGTGCCGACAACAAAATTAAATTGATTGTCAATCAGTGTTGCTGTCAGGCCACCTGACACAGTAACAGCGATAGGGATATGGGAGGAGTGAAAGAGAAATTGGTACCATGGCACATTCTTTGTGGAGGGCCTTAGATCGACTGAACAAGGAAGAAGCCAGCATTCCCTTCCCTGGATTGGTACATGTGATTCACTTGTGGGTGTGGGGTTGTGGTAATGACATTTAACCTAAAAAATTACGGAAGTGAATTCCACTGTTGGTATTGCACGGCAAGAATCCAGACATGGCTCTGATAATAAATGGAACTTTTCTGTGTTCACACAGCAGTGGATAGTTTGATTTCACAGATATTTAATTTACTTGGAGTTATATTGTGTTGTTTAAGTGTTCCCTTTATTTTTTTGAGCAGTGTATTATACTTACTGGGAATAGAGACTTGCTTCAATTTTAGAAAGCAATCGCTCGAGAGGCAATGGAGATATTTGCTTTTTATTTTTTATTTTTCAATTGTATAATTTAGGTCATCGGCCACCAATCTTTTGGGCGCTAGGAACCAGTTCCTTGGAGAAAGTTTTTTTTTCGCAGATTGGTGGGCGGTGTGATTTTGCATGCTGCCTGCATCCCACATATGGGGCTTTGTTGCTTTGCGCAGCCTGATTGCTGGCATGTTATGGACAGGTGCCAATCGATGGACAAGAGTGGGTTAGATCATTTTATGTAGCATTTACGCCAGACTTGGCAACTGGGAGTTGAAATCTACAAGTCTTAAAGTTGCCAGGTTTGGGGACCCTTGGTTTACATAAATGTTTGTGAAAACCTGTATGCTATTATGGCAACTAAAATTTTGCACACATTTAAGGACACACACCGAAAAGGAGGGCAGGATGTGGTTTTGAGCCCTTTCAACATTTTTCATGGTTAGAGTCTTGTTAATATGCTACTAAAATTAGAAGCAATGAAATTAGCATTCATAAGTGGCCAATACCACTCTGCCAATTAAACAGGATAAATTCTGTTTCTCACACTGTTTACAGAAGTCTCAGATAAGAAACGGGCATCAAGAATCCAATTACTGATCCAGGTATCTGATGATGAGACTTATTAGCCCTGGAAACCGGAGACCCAAGTCTTTCCATAGGGGAATTTTCAACTTATGAAATGTAATCGGGGAACATTAGAAAATAACAATTTGGTCATTACAAATGATCAAGCTAGGCCTCTCAAATTGTAATTTTGCTTTGAAAAATGTTAATTCCTAAAAAGCCAAATATGATGTGAGGCTCCGGAAGCACCAATCCCATTGAGTTCTCCACTCAAATCCTTCAGCACCAAACTCTTGTTTTGCATCAGGCAGGTAAAAGTCTCTTAAATGCAAAGCAGAAACTCAGTTTATATGCATACTCCACGGTTAAAAAATAAGGGTTTTAAAAATAAGTGCACAGCATTAAGTACAATGTTGTATCAAGTACTCACCAGATTGCAACCCTTAAAATTCTTTGAGAAAGTACACAAAATAGTAGATTGACATTTTTATTTGAACAAGCCCCCCCCACCCTAAAAAACAAAACACACACAAAGAAAGGAGAATGATAAAATATTTAAAAATTATACAACTAAAAACTACATGTATACTTGTAATGGGTTATTAAATAATTAAGAACGCAACCTAAAGTACCACAGAAACCTCAAAATAATTCAATTTTAGCAAGATTAAAAAAAGATCAATGACTATGAATATGCTAATATATATCTTGTTAACAGAATTTTGAAATGGAAAAAAAATTGGTGTTATCCGTCCAACAGTTCTGTAAACGCCCAATGCCTCCAATTAATGCATTTCAGCATAACTATGTATTTAACGGGATCGATTTCCCCAGTGAAAAAAAGCCCACACTAAATAACTCTTTTGTGTTTTGCTCCCTGGAAACTTGTTTTATTTTTTAATCACAGTGCATGAGAGATACATAAAATATTGTGGATTCAATTGGTTTGAATAGAGGAATTACATTCACTCTTTTTGCTTCATTAAAATGTTTTTGGTCTGAGTGGAATCCGGTTACTTTTATGCTGCATGCTCAGAGAAGGAATTAATTTACAAGGCTGACTTTTGGAGTCCGTAGGCTGCGTTCTTTCCCGGTTGTACAGTCCCCGACGCCTTTTCTTAAAAGAGAAACCATGGAAAACATGCCTGCTTAAACTTTTTCTTGAACTCTGCGGAATAACATATAAACACTGTCCTATCTTGGCCCCCCCCATGCCCCGCCCCCAAGCTTTTAACACTTCTCAAATAAAACGTCATTGAACATTTATACAAAAAATACTGGATTTTACACTATACAATTTCTAGAATATGTACAGAATAAAATAAGTTATTTTTTTTCCTAATGAGTTTTGAGGGACAATAGGCATCTTTAATATACATTTTTAAAGTCTCTGCAAGCAGCTACTTTTTGGTTAGTTATCAGTTATTTGTTATAAGCAACTGATCAGAAAACTGAGCAGCCTTCCAAACCAGTTAGAGATATATTATTCCTTTTTTAAAAAAAAAACCTGGATAATTCCAGTTTTAAATATTATTAAACTCCAGAACATTTACAGACTAGGAATTAAAGCTAAAAATATATATACTTTTTTCCAAAAATAATCTTGCAGTGCTTTTTTTTCTGGCATGCTCAAACTTTATCAAACATCCATATCCTCAAAATATGATGATTGGATAGCCATTCATTCCTACTTGCACGCATACATTTTATCATTACAGGCAAAAATAGAATAAATTGTAAATACAATATTGATAAATCAATGGATTTTTGCAGTCTTTTGTTTTCCGGTATAATACAGCACATTCCTCAAGACACTGTCAAAATCATGAATTAAACATTATTTGACTATTTACTGTCGTAAAAGCCAGAACTTTTCCACAGGTCTTCAGCCAAAACATCCACTGTTCATTTCAGCCTCATTCCACCTGCTTTAATTATCTATATTAATGGCTATTATTGCAACTCCATGTACTTTCTGTTTATGACGGGAAAAAACTATTTTATAGGCATTGCTTTTAGCCCTTTTCTCTAATGCAATTTTTTGAAAGAGTTCGTATTACTGATACTAAGTTTAAAAAAAAGCATTAAAGATGACGTCAGCTGTTTTGAGGAACTGTTCCTAAGCTATGCGACTTGTTTCTAGAAAAGGTCTTCCCTGGAGAATAGAAGAGTTTCATTTGATATGAAAGGTGCTTGATAAAAGGAACCCCCTGCCCATTTTTCAGTCTTCTTCTGAGGAACAGGGGTTCAAAATCCTGTGCTGAGATTCCTCACAGCCGTGTGTTTTGCGAGAAGCTGGTACGACTGCACCACGTGTAAGGATTCCCGAATCTCCAAATTCAGTTCCATTAATTTTGAGCTGGCTTCTGACATATCCTGTTTGGAGCCAACTATTGCAAAGCTGCCAGTCTGGCCGAGGGACTGGTGACGGAAAAATATGTGCAAGAGGGTTTGAATCGGATCTTCTTCGGAATCGCCAAATATGTCATTGGGCCAAATGCACCTAGGGACACAGAAATTAAGTTATTAGTCACTGTTATTTATCAAGATCCAAGTTGGTCATCTTTATTTCAGATTAATGCAAGGCTGACTCAGCCTTCCATCCTTCTGAGGTGGGTAAAAAGAGGACCCACACTGTTGGGGGCAATAGGCTGACTGTAAACTGCTTAGAGAGGGCTGCGAAGCACTGTAAAGCGATATATAAGTCTAAGTCAGTGATTTTCAACCTTTTTTGAGCTGCGGCACATTTTTTACATTTACAAAACCATGGGGCACATTGAGTGGGGGGGGCCCTAAAAAAAGTTTGGACAAAAAAATTATCTCTCTCTCTTCCTCCCTTTCGTTCTATTTCTCTCTCCCTCCCTCCCTCTTTCTCTCTCTTTCTCTTTTTTCTCTCTCTCCATCCCTCTTTCTTTCTCTCTTCCTTCCTTCCTCTTTTTTACTCTTTCTCTCTCCCACCTTCCCTCCCTCTCTTTCTCTCTCTCTCTCTCTTTCTTTCTCTCGCTCTCTCCATTGCTTTCTTACTCTCTTGTTCTCTCTCTCTCTCTCTCGTTCTCTTTCTTTCTCTCTCTCTCTCTTTCTCTCTCTCTCTTGCTTGCTTTCTCTCTCTTTTGCTCTTTCTCTCTCTCTCTCTCTCTCTCTCTCTCTCTCTCTTTCTTTCTCTCTCTCTTTCTTTCTCTCTCTCTTTCTTTCTCTTGTTTTCTCTCTCTCTCTCTCTCTTGCTCTTTCTCTCTCTCTTGTTTTCTTTCTCTCTCTGAGCTTCGCGGCACACCTGACCATGTCTCACAGCACACTAGTGTTGAAAAACACTGGTGTAAGTGCTATTGCTATCTAAGTTTTCTTATAATTCTTTATAATTTCATATAATTCCAGGCAGTGTTCCCTCTAATTTTTTTTTGGGGGTGGGCGGAAAATTATAGTGTCTGAGCGGCAGTCCCTTTGGGACTGGGCAGCACAGAAATAAATAAATAAATAAATAAATAAATAAATAAATAAATAAATGAATAAATGAATGAATGAATAAATGAATAAAAAAATAAAAATAAAATAAAAAATAAAATAAAAAAATACTGTGTGTCTATAACAGTGAGCTCATAATAGGGCAACTCTATCAATATCAAAATGCCACTTAAATAGTTGAGCTGGTTTCAAACTAGATTTTGATTTTCTTTCTCTCTTCCTTACTCCCATTCTTTTTCTTTTCTCTTTTCCTTCCTCTCTTTTTTCTATCTGTTTCTCTCTCTTCCTCTCTTCCTCTCTCTCCCCTTCCCTCTCACTCTTTCACTCTCGGCTTCTGGGCAGGTTTGGAAAACTCTGAGTTGATGATGATTTTTAAGTGAGCAATTGCTCACTGCTCAGCTTAGAGGGAACGATGATTCCAGGCATAATTAATATGAGGTCTCTGCTAAAACCCATCCATTTTCCAAAACTAGAAAAGGGACTACATTGCATATTTTATATATTTATATATTTATTTATTGGACTTGTATGCCGCCCCTCTCCCTGAGCCGACTCGGGGCGCTCACAACATATTAAAAAAACCCAGTATACAATATAAATGTTTAAAATCCAATTAATATAACTAACTATTGTAAAAACTCTGGAACATTAAAAATCTGTAATTCACATTCGAACAACAAGCATACATCACACTCGTTGGCCAGAAACTAGGGTCTAATGACCTCAAGTCTGGCGGCATAGATGGGTTTTCGAGTTCTTACGGGAGGCAAGGAGGGTGGGGTCAGTACGAATCTCTGGAAGAGCCCGCCCAGAGAAGGCCCTTCCTCTAGGCCCCGCCAAGTGACATTGTCTAGTTGACAGGATCTGGAGGCCGACTCTGTGGGACCTGACCAGTTGCCCGCAAGTAATCTGGTCCAATTCCATGTAGGGTTTTATAGGTCACAACCAACACTTTGAATCGCGTCTGGAAACCAATCGGCAGCCAATGCAGTCCGTGGAGTGCTGGAGAAACATGGGCATGCCTTGGGAGGCCCATGACTGTTCGCGTGGCTGCATTCTGCACGATTTGTAGTTTCCGAACACTCTTCAAAGGTTGCCCCATGTAGAGAGTATTGCACTAGTCGAACCTCAAGGTGATAAGGGCATGAGTGACTGTGAGTAGAGACTTCCTGTCCAAATAGGGCCACAACTGGTGCACCAGGCGAACCTGGGCAAACGCCCTTCTTGCCACAGCCGAAAGATGATGTTCCAAAGTCAGCTGTGGATCGAGGAGGACACTCAAGTTGCAGATCCTCTCTGAAGGAGTCAAAAGTTCACGGACGGATGGAAGTATCCTTGGGAGACAGAACTCACAGCCACTCCATCTTGTTGGGGTTGAGTCTGAGTCTGTTGTGGAGTACCTGTTATACTTTTGAGCTCACTGAAAATGTTACCTAGTTGGGTCATGAAACATTTCAAGACAACAACCGAGCTCTGAGAGCACCACAGTTCAACACCATATTATCTTCTATTGGTATTAAATGCTATCATTACTTTATAGAGCTGTTCCATTCCATGGACCCTGATTGACATAACTCCTTGATTTAGGGGATGGGTTCTGCTTACCTTCCCTACATGGTTCGCATCACAACGAAAGTGCACGTTTTATGCGCTCGCTCATGCTACTTCATGGAAATGACCCTCTGCGCATGCACTGAAGCTTTTGCACATGTGCAGAGGTGTTTTTTTTTTTGCAAGCCGCAGTAACCAGAGGAGGGGTTTGGGAGGATTTGGCGAACAATGGCTAATTTCAGCTACCGGTTCTAAAGAACTGATCCGAAGCGGCAGCAACCCACCACTGCCTTGGTTGAGATTCACTCCCAGCTGCATCCTTTCCCAGTAAGGAATGTTAGCAAAAGGCATTTGGCAATACCTGAACGCTTTGACTTGCGCTATAGCAGAGAAAAAGTCCTTATTCCGCAAGGTTTCAATGAGCGAATGAATGGCGGTCTCTGTGCTGGTCTGAGAAGTTTCTGGGATAATGGGGTCTTCAATATTGCTATAAGAAACAGACTCGGCAGCTTCTTTCAGGCAGGCCTCCAACTGAGCAAGTTCTTCTGACATGTTTATCACCTGGGAGGGAAAAATGGGTGGTACGTGCATTTTTGGTAGCAGAGGCATTTTTTATCCCTACATTGTTACAGCATTATAGAAAGTACAGTATTTTTCAGAATACAGTGGTACCTCTACTTACGAACTTAATTCGTTCTGTGACCAGGTTCTTAAGTAGAAATGTTTGTAAGAAGAAGCAATTTTTCCCATGAGAATCAATGTAAAAGCAAATAATGTGTGTGATTGGGGGAACCACAGGGAGGGTGGAGGCCCTGTTTCCTCCCAGGAGATTCCTAGAGGCCCCATAGAGGCTTCTCCTCGCCTTTTCCAGCCTTGTTTCCTCCCAGGAAATTTCTAGAAAGACCCCATGGAGGCTTCTCCCCGCTTTTTCCGGCCCTGTTTCCTCCCAGGAGATACCTAGAGAAACCTCACAGAGGCTTCTCCCCACCTTTTCCGGCCCTGTTTCCTCCCAGGAGATTCCTAGAGAGGTCACACGGAGGCTTCTCCCGGCCTTTTCTGGTTACAGTTTTGGAAGCTTGGGTTTGTAAGTGGAAAATGGTTCTTGAGAAGAGGCAAAAAAATCTTGAACACCCGGTTCTTATCTAGAAAAGTCTGTAAGTAGAGGCGTTTGTAGGTAGAGGTACCACTGTACAAGATGCACCTTTTTACTCCCCAAAATAGGGTGAAAACATGGGTGCATCTTATACACTGAATGTAGCCTCACCCCAATCATCCCCACCCGTTGGCCTCGGCCTACCAGCAATTTACCTCCTTGCAGCAAACAGCGCAGAGCCTGATTAGCACAAGCAACTGATTATCGGCCTCCCAACCAGCAGCCGATTGAGGCTGCAGGCAGGCCCACATTAATGTTCCCTCTAATGTGTTTTCGGTGTGGGCGGAAAAGTATAGTGTTTGAGCGGCAGTCCCTTCGGGACTGGACGGCATAGAAGTATAAATAAATAAGGAAGGAAGGAAGGAAGGAAGGAAGGAAGGAAGGAAAAAAATTCCCTTCTTTTTTATTAAAAAATTAATAATAAAACAAAACCAAAATCTATTACTATTAAAACTAAAACAACCAGCAAAACAAAAAACACAACTATTAATAAATCCATGCTTTAAAATATTCATTTCTTAAATATTTATCATAGTATTATAGTAATCTAGTAATACTATGAAAATCTACCTGAACACCAATGCATCAATTAATATATTTCTATAAATTATATTTTCTATAATTTCATTCAATATTTCCAAACTCAATTAATTTTCAGGCACTTAGCATTTTAACTTTCATCAATCTTCTACATTTCCAAGTATATTTTAAATTCATAATGCAAACTCAAAACCATACCGTACCTATCATAAACCTCTTATTTATCATATGTATCTTCCATTAATTTTAAATATATAATTCTATATAGTTCTAAAATTCTAATCCAATTTTTTAAATTAATACAACCTAATATTAAACACATAAATTTATATTTTACCAATATTCCATAGTCAATTCATATTTAATAATCAATAATCCTTCCTCAAATTTATACCACTGATCTCATTTCTGGGTACCTCTCTTGTCTCTCCCCCTTTTCTGTCTCATTTGCTTCTCATTTCTCCCACCCTTTTTCTCTCATTCCTTCCCTCTCTCTTCTCCTCTTTTTCCATCCCTGTCTCCTCCCCCCTTGTGTGTGTGTGTGTTTCCAAAAACATGTTAGGGCAGGGGGGGGTTTCTCTGTTATTATTTGGGTGCTTTTTACCATATGCTTTAAATCAAGTCACTTCTCTCTCTGTTTCTCTCTCTTTCCTCTCATTCTCTGCTTCAAACATTTTCTCATTTCTTTTTTCTCCCCTTTTTTTCTATCATTTCTCTCTCTCTCTTCCTTTCTCTCTTCTCTCTCTTGCTTTCGTGACTTTAAGAAAACTTTCTCTGCATTAATATACTGTCATAATGTACATTTCTCCAATTCTTTGCTATTTTTATGGGTCAGACACAGTAATACATAGCAAGCAGTCTACATCATCTGTGCTTTTTGCTGTTTGCTGTGGGGCAGAGACATAATTTTTTCTTTGTTTTCCTCCCCCAAAACAAAGGGGCATCTTGTACTCTGAAAAATATAGTATGTTTAAATAATCTATGTAAGCCGACATGAGAAATTCAGCTACTTTAAATATTGGTTTATGTTCTCACAAATACTTCAAGTGTTTTCAATGGATATACTGATGCTTAAGGGCTTAGCTGAAATCTGATAAATCTGGATGAAGGTAGAGTCTCAAACTGATTAATATGTAACTACTTTTAATAAGAATTTGTATGTTCTAAGTTTCAATAAACTATTGAATTCTGTATTTTTACCAGTTATCTTTGAGTGCCCACTTGAGCACAAAAGCAGAATGGATAAAAAGCGCACCCATTCCTATTAGCCTATTTAACCTTGTACAGTATTTCAGATAAAATTTTTAGACTTAAGTCCCGTAGTAAAAGCAAATCTCCAAATTTCAGTGCCATTTTCTTTACCTCTGCCTCTTTCTTCACTACATTCACTTGGCTGATAAGTTTACAATAGGCTTGAAATAAAAGGAGCAGCTGGAAATGCAGCTTATACAGCCTCCGACACAGCTCTAATTCCTGTAAATAAAGATAAAATTGTCATAGGAAAAACAATACAGTAACCGAAGAAGCGACAAAAGCATACAAGTTGTACAGAGCAGAATTTGCAATATAAAAATAGTTATTTGCTTACTGCAGAGGAGAAAGGTTAAGATAATGAAGGAGGAAGCTAATCAAAGAAAAATGAGGCTTCTAGTCATCAGTGGATTTTGAATTAAAAAAATATTTTCTTGCTGGCTACGTAATAAACTTTGGCTTTTAAGAAGGGCAGCTATTTCCGACAAAGAGGAAGGGATGCTGATGACATTTCAGAAATGCCATGCTCTAGCAAGGGGAAAGTTATTTGTATTATTTGGGGGGGAATCTGTCACTTCTAATTTTAGAACAGTGGTTCTCAACCTTTCCTTGAGCATCCCATCAAGCTCTCTATCTAATAATGTCCATCCTAATGATTCCCCCCACCTCCCTGAGACTGGCATTCATTTATTTACAGGCAGTTCTGGATGTGCCACTTAGGACATGGCTTGCAACATTTCATTTTCTCCCTCCATCAGATCAGAAACCCTATAATGAAAACTCTCCCGGCCAGAGGCAAAGGGTCTGGGAAGCTTGTAAGGAGTTCCGGGGTGCTGGGAGTGGCAAAAATGCCATTTTTTGCAAAAATGGAGTGGCCAAAGGGTCTGGGGGCATTTTTGCCATCTCCCAGCACCCAGGAGCTCTCTGCAGGCTTCCCGGGCCCTGTGTCCACCCCATTTTTGCAAAAAGAGAGCCCATTTTTCACATTATTCAGTGTATAAGATGCACCAATATTTTTACCCTCTTTTAGGGGGGGAAAAAGATGCATCTTATACTTTGAAAAATACGGTAGTTCCCGGGGGCAAAAGGCAAGAGATGTCTTCTTGTGTAGGTCTGCCTTCCTTTATGGCAGCTATGTCTCCTGCCCTCCTCAATAGGGCGCCTCTAGATGATCATGCAATTACAGCCAGGTGGCAAAAAAGCCAGTGTCTCAGATACAACCAACACTCCAGGGCACAATCTTATAGGGAATGTGGGGGAGAAAAAGTTGTTATCCTGCATCTTCACTCATAATGGATTTTGTATCTCACACTGTCTTCAGCGGGCATCTATCCAGGTTGCAAACGACTGAGCCCCACCGCAGGAGGTGAAAGGGCTCAAATGGGACTAAACTCCATTCACCACCTCGTTTCACCCAACAAATTTATTGAAGCAGATCTGATGCTGCATCACAGATCATACAGACAACTATATAATAATTTGAAGTGAACACAAGTCAGTCTCCCAAACGCATGGTGGCTGAAGACAGGTTGGGTCAGGATCGCAATATGAACCCCTTCTTTCTCCAGATATTGGGCAAATGAATAAAAAGGACCAGGGATGCTATATCCTGTGCCTTGAAAAAAAGGTTTTCTGGGACAGCTGGCAAGTACATCAGTTGAGAACCACTGCCCTAAACAAATTTCAATCTATTGTATTGCAAATAAAGATATTTCTATAGGCATTCATACCTACATACAGGCTGTAGCAAAATCATGCCCCGTACACTATTATATAAAATAAACGTTCAAATTTCCTTCTAAATGCTTCCTCACTCTTTTGACACATGGTCTTTGAACATCGCTTGTGGCTGGCTATGAAGCCTGATTTTTGATACAGCCTGTATAATCTTAATATTTTGGTTGTTTTTAATAATATTTCAACTTCAAAGGTAATGGATTCATGGACGGAAGCGTAGTATTGCCTCTATTTGCATATTTAACTGCATTAGTGGGTATGACTGTTAATATGTATTTAAAATAAATAAGCAAAACTAACACTGGAATAATTTGCTACAGCTACAATATTCTGCCATCTAAAAAGACTGCCGAAGAGTTAGAATTATAGATAAGCAAAGCAATTGTTATTTCCATAATATTCTATAATGAAACACTGTGATATCACAAATGGACACGAGACAAAAATGAAAGCCAGTTTGGTTACTGGCATAGTTAGTTATTTGAGAAATCAAGAGCCATCACTTACTGCTAGAATTTCCAAATGCTAAGCAAGAAGATGTGCGGGTCACAAAATACAAAAAGGAAAAAGATCAAGAATTAGTATAGAACTTCATTTTCCATGTGTCTCAGAATGTCCCAGATATAATTAAAGGGGGGGGGGGGGGAAACCTTCCAAAGAAAGATTTAATGCATGTATAAAAATAATATTGAGCATTTATAGATGATAGAACAGCTGGTTGTACTACTTGCTTTGTTATCATGCAAAATGACCAAGTAGAAGGTGTTGGTTAAGTTCTGATAATGAACCGAGAGAAAAGAAAATTGGGGACAAATAGGTTTAAGCAACAACTATGAATGCAGGCATCAAACCTCATGCATTTAAAGGAACTTCATGAAAAGTACTTGTGTAGGACCAATCCTGGAAATATTTTAACTACAATATCAATGTGCTGAAGTGGGGGGAGTGGAAAAACAAGGCAAAATTTCTGCAAGGAAGAAAGAATCAAATTCTTACAGGGGAGGTGGGGGAAAAAGAGCTTTCTTCCTGATAAAGCAAACCCCTGCAAAGACTCAAAAGTTCATTTGCTACTCTCATCAGGTCAAAGCCTGAGTTATTTTGAAAGAAAGCTAGCAAGTTTGCCTGGGGCCAGCAGCTTGGGAGCTGACCTTGGAGAGCACTACCGGATAAGCCTCTTCCAAGCTCATACTGTGTCGTTCCTGCCTTTCTCTGAAGCAGCAATAGTTTGGGGCCGTTTCCGTGCCTACTGAAGGGCTATGACCCAATCAAGCAGGCCATGGCCCATATCTTCCTAACAGTGGTTCTGTGTTCATACTGACTCCTTTTAGATCTCATAGCCTGAAAAGAGTAGTATCCTAGAGCAGTGATTTTCAACCTTTTTTGAGCCGCGGCACATTTTTTACATTTACAAAACCATGGGGCACATTGAGGGGGGGGGGGGGGAACTAAAAAAAGTTTGGACAAAAAAATTCTCTCTTCCTTTCCCTCTATTTCTCCCTCCCTCTTTCTCCCCCTTTCTCTTTTTTTCTCTCTCTCTCTCCATCCCTCTTTCTTTCTCTCTTCCTTCTTTCCTCTTTTTTGCTCTATTTCTCTCTCCCTCCCTACCTCCCTCTATGTCTTTCTCTCTCCCACCTTCCCTCCCTCCCTCTCTTTCTCTCTCTCTCTCTCTTGCTTGCTTTCTTTCTCTCTTGCTCTCTCTTGCTTTCTTTCTCTCTTATTCTCTTTCTCTCTCTCTTTCTTTCTCTCTCCCTTGCTTTCTTTCTCCGTCTTTCTTTCTCTCTTGTTTTCTTTCTCTCTCTTTTGCTTGCTTTCTCTCTCCCTTTCTCTTTCTCTTTCTTTCTTTCTCTCTCTCTTGTTTTCTTTCTCTCTCTGAGCTTCGCGGCACAACTGACCATGTCTCGCGGCACACTAGTGTGCCACGGTACACTGGTTGAAAAACACTGTCCTAGAGGATGTCTAGTGCAGCTTTCAAGCTTTTTGTCGGCGGGCTTCTATTTTAGCATGAGCTGGCCATAGTTAAGTTTGAAATTATTTTCCCAGTTATGTTTTTGTCTTGGAAATAACACGCACAGTGCAAGATAGCTTTCTGAAACAAGATCAGAATTATACCTTCCTAGTAACTTTTTTTTTGCAAGTACAGTGGTACCTCTACTTACTTACGGAACTTAATTCGTTCCGTGACCAGTTTCTTAAGTAGAAACATTTTTAAGTAGAAGCAATTTTTTCCATAGGAATCAATGTAAAAGAAAATAATGTGTGCAAACCCATTAGAAAAGAAATAAAAGCTCGGAATTTGGGTGGGAGGCGGAGGAAGAAGAGGAGGAGGACAGTCGAAGAAGGTGAGGTGAGGGGAATCAAAAAAATCCAAAACTTTAGGGCTTAAATAAAAAAGAGGGACTCTGAGGCAGCGCCCAGAGAAAGAAAAACGCTCACTCTGAGCTGTCCAGAGCGAAGGGAGCATTTCTTTTCTCTGGGCACTGCCAGAGGTTTATTCCCTCTCCAAATGCCCAGAAAAAAGAAAATGCTCTGTTCGCTCTGGACTGCCAAAGTCTCCTTAATCGCTAACAAAAGGCTCCTCTGGCAGCCAGAAAAGCCCAAGATGGCTGGAATTAAAGGGGGAATGGCAAGAAACTGGCCAGGCCTTCGTGCCGCTCTCTAATTTCCTGGGAAATTTTTCAAGGCTCAGGTTCTTAAGTAGAAAATGGTTCTTAAGAAGAGGCAAAAAATCTTGAACACCCGGTTCTTATCTAGAAAGGTTCTTAAGTAGAGGTGTTCTTAAGTATTTATTTATTTATTTATTCATTCATTCATTCATTCAATTTTTATGCTGCCCTTCTCCTTAGACTCAGGGCGGCTTACAACATGTTAGCAATAGCACTTTTTAACAGAGCCAGCCTATTGCCCCCACAATCTGGGTCCTCATTTTACCCACCTCGGAAGGATGGAAGGCTGAGTCAACCTTGAAGTAGAGGTACCACTGTACTGCTATTTGAAAAAAATATTTCTGAGATAAGGGGAAATACAGTACTGTTATCTAGAAAATAAATATTCCAGAATAAATGCCATTTATGCCAAGTCCAACAACTTCGGATGATGCAAGAATCTAAATGAAAGCAGGTTGGACAGATTACTGTCTAACTTCAGCATGGGTACATAAAGTGCTTTTCCTGGGTCACTAGTTTGAATAATTAAGCATTCTTATTGCCAGAAAGATCCCCCCACTTTGCCCATACAGCTAGACTGGTGCTGTCAAACTTATGGCCCGTGGCCCAGATGTGTCCCGCACTGGTCACACCCACACCTGGTTTAGCGAAGGGGACAAAAATCACGATGCATAATGTGACGACGCCAGTTTGTCACCCCTGATCTAGACACTTGGCTCCTTGAAACTTATATTCTTTATCTGGGAAAGAAAAAACTACAAACATCTGCATAACACCCTTTTCAATGTTTGACGAGCAACTTCTACACTCTCCACTTTAGTCTTCTCACTGCTAAAAATGCCCAGCTCCTTTTATAATCTTTTCATGTGTCTATGTTACAGTTTCACAGTTCAAACTAAGCTTAGAGTTACTTTAATAGGTAGCTGGGAAATGCAACTGTTTCGAGCATCTACATTACTAAGAAAAAAGAAGAAAAACAAAATCTGTTACTATTTAAAATTTAACTCTCTTCTTGAAGCCAGCTCCCAACTTTGTAGTAAAGAAAGAAATGAGAATGAAGTACAACAAAATCTAAACATTTAATGATGATGATGACAATAACAATAATAATAATAATAATAATAATAATAATAATAATAATTCTGCTTGTTTCTTCTCTAAGTCTGGACAAGACAAATCTTAGAAGTAACATCAGAAGACCTGAGTCTATCCACCATTCCGAATCAGTTGCTTTTCCAGATGCAAAAACAATTCTGGGCAACTGGGAACTCTTCCACCCACCCACCCTCTTAGTATTATTAAAGCAAAAAGAATATAACAACTCCCATGGCAATGCTATTATAGTTGGCCATCAGCTTTTATTAAGTAGTTTAAATCAAACCACCACTACTCTAGAAATAGCATGGATTTAATTGATTTTTTTCCTCTTAACAGTATTTTTAAATACTAATACTCTGCTATTATTGATCCTCCCAAAAATGCATTGATGTTTGTTCTAAGAAATTGGTGTTTTTTATTGTGGATAGCTCTTTACAAACACTTCAGATCAGATTTTCGTTGTCCAAGTAATTATTTTTAATATTACTTTACAGATAGCTCATCGGCAAACAACCCAGGACTAATTAGATTCGAGGCAGCCCAGCTTCTGTGCCAGATAGCTATTTTATCTGATGAGCTGTTAAGCAGAATTACCAAGTTTCTTTCTTGCAATAACAGTTTCATAACAAAGAGAAAGAGCAAGAGAGAGAGAGAGAGAGAAAGGAGTGTTTGTATACGGATTCCATCTTTCCTGGTTATCTGTTCAGTGTTATTAGACTCAGACCCACAAACTGCCTTTCCCCCCCCCCCCTCCTTTAATAAGAAGAATCCATTATTTCCAGGCCAATATTTAATACGTTCCAAATTTCCCAAGATATATTTCCGATAGCTAAAATGAAAACTGTTACTCTTTAATCTGATGAGAACATTAGAGCGTGTTCATTCTGCAGCATGTATGGGTTTTATATTTACACATGACATAAATAAATGCAGTGACTGGAAGCAGATGCCTACCTGAGCATCTGTAGTAGCTCCATGAATCCCATCATCTGTACCAAATGTCCTTTTGCAGTCTTTTAACCACTGGAAAATAAAATAGAAGCAAGCTGAAAGAGTCAAAGCAATATCACTGATGCTACGAGCCCAAACACAGAAAATACATTTTGCTCAAATCACAGAATGTTCTAATATAACGTATTTAATGGACATATTTTAAAAAGTAATAAAATGTATGACGCATACCTTTAAAACTGTCACTATTTATAATATACTTTGATGTGCAATTTTAAATGATAAAGAAAGCAAGATGATTGAAATACTAATACCGTCATCAAAGAGATAAAATCTAGTCTTTTTTAACTACAGATTTATGTATGAAGTTCAGTCCACCGAAAACTAATATTTTTTAATCCTATTCCAAGGAACAATGAGATATTTTAATTCATGACACTAAGCCATTATGGGTGTGTTCTAATATCTTACAAAACCTAAAATAAATCACATTTAGGACAAATTACGTACTGGTAGCACCTACTCACAGACAGTGATAGATAGTGAGGAATGTGCTTTAATTCATAAGCTGCAATGGAATAAAACTTAATTATGTTTTAGACCAAGTTTATGCCTGCAGAATAAGGAACCTGCCTTGTGATGATGACTTTTCTTAACCTTTGTACACAAGAGAACAAAAATCTAATTTTTCATCAGTATATTTAATTAGGGCTTTTAGTAAATGAATTAGGACTGTGCATTTTCTTGAGAACAAATTCAATTTCCTAAACGCTGGCATGTCAATTAATGGCATAGAGCCCAATGCATCTTTCTTTCGTCATTTATGTTTTTGTTTTATTTGATAGCATCCATGGGTCAACATCTTCTTCTTTATTTCCTCTTTTACCACTTGGGTGTCGAGCTGAATCACAATAAATAACATAACTCTATAATCAGAGGCCAGTTACCTCTGCACAATTTATTTCAAAAGGGCTCTACGGATCCCCCACTTATTCTTCTATATTTTTAAGAAACACACGGGGGCGGGGGGGGGGGGGATAGGAACGCTAGAACATTTCCCTCTTATTAATCACCTCTTTAGATACAAAGGCTGATCGGCAAGGGAGGTCAAATAGGATTCTATAAATCTTACTGTAGATTAACATTTGCCTGCAACTGAGGTGTGTTATCAATCTTGCTCCTAATAACTACTTTTCATTGCCCAGAATAAAAATCTTTTTATCTTTCACAAACATATATTTCTTTATATTACTCAGGGTGTCCAGGGGGAAAGCATTTTGAAATTCCCTGATATTTCCCTCACATTTCCCTGTAACTTGCAATCTAGTTAAGGCGCGGCCGTAGATGACATCCTATCAAACGGCTAAGCTGAGGAGAAATAGCGGACGAAGCAAGTTATTGCCACAGTTATGCTCATTTTTGCTTGACTGTACGCCAGGCAGTGCGATCCATTTTTTAAACACAAATTTTCCCTGACTTTTAAACATTTTAGTACAGTTTGTTTTTTTCTCCTGATTTATTCAGCCTTTTTCACAAATTCCCTGATAATTCCCTGATATTTCCCGAAGCGCCTATTTCCCTGATAATTCCCTGATCCCTGTTTTCCAGGTTTGCTGGACACCCGGATTACTGCACTTTTCCCCACATAATGTAAATATAAATTCTTATCTGTTGATATATAGGCCCGTGATGGCAAACCTATGGCACGCGTACCACAAGTGGCATGCAAAAGGTTTGCCATCACTGGTATAGGCAGTCCTCATCTTACAACAGTTCATTTAGTAACTTACGACCGTTTTTCATACTTATGACTATTGTAGCATCCTTATGTCACGTGATCAAAAGTCAGGCACTTGACAACTGACTGACACACGGGATCGTGTGATCCTCTTTTGCAACCTTCTGAGAAGCAAGTCAATGGGGAAGGCAGATTCACTTAATAGCCATGTTACTAACTTAATGACTGCAGTGGTTCACTTAACAACTGTGGCATGAAAGGTTGTAAAATGGGGCAACATTATTTATCAACTGTCTTGCTTAGCAACCTAAATTGTGAACTCAATTGTGGTTGTAAGTCTAGGACTACCTGCATTAGTTTATTATTGTTCTCCAAAGTTGAATATAAACTGAAAATTAAATGTTAAGGGAGGGGAGGACATCTAAATGTGACCTATCTGAAAAACCCAGTTTTTGCTAGACCAAACTAGAACCAAATTAATAAGGAAATTCCAGAAACAATTTTTTTCTGGGATTTATTGTACTTTATTTTGCTTTTACGTTACATCCATTATTCAGAATACCAAATACAGCAGTGTCAATTTTTTTTAAAGTCACTTTGATGGACAGGCACTTCAATGACCTCTGTCTGTCACTCTAATGCAATAGGAACTCTTAACATGAGTTTTCTATAACGAAACTGTCAAATACTTCTTATGGTTACAGTTCTGTATTCAGCTTGTCTTTGCCCTGCAGTATCTGTGAGTGATTAGGGCAGAGCAAAGGTGTAAGACAGTCAGTATATTTCTGAAACAAAGGAAGCATTCAGGAGATAACAATCAAAAATCAGTTTTCTTTCAGAAAATCAAACTCTGGTGCTGAAAATGTAGTGTTCCATATTTATTATATCTGCAAAACCCCATCATTATACTACATTAGTTCTTTGAAGTTGCTTAAAGTTCTATTCCTTTTGAAATGCTAATTTAAAAAAAGATCTTTACTGTTTTAATGTTAATTTCTGAAGACGTCCTAATGGATCCATTCTATTTCAAATGTGAATATATGCCATATGGTCTTTGACCTCTCTCAATGTATGCAACACTGTAGGACAGTCCAGTATATTATTTATAATTTAAAATTTCAATGAACATTAACTTATTCAACAGTGTAATATTGTACAAAAAAATTTATTACCTGTTCAGCTGCCTCTCTTTTAGCATTGTAAGTATCCAAATGTTCTTGAAGCTCCAGAACACTGAATTTCAATGTTTCTAGTAAACCACAGGACATTAACTGTAATACAAAAAGAATGTTTAAAAACCTTATTAATTAGTACCATGTGAAATATGTACTTATTTATACACTGTTCAAAAAAATAAAGGGAACACTTAAACAACAGAATATAACTCCAAGTAAATCAAACTTCTGTGAAATCAAACTGTCCACTTAGGAAGCAACACTGATCGACAATCAATTTCACATGCTGTTGTGCAAATGGAATAGTTGTGCAAATGAAATATTCAATGAGAATATTTCATTCATTCAAATCTAGGATGTGTTATTTGAGTGCTGTCTTTATTTTTTTGAGCAGTATATTTTTAAATATTTGCTATAACCTGACAACATCTACTAAGATTAATGAAGTAGCTCCAAAGAAGTTAAGGAAGTTGCTGGAATTCTTTATATAATACAAATTCTATCCATTGTTAATATCAAATCAGAATAACAAACCAGAAATAATTATTCTACATGCCACATGGAGATACAGAAGTATACATCTAAAAAAAGAATTGTCTAGACAAGATGCATCCTTTTAGTAAGTATTGTTACTAAAGAATTATCTATTAAATGACGGTTTAAAATATTTGCATGCCAAATATAAAGAATTCCTGTAAAATTAATAAGAACAACAACAACAATAATAATGCAAGATACTGAACTTGAATAGAAGCAAATACATAAAATGTTGATGTAAAATTTTTCTCTTTTAGATAATCACTCTGCACAACTGAAAGTTAGCAGACACCATATAAACAAGTTGATAGCAGAGCAAGGGCTTGCTTGGTGTGCTAATGAGATGAGTTGCTTGGCAAATGCGATGCCGAAAGTGGAAATATGGCTCTTATCATTTATTTGCGAGTATTTCATTTCCCAAATGCAACTTCAGATGTGTATCTGCTTTATAAAGGACAAACCTATCATTACTTTGAAGGTTACTGTAATGCCAACCATTACATGAGGAGAATCAAGACCCAGAAGTAATGAATAAGTAAAAGCCAGCTACTACCTACACACACACACACAAAACAATTAAAATGCTTGTGCAAAGAATACTGAGCACTTTTTAAAGTTTACTTTCTAGATCCATTTACTTGGCATCAAGGGGCAATGATTTTTGCCAAGAGACAAAATCACGTGTTTCCAATAGAAGATAACATACATAGTTCAAGGTTGAACTATGGAGTTCTTGATGCTCTCTCCAAATTTGGTTGTTGACCTGGAGACGTATCATCCAGCTACATAACATCATCAGTGCAAGTGAATTGCTGTTTATATATAAAACCTTTCCCTGCCAAGGTTGGTAGGGTGTGGTTTTCTCTTCAGTAGTTTTTTGATTAGGATATTGTTTTCAGCTTGTTTGTCCAGTATACATCTCTCTCTTAAAAGCAGAAGGATTTTAATTTAAAAGAATTGAAATTAAGTAGAGTGGTACTTGAGTACTTGGTTGCAGGCGATGTGACGAATACTAAAAATACTAAAAACCACGTGACCCTTATTTTGGCTGGGAAGAGTTTTCCAATGTCAGTGACCTTCCTGGCATGGCAAACTTCATGCCCATCCTCTGTGGCCAGCCCTTTCTTCCTAACACAGCGTGTTGAATACCAAATACACGATGAGTGTGGGGACATTTTTTCTGTCAAAATGCATTGAGTACCAAATCTGATGAGCTTTGAAGCTGAGGTACTACTGTAGACTTTCAGATGATTGTCTACGGGTAAAATATTTACTGACCCCTCACATCCTGGACACAAATTGTTTCAACTCCTACCCTCAAAACGTCGCTACAGAGCACTGCACACCAAGACAACTAGACACAAGAACAGTTTTTCCCCGAACGCCATCCCTCTACTAAACAAATAATTCCCTCAACACTGTCAGACTTTCTACTAAATCTGCACTTCTATTCTACTAGTTTTTCTCATCATTCCTATCACCCATTTCCTCCCATGTTGACTGTATGACTGTAACTTGTTGCGTATATCCTAAGATTTTTATTAATATTGCTTCTTCATTGCTTATTTGATCCCTATGACAATCATTAAGTGTTGTACCACATGATTCTTGACAAATGTATATTTTATTTTATGTACGTTGAGAGCATCTGCACCAAGACAAATTCCTTGTGTGTCCAATCACACTTGGCCAATAAAAATTCTATTCTATTCAAAAAAAAAAAAAAATATCACAACTGCCTTAATCTATCAAAGAAACACTAAATACAATAAGCAAACAGTAGTAAGTTCAATTTGCAGAAATTAATTGTAGTCCTTCACTTGTGTCCCTCCATTCATCGATTGTTGAAATTTACAGTGGTGCTGAAAAAAAATGGATGTATGACTGGTCCCCAAAGCTCTAGCTGCTGCAGCATCTCTGTAGAACAGTGATGGCGAACCTACGGCACGGGTGCCACAAGTGGCATGCAGAGCCATTTCTGCTGGCATACGAGGAGTTGCCCTAGCTCAGCTGCAATGTGCATGTGTGTGCCGCCAGCTGATTTTTGGTTCGCACAGAGGCTCTGGGAGGGTGTTTTTGGCTTTCAGAGAGCCTCCGGGTGGATAGGGAAGGTGTTTTTACTCTCCCCCAGCTTTAGGGAAGCCTGTGGACCCTGGGGAAGATGAAACATGAGCCTTCTGGGCCCACCAGAAGTTGGGAAACAGGCCGTTTCTGGCGTCCAGAGGATCTCTGGGAGGAGGGGGAAGCTGTTTTCGCCCTCCCCAGGCATTGAATTATGGGTGTGGGCACTCACACATGTGCAACAGTACGCACCCATGCTCTTTCGGCATCTGAGGGGAAAATGGTTCACCATCACTGCCATAGAACATGATCACTATCTGCAACCTTCTCTGCCAATTCCTCACAATCAGTCATTGAGGAAGCTGGCAGGAAAGCTTTTAAGTCACTTCTGGTAAGTTGGTTCCATTTTTTTTCTACCACCTGCAGAATCCCTCACCTGCACACAGTCTCTGCCGGCCTTCTCAAGGTCTTTGGTGGATTAACCCCCGCACTCCAGCCTCTTCCTGCTTAATGACCTGTGCGTTCTGGGGTTAGGATGGCAACCTGGACTGCCATCGCTAAGTGACTCTGTCAGGTGATGTCGCACTTTACGACTGCATCGCTTAGAAATGGCAATCCCAGTTCCAATTGCTGTTGTAGCTTGAGGACTACCTATAATCATACGTGTACCATATCAAGGCTGTTTTTTATTTTATAATTTCCATCCTTTTCGAAGTTCACAGGAAACTTTGCATCCTAAATTGCATCTTATTTGGACAAGAGTAATATTAACAGGCTTGGGAAAGTTCTAAATGTTGCATCTAAGGAGAGAGGGGAAATTCCTGAACCAGGCAAGAGATGGAATAGACCTATTGAATAGAATCCATAGAGGGATATTCTGCACAATAACATTTTGTTGCAGTTCTACTTGTGAGAATGTTTATGGTTCTGGATAAAAAAATTGGGCAGCTTTTGGAGCTCTAAACTATTTGTGATATTATGGTTGAGAAAAACAAAATATGAAAATCTCAGAAGCAAGAACAATTTTAATATTTCATTTACATTGCAAAAAACACAAATTACTAATTTGTGAAATGCGTTTAATACTAAGGGAGTTAACTTAAAGAATACGTTTAATACTAAGGGAGTTAACTTAAAGAATTAATTTTAAAAAATTATCGACCAACAGTTTTGCATACTAGAGAACAAATTTGATTTGTGATCTGGAGAAAACAAATATTTTAGGGGGCTTACATATCACATCTCCATTTTAAACTCTTTGTACTGCAACTGTTTTTATATATATTTTTGATAGGAAATTTTCTTGGAAATTCCAAAATGAACTTTTGTAGCTTATTAATAAGAGTCACTAAACAGAAAAGTTAACATGTAAACATAGATACTGTATAAGATATTACCGTTTCAGCATCCACAAAAACAGTTGGGCATTCTGAATACGTTGTCATAACTTCCAATGAACTTTTAAATTTTGTCCCAATTCGCTGCAGATTCTCACCCAGGAAACTGACCGATTCATGTGTTATGGCTCCAAATCTTCTCTGAATCACCTAAAAACAATAAAATGACTTTTGAGTGTGTGGAAAATGTATAGGGTTTACTTATTTTATTGTAGATACTTTAATATTTATTATTGGCTTGACAGCAAGTACTGTATTTTTTCAGAGTATAAGATATATTCCCCCCCCACCCCCAAAATAAAGAGGTTTAAAAACTGGATGTGTCTTATATTCCGAATGTAACCCCATCCAGCCTCTCAAACAGAGGTTTCCTCTAAAACGGAGCTTCAGAATAAAATCTTCTGAAATGGAGGTTTCAGAGGTACAAAAATAAATAAATAAAAGCAATGCGCTGAGCAAATGCAAAATTACACTGAGACCCTTCGTATAAAAATCTACAAAATCTTGCAATGACAACAATCGACAAGTCAGTAGGAGCATCATTCTAGCCTGTGATTTTAGAAATGGATATTGTTCTAATGAACAGAAGAGCGGAGGGGAAAGATTCCCTATGCAATCTCCACAATACAGAAATAGATTATGTGAAAATTCTCATCCTGAAATTAATCCTTGTGATGATGTATGAGACAGGAGAAGAACCTGTGACCTAGAGGTTAAAATTATTAATTAGATTTGTATGCTGCTCCGAGTCCTTGGAGAAGGGCGGCATACAAAATCTAATTAATAATAATTTTAAAAAAGCTACTGCCTTAAAGGCAGACTACCCAGATTCAAATCCCGGTATGGGTATGAATAGCTGATGAGAGCAAAATAGTTCAAAATAGATTTAAACTCGTCTCCCTTCATTTTTATTATCAGCAATATGTATGTATGTGTGTGTATAGACAGACAGACAGACACTCAAACAGACAGACAGACGCACACACACACGCACTGATTGATTGAATTTTAAACAGGACTTTTTTTAGGAGCACTACAATTTTAACCGTGATCATGGAGCATGTTAGATTGTTAAGAACTAACAATGTGGATGAAAAAGCATACCTGAAACAACCTAGAGAACACATGAAATGTATAGACAGCAGAAGATCCATCTGTATCTGTCAGCAGTTGATTAACATGGCAGCGCCAAGCCTCCTCTTCATCATCATAGGCCTGTGGCTGAAAAGCTGCCAATATGGCAGAGAGAAAAGGGGAGGGTGGCGGGGAGGTCTGTACTTCGGGAAAGCCATCTTGCTCTTCATCTTGGCTGCAAATAAAACGAAGAGGATCGTGGCAAATAACCGTTATATCAGAACTTTGCTCTGATTACTTCTCTCTTCACCATGTAAAGATGATACAGGTAGTCCTTGACTTACAATAGTTCATTTAGGGACCGTTCGAAATTACAACGGCCCTGCAAAACGTGACTTATGACCATTTTCCCACTTACGACCATTGTAGCATTTTCATGGTCACATGATTTTAAATTCGGATGCTTGACAACTGGCTCACCTTTATGATAGTCACAGTGACCTGGGGGTCATGTGATCCCCGTTTGCAACCTTCTGACAAGCAATGTCAATGGGGAAATAGTAACCGTGTCACTAATTTAACAAATAAAGTGATTTGCTTAACAACGTTGGCAAGAAAAGTTGCAAAAGGGAGCAAAACTCACTTAACAAACTTCTCACCTAGCAACACAAATTGCAATTGAAAGTCGAGTGTACCTGTATTATCTTTCTAAGTCAGTAGTAATACATATACTTTATTGATATAACACGGATGCATTAACACATCACATTTCAGCACAATTTGGGGATTACTGTGGTAGATGGATGCATCCATTATGACATTCAACAAGCCAGGACTAAAATTCTTGAGAGTAGTTTAATATGTGATGCTTTGTAAACTGGACGTAATTACCCTAATGCAGAGGTCTTCAAACCTGGCAACTTTAAGACTTGTGGACTACAGTGGTACCTCTACCTAAGAACACCTCTACTTACAAACTTTCCCTAGATAAGAACCGAGTGTTCAAGATTTTTTTGCCTCTTCTCAAGAACCATTTTTTACTTACAAACCCAAGCCTCTGAAACTGTAACCGGAAAAGGCAGGGAGAAGCCTCCGTGGGGCCTCTCTAGAAATCTCCTGGGAGGAAACAGGGCTGGAAAAAGTGGGGAGAAGCCTCCGTGGGACCTCTCTAAGAATCTCCTCGGAGGAAACAGGGTCTCAACCCTCCCTGTGGTTTCCCCAATTGCACACATTATTTGCTTTTATATTGATTCCTATGGGAAAAATTGCTTCTTCTTACAAACTTTTCTACTTAAGAACCTGGTCACCGAACAAATTTAGTTCGTAAGTAGAAGTCTTAAAGTTGCCAAGTTTGACGATCCCTGCCCTAATGGATAATTTGGGCATAGCTTGAGAGTAATGGAGCAATTTGGGATTGTTTGCCTATGAATTGAAGATCTAGTTTGGGACTGCAACTGCTGAAAAACAGGTCTGGTTTTTGGAGATGGATGGGTACCAATAGTATTCACAACTGGGAAAGGGGGGAATTGTGTCAAACAATTTCATTATTCCTGCACTAGCATGTTGGTGGCTTCAAATGCTAAAGGCTAAAAAACACTAAAAGCAACATTTTACCTGGATAAACCAGAGAAGTCAGCTTCTTCTTCTTCACATCTTTCATCCAGCTCCTTCAATGCAAGAGTAACATCCTCTTCAAAGATGGATTCAGTATAACTCTCAGTAGCCGGATGCTCTTGAATTTCAGGAGCTTCTTCCAGTTCTAAGGGTTCTTGACAGACTAAGGACTCAAACTGTTCTTGCAGTGCAATCGATCCAGTATCTTCACTAGCGGTACTTTGTTCATCTTTCACTGATGAACTGCCATCCTGGAGGAGAAGAAACATTTTTTCATATTTCATATTGAAAAACATGTATAAGTATTGGAAAAGATTTGTGCATATTTTGTTCTAAATTAAGAAATTTTAAAAACTATAAACAATGTTATTTTGTTCTGAAAATGGTGTCATTTAACATTTTATAGTTTCAAGTCAAAAAGTACCTCCTTATTCAATATTTAAAATTTTAAAATAATAATATTATTAATCATTACAATTAAGGAGATGAAACTAATGTGAATTGAAAAATAAAATAAAAAAATTGGAAACAAAATTTGTCATCAAATTTAGAAATGATTACCAGAGATGCCTGATATTTTAACCTTGATCAAATAAACCAACATTATATTCTTTCTTTTAACTTTTAACAATCTTGATATTTAATCCTGTCAAAAAATGTCCTAGACCTAGACCTTGATTTTTTTCCTTCCTTCCTTCCTTCCTTTCTTTTTGTTCCTTCTCATGTTCCTTCTCATAAATTTCTTCAAAACTTTTAAAGTCTCTTTTGATCTCCAGTATAGGAAAATTATCCAGACTACTTTTTTGGTATTTGTATAGCCCTTTTAATTAACATATTGGCTGGTTCCATTTGTATATCCAGGATAACATTTTTGCATATTATTCTAGTAACCTGACATTTAAAAATATATTTTGAGTTCAAAATTTTAGGTGTTTTTAAAACAATATTCCTTTGTCAAAATTATTCAGTACAAACACTGAATTCTTACACATCTATTCAGAATTAAGGTCAACTAAATTCAGTAAAATGAATTTTTGATGAAAGAATAAAAAGAGTTATGGTTTAAGATTACTAATTGATGTATACTTAGTACTTAATCAGATGGAAGTACTGCGAGGTGGAAACAGCAGTGGGTTTTGATTTTGAGATGTATGTTTAGGTTGGGGAGGCACATTTATATTATTTTAAGTTTAAATTCTATATGCTTTGAAGAGAAAAGTGGCCATATAAATAAAATAAAATTAATCCTCCTATTGCTCTCAGTGGAAGTGAATTTATTAATAGTAGATACTGTAGGTCTAAATTTTCCTTCAATAAACCTCCTGCAGATTTCCAAAGCTTGAGTTTCACAATCTTTTATAAAGCACCTGCAGAGGGCTACAGAAAAAATCCAATATTTGATTTCACCTGCAAAACAGAGCCTGTGGCATACTCCAGGAAATTAAAGATTGCTGACTTAATCTCTCGCTCCCCATCTCATTCATATTTCTGTCTCTACACCCACACACAAAAACACACAATCATCATCTCATTGTTATTCAGTAAATGGAGGAAAACAAGTTTCTGAAGCATTAACTTTTGTGTTGAAAACTGTCTGAGGTTTAGTGTTGTTTCTTTAAATGGTTTCCGAATAGTAATTGGTTGAATGCAAAGGCAACAAAATAATCCTAAAGGATTTTGCATCTTTTGGCATCAAACAAGATTACCTTTCCCTGCTAGCTCTTAAGTCATCAAAAGGTAATAGTAATTGTTGGCATGGCTGTCAAGATAAAGGAGTGTTTATGCATATGATTTGGGAATGCCCTATAGTGCAGGAATTTTGGTAAAAAGTGCAAGAGGACATAAATAGAATGTTAAATATACAATGGATAATCACAAAGGAAATGGCAGTATTAGTTAAAAGCAATGTGATGGGAGAATTTAGAGAAATAAAACAAGCAGCAATAGAAAGCGCTCAGGCGGTAATAGTTTTGGGTTGGAAGGATGCGACAAAATGGACAATGTAAAATTGGTATAGGTACATGGTGGACCATATTCAATTTGAAATGATGGATAAAAGGATAAGTTTTGATAATGAAACTGAATTGAAACAACTGATGGGACGGTGGGACAAAGTAAGAAGATATATGATGAGTAGAATCCCAGACCAAGCTACAAGAAATAAATTGGAATCACTCTATAATATGTAAAGAACCGTTGAACTTACCTGAACGGTCTTCTCGATGCTCTGGAAGGAGAGTCCAGCATGGGTTTAGCTCCAGTCTTATTGGTAGGACTGAGTTTTAAATTAACATAAATACATAATAATTAGATACCGCCCCCTTGCTGCCCCAAGGAGTCAGTTTTAAAAAACGAAGGTAAGAAGAATAACAATTTATTGAACAGCATAAATCAAACAAGTAATTGAACCAGAAAAAAACTCCCCATGGTTCCAGGGAGGGTATGGACTCTCCTTCCAGAGCATCGAGAAGACCGTTCAGGTAAGTTCAACGGTTCTTCTCCCATGCTTCTGGAAGGAGAGTCCAGCATGGGATATACCCAAGTTCAGTGCTCAAGGGTGGGAGTTTGTTGAACCATGGATTGTCTGTCCTCGCACACCTTCTGAAGCACCCGTCTGCCAAACGCCGCCTCCGCCGAAGCAAAGGTATCTAATTTGTAGTGGCGAATAAAGGTCGTGGGCGTAGTCCATGTTGCAGCCCTGCAGATATCCTCAATGGGCGCCTGTGTCGCCCAAGCCGCAGATGACGCCGCACTCCTTGTCGAGTGTGCCTGTATTCCAGTAGGTGGCCTGGCCGAACTCGCCCGGTAAGCCTCGACTATGCAAAGTCTCACCCATTGACTAACGGTGTTGGGAGACACCTTGAGACCCAGTCTAAGGGAACTAAAAGACACAAACAAGGCCTCAGTCTTACGTATTGCCTTCGTGCGTCTGATGTACAGTTTCAAGGCCCTGCGGACGTCCACCTTGTGCCACTTAAGTATTAAAGGATGATTGCCCTTGGCACAGAAATCCGGCAATATCAATTCCTGAGCCCTGTGGAAGTGAGTATTAACTTTGGGAACAAATGTAGGGTCTAACCTTAATACCACCCTGTCCGGATAAAAGGTACACAAATCCGGTCTAACCGATAGGGCAGACAATTCGGATACCCGCCGGGCCGAAGTAACCGCTACCAAGAAAATTGTCTTCAGAGATAGGAATCGTAACGACACTGTCCTCAAGGGTTCAAAGGGAGGTCCAGTGAGGGCCTGGAGGACCAAGGTCAAATCCCATGTGGGAAAACGCCGAACCGGAGGAGGGTGTGTATTTGCAGCCCCCCTTAAAAAGTCTTTTATCCATGGATGATGGGCCAAGGGGCCCCCATCTTCCCTTCTAATAATAGTCGCCAATGCCGCCACATGTCGTCTCAACGTGTTTGGCGCTAGGCCCTTGTCCAAACCTGTTTGTAAGAATTCCAGAACCGAAAGGACGGAGGAATCTTGAGGTTGCAAATGTCTGGCGGAGCAGAAGGATGTGAAAGCGGTCCATGTCGCCTGATAAATTCGCGTCGTAGAAGGACGTCTAGCAGCCTGAATAGTGGTAATCACGTTGTCGGGAAGATGACAACTCCTTAAACTGTTCCCCTCAAGTGCCAGGCGGTTAGATGGAGCCATTGTGGGTCCGGATGGGGCACAAACCCCTGGCTGAGGGAAATCTGGTTGTCCGGAATCCTCCACGGCGGGGAAACAGAAAGCCCCATGAGGTCCGCGAACCAAGGCCGTCGCGGCCAATGTGGTGCCAACAAGATTATGTCCGCCCTCTCCACGAGAACCTTCCCTATCACCTTTGGGAGAAGCGGAAGGGGGGGAAAGGCATAGAGTAGTGTCTTTGGCCACGGAAGGTGAAGCGCATTGACTCCCTCGGCTCCCGGTGATGCAAACCGGGAGTAAAACCTTGGAAGCTGGGTGTTTTGGTATGTGGCAAACAGATCCACCTCTGGTTCCCCAAAGCGATGTACAATTTCTTGAAAGAGAAGGGGATCGAGTCTCCACTCCGCCGGATCCAGTTCCTGACGGCTGAGCCAATCCGCCTGCTGGTTGTCTTCTCCCGCTATGTGCTCCGCACGTAGAGAGGCAAGGTGATTCTCCGCCCAGTCGAAAAGCAGGACCGTTTCTGTCATGAGTCTGAGTGAGCGCGTCCCGCCCTGGTGATTTAAATGTGCCCTGGTGGCCACATTGTCCGTGCGGACGAGAACATGATGCCCCTCCAGCAGGGGCAAAAAGGCCTGGAGTGCCAAACGGACAGCCCGTAACTCCAGGAAATTGATATTGACAGGTAGTAGGTCCTGGGGTGTCCAGAACCCCTGCGTCACCTGGGAGTTGACATGGGCGCCCCATCCCAGGAGGCTGGCGTCTGTGGTAAGAATGGTATAGGACAGGTGTCCGAAGAGGGAGCCCTGACGCAGCGCCGAGGACCTCCACCATTTCAGAGAGGATCGTAGCTCCTGCCCCACGGAGATCAGCCGGTGGGTATGGCTTAGGCGCCGTCGCTGGTAAGGGAGTAGGGTCCACTGAAGCATGCGGTAGTGGTAACGGGCCCAAGGAACAATGTCCACGCACGACACCAGTGTCCCCAGCACCTTGGACAGTAGGGACAATGGGGCTTTCCGGTGCCGTTGAAGCCTGTTGACCAGTGCGCACACGTTGAGTTGTCTCTCTGTGGAGAGATACACCTTGCTGGAAACTGTGTCCACCACTGCACCCAGATGGGTGAGCCTGGTTGCCGGCACCAAATGACTCTTCGGCACATTGACCGTGAAGCCATGGTGTTGTAGTAAGGTCAACGTGGTCTGCAACTCCCGATGCGCTGTTTTCCGGTCGCTGGACAGAAGGAGAATATCGTCCAGATATGCAAGGATCCGGATGGACTGGGATCGTAGCTTTGCCATCAGCGCATCCAAGAGCTTTGTGAAGGTGCGCGGGGCCGATGAAAGGCCGAATGGCATTGCCCTGTATTGGTAGTGCGCGTTGTGCAGGCAAAAACGAAGAAATTGACGATGCGACGGATGTATAGGGACGTGTAGATAGGCCTCCTTCAGATCGACCGAAGTAAGGAAGTCCCCAGGCCGAATGGAGGCCAGGATAGAACGGAGGGAGGCCATCTTGAACCTTCGGTAGACAATGTATTGGTTCAGACGTTTGAGGTTCAAGATGAGCCTGCAACCCCCTGATGATTTGGGTACGAGGAACACCCGGGAATAAAACCCCGTACCCACCTGGCTGCACGGCACCGGCTCGATTGCCTGAATATCTAAGAGATGCAAAATCTCTTGTTCCAAGAGAGTCTTTCTGGTAGGGTCCCTGGGTACGGGGCAAGCCACAAACTGGCGAGGAGGATTTTGCAGAAATTCGAGGCGTAGCCCCCGAGTTACGGTTGCCAGCACCCATGAATCGGTGGTAACTGCCTGCCAGGTTCCGCTGAAACACTGCAGCCTGCCTCCCAGGGGGGCGTCGTGTAGGCAGTCACTTTGAACGCCGAAAGTTTCGCTGCTGAGATCCTCGAAAGGGACGTCTGGCTTGATGGAAGCCTCTAGACCGATCCTGGAAGTAGGAACGGTCACTCCTATAAGGCGTTGAAAAGGTACCTTGGGAGTAAGTCCGGGCCGGTTGAGTTGTTGGTGGAGTCTGGTCCCACCGAAAGGACTGGCGACGAGAATATGGTCCAGTCCTTCGGTCCTGGCGCCGGTACGATCTAGGGAGGACCTTCCTTTTATCTTTATCCTCCACCAAAACAGGGTCGAGAGCCTCCCCAAACAGTTTAGAGCCCTCAAAGGGGGCGGAGGACAATGCCCACTTCGATTTGGCGTCCACCTGCCAGTTTCTCAGCCACAGAAGGCGTCGAGAAGATATGGTGGACGCCATAGCCCTGGAGGCGAATTTAGCGGCATGTAGAGTGGCGTCCGTTGAAAATTCCGCCGTCGCCAAGAGTTTATTTAGGTCTTGTCTCAATCGGGTGTCCTCAGGACCCAGCCGGGCCTGGACCTCCTGAATCCACATAATGGATGCCCGACTGAAAAAAGAGGCAGTAGATGCAGCTCGAAGAGCCCAAGCAGCCATCTGATGCGTCTTCTTCAAGAGCTTCTCCGCCCTTCGCTCGTCAGGCTTGAGGCTATCCGCATTGTCCGAGGGCACAACCGCCGTGGAGACTAGTGTGGCCACTGGCTTGTCCACGGGGGGAAACACCAACAGATCTTCCATGGCATCATCAAACGTATAAAATCTGCGCTCCAAGTTCGAAGGGCCTTGTGCCGCAGCCGGATGTTGCCACGGGCGCTTAACGTTCTGAAGGAAAATGTCTAGCGCCGGCACCTTGTCTGATTCTTTGACGGGCTCCTTGCACAAAGTAGCTGAAGTGCGACGGCCATCCCCCGATTCCGCCGGAGCCACTGCTCCCGGCACGTCCAGGGCCTGCTTGGCTTTGTGCAATAGCACCCGGAATAAAGAAGGCTTAAACAGACCTGCCATAGCCGGCTGCTCGGGAAAGGAAAACTCGTCATCTGACAGATCCATCCCGTGGTCGCTGTCCTGCTCAAAATTGGAATGGTCATCTGCCATGGAATCCAACCCAGTAGGGGGCGGTGGAATAGGCCAGAGATCTCTGGGTTGAGTGGCTTGCAAAGGGAAGGAATGAGCGCGCTGGGTAGCTGCTGCTATGCCTTGAGTGTAGGCACTGGCTACCATGTCTTGAATAGCAGGTGAGAAAGCCTGCCAAGCCTCTGATTGCTCTCTCAGCCCCGCTGCCGTGGGTGTAAAAGTAGCAGAGGGACCGTAAGCTGTCTGCATCCCATGCTGTGGCATGACCTGGCCATGAGAGGATGAAGGCCGCTCAGATCTGACAGTAGGTGAAGGCAAAGGCGGAGGAGGGCACTGTGAAGCCTGCCTGTCAGGTGACCAGTCTCTATCAGTTGCAGTCCCTTGACATCCCAAGGCCATGCTGGGTGAAAGGGAAGATGGAGGAAGAGGCTGGAATGGGTGTATAATCAGTCCCCCTGGAGTTGGGGGGGACAAGGCCGATTCTAGGCGTTGTTCAAGAGCCTTAATTTTCCTCTCAGCTTCACGAAGAGCTGAAGTTGACTGAGAGGACTTGATCTTGGGCTTGCCCGAAGATTTCTCCTTATTTTTTACAGCCACCTTGCTTGGCTGGGCCTGCTCCTCCTCCCTAGTGACCTCGATTTTATCAGCCATCATAATATAGGGGCAGCGTACTCACAATCACGATCTCAAGCTTTTAGAAAAACTGGTTCTGCACTGAGAAGCCCACTCGTAAGTGAGGCTGTGTGTGCAATCCTGGTGGCTAGCCACAATTTCATTGGCTGCCAGGCCTCGGTGTCAGCCTCAGCGACAGTATCGAGGCAGATTAGGAGCCCTGCGACTGTTTGGCAGCCTGCCATTTCGCGCCAATTTTGACAGCCGATTTGATTTTCGCGCCTTCGGGGGCTCCAAAAATGGCGGGCGCAACAATTGTATAGCCTCAGCAGACGAGGCAGCCACCCACAGAGACTCCAAGAGACCTTGCTCTTCAGTAGCGTTGCTTTTCCTGACAGGCGCCATAGGCAGCTAGAAAAACGCCGCCGCGATCGCTCACTGTGCTCTCGGAGCGATCAGCTGTTGAGCGGCTGTCAATTAGCCGCCGCGGCGGCGCGAATCTCTTGCCGCCCCCGTCAATGGGGGAGGGCGGACCTCCCCCACCTGGGGTGTTAGGGCTAAGTCTGGCCTCGGAGGTCAGTGACTTGAAGCCCCGTTGCTCCTTCTCAGGGCAGTACCCGCGGGAGGAAGAGGCCCCATAAGGAGGAATGGTGGGGGCGCTGCCCGCGGAGGGCAGGAAACCCCAAGCCGATCACGAACCTGTGGTAAAAGAAAGGAAAAAAGATTACAAGGTTCAAACATAATTTAATTAAACATTATTTTCACTTATACTTATCCCGGAGGAAAAAAACTCAAGTCCTTAACCTCGACTGAGTTTTTTAAAACTGACTCCTTGGGGCAGCAAGGGGGCGGTATCTAATTATTATGTATTTATGTTAATTTAAAACTCAGTCCTACCAATAAGACTGGAGCTAAACCCATGCTGGACTCTCCTTCCAGAAGCATGGGAGAATAGACAATTTGCTCTTGGCTTATAGTGGGTTATATAAGAAACACCCACGATATGGTGGTGGGGTATGTGTGTGTGTTGGGATGGTGGGCATTGTTTTGCACTATGCACTGTTTTATGTTTGTGTATATTAACCTTGTTAAAAAATCAATAAAAATATACTTTAAAAAAAAGGTAATAGAAAGGGGTGACAGCAATTGAAGTCCAGTATCTGGAGGTCTGCAGATCCTTCACTTTTGGCTCAATGGAATATGTTTAGTGATTACATAAAGATCACGAAAAAGAACCTGTAGTTGAGTTACATGCCTTGATGCACGTACATAAAATGTAACAAACACAGGCCAAATTGTATGGAATGCATTGATATACATTTAGAATATATTTAGAATGATTTATATATCATATGTTGTAGCAAACAAAAATCAGGAAGGGCACACATGTTGCTTTGGAATTTTTCAAAATTCCCATTTTTAAACTGCAAAGTTCTCTTGACTAGGAATTCAGACTACAGTCCTATGTCCATAATTCTATTTCAGGAAGGGTTAATAATAATCATAAATCAAAAATAATGACTTCAAATGACCTACATACACTTCTACCTACATACGAGGCCATCTCAAAACAAAGAGTCAATTGTAAAGCCATGGTACTTATTTTAGACTTTGAAGATACTACAGAAAAGGCCTATCAATGCTTAAGAGCTGAAAGACTTAATTACAAACACACACACACATACACACACAAATGTAAAATGGGGATCACTGCTCTGAGTATCTGATGGAAATGGTAAATACATACGTTAACATACTCACTGATTTTTTTTTAATCAGCTGGGAATCTTGCTCATTCCAAGTATGTATTTCCATTTTTTAAAATCATGCCAGTAGCACACAGAGGGCTTGGTTAAGAGCACTGAACTGACCAGCTGCTAACAAAGCTGGCCTGAGGTTCAAACCCCAATCAAAGCACCAATGACAAAGAGGCAAAGCAAGCATTAGAGGCAGAGGAAAGATCATAGCAAAGGAAGCATCCACAGGAAGAAAATGGACCCAGAAAACCAACCTGCTTTATCAGAAAACCAACCTGCTTTATCCAATTGTTCTTGTGCACCCCACAAGTTCATTTAAAAAACTTAAAAAACTTTCTTAACCTGTGCCATAAACATCTTTAGTCTACCAACAAAAAAAACCCCATCTCCAACAAATTTTCAGCTACAACAGGTTAAAAATACTGAAGCTGTAATCACATAATCAGCATGATAAAAATTCTGATAGACAGAAGGCAAAGCTTTCATACAGTGCTAGAAAGAGGACAGATCAGCCATGCTAGAGCCCACATTTCTCCCCACCTCAGGCAGCGTGTTGTTAGCATTATCTAGAGAGGCAACCTCCAAACTTGGAGTCTCAGCTCTGATTTGAAGCACCTCTTCCATTCCAACACTGCTAGTGGAATCTTGAGATTGCAGCAACAAGTTGATGTGATCTGATATGGCATCATCGGCAGCCGAATCGCTGTTTAGCTAGAGACAAAAAGGAATCCATTCATGTTTTACAAAATAAAGTCAACATGTGTTCATACATAAATATAAAGCAAAACACAGGCATGAGGCTACCCTTTCTATTCATTAGACTATATTCTGAGTCTATCTCTCATGCTTAAAAATATAACAGGACTTCTCATAAGGACAAAGATAATATAATAAATAATACTGATGAAGAACATGCATTGGCTAATTCATCAGAAGTATTGTTTTAGCACTAGTTTTACTCAAAATATATGAACAGATGTCTTGCTGTCCCAAATACTGAGTTAACTACACAGTATATTAATTATTTTTCCACTGCCGAATCTCAGATTCCAAAAATGTAAAACTTCTGTATTATCAGTACACCCAGAATAATTTCTAAATACATTAAATGTGTTTGATAATCAAAGTCCCTATTAGAGACAGCCAACTACTTCTCTTTTTTCAATTGTTTAGCTAATCATAACCCTAATCAAACTTATGATTTAAAATAAACTAGAAATTTAATTACTAATCAAATTAAACATTATTGTTTTTAAATTCTATTTCTTAGAGCAGAGGTCTTCAAGCATAGCTGGCTAGAGAATTCTGGTAGTTGAAGTCCACAAGTCTTCAAGTTGCCAAGTTTGGGGACCCCTGTCTTAGAGTTTAGGTAAACGTAAATTTCCCATGGTATGATTGTCCAGCTACAAAAATGACAGTTGTGATGTCCTGCACAAATAATCATGGACTCAGAGGAAGCAGAGACTGTGGAGGGGCTAGGCAGGTGTTCTGTACTCCTGGCACCTGAGAGTGACAGTGAAAGTGATGAGGGCTCATGGTCAGAACAATCAGGGCCTTCTGCACTTCTGGCATGAGTGAATCAACACTTCCTGTCAGGAATAAATCAGCACTTCCTGTCTTAAGTGACTCAGGAGAAGAGGAGGAGCTTCTTCAGGATGCTAGGGTGCGAAGAGCATCTAAGAGACTTGACTGGTTGGCTAGGAGAAGGGTCACTCATGAGTAGTACTGCTGGGTAATGAGTCATGCCCTCAGGGTATTTAGGAATGAGCAAAGCCCAGAGAACAATAGATTATTCTGGCTTCTAGTTTTGTGATCATTGTCTTGCATTTGAAAGAACATTTTTGGCTTTAAGAAGGTCTTTAAACTTCAAAGATTACACCGGTGCCTCTTTGCTTCTGATTATTTCCAGCTGGGTAATTATTATTTGTGCTTCTCTCTTTTTCTGGGACTCTTGCCAGCTGAAATATCCTCCCTGATTGTTTTGGTAAAGACATTTATAGCTTTTTGCTTTCTCCAAACAACTTTCACTGCATTCAAAAAACTTTCCTTGTAAATATACTCCTTATACAAAGTAAATTCCTTTATTATTTAAATCCAGTGATCTGTATTTGATTGCTGAGGGGCTCAGTGCTAGAACATAACAGAAGGTTACTTTGAAATACCAATATCTTTCAAAGACATATTGGCACATTATGTCTGACATATATATTCAAGAACCTCCTTATGCTTTATTGACATATATATGTAATTTTAATTTTAAAAATTCAGCAAAAAAACATGTGGTACACACACACACACACACACACACATATATATGAGCTGTGATGTTCCTTCAATATACCAGGGTGATTCGACACAAAAAACATGTAACCCTTCCCTGGTACAGAGCTGAAGGGATTGGATACTGTAGCCTAGAGGTTAATTCTCTGCCTTACAAGGCAAAGGTTGCAAGTTCAAGTCCCAGTGAGGGTATGGCTAGCTGATGAGGACAAAATAAGGCCAAAATAGATCTATCCTAGTCTTCCTTAATTTTCAAATTCAGCAAAAACATGTGACACATACAAACATATATATATATATGTGTGTATGTCAATATATATGAAAACCTATTCCAAATCCCATTCTGCTATGTCTTTTTTTATTAGAAGCCCTTAGGACAAGTGTCATTAACAGTTGAAGCCAATTTCGTTGGGTAACCCCTATTCCAAATGTAGAAAGATCTATGATTGTGTCCCAAAGTCATAAGCTGCCGACCCTTCCTGCAAATGAGAAACCAAGAGGCAGCCTTGAAGGTTAAATCCAAGGGCTGCTATTCTGATGCAAAAACCATCTGTGTTTTACCATTTGGGAATGTGATAGTATCTGACTTGCACTCAAGCCTTCTTCTTCTGAGGATTCATCAGTATCTTCTTGGTTGGTCAGGTTCAAGCTGGGAGTGCTACCGGAATACTGATATTCTTGGAGAGATGGCGTGTCCCCTTTCTCAATACTGTCCAGTGAACGTCTACGGACGCCCCAATTGAAGTTGTCCATGCTCTCTCCCTGTAATGAGAATGAAGTTTATTCCAACATGTTTAAGCCACCCCAGATGCTGAAATGAACACAGCAAAACAAAGCCACACAAATACTGAATTCACTGAGAGCAGAGTTTCAATCAGCCCTTCAAGTTCATGGCATGTTTAAATTTTATTAACATGGCTTTCCCTTTCAAAGCGTTTAAATACATGGCAACATAATTTATCGCAATATTTTATTTCAGAGATTCTCTTCAGAACTAAATGGGCTTAAAAATGGTCTACAACCATATATCCTTTGCAGTTAACCAAGATCACCTGACTTTCAAGCACAGACAGACAAATACACTACAGATGACAACAGATGAAACAAGCCACTGCACCAGGCTGCAACTTACCTGCAGCTCCTGGTTCGCAAAAAGAAAAACACACATAATTAGAACGAGGACAAACACTTAAAGATACTTTTTAATGGAGGCTATTTTATATTGTATAAGCTTGCCAGCAGTAGAAGCCTGATTCAAGCTCCGGAAATACTTTTTTTTTTTGGTCAAGCCCCCTTATTATTTAATTGGTTTTAGAAAAATTGGTGCAAAAACATTATGAGACAAACACTTAAAACAGATGGCTATGGCACATTTTTCAGTGTTAACATATATTAAAACTAATTTTGAGAACGGCTTGAAAATAACTGCAGTGAAAATTCAAAATGGACTTTATCTACATTTGTTTGATTCAATGTAAAATATGTAAATTTTATTCAGTGCAAGAAAGCATAAACATTTGAGCTAATCTTGGTCTTGATAACCACGTTTGGCTATTACAGTTTTCATTCCTCTTTGGGTAACCTTCCCAGGTGCTTAGAATTTAAATTTGATATTGATTCATTACGGGTATTTTATGGTCACAAAAGCAATCCTGCAATCCTGTTAAATTTGTACTAACTCAAAGTCACTCAGAATGAGATCTCTGGCTACGGAGGGGAGAGGGTCTTAAATGTGGTTTCACCATTTCCAAAACACCTAAAACACCCAACTGCATTTTTCCTGCTCTTTTTTGAGCCAATGAAGCATGAGGGAAATGCTTCAAAGAAGGGCTAAGCAGTTGGAAGTGTTGTGATGGTTCTGAGATCAAAATTTCAGAGATTACAGTTCTGGTAGTCATTCGGATTACTGGAGATAGGAGAGAAGAAAAGCTATTTCTTGGTAGAAAGAACTTGAGAATTGCTAAAATTCCTCATCTACAGGAGTTTTGTTTCCAGAAGTATAAAAGATTTATGTGAATACCCCCTTCCATCTCCATAGGGATGGTGTCTTTGTAGGACTGTTCAGCTTTTCCTAATCTCCCCTTGGATATTTTCCTGCACTGCAACTGTATATTATAAATGACAGTTATTACATTTTACTATTTAAAAACAGAGAAAAATGCAGATAAAGATGATAAATGCACCATGAACCCAGACACAATATGAATGGCTGAAAATCAAATCAATTTCAACACAGTCCTCATGTCAATATACATTGTTCAGTATTCATTGAGGTTGTAAATACCTGTAAATCTATACTTTTTGTACAGCTTCATTTGGCTTTCTACAGTTGTATTCTCAATTATATATATTGCTATACTCTTTAATTCATTAAGCAGGAAATTGGTCAGGTACTGTTCATATTTCTACGTATCAAGTTAGATCATAGTAAAAAGCAAAGGGAGCAGCTAGTATGAACGAAAGAGCTCATGATACTCATGATATGCCAAACAAATGTGCTTTTCCCCCCTCCAAGCAGGAAGTTCAAAGAATGGCATGCATGGATTTTTTTTAGTGCTTTGATTAAATACAGTACAAGCTTACAGCAAAAGGAAAGGACAGGATCTCAAAGTTGTTATTTTTTCTTGAAGAATAGACTTGAAGGAAGCTACCATGACACAGCCTTACCTCTGCATCTTCCAATTCAACATCTAAAAAGTCAAAATCCTTAAAAACTCCAAACTGTTGTTCACTTGTGTTATCTTCGACAACCACTTCTTCTTCTTGAATTACTTCCTCTGTTGCTGAAATAAGACTCGTTTGCTGGTCCCCAGCGTCTAAGTCTTCATTAGAAGAAAAGATAACCTACAGTGTCATCAGTAACAGAGGTAATAAGCATGAGTAAAATTGGAGTACCAATTTGGAATATCAATCTGTAAAATTACAGATGTTGTAAGATAGAGGACAGGAGCTGATGGAATTATATTTAAAGGTCGTTGATCACTAACAAGACATTGTTACGATGTAAAAGCTTTCTAGTTCTTAAGCTAGCGATATAATAATTTAACATTAGTATAAAATTGCCTTTAATATGGACACATGCTTCTTTCAGGAATTTAAAATTACTCACAGAAGGGTTCTTGGGAATTCCTAATTCTGGACCACAAAGAGATAATACATTCATTAGTTTCTCCCTTGTTCGTCGCTAGAAAAGAAAACAAAGTACGTATAAATATTTAAATGATGCTTGCTTTCTTTTGTTTCATAAAAAAGATGCTTTCTACATTTTAAGATTTACGCAATGGATCACCTGAGATAACTGTGGCCTCTTCCAGCTCACAGGAACCAAAGCATTGGAATTTGAACCAGAGGAAGTGGAAGATGTACTTCTTGTAACAGCAATGACTTTAGCTTTGCCATTCCTACCCGCTGCACTGTGCTGGTCACCGTATTTGTTCCCAATAATAGGGGTCTATAAAATGAAGACAAAGTAGGTTTTTCAGGTCAACATATTGTCCAATTTCACAAAGGTGTGTAAGACAGTGTTTGTTTACTATGCTGTGTGTACAGTGTGCAGTAACCAGCAATGCCTATATAGCATGCAAAGCCGCAAACTATGATCTATAAATATCATATCCAAGCTTGTAGGACATATTAATGTGGTAACTATTTGAAGTTGTGGAGAAAGATTGGGTTTTTTAAAATCTTTTCCAGGGAGTGAACATTCTTTCCAGAACCTTTTCATTCGTTTCACCAATCTTCTCATTTTATAGGGCAGAAATCAGCTTTTTTTTTTGACGGCCAACTAATGGCAAGCTGCATAAAGGGATGTTGAGGTCAGGGTTGGCTAGAAATAGACACTAGAAACACTTCTTCTTTTATTGATAAAGGCAAGATAACAGAATATGGAAAATCTGAGCATTTGTTCTTCTCTCCCTTTTATACCTAATTTTTATTCTTGGGATCCTGGAATGAAATGAAGGGAACAAAAGTGTTCCCTCTGTTTCCACTTTTTCTTTGGCTCATACCATTGTTTAAGGACTGTTTTCAAATACTGAGTGATTATATAGTTTAATTTAATTTAATTTATTAGATTTGTATGCCGTCCCTCTCCACAGACTTGGGGCGGCATACAAAAGAAAAAATAGTTGTACTTTCTTCCATCAAAATTCAGGGAAATTTGAAAGACTTCGGGATGGGATGTTTTAGTTTGAACTCAGAACTACCCATTATTTCCACATATGTGCACATTTCTAATTTCAAGTTAAAATCTTACATTCTTGTGGGGCTGCGTTACTAGCTGCCCAGGGTCACATGAGCCACAGGCTAGACATGCCTGACTTAGTAGAAAATTAAACATGCAAAATCTTAAATTTTACTTAAAAAAAGCTTTACCTCTGATATATCAAAATGAAAATCTAACGTCTTCCCAGGCAGTTCTTTGGAAACATTATTAAAAATTTTTGTAAATGAAATTTCAGGCGAGCTTATGTCACCACCATAAGATTTTGGAATATCATTTGGTACAACAAGACTGGCTGAACGCGACACCACCAATTTCAAAATATTAAGCGCTTCCTTCCAGCAGGGACTCTATTAATAAAGACAGGAAAAAAAGACACATATACTCCCATTAATCAGAATAATAACTTAAAAATACAAAAACCTACGATATCTGAAGTATCAATATAAAACTCTTACATTTCTAAGAACAAGTCAACAAATGTGATGTTGAATTTTTAACATAAATACAGGTTAAATCCTTGAAGAAAAACCTGCTTTACAGAATAGAAGAAGATGCATGAAGCTTCTTTCTTTTTGTTATTAAATAGTTTCATCTCTTTTCAGCTCCACAGTTGCTTAAGGCACTCCTGGGTTTTTCTGCATATGTGTGCATGCACAGCTGCACCACTTTCTTAAAGAAAGAGGTGCTTTGCATATACCCCTTCACATTTCAAAGTATGTTTTTCAAAGAATTTCTACAGGCCTACCGTTTACCGCTTACAAGTATGCGAATGTTAATTATGCATGCTAAAGTATTTAGCTTTGTAGCTGATACTTAGAACTTAATTACTGTATTTTTTGGAGTATAAGACACACTTCCTCCCCCCCTAAGAGACAGTGAAAAATTGAGTGCGTCTTATACAGCAAATGTAGTCCCACCCAACCACCCAGTGGCCTACACTCTCTGCCTTCCAGCAATTTGCCTCTTTTCAGCAAACAGCCTGTTCCAGTTTTGGCATAGCCTGATTAACACAAGCAGATGATTTGGATGGCCTCCCGACCATCAGCAGTTTCAGGCTGCAGGGATTGCCGTTGCCTATTGCTGCCTCAGTACATAGAGAGGCAGATTTTTTTTTCTTGTGCTAATCGAGTCCCCGGAGAGGGGTGGCACATAAATCCAATTAATAAATCCAAACAAACAAACAGGCTGGGCTGAAGCTGAGACTGGCTGTTTGCTGCAAGGAGGCAAATTGCTGGGAGGCAGACACAGATTTTTCCCCCTTGTCTTCCTCCCCCAAAAAGGTAGGTGCATCTTATACTCCAAAAAATATGGTACTTTTCTCAGTTATTTTACAATCACTTGGTTTAAATTAACAGCAATTTCACAACAGGCAATCGGGTAAAGCTAATTTTCGATAGAAGGGCTGCTTCAGTTGCTTAATTTCAGAATATGGAGGTGGAGAGGTCAAACTCTCAAATTCTCTTAGTAATCAGAGGAAGAGGGCAACACCACAGGAATAGAGTTGGCTAAGTGCGTTTGCTTTATTTTATGATGAACTTCAAAAACAATATATCCAATTGAAAGGTCAGAAAATGGGATGAGAAATCAGCACAGCAGGTCTTGCTTTCAAATTGCTGAGAGATTGGTTCCACTTGATAAAATTTGAAAAAAGAGTGATCATCAACGGCTCCCTTTCATCACCACATGATTTGTCATCACAACAAAAATATGCCCTATCATAACAATATATCCAGATTAAAGTTCAATAATGAACATTTTGCCCACAAAGAGCTCCTTTATGTGAACCTTAATCAAGAAGTCTCTAACGGTTTAGTCAAAATGGAGAATTATAGTTACATTTAATAAAGTCTTAAACTATGAATTTATAATCCTCTGCTTTTCTTAAAAAAATGAGATGTGGATAATTTAAATATCCTTATTTCTCTTCTCATCAAAACTCGATAGGATTCTGCTTATTTATATTTCATTTTTGCATCATGGCTATGAATGTTGCATACAACTTTTGTAGCTAAAGTACTGATTAGGAAGCAAAAGCCTCAATATGAAAGCTTAGAAGAGAAGAAAACAAATGATAAGGCAATGCAAACTTGAATCAGCATTGCTACATTTCTAAGAAGTTCAATCACTCATACAAATTTATCAACTGTAATATCATATAAGAAGGGACAATTCAATTTTTCTTGATAAACCCAAGCTTTTTTTGTATTATTGTTCAATGAACAGTAACAATAAAAGAATATTTGTAGCTCAGAGTTGAAATAATGAGTCCTTGGTGTTCTGAGCTTTTGGCAATGGTTTGCTCTTCGAATTTACCATTTACCATCAAATGTTTTATTACCATATGTGTGTGTGCGCGCGCATGCCTTGTGTGACGCTGTGATCAGTTGGTCACGTGATTGATTGTTCGTTTGCTGCTATATTTAAATTCCGAGGAGCTGGATTGGTTCTTTTGCTGATTGATCATTCCAATGGCCTGGTTTCTTAACTGTTCATGTGCTGTGAATTTATTGAATCCTGGTATTCTACCAAAGGAGTAATTGACAAGCATATTGATTTAGATCCAGCATATGAGCTGTGATGGTACAGTGGTTAGAATGCAGTACTGCAGGCTACTTCTGCTGACTGCCGGCTGCCACCAGTTGGGCAGTTTTAGTCTCACCGGATCAAGGTTGACTCAGCCTTCCATCCTTCAAAGGTGGGTAAAACAAGGATGCAGATTGTTGGGGGCAATATGCTGTAAACCGCTTAGAGAGTGCTGTAAAGCACCATGAAGCAGTACATAAGTCTAAGAGCTAACTGCTATTGCTATGATACCTTGAGAAACAGCACCATTCGAATGACCAATCAACAACGGAACCAATCAGCTGCTCAGAATTTAAATATAGCAGCAAACTAACGATCAATCACACGAACAGCTGAACATATTGGCACATAAGACATATATAAGCTTAAGAACAGCACAGTAAGATGCTTCAACCAAAGTCCTGCTGCTGATGTTACATAGCCCGGTAATGAAATGTTTGGGAGCTAAATGGCAAGCTCGGAGGACAAACCACCACCAAAAGCTCAGAAGGCATCAAGTGCTCCTCAATGAACAGTACTAAAAATGGTACTAAAATAATCTACATATGCTCCTTATTTTCTGAAAAGGCATATGTTAACAAGCGTAAATATTGCCAGAGATTAAATTAAATTGACTACTTAGAAACCTTATTTCTAATTGCCACAGGATAAGAAGATTAGTGGGATACTATCTATATCCACATTTTGCTGCTAAAGCATTCTAGTAGCTGTATCTATTTGGGAGAGACATAATTCAAACACACTATTAGATGCAAAATTCATTTGGGTAAAAATACCCCATGCAGAATTTGGATTTATGAGTAATTTTCTTTTGAAAACTTGTATTAAGTTTCAACTGATTACAACTGAAATATTCCATCCAGGAATTTTTAATATTCTTTGGACAGCAACATCTTAAGAACACCTGGTGCAAAATAAACCTATCTTGTAGTCATATGTGGAATTATATAGACTGGATAAAATCTATCCAATAATTAAATAAAATTGAAGTTTACACTATAAAGATATTACAAAACGCTTCTATCGCTATTTGCTCAGGGATTAAAAAAAGGAAGGGGCCTTTGTACTACATGTATTTTCCCAATATCTCTCTTCAATGTTCTTAAGATTGTAAAGATACCTTGTTGGTATTTGGCAGGGCATTTTCAAGGACCAAAATGCGCCTTCTATCTTAAGGTGTCTATTTCACCTCTTAGAATTCCCATCCTGACCCAAAGCAAGCTTGCTTTGACTCTTTGCATTGGGCCTACATGGCTGAGGAATTCATATCATTAAGTTGCCAAGTTTGAAAATATTAATATACAGTAGACAAAATGTGGCAGTTGTACACCTTGATCCAGAAGAACATAAAATCTATTTCTCTAAAAGGAAAGATATGACATTTTCAAATGTGTCCCTTTAAATTACTCACCTGTACATATTTGCCAATGATCTTTATGATCTCCAAATTGAACTGCTTCACTGGTGCTGTGGACAGGTCAACGTGGCTCAAAAGACTATAAATGATTTGCAGCAAAGACTGCTGCATGCTGGAGATCCCTTTTTCTAACAGCTAAAAACAGACGTGTAAAATGGATTATCCAAAATATCAAATGACATTAAATGCAAAGTAGTAAGCTATTAGATAACCTATGTCTTTAATGGACCTGCTCTCACATTCAATAAACTAAGTATTATCTGATGTATAACATTAGAAGTGTATATCTGGAAGTTTAAAAGCTACTGTAGTATAATGGTTAAAGTATCGAACTAGAATTGGGAAAATCCATTTGGTAACACTAAAATGTGAGAAAGCAAAATGCGCAAACTGAAACTGAAGAATAGTATCCAATACCTGAAAGTCATACCCAAATGTATAAAGAATTATTACCTCTGCAAGGTATGTTATCAAATTAAAAGTTGTTTCTGAGAATGAGTCGTGCAAATATCTGCACACTACATTAATCCAATTAGAGCAGTCTCTGGAGTAACTGTGTGTACTGTATAAACACATCATATGAGCCAAATTAGCAAGAGTTGGGGATTTCTCTTCTGTACAAACCTAAGGACAAAAAGTCAAAACATTGGTTACTGGAATAGCTACTTAAACATTTAATTTTAAAAGAGTCCTGGCTTTATTACAACTTGTAACAGTCATTATGACAATAGGCTTTGTCTGAGTTCAAAATCCCATTATGGAATAATTCCCATAGGGATCAATGTAAAAGCAAATAATGCCTGCGATTGGGGAAACCACAGGGAGGGTTGAGGCCCTGTTTCCTTCCAGGAGATTCCTAGATAGGCCCCATGGAGGCTTCTCCTCACCTTTTCTGGCCCTGTTTCCTCCCAGGAGATTCCTAGAGAGGCCCCATGGAGGATTCTCCCCACCTTTTCTGGCCCTGTTTCCTCCCAGGAGATTCCTAGAGAGGCCCCATGGAGGATTCTCCCCACATTTTCTGGTCCTGTTTCCTCCCAGGAGATTCCTAGAGAGGCCCCACAGAGGCTTCTCCCTGCCTTTTCCAGTTACAGGTTTGGAGGCTCGGGTTTTTAAGTGGAAAATAGTTCTTGAGAAGAGGCAAAAAAATCTTGAACACCCGGCTCTTATCTAGAAAAGTTCGTAAGTAGATGCGTTCTTAGGTAGAGGTACCACTGTACTGTACTGTACTTAGCTGTTGCTTAGATCCAATGTAGGGACACAGTCTGGTTGTCCCATCGCTCCTGCTGGAGCAGTGGGCCAGCTCAAAGCATCATGCAACTCTCTTGGATGCCAGTGTTTGGGATTTATGCAATACAGAATAGCCAGGTTTCTGCCTTGGTAAAGACTTCCTGGATGCCAGCACTGAGGGCTTTCCTTAGGGCAGTGTTTTTCAACCAGTGTGTCGAGGCACACTAGTGTGCCGTGAGACATAGTCAGGTGTGCCGTGGGGAAATTAAACATGGGTCCCCAAACTACCATTCCTGCTAGGATATCCCTTTTGTGTTCATTGAAACAGGCATAGGTTTCACACTGTGAGTATAAATACATTTAGAAACTATATTATTAACTATATGTATAATATATACTGCGTTAGAGTGTCATTTGGTGTCATTTTGGTTGGTGGTGTGCCCCAGGATTTTGTAAAAAATGTGCCGCGGCTCAAAAAAGTTGAAGATCACTGCCTTAGGGGGTTTGCCCAAGATGTATCTATTTGGGAGAGACTCAATTGATTGTCCATTGCCCAATCTTAAATTGTTGCTATCATTGTCCCTTTTCTTCTAGCTACTACATTCTTATCATTGTTGTTATAATGGTTCTGTCCAACCTCAAATGCCACTCTTTTTTCCTTTGACCCTCTGTATTAATATTGATTGTTTCCTCATTGCTTATTTGCACTCTATGACAATAATTAAGTGTTGTACCTCATGATTCTAGACAAATATATCTTTTCTTTTATGTACACTGAGAGCTATGCATCAAATATGAATTCCTTATGTGTCCAATCACACTTGGCTAATAAAGAATTCTATTCTATTCCATTCCATTCCATTCTAGTGGCAGAACTTGTTGAAAGTCTATACAGGTCCAAACCCACGTGTGTGAATGTACAGACTTTTGTATTCATGTACATGAATTCTGATCAAATTGCCTTCCCCATGAAAACAAAAAATGTTGAATAATTTCTGCTTATTACCTACCTTCGCTATTCTGTCAGCTGTTTCTTTGCAGAACTGGCTTGGATTATCAAAATGTTGAATTAAATGAGGCAATAAACATAATATGTTAAGAGGAAATCCTGCACAGAAAAAGATGAAGTTGAATTTTTCTGCAGAATTTAGAAAATTAATATCTATCCTTTCTAGGCAACTATTTCAAGGTGCAACTACCTATAAATACTTTAAATATCAGCAAAAATAAAAATGCAAAAGAAATCTATCATATTATGGGTAGACAATCTGGCTGCTCCAGTTGCACAAGTTCTAAACAATGTGGCCAGGTGTACAAATTTATCAGGATACCAGATTATCTACTTTGCCATTTAATGCTTTCAGTTTTATAGTGCCTAGCCTCTACCCAAATCTCTTTTTTCCCAATCCGGGCAAAACTGCTCCAGTTGATTGACAGATGCTTATACCCAAATGTTTATCATCTCTTAAAACTTACCATGGTGTCTCTCCTGTTGATAAGCACTCGGAAAATGGATTTGGAGGGCTACTGTTCTGACACCTAGGATATTTAATGAGCCGTGGTGGTGCAGTGGTTAGAATGCAGTATTGTAGGCTAACTTTGCTGACTGATGGCAGTTCAAATCTCACTAGGTTGACTCTGCCTTCCATCTTTCCGAGGTGGCTAAAATGATGACCCAGATTGCAGGGGGCAAGATGCTGACTCCGTCAACCACTCAGAAAGCACTGTGAAGCAGGATAATTAAGTCGAAGTGCTATTGCCAAGTGCCATTTACCTATAGTGTCTCATAGGGTTTTATCTGGTCTCCTATTTGTTTAATGTGAAACTGCTAAGCCAGAAGATGAAATGTTGGTAATATGAATTCTATTGCCTCTTAACACCTAATTTTAAGGAAGCAATCATTGCCTGTAAATGTTTCCTAAGCTTAATAATGGATGAAGGAAAAAGCAACCCAGAAATAAAGTTGCATGCAGGAATTGAGGCGAAGTCCATTTTGAATAAGGATGCATATCCTGAGAAAAAACAGGATGCCAATTTGTGAGTGATTTTGGCTCCAGTTATCCAAATAACACTAAAGCAAGGAGGCCCCGCACAGAATTATGATTATGTAAATGGTAACTTTTCATGAGCTGGACAGTCTTAGCAATATAGCGCATCCACATATTTTCTTAACCACCGCTTGGTGCATTTCAGGCTGCTGGCACAAAATGCAACAAGAAGATTGTAGGTCAGAAGCTGGTGAAATCCCATGATGCCTATACTGAAAGTTTTGCCCTAGCACTGCTAGATACGGTTTAAGATGCTGAAAAATGGCCTTAAAACCCAAAATGGCTTAGGCCAGTGATGGCAAATCTTTTGGGCACTGAGTGCCCAAACCAGAACTTATGCACATGTGCGCCAGAAACCTGAAGACCAGTTGGCCGGTGCGCTTGTGCACGAGTTCCAGTTTGGAAACCAGAAGAGCAGCTGGCATGCCTACAGAGAGGGCTCTGCGTGCCACCTCTGGTATGTGTGTCATAGGTTCGCCATAACAGGCTTAGGCACTATCTGAAGGAGAGGACATTTTTAGGATCCCCCTTTCAGAAACTCATTTATCTAATAACATTCCTGTCAGGTCCCTAGGGAAACAAAATGCATTTTAATTTTATATTCATTTAAATGGTAGAATTTTTATGTTTTATAATTTCTAATTTTGGAAGCAGTCTTGAATAAGGAGAATACACTTTAAATCGAATAAATCCAATAACAAAATGCATTAAAGAACCCATACATTAACTCATAGTTCTGGACAGTACGATTCCCAAAACATTTGAAAAATACCTGCTACTTGGGATGGATCTACCAACGTATGCTTGGAAACTGTAATGAGTTTGCTAAGTAAGTGAACTGTCATTTCTTGGGTCGACACAGAGGTGAACCCCTTCAGGAATAACTGCTGAAGGCCTGGAAAGTTATTCCATTTTAATTTACTCTGCATCTGTTCAATCTTCTCTCTGCTTTCAGGTTTATCCAGAGGCAAATGAACGAGAAGTTTATTGAGGAGCTTGAGAGCCAGCAGGTATTCATATTCATAATCTGATTCCAGCAAAGAAGCTGCAATCCAGAATATGGTGGCCATCAGATTGACCGGATCAGTAGTAGGCTGCACATCGTGCATTCCTCCCTCTTTCAGGGAGGAAAGGCTTCTAGTCCTTGCTAAGCTGTTGGAGTGATTTATCCTTCCATCCATTATATCCAGCGTGTTGCTCCTCCGTCGGTCATTTTTCCTTTCACTTATCAAACTCAGTCGCAAAGAATTGCTTTTCATGTGACTGTAATAGCCTACAAAGTTGCCAGAGTTAACGCGACTTGTGCTTAGGTTTAGCTGACCGGTGCTTTTTCTATTTGCTGCATATTTGCATCCCAGTAATGGGTCATAATAGGAAGCACTAAAACAAAAAGAGAATACGGCATGTAAAAAAAATCACATTTCTTATCCCAAGACCATTAAGGTGATTAAGAAAAAAGTTGATAACATCCCTCAGTTTCAAATACACAGAAGTAACATTAGTTATCTTTTAATCAGGAATGCTACAGATTAATTTTAAAAAAGACATAACTTTTTTCACGTGTTTCAAGGAAGAGGAGGGAATTATCATTATTACTTTTTCCTTTGGACATCGTGGTATTATATCGCATTAGGATGCATCATGCTCACTGACCTTATGGGAGTGTTTTTCAGGGCTTATGCGAGGGTGTATTTTCAATATTTATATCCTCCATTTTATAACTATGACCACTGAAGGCCGCTTATAAATAAGACTAGAAAATTAATAAAGCATCATTTGTTAAAACATAGTGAGCCAGTTGCTACTCTCAAGGATAGGAGTTCCACTACTAGTTCTGAACAATGTAACAGGTCTAAAACTCCAGAGTTTCTCCAAATATCCTTTTACTAACCAGTACACATTTCTTGTATCTATTTTACAACTGAGCTTCAAGGTTTTCTTAAACATGCTTTCTCCTCATCTTGAAAAAGAGGCTCCCTCAAAACAGTAGGAGAGCTATATTAACCCAAGTCTAAATCAGAAGAGTTTGGAAGCATTTTTTAAAAACTTACTAAAATACATTTATTCGAAAGCATTTCTGAATTTCAGCATTTAGAAATTACTAGTTGTTTTTTTTTTTTTTATTAAGTGGCTCAGTAGATTTTGCTTACTTCAGAATATATTGGTCAGAAAGAGGAAGAAAGTATACTAGGACAATGGTCTCCAACCTTTCTGGCACAATGGATCAGTTTTGTGAAATATATTTTTTTCCATAGACTGGAGATGGGGTGGTTTCACAGGCAATCTAGATCAGTGATTTTCAACTTTTCTTGAGACGCGGCACATTTTTTACATTTACGAAACCCTGGGGCACATTGAGCAGGGGGGAGGGCTGCTAAAAAAAGTTTGGACAAAAACATTCTCTCTCTCTCTCTTCCTCCCTTTTGCTCTATTTCTCTCTCCCTCCCTCTTTCTCCATATTTCTTTCTCTCTCTCTCTCCATCCCTCTTTCTTTCTCTTCCTTCCTTCCTCTCTTTTTTGCTCTATTTCTTTCTCCCTCCCTATCTCCCTCTATGTCTTTCTCTCTCTCTCCTTCCCTCCCTCTCTTTCTCTTTCTTGCTTTCTCTCTCTCTTGCTCTCTTTCTTTCTCTCTTTCTTTCTTTTTCTTGTTCTCTTTCTCTCTCTCTTGCTTCCTCTCTTGTTCTTTCTCTCTCGCTCTCTCTCTCTTGCTTTCTTTCTTTCTTTCTCTCTCTTGCTTTCTTTCTCTCTTTCTTTCTCTCTCTCTTCCTTCCTTTCTCTCTCTGAGCTTCGCGGCACACCTGACCATGTCTCGCGGCACACTAGTGTGCCGTGGCACACTGGTTGAAAAACACTGATCTAGATCATGGTTCCTAACATGCCAGGGACCAGTACTAGTCCATGGTCTAGGGGTTGGGGAAACTTGTACTAGGACATTGAACAAAGCAGATGCTTAAATGCTTAGGTCATTTTAAAAAAAAAGAACTTTCAAGTAGAATAACACAATGAATAAAAGAAAATGGAAAAGCTTAAAAATGGAATGTTCGTGACTGGCAACTAAACTATTAAAATGATGTACTGCATATTTATTTAAATCACAGAGGTCTTATTTTCAGCAATGTCTGCATGACCTTGTTGCTTTCATTGTAACAAAAGTAGCATGTCAAAACAAACTCCATTCCAGCATGTACAAAAGGAACAGGACTTAAATTATTATGCCACCACTGTTGTCATCCTGCCACTCTTTGACCCTTACTGCAGACACTGGCATTTAAACACCCCACTTTTTTTCCCTTTTTTAAAAACTTCTGTCTGAACCAATAAGTGAAAGGCCCATATATGCCCAATGATCTGAAAGAAAGTCTAGCCCAAATACTTATAAAAAGAATTTCAAATGCATATTCCAGCAAGCTATCATTAAAAAAAAATCTTACTGGGAAAGTGCAGTGAGAAGATCGTAATGCTTCATGGTGTCTGCCAATGTATCCACAGCTGACTCCAGTGTAAGAAGCAGTTCTATGACAAAACCCTATAAACAACAAATTACCACACAGGCAATTTATTAATCAGATACATTGAAAAGCGCTGAAACTCAAGTGACCATATTAATGTTTTGTTGATAAATACAGCATGCAACATATATAGTTCAACAGAACAGGCTGGCAAAAACTCCTAGCCCTCATGGCAATCCCACTTAGCACCCACCTGTTTTCCTTATTTTTCTACAACTGTATGCACTTACAAAAGCATTCTTATAAATCTTATTCTATCCACCTAATAAGGTAGACATAGTCCACAAACACTTATGCAGAAATAGATCAATTATTTCCAGGCTGATCTAGAGTAGGGGTATCAAAATCAAAGTCCAGGGCCCAGACTTGGGCCATGGGTCTGGCCTTGAAATAGCAAAGGATCGGCCTGTGGTGCCTTTGCTATGGAAAATTAGGGGGGGGGGGCGTGCACGGCGGGGGGGGAGACAGGACAGACATCTCCTGCAGCACTCTGTTGGACAAACCGGCCATATGACCATCTGCACCCTGTTTTGTTTGGAAGGTGCTGCAGGAACCCTCTCATCTTCCCCCCTCCCTGGCCTGTGAAGGACAACTACAATGCTGATCTGACCCTTGAAGATACCCAGATCTAGACCTTCTTTTAACATTTGAATGGAGAAATCACAGTCCGAGCGTGGATAAGGTAACATGTACATACAGGTGGGCCCCCAAGAACTTGTTTTTTATAATATGCATGAAGTTACATTACAATTTTTAATTCATTCTTGCATCAAAAATGGAAGAAAATCATGCTATTGATTTTTACCAGGCATAGTTTATAAGAGGTTCTAAGAAGCAGAAAATAAGAGTTTGTATCTGTGAATCATGTTTAGGATCACAAATTATCTGACACAGGTGCAATAATTTTTTTGATTGCAAGAAAACTAGCAATCTATGACATTTAAAAGTTCAAAATGATTTGCTATGACGCCATACTCTATAACTGCTATAAATATGTAATATTCCCCAGGCATAAATCTTCATTTAACATTCAACTCAAGATAGAAATTAAACTATCAGTTTGTAATTTTTTTTTGAAAAGCAAAATACCTGAGCTTCTTCTCCTGCATCTCCGACAGTTTCCACAAGCCTGGAGAGAATATCAGAAAGTGTAGTTGCTGAAAGAGGCTGTTTCAGTGCTCTGAAAATCTGAAAAGATCTTCCAGCATAGTGTCGAGAAGAGCAAGAAAGTGCAGTCTGCAGAGCAATTTCACTAAGATGCTGCTCCAGCTGAAATCCAACTGCAAGAAACAGTGAACATTAATAGTGCCTAAAATTAAGTATCAATTAATCAGATTAGAGCAGGAAGGGACCTTGGAGGTATTTTAAGTTCAACCCTTTGTTCAAGCAAGACACCCTATATCAGTGATGGCGAACCTTTTTTTGCCTGGGTGCCAAAAGGGTGCGTGCATGCGCAATAGCACACTCATGTGTGCACACACCCATAATGCAATGCCCTCTCCCCCGTACATGCATGCACAACCCCCCTGGGCTGCCCACTGTGCATGAGCACAGGCCTCACAGAAGCCTCCGGACTACCAGTAGGCTCATTGGGCCATTTTTCACCCTCCCCAGGCTTTAGGAAAGCCTCCAGAGCTTGTGGATGGCGAAAAATGGCCCAACGGGCCAACCAGAAATGAACTTGGGCCATTTTTCATCCTCCCCAGGCTTCAGTAAAGCCTCCTGAAGCCTGCGGAAAGTGAAAAACAACACAACCAGAAGTTTGAAAACAAACATCCAGTTGGGCCGTTTTTTTGCCATCCACAGGCTCTAGAGGCTTTCCTGAAGCCTGGGGTAGTGAAAAATGGCCTCCCCCTGCTCTCCAGAAGGCTGAAAATCAGCTGGCCAGCACACATATGCACATTGGAGCTGGCAGGGCAAAGCCTTGCATGCCCTCAAATATGGCTCCACGTGCCATCTGTGGCACCCGCGCCACAGGTTCACCTTCACGGCCCTATATCATTTCAGACAAGTGTCTATCCAGTCTCTTCTTAAAAACCTCCAGTGCTGAGGCAACCACAGCTTCTGAACACAAGCCGTTCCACTGGTTACCGTATTTTTCAGAGTATAAGAGGCACCTTATTTTGGGGGGAGGAAAAAAATCTGCCTACCGGGTATTCATCTGGCTAGTGTCCTTAGTCTGGTCAGCTTCAGCACATTATTTTAACCCCTAGTTAGGGCTTAAAAATAATCTTATTCGGAGAGAGTAACAATGAAAGAGCCTGCAAGCTGATAAGAACTGGGAACATTGTTAGCACCTTGTTAGGGCTGGAAAGAAACTTCTTCTAAGTAGAGCAATGAAAAAAAGCCTGCAAAGACTTAGGGCTGGAAAAAAATCATTTGCAGAAAGTAACAATGAAAGAGCTTGCAAGGTAAGATCTGGGAAGATTGCTAGCACCCAAATTTTCAACCACTTTTAGGGAGGAAAAGGGTGCGTCTACTCCGAAAAATACGGGAAATTATTTTCACCATTAGGAAGTTTCTCCTTAATCTCAAGTTGCTTCTCTGCTTGATTAATTTCTGTCCATTGTTTCTTGTACAGATGTCTGTCCTGTCTTGTACAGGTGCTTTAGAGAATAAGTTCACCTCCTCTTTGTGGCAACCTCTCAAATACTGGAATACTGCTGTCATGTCCCTCATAGTCCATCTTTTCTCTACACTAGTCAAACCCATATCCTGCATTATGTAAAGTATACATTATGTGTATTAGTGTATTATGACACTACACACATTTATTTCAGCAAAACGTACAAAAACATATTGAACATTTATTTTTATTTTGGAAGAGAAAATCTAAATGAAACATGTTCCTTCATTAAACTGCTAAATTTACAACAGCAAACTGAAAGTTTTCAAAACATACCTGAACTTGACTGTTTGAATACAGAAACAACATGCTTTAGAAATATAGTTAACAGATCAGCACTCTTTATGTTTGGATTCTTTGCTGAAACATCTTCATGATTCCAAAGTGGTCCGCGTTTTCTACAGTTAGAAAAAAAAATTCAAAACAGAAACTCATGTTTTGATTCCTTGATTATTTATCAAGCGCCTCTTTTAGAAAAGTTATAGCTTGTCAGATATAAAAAACATGTTTGCTTTTACAAAGATACAATAACCATAGGTATTTGTTGGTAAAAGTGAAATTGCTACATTATTTTCTAAAATAACTCAGCCATTAAATTTAAGCACAGGATTCAAGAAACCCTAACCCTAATTTCATCCTACATGGAAGATAAAGGTTTTACTCTTAAAATTTACCTAGTGGGGCAATCCATTCTTAACAAAACTCTAAAGGTATCTCATAGATATTGTAGGGCTTATCTTAACTTTACTCTGATTCCAGCAGACATTTTTACCCTTAAAATTCACTAAGTCAGGTACTATTAAAAGCTCAGTAATGCTGAATATTTCACAATATTATGAAATTATGAAATCTTGAGCAAGAGCTTATCACCCTTGCAAAAATTTGCACATTTCTATATAGTTAAGTAAATGCCACCATTTAAATGTTACCTTGAAGTAATAAACTCCATAAGTGATTTCATTTTTTCATCTTGTTCTCCTGAAAGATCAACTTCATTGAGAATGGTGCTTTGCATCTGAGATATGGCAGCGCTTGTATTTCCTAAACTGATGCTAGAAGAGGTAGAACTTGAACTGAGTCCTGAGTCTGTCATTGGAGAGGGCTGGTGATCTGGTATAAAATCATTAACACCTAATCACAGAAAGACATAATTACCATTCTTAAAATCTTCACACTGACTTTCCAAAAATTTCAGAACATATTCTGATGTCTTTATACTTCATTATTTTTGCCCAATATTAGCCGAGCTTAAGAAAACTGCTATTTCAAACACTGAATATTTTAAATTTGGAGTATTTCATACATCCCATTCTAGGGAAGAAGCCCAACCTGGTTCTCTGTGTGTACAGCTACCCCAAATAAGTTTCTTTGGAGAATAGAAAGTTTAAAGATTAGTCTTAATCTTATGAATATGAATAACATATGAATAACATAAAAAATGGACATATATGATTGATAATTCTACATTATTATATTTAATAGTGAGGTGCTGCCACCTGCTGAAAAATATTAGTGTCATATACCAAACAAGGATTGCAAAATGAAATAGTAAAAGAAATTTCTAGTTGAACAATGTATGACCCCACTGCATCCCTTCCTATATTCACTATACAGGGAAAACTATAACCAAGGTTTGCAATACTATTTATTAAAAACTAACTCTGAATTCATTACTATAAATAACATATTTAATAAATTGTCTGGAGAAAATATCCTATACTAGAACTGGGAATTGAGAAATCTTCAAACCATTTTATTAACAGATACTGAAATCTTTTTTGAAACAGAGAAGTCTGCTCTGCAGCATTAGTCTGATCTTCAAAAATAAAAATTAAATGAATCATTAATTCAGTTTCATATTTTCCTGATTGAAATAACAAATTAAATTAAACAATGTTTAGAATAATTCTCATAATCAACCTAATGGTTTATATATATTTTTATTACAGTAAATGTCTTAAGTTTTTAGATCTGAGATGCCTACTATCCTTGATGAAGTTTGTTCTAAAAATATTAAAGAGGTATTGATTAATGTAGCTTTATCAATTACCTATTCAAGAGACAGAATTTCTACCATATTGCTGTGAAATAGCTTTTCCAGGTAATCCTTGACTGACGGTGGTAATTGGGACTGGAAATTTTGTTGTAAGTCATTTCAGCCATAATTTGAGTCATCATGTGACAGAATCTGATTTTATTGTGGTTTTAAACGGAACCATGAAGTTGTAAGTGTGAATCCAGATTAGCCAATGGCATCTTTTGCTGGAAACCAACAAAATTGCTGGAAACATTGCGAATTGTGTTTATTTGACCAGAGGATGCTAACATTGGCTGTTGCCAGTTGCCAAGTACCCAAAGTGCAATCGCATGACTGCTGGAATAGGGTAACAGTGATAAGTTTGAATTTTGATTGCAATTTACTTTTTTTGAAGGTCGCTGTTAATCCAAACTATTGTTAAGTGAACAGTGGTTAGTTGAGGACCACCTGTAGTTTTATTTTCACTATTTATTTTATTTATTTATTTAATTGGATTTGTATGCCGCCCCTCTCCGAGGACTTGGGGCGGCTCACAGCATATATAAAAAATAGAATAATAATATAATCCACTTAGTACTACAATATTAAAAACAATTAAAAAGAGAAGATTAACCTAAAAAATTAACTTATTAACCAAACATTCAGCAATCATACTTAAGGCATTCAGTGGTCAGAGGAAGATCTAAGAGTCCCAAGCCTGGCGGCAAAGATGAGTTTTTAAGCTCTTTCGGAAGGCAAGGAGTAAGGGGGCAGTGCGAATCTCTGGGGGGGAGTTGATTCCAGAGGGCCGGGATTCCCACAGAGAACGCTCTTCCCCTAGGTCCAGCCAACCGACATTGTTTGGTCGACAGGACCCTAAGGAGGCCAACTCTGTGGGACCTCACCGGTCGCTAGGATTCATGCAGCAGAAGGCGGTCTCTTCACTATTATGAATACAGGGTGTTTTAACTCTCATTGAATTGCCCCCCCCTCCCATTACCATGTGCATTAATTAGAGGACTGAAGGCACCTGTGAAGATGCAATCCAAATGTGCTATTTGTTTGATGGTGAGCACCCGGGGTTCATTAAACTCCTTGTTCCTGAGAAGGATAGAAGCCACAGCCTGGACACTGCTGTTGGAGCCCATCACTATCAATAAATGCAACAGGAGGCGTTTACAGTGTTCATATACTTCTGGATGGTGATGATCAAAACCTATATCCAAGGGGGAAAAATGCATATAATCAAATGATATACAGTATATGTATGTTATTGTCGTTAATGAATTAAATGTTCATTTAAAAGGAACATGCCTAGTCCTATTCACTATTTATTGTCATAATTTATTGTCAAGAGATAAGAATTTTTTACAAAATTATTTTTCCTTATTTGCTATGGTTTTTCTATTTTATTAAATATAAAAAACAATTATTCTTTCCAAGACTTCAGTCTTTTAGGCCATTGCTATATTCATTGAAAATTTCGGTATCACTTGCTCTTCAAGTTCGGTTTGTTTTAAATCAAATTATCCCTTTGGCATTAAACATTTTATATGCAAGACCACAAAATGTGGTAATTAACAATGCTTCCCAATTTTTTTAAAAAAAGCTTACTTACCTATAAAAATGGCATGAAGCAAGAGATGCAAGTAATTTCCCCAATCTACCTTTACACTATGGTCAATTATTAGGTCAGTCAATAGAATCACTGCTATGTTACATCTATAAACCAAAGAAGAGACACCAATTAAGTTATTTGGGGAGGGGAGGTCCACTGGAATGTATTGAAATTATAAGATACAATGTAAAAATCAGCATTATATTTATATATTTATGTTAGAATTGCTACTATTCAAAGCAAATTTGGTCCTCTAAGGACAGATTTATTTGTTTGTCAGTCAAACATGAACAAGATATATAGGTATAGGCATAAACATAAACAAAGGAAGTAAATACAGATGAATGGAGACAGTAAGGCAGGGATGGTAGGCATGCTGGTGCACTTATGCACGCCCCCTTTATGGACCTCTTAAGAATGGGGTAAAGTCCACGTTAAACAGTTTAAAATTGAAACTGCGATTGACAATAATATTAAAAGATTTTAGGCATTTAAGATATATATCGGGGTAACTATGACAATGATTTTTCTCACTTATTAAATAGATAGATAGCTAATAAGATATAGATGCTTAATGCCAGTACAATTCAGAGCATAAAGAAATATAAAGCAAGACTTCGCTACATAGTATAGCTGAGATGAATAGGCTACTGTATGAAGGCATTAAGCAGGGAAAATAAATGATTCATATCTAAAGATAGAGGAGGCACGACATTCAATGTTTATATAGCTTAGATCAGATAATAAAAGGCCAGAAAAACAAATAAGACTCTTGTGGAAAGATTCCTCCTATACAAGTTAGTAGTAGTAGTACCGTGTTTCCCCGATAGTAAGGCAGTGTCTTACTATCTTTTTACCCCCAAAAGCCCCACTGTGTCTTACTTTGGGGGTATGTCTTACATTGTCCCAGGCACCAGGGCCGGCTCGTCTTCGGGCGTGGGGAGCTGCCGGAAAGGAGGCGGGCGAAGGAGGGCGCAGCTCCGGCCACTCGCCTCGGAGCCGATCGGCCTCGCTGGCCGCTTGCAGCTGAGCCTCGGCAGGGGAAGCGGCCAGCGAGGCCGATCGGCTCCGAGGCGAGCGGCCGCCGCTGTGCCCTCCTTCGCCCGCCTCCTTTCCGGCAGCTCCCTGCGCGCCCCTCGCCTTCGCTCGCCGCGGCGCCACCGCCTCTTCCCCTGCCGAGGCTCAGCTGCAAGCGGCCAGCGAGGCCGATCGGCTCCGAGGCGAGCGGAAAGGAGGCGGGCGAAGGAGGGCGCAGCTCCGGCCGCTCGCCTCGGAGCCGATCGGCCTCGCTGGCCGCTTGCAGCTGAGCCTCGGCAGGGGAAGCGGCCAGCGAGGCCGATCGGCTCCGAGGCGAGCAGCCGCCGCTGTGCCCTCCTTCGCCCGCCTCCTTTCCGGCAGCTCCCTGCGCGCCCCTCGCCTTCGCTCGCCGCGGCGCCACCGCCTCTTCCCCTGCCGAGGCTCAGCTGCAAGCGGCCAGCGAGGCCGATCGGCTCCGAGGCGAGCGGCCGCCGCTGTGCCCTCCTTCGCCCGCCTCCTTTCCGGCAGCTCCCTGCGCGCCCCTCGCCTTCGCTCGCCGCGGCGCCACCGCCTCTTCCCCTGCCGAGGCTCAGCTGCAAGCGGCCAGCGAGGCCGATCGGCTCCGCGGCAAGCGGAAAGGAGGCGGGCGAAGGAGGGCGCAGCTCCAGCCGCTCGCCTCGGAGCCGATCGGCCTCGCTGGCCGCTTGCAGCTGAGCCTCGGCAGGGGAAGAGGCGGTGGCGCCGCGGCGAGCGAAGGCGAGGGGCGCGCAGGGAGCTTGGAAGCAATGTCATCGCCCCCCCGCAATACCCCCGTGTTTCCCCGAAAGTAAGACATATGTCTTACTTTCGGGGTATGGCTTATATAAGCCGACCCCCCTGAAACCCCCCATATGTCTTACAATCGGGGGGGTCTTACTATCGGGGAAACACGGTAGTAGATGCTTGGAACAAACTTCCAGCAGACGTGGCTGGTAAATCCACAGTAACTGAATTTAAACATGCCTGGGATAAACATATATCCATCCTAGGATAAAATACAGGAAATAATATAAGGGAGACTAGAAGGACCAGGAGGTCTTTTTTTGCCGTCAATCAATCTTCTAAGTTACCAAAACAATTAAAAGAACAAAAAATAAAATAAATTACGAAGATTCCATTCTCAAAAAGCAAGGATAATTTGGAAGCAGATTTCCCCACAAAACGTATACGTTTCTTAGAAAAAAACATACAACCTCTTAAATTTCTTCCTTTCTTTTCCTGGAAGTAAAATAGTGTGCCACCATCTCTTTTAGCTACTTCATATTCAGAGGGATTTGGGAGTGTCTTATTTATATTGCTCACCTATGAAGAGACATGCCTGGAGATGATGTTTCAGGCAAATAATCCACCAGCGGTGACCAACAACCCCCTGAAGGTGGAAAAGGTAATGGTTCTCCTTCGTTGTGTTCCATCACTTTAAGTCGCCAACTTGAATACAATGGCATCGAATCACCTGTCAAAAAAAGTATTATTATCTTGAATTAGATACTTGGGCATACAAATCTAATAAATGATGATGATGATGACAATGATGATGATGATGATGATTATATAGTTATATTGATTGAAATATGTTGTTTTCAAATAGGCATGCGGTATTTTCTGTATTTCTCATATTTAGTAATATTGCCTGGTATTCCAAAATTTTGTATGTATTCAGAATTCACTACATTATTTAAACACATGTAATTTTGGCATATCACCACAATTGAACCCAAAATTTCTGTTGCTAAGTGAGACGTATGTTAAGTGAATTTTGTTCCATTTTATAACCTTTCCTGCCACAGTTGCTAAGTGAATCACCACAATTGTTAAGATAGTGGCACGGTCATTAAGTGAATCATGGGGATGTTGTAATGGCTGTGTGAAAATGGACAAAAGCCACTCTTTCAGTATCATTGTAACTTTGAATCATCACTAAACTAACTATTGTAAGTCAAGGACCACGTGTATCCCATGCCTAACCAATAGGCATTAAAATCTAGCACAAGACTGAACTGAAGAAAAAAGAAAGAATTATAACGATCAGTTCTGAAAATCAAGTAAAACATGTGGATCTGATTGCTACATCCTCCCTGCCTTTCTTAAATTAAGGGTAGCTCAAATTGTCAAAATGTCATAGAAAGGAGGTATTTTACATACATATGTATGATATGTACATATGCCATGTAATATTGTATATAATTATACTATTCTTTGCCAAGTAACCTAATACTGTCCCCCAATATATAATACAAAGAAAAATTAGCTCCATCCATTATGAAGAATAGTAGATTCTTCCACAAAGTTTATTAGTTAACAAAATTCGTGCATATAACTGACAGTTAAACCTTGCATTGTTTAAAGAAAATAAAATATTGAATTACTTTTTTCTTCTTCATATGAGCCTCCTGAACTGCTGCTGTATCGAGATTCTAGCCTGTGATGCTGGCGGTTCAGATTACTGTTCAATCCACTATAGATATCTAGATGGATGTAACTAAAGGAATAAACATAATAATAGTGTTATCGAAGACCACATTTCTATTCTTCCAAGTAGTTGTAATATTTATGCAATCAAAAGTGTTATTAAAAACGTATTTATGTGCCCTTAACTTCATAAAAACTATTCATCCTAAACCTCAGATAAATCTACAGTATGAGAACACACCTATGCTAGGATTCAAATGGAAGAACTCTGTGAAGTGTGCCTTCCATGTCTGTTCATAAAATAACAACAACCCAGAGTATAAAATACAGTGGAAAACTAGTAATGTACTATCATAGATAAACCCCCAAGATAGGAAACACAGAATCTCTTAATTGCTGGCTGGCTGAACAATTCAGCTGAGGTACATTTAATAACCAAGGAAAAAACACAAAAAATAATATGAGCAAGAAAATTTAGATATATAAATCCAGCCATTCTAAATTTATTGGTTTTATATAATGACTTGAATTTCAAAACATCCATTTTATTTACTACTTATATGAAAAGTTAGTACCAAAAATTGAAGGCACAGCAGAATAAGTAAGCCAACAAGATGGAAGGATAGACCTCTCAGACCCAGAGTCTGCCTGGGTCTTTAAATCTTGGCCTTTTTCCCCACTTTGGGGTAGCAGCTTGACAATTCCTATTGCTACTGACTATCTTCCAAAAGTTTCTCCTATAACATCCCAAAATTGTGTGTAAGAGTTATAGGGTTCTCATATTTTGTTCTGCCTTTCTCATATTTACAAGGTAAAAATGGTGGAAAAAATAAATAATTTATATAATACACACTCCTGTGTGTAGGAAGAAGCATGTGGTTAGCTTGTGGTTTCCTTGGTGGGCAATCCAATTTCACATTAAACAAGCCGAATACTTTAAAAACATAATGACAAGAAATTATTATATTTTATATATTAAAAAGTAAATGTTCAAACTTGAAGGAGTTAAGTACAAAGCTAATAGTTCACAGTGTTAAATTATACAAAAGGCAAATACTATATGCTCTGTTAAAATAAAGCTTGCTGTTAAGAGAAGAGTGGGTGCTTCAATTTTTTAGTGTGATAAAATTATAAATACAGTTATAGGTTTGATTCAATGGATAAAATTCAATATTCCATGTTCTATGGAGAAACAAAAGCATTAGATGTACACAGCACCATTAAGAGACCTGCAGGTTCCTCGTGGACCTGTTAAGCAGAATCCCTTTGAAAAAAATATTTACACCATCTCAGTTCCCAAGATTCCAGGCACACCCAAAATATATTCACAGGCAACATGGAAAAGTTTAGTTCTGTGCTTTCCCCATCTCAGGTGTCTTACAACAGCCTCCCCCATAACTTTTTGGCACCAGAAACTGATTTTGTGGAGAGTGATTTTTCCGTAGACCGGATGGGGTTTTACTTGTTTGTGCAGCCCAATTTCTAGCTTACTGCGGCCCAGTGCCAGTCCAGTGGGTTGGGGACCCCTGTCTTTAAAAGACAAGTCTCAAATTCTCTATTCCCACAATAGAAAGTAGGATCAAGTATCTCTTTTACATGACAAAAAGCCAGTTTGATCGGTTGGCATTCACAATACAAATAGATATGGAGTTATTATCAGAGACTATAATACCCTGTCACCAACATTTAATCAAGTAACACTTTAGGCTTTATTAATTAGACCTATGATGGGTGTTTTTTTTTAAGGGGACGTGGTGGCTGAGTGGCTAAGACACTGAGCTTGTCAATCAAGGTCGGCAGTTTAGAGGTTGAACCCCTAGTGCCACGGACTGAGCTCCTTTTACTTGTCCCTGCTTCTGCCAATCTAGCAATTTGAAACACGTAAAAAATGCAAATAGAAAAATAGAGACCATTTTGGTGGGAAGGTAACAGCGCTCCGTGCGCCTTTGGTGTTTAGTCATGCCAGCCACGACCATGGAATCATCAGGCTGTGCAGAAACTGAGATGAGCACTGCCCCCTAGTGTCGGGAACGACTAGCACATATGTGCAAAGGGAGCTTTTCCCTTATGAAGGTTTTATTTAAAAAATAATAATAATAATCAGTATTTCAAATCTTATAAATCCTTCTTACCTTTCATCAATACTATCTTTTGTAAGCTTATTGTTGTGATTACCATCTGTGGGTGCCACCATTGTATTGCTACTGGAAGTTGTTCCTGGAAATTAAGAGCGGTATATTTGCAATGAATGCAGTAATAACTGCAAGACAGGATTTCCTGAAAGCTATTTGAAACTCTGATAAATCATCATAATCAATGTTACTACCAGGCTGAACAGAACAATAATCCTCCCCATATAATTTAGAAGTATTATACACGTAATTCTAAATAAAAGTGTAATAAATAAAAAAAAGTTCTAAAATAATTTCACAATGTAGTGTGTAATAGCTGGGGAGAACAAGTGAGACTCTACTTAACAGACTCCTGCAGTGATGTCTCCCCCACTTTCAAAGATCAATCCACTGAGCAGTTAATGGTCCAGTGAAGGGATAAACCCAACTATCCAGCAAAGAAGATTTCTGCACACTCTTGTAACTTTACTCTCCAGCCACTCTTTCTCACTCTTCTCGTCTCTCTCCTCCCCTTCCCCAACTTTGGCAACTAGAACTGAGAAAGTGGTACTCCCCTGAAGGCCCCCAACACTTATATATCAGGCTGGACCAATGTGACTACTTTGTCTACATCTCCTTATAACAGCTCTGGCTACCAGTCAGGTCCGCTCATCAGTCCCCACAACTGCCTGTAAAGCCAGCATTGAAATGCTTCACCTTTTATCTCTCCATTTGATGTCTCACACCAAGAAAACAGCACTCATGCCAGGCTACTAAAAATCATGTGCCAAAAATTTATTTGTAAGTCACAGAAGAAAAAACTATAGTCTCAAGAGTCAAACAGCCCTGCTATTATTGCTAACTATTCCAACAAACTTTATTTTTCTTACATCGCCTCTTGTATGTTATTGGCTATTTTACAGAAAGCATGCTAAAGAAAGAAAGCAAACCTTGCAGTAGCCAACAGGAGATCTCTTCAAAATTTAGACCAGAGGTCAACAAACTTAGCAACTGTGGATTTAAACTTCCAGAATTCTCCAGTCAGCTATGATAGAGCCTTGGTGATGCAGTGGTTAGAGTGCAATACTGCAAGCTACTTCTGCTGATCACCGGCTGCCAGCAGTTTAGCAGATCGAATCTCAGTACGCTCAAGGTTGACTCAGCCTTCCATCCTTCCAAGGTCAGTAAAATGAGGACCCAGATTGTTGGGGGCAATATGCTTACTTTCTGTAAACCTCTTAGAGAGGGCTGTAAAGAACTATGAAGCGGTATATAAGTCTAAATGCTATTGCTATGGGACCCCTGATTTATAAGCCAGGGGTTAAATGCTCCCACTTTGGGCATGCCTGTCAGTCATCGGATAGCCAGTCGTGAAGGCAGCATGAAGCTGCGTCCCCCTGCCCAGACACTGCGATTTGGATTCTTTTACCATCTGCATAATCATAGAACACTTTGTGCATGCGCAGAGGTTAAAAGAACCCAAATGGCGGCATCCAGGTGGGTGGGTGGAGCCTTGCGCTGCCTTTGCGACTGGTTTTCCGACGACCGACAGGCACGCCCAAATTGGGAACATTTCAATCCTGCAATAGAATCATATACTGCTTACTTTTTTTCAACCTTATACGGTAGGTTGTTAAACATATCTGCAGCCAAGGGGATGGACCAGTTCAACAGACAAGTGGCAAACTTTCTAAATTTGAGCAGCAGACTCCAGAAAAAGGCACTGCTTCTTTACCAAAGTGCTGCCAGGTGCAGCCAAGCCCATTTTTAAATATCTATTCTGCTTTGGATCCAAACAGCTAGGCATCTCTGGATGTTATCCAACAGTGAAGTGAATATCTGTCCTGATAGGTTAAAAACAGTTTCATGTAATTTTCTCACCTGAGGTGACAGAAGGGATTTTGTAACTAGAAGTGATACGATAATAGGGTGGATTATCCATATGTGTCACTCCAGAACTAACTGGATCAGTGAGCTGTAATTCACTCACCAACTCTTCCAAAAGCTGCATGGTTTTATCTCTACCCAAGTAAACAATTACCTTCTTCACCTATCATTCAAAGAAAAAATAAAAATAATTAAGAACACTGTTAAATATACTAGGAAAATGGCTTGTTATTTACCGGTAATTGTTAATTTTAAAAACTATACATTTAGGAAATACAGTGATCCTTCTATTATCGCGAGGGTTCCGTTCCAAGACCCCTCGTGATAATCGATTTTTCGCGATGTAGGGTTGCGGAAGTAAAAACACCATCTGCGCATGCGCACCCTTTTTTTCTATGGCCGCGCATGCGTAGATGGTGGAGTTTGCGTTCCCCGCCGCCCACGCAAAGGGGAAACCCGATTCAGCTCCTCGCTGCTGCTGCGCTACCGAGCAGATCAGCTGCTGGGCGGCCGAAGGAACCTTCCCTGGGTCTTCCCCTTCTTGCTGGCGGGCGGGCGAGCGGCGGGCATCAGCGAGGAGCCGGGGTTTCCCCTTTGCGTGGGCGGCCGGGAAGACCCAGGGAAGGTTCCTTCGGCCGCCCAGCAGCTGATCTGCTCGGTAGCGCAGCAGCAGCGAGGAGCTGAATCAGGTTTTCCCCGCATGCAAAGGGGAAACCCCGATTCGGCTCCTCGCTACTGCTGCGCTACCGAGCAGATCAGCTGCTGGGCGGCCGAAGGAACCTTCCCTGGGTCTTCCCGGCCGCCCACGCAAAGGGGAAACCCTGGCTCCTCGCTGATGCCCGCCGCTCGCCCGCCCGCCAACAAGAGGGGGAAGACCCAGGGAAGGTTCCTTCGGCCGCCCAGCAGCTGATCTGCTCAGCGCAGCAGCAGCGAGCAGACGAAGATCGGGGTTTCCCAGCCGCCCACGCAAAGGGGAAACCCTGGCTCCTCGCTGATGCCCCCGCTTGCCCGCCCGCCGCCCGCCAGCAAGAGGGGGAGAGATAAAGAGAGAGAAGGAAAGAGATGAGAGAGGGAGGAAGAGAGTGTGAGAGAGGAAGAAGCAAGATAGAGAAAGAGAGAGAGAAAGAAAGATGAGAAAGGAAGGAAGAGAGTGACGTCATCGGGTGGAAAAATAGCGATATAGCGTTTCGCGAAGCTCAAGATCGCGAAACTCGAGGGATCACTGTAATTGATTTTTTTTTTGTTGGCAGACAAATTGTCTTATAGCTAATAACTAACTTATAACTGTCTTTTAACTTAGAACTAAAAAGACTGGACAACAATTTGTCTAAAATGCTATAGGTCTCCTGCTTGAGCAGAGGGTTAGACTAGAAGACTGAGATCCCTTCCAAATTCTATGTTCTATATTCTAATTATGTTTCATTATTTTTGAACCTAAATTTGCTAGAAAAGCAAAATCATTGTATGCTAACCTAATCCCAGTTGCATAGCTAAATATTCAATATTTCATCACCTGAAATGTTTGATCATGTGGAATTCTGTTAATAGACTTCTTTTACACAAAGTCAATGAATGGTATAATTTTTAGAAATGTTTAGTACTTAAACTTGCTGAAAATAACATGTTTAATAACCCAGTGTAATCTATATTTAGCAGAGTAATTGAAGTAAAACTCTGCATTTCAGCTTAAAAGTACCATTACAGTGCCTAATTATTTTCTGACATGGAATTACTTTTGTTTAGAAATACTTATAATGTCTGTATCCTTTTTTAGACATGCTTATTTTTCAAACAAACATTCCAACTGCTATGTAAAGTAGGGCGAAGCATGGAAGGAATTGGCCTAGGATGATAGCAAGGTGGAACTGGAATTTTACACCGCATATTCTCTTGCCTGTCCTCAATTCTTTCTCCCTTTCTGTCACCTCCAAAGGTGCTTTTTTCAACTGGACTTTCTTGTTTTTCTTTGAAGACGTTTCACTTCTCATCCAAGAAGCTTCTTCAGCTCTGACTGGATAGTGGGGAATGGGAGGGTTTATATTTATCTCTTGTTTATACACAACTCAAAGTGAGTATAAGATGGTGAGGATGTGTGTAATAGTCTCAACAATAACCTTGTGAGGCAAGCTGGACTGAGAGACAGAGACTGGCCTTGTCGCTTAGTCAATAATCCTGTAACTCATTTTTTATCAGAAGCCCAAGAACTCAAATACCTAGTATGGTGATTCTTGTTGACCCAGGCAATGACTGTAATTAATTTCTGTATTTATGTCTCACCATATTTTTTATGGGAGAGACTCTTAGTCTGAATCCCCTCATGTGACCTGTCCAGTTGAACATCTATCATAACTCTCATCTTCCTCAGAGCACACATGTTAAAGTAGTGCCTCGCTGAGGGATAATTATGATAATAACTATTTATAATTATAATAAATGGATGGTTCTATTTTCATTCTGACTCTGTTTTCAGCACAGACAACTACAACCAGTAAGATAGTCAGACTAAAAGTGATTGTTAAATAAAACATTTATGCCTATTTACAGGTAGCCCTTGAGATACAACCAGTCACTTAGCAACCGTTGGGAGTTATGAAAAAGGGACTTATGATCGTTTTACAACAGTTACGAATTATGGTAGTAATGGACAGACTCCATTATAGTAATCAAGTGAGGACTAACTGCAGTTAATATATATGCCCATCTCACCAGGATGAAGAATAGGAAACTAAGTCCCACAGAACTTACATAAGGCAAAAGGCTGGGTTCGCTATTTACTCCACAAATGCTGATTAAAAAATGCAGAATTATTTTCAGATTCTTTGGCCAACTGTCTGCTAGAGTAATCCAAACGTTTTCAATCTCTGACCAAGCCACTTCATCACCATACTAGAAAACAAAGTTATGACATGAATTATTTCTCCATTTAAAAATTAAGTGCTTAAAGAGATATATAATGAAAACACTGGGTATAATAACTTAGTTCGACAATGCTCAGTGCTTTTTTCTCCCTAGTTTGCTTAAAAATTCAGTCTACTCTGGCTACAATATTGTTTTTAGTGCAATTTAAATATACCGTATTTTTCAGACTATAAGACACATCGGAGTATAAGACATACCTAGATTTTGAAGAAGAAAACAAGAAAAAAAAAAGGTTTTGTCCTCCATACGTCCTGTTTTTGCCCTCCCTGCCCCCCAGAGCTCTCTGCAGGCCTCTCAAACTCTCTGTGCATTCTATTTTTGCAAAAATGGGCCCATTTTTGGCCTCCCGAACCCCCCACGCATCCCGTTTTTCACCTCTCCAGCTCCCAGGAGCACTTGCAGCAGGGGTGGGGTTCAGCAGGTTCTGACCAGTTATGGAGAACCAGTAGTGAAAAATTTGAGTAGTTCAGAGAACCGGTAAATACCACCTCTGACTAGCTCTGCCCCATCTATTCTCTGCCTCCCGCATCCCAGCTGATGTGGATTTTGCAGTATCCTTCTCCTGGAGTGGGGAGGGAATGGAGATTTTACAGTATCCTTCCACTGCCACGCCCACCATGCCACACCCATAGAACCGGAATAAAAAAATCTGAATCCCATCACTGGTCAGCAAGCCTCCCAAACCCTCTGCACATCCCATTTTTGCTTTCCTCAGCCCCCAGGAGCTGCATGTTACAGTCTGAAAAATAGAGTACTTGTTTTTTTCTTTTTTTTCTTTCTGTTCTCCAAAAAGACATTTGCATTCCACTAGTGGCAAACTGAGGAAACAACAGAACTCTTAAAATAATCCATCAATTGCTCAATGCTTGGTTCAATTTACCTTTGCTGTCATATACATTAGGTTGTTTAAAACTAAAGCAGTTGCCTGGGGTGACCCCCAACCTTCGCCTTTCAACCAGCGTCTGCTGTTCACCATCAGTTCTCTGTCTTTTAGGAGATCCTCTTCATCTTCATCTTGCCGTCGAATTGTAGGTAAAGGTTTCACATCCATTAATTCAATATTATTCATCCACGGCAGCAAATAGTGAAGCATCACCTGTCTTCCAGAAGGATGTGCTGTTTGAATTCTCTGGCTTACCTCTGTGTTTAATAATTTAAAAGTAAGAATATATATATAAATCTATATATGTTATCACAAAACTAATTTACTGGCAGCCATTTCAGCTTTTGGCTTTCCTGAAATAATATTGCTTCCATGTGAAAAGTAGAAAGGAAAGGGTCTTTGTCAGATTGTCAAAAGAGAATAGACTCCTCCATTGCAGGGTAAAGAGACTAGAAGGAGGTAGAAGGAAGGAACATACAAATTCCACTACCCATTATCTTTTGGTTTGGAAAGTTGGTCTACAACTTGATTCCTCCCTCACCAGCAATGCTTACTGAAAATGGTCCCAGAGAAAAGAGAACTGCTCCAACACTGAGCCTCTCACTTCCCAATCCCTTGAGCAGAGCTAGGAGAGTACTATGACTGATGAGTCAAAAGCCTCTAAGACACAGGTGTCAAACTTGATTTCATTGACGGTCTTGTCAGGGTTGTGTTTGATCTTGGGGGGTCCGGGTGGGTGTGGCCAGGATGGGCATGTCCAGTTTGATGTCACTTGTGTTGCGGGAGCCTGTGGTGGCTGGAGCACTCTGCCAGTGAAAATAGGCTCCCAAGCTCTGTTTTTGGCTGCGACAGCCTCCTGCAATTCTGCCAGAAAAAATGGAGCTCGGGAAGGCCGTGGATTTTCACTGTCAGAGGTGCCATGGCCCAATCTTTGCTATTTCCATGATGGCTGCGCAGGCCAGATCTAAGTACCTCACAGGCCGGATCTGGCACGCTAGCCTTGAATTAGAGACCCCCTACACTAAAAGATCAAGAGGCAGCAGAATGGCTACACAAGCCCGGTCAGGGTTGTCTCAATACTACAAGCATGTTTGAATCCATACTGAAAGGACTCCATATAATCATGCACAGAGAGGAATAACTACATATTCAATGCTTTAGAACAAGGCAGTATTATTAAATTGAGGTTTATTTAGGATGGTGCTTTGTTCTTAACTTGACAAGTATAACTTCACATTAAAATAAAAGGCAAATTGCGAGGGTGAGAAAAGGAACAAAAAGGCAATGCATATCTATACAGTGTTAAGATGGGCGATGATGATTAGTGAACATAATAATTAGAGATTATCGACCATCACTAAACTTCTTAATGTTAAGAGTATAGATACCATATAGGGCAGTGTTGAGAGGAAAAAAACTTGAAAATCACTATAATTTGGTTTTGATAGTACAATAATTCCAAACAACAAATATTAAGAAATATGCTTTTTAAGGAAACATATACCTGAAAATATTGCAAGAGTTAATTCTGGATATGTTCTTGCTAATTCTTCTGAGAGCTGATAATAGGACACAGAATATAAATGCGGCAAAGGTGCAGGCTGACTCAATAGTCCATCAGTTCGCTGAACCTCCAGCTTATGAGCGTAGCGAAACATCTTGGGCTCTAGGATCTAGAAAATACAAATGTATTCAATAAATTCAGGTCACTACACAATATGAAATTAAGGAATCACAGGGAAAGAGAAAGACTACACAGTAATGTATTCTTTCTCACTTTTTCTCACTTTGGCTTAAAACATGAAATCAGTTTCTAGGTCTAACGCAGCATAGGATAGGATAGGGCAGTGTTTCTCAACCTTAACAATTTTAAAATGAGTGGACTTCAACTCCTAGAATCCTAACACCAGCTGGGGTTGAGAATCACCAGGATAGAAACATCCTCTATTTCAGTGATTTTAAACCTTTTTTGAGCCGCGGCACATTTTTTACATTTACGAAACCCTGGGGCACATTGAGCGGGGGGGGGGGGGAGCTAAAAAAAGTTTGGACAAAAAAATTCTCTCTCTCCCTCCCCTTCACTCTATTTCTTTCTCCCTCCCACTTTCTCTCCCTTCCTTCCTCTTTCTTTCTCTCTCTCTCAATCCCTTTCTCTTCCTTCCTTCCTCTTTTTTGCTCTTTCTCTCTCCTCCCTACCTCCCTCTATGTCTTTCTCTCTCTCTCCTTCCCTCCCTCTTTCTCTCTCTCTCTTGCTTTCTTTCTCTCTCTTGCTCTCTCTCTCTCTTTCTCTTGTTTTCTCTCTCTCTTGTTCTTTCTCTCTCGCTCGCTCTTTCTCTCTCTTTCTTTCTTTCTCTCTCTCTCTCTTGCTTTCTTTCTCTCTTGCTTTCTCTCACTTGCTTTCTTTCTCTCTGAGCTTCGCGGCACACCTGACCATGTCTCGCGGCACACTAGTGTGCCACGGCACACTGGTTGAAAAACACTGCTCTATTTGACTATCCTGGAGGTTGCAAGGAACACAGTGGTGAATGAACAGGAACCATTGACACTTTCCCCCCACACCCCTTTTTGATTAAGAATGAGCTCTGGGGAAGAATAAAAACAAACCACGCCATGTTTTTTCTTGCAGATACATCTATTTTGTCTCTGGATTATCTCCTCCTTCACCAAAAGAAAAATTTATATTTCTGTGGGTTTTCAATTTTTAAGTCTCCGAAAGGCTGTCCATTACATTTTACCCCCTAAACATAGCACAAATAAAATAAAGGCTATGGAGAAGGGGGAAAGAACCACACTATTTTCCCACTGGGCTAATCTGTGGAAACTTTTTGTGAAATTAATTGCAGTGATACATGGTAGCAACATGTTAAATATTGATTTTTATCCCAAAACTGAAGGCAAATTACTGAAGGCAAATCATGTCAGACTAATCTCATTGATTTCTTTGACTATGTCACAAAGGTGTTGGATCAAGGTGGTGCCGTGGATATTGCCTATCTGGACTTCAGCAAAGCCTTTGATACGGTTCCACATAAAGAGCTGATAGATAAATTAGTGAAGATTGGACTTAATTCCTGGATAGTTCAGTGGATTTCAAGCTGGCTGAAGCGTAGACATCAGAGAGTTATTGTTAATGGCGAGTATTCTGAGCAGAGACAGGTTACAATCGGTGTGCCATAAGGGTCTGTTCTGGGTCATATTCTTTTTAATATGTTTGTGAGTGACATAGGGGAAGGTTTGGTAGGGAAGGTTTGCCTATTTGCCAATGACTCTAAAGTGTGCAATAGGGTTGATATTCCTGGAGGGGTCTGTAATATGGTAAATGATTTAGCTTTACTAGATAAATGGTCAAAGCAATGGAAACTGCGGTTTAATGTTTCCAAATGTAAAATAATGCACTTGGGGAAAAGGAATCCTCAATCTGAGTATTGCATTGGCAGTTCTGTGTTAGCAAAAACTTCAGAAGAGAAGGATTTAGGGGTAGTGATTTCTGACAATCTCAAAATGGGTGAGCAGTGTGGTCAGATGCTTGGCTGCATAGCTAGAGGTATAACAAGCAGGAAGAGGGAGATTGTGATCCCCTTATATAGAGTGCTGGTGAGACCACATTTGGAGTACTGTGTTCAGTTCTGGAGACCTCACCTACAAAAAGATATTGACAAAATTGAACGAGTCCAAAGACGGGCTACAAGAATGGTGGAAGGTCTTAAGCATAAAACGTATCAGGAAAGACTTAATGAACTCAATCTGTATAGTCTGGAGGACAGAAGGAAAAGGGGGGACATGATCGAAACATTTAAATATGTTAAAAGGTTAAATAAGGTTCAGGAGGGAAGTGTTTTTAATAGGAAAGTGAACACAAGAACAAGGGGACACAATCTGAAGTTGGGGGAAAGATCAAAGGCAACATAAGAAAATATTATTTTACTGAAAGAGTAGTAGATCCTTGGAACAAATGTCCAGCAGACATGGTTGGTAAATCCACAGTAATTGAATTTAAACATGCCTGGGATAAACATATATCCATTGTAAGATAAAATACAGGAAATAGTATAAGGGCAGACTAGATGGACCAGGAGGTCTTTTTCTGCCGTCAATCTTCTATGTTTCTAAAACATTTAAAACAGTATTTAAAATTTAAGCCTCAAACAAAAATATGTATGTACTGATAAAAACATTTCATACTAACTTGCAAAAGCTGCATAGCAACTTCATAGATAGCTCTAGAAGAATCAGCTGCTTTAAATAATATAAGATTGAGAAGAGTAACAGTATCACACTGGTAATCCCTATGAAGGAAAGAAAGCATTAATAACAAAGTGGTTTAAAAACAGAATAAATGAAATACTGAAAAAAAATTACAATGTGAACTTATATATGAGGCTAACTTAAAAGCTGCTCTATTTCCAATAGCTTGATTAGCTCTGTTCAAACAATGCATTTAGTTTAGTTAATTACTAAACCAATCTAGGGCTACAAAAGTCTAGCTTAGGGGTCTGCAACCCATGGCTCTTTCATCTGCTGCGGCTTCCTTGCTCAAAATATACATCACAATTGCCAATGTATATCCACCGGCACGTGATTTAGTGATGTTTTCAACCCACCTTTTTTGGGGGGGGGGGGGGGTAGTTTTTGTTGCATGCAAAAATGAAAATTTGTTTTCTCTGTAGCAGTTTATTGATTTAATAAATGCAACACACAATAGGTTTTTTTATATATACATAGCCTGAAGTAAAAAAATAATATATGCAGTGCTATCTTCATTTTAGATGCCAAAAGGATTTTATGGTTCCTGGTGTTTTCTTTTCTGTGGGAGACAGGTCCAAATGGCTCTTTGAGGGTTTAAAGTTGCTGACCCCTGATCCAGCTAATGGTTCAATGGTAGCAAAAAGATTCAGGAACCTTCAATGCAGGAGTTATCAGGATTTTTGCATCACAAAAGTGCAGGATTTTTGCATCACAAAAGTGCAGGATTTTTGCATCACAAAAATGCAGGATTTTTACATCACAGACATAATGGTTATACTTTAAGCATTATTTCCTTATTAGTGATTTTTGGCACTACACAATCACATTAATTAGATTCAAGTTAGAATATATGGGAATGTACAAGTTTCTCCAAGATATCTCATGAAACCTTGTATTAGGAGAGTAACAGGACTACTTTTCCCCATTGATTAGAGCAGAGGTGGGAATCTACAGTGTCTTTACGACTTGAGGATTTCCAACTCCAAGAATTCCTGAGCCAGCATGTTGAAGTGATAAAAGGGCCATAGTTCTCCATCCTTGGATTAGACAGTGAGCAGCAGACACAATAGCACGCAACAAGAATTCAGCACAAAGGAAGTTATTATGTGGCTGTCAAGATTCTGCCAATTCACGGCAGAATTTAGAATTGTTTCTCAGAGGACTGATTAAACAAATAATTCCCTCAACACTGTCAGACTTTCTACTAAATCTGCACTTCTATTCTACTAGTTTTGCTCATCATTCCTTTCACCCATTTCCTCCCATGTTGACTGTATAACTGTAACTTGTTGCTTATATCCTAATATTTTATTAATATTGCTTCTTCATTGCTTATTTGACCCCTATGACAATCATTAAGTGTCATATCACATGATTCTTGACAAATGTATATTTTATTTTATGTACGCTGAGAGCATATGCACCAAGACAAATTCCTTGTGTGTCCAATCACACTTGGCAATAAAAATTCTATTCTATTCTATTCTATTTTGTATTTGGATAATATCCACACAAATCAGCTGAGTAAGATAATCCTCAAGTCTCCCACAGCAAATCAGATGGGGGTGGTTTATGTCATGTTTATCCTGACAATTACCCAATTGTGCATATAGATTGGTGGGGAGAATCTGAAATTACTCACATATTGAACTGCTATTCACCTTGCCATTAGCTGTGCTTTTTAAGATGAATTATCTGTCAGATTTAAGGAGCTGTTGCTTCCCCACCATGGACTTGAATAACAACTTCAATTGATTCTATTATAACTAGTCCTTGACATGACCAAAATTGGGACTAGAAATCTGACAGTTTGTTGATGCAGTCTTAGATCAAGATGCTCACGTGACCAGACCCATTTTTCTGGCATTTTCTTTAGCAAAATAAACCCCTCAAGTTGTTAAGCGAATCTCGTGGTTGTTAAGCAAATGGCACTGTCATTAAGTGAACCCATTCTTCTCAATATTGCACTTGTGGATGCTTTAACAGGTCGTAAATGCAAGCTGGGTTGACAAGTGCCTGAACTTCAGTCATGTTAGGACTGAATGTGTGCTATGGGGTGGGATGTGTGCTATGACATTTTCCAACAGCCGAGTGCTTTATGGGCTATAAAGCATCTTTTCCAAGACAGTCATCACTCCAAATGATAGTAAAATGACTAGTTGTTAGTCCAGGACTACCAACACCCAATCTATTTTTTTTCTTTAATACCTGTTTTGGAATACGCTGGCTATGGCTTTAAAGCATCCGGCTGCTACACGCTTCGAGCCTGTATAACAACGGTCTACAGCCCAATACATGAGGTTACTCTGGTCAGGGTTGAGCTCCAACAGCAACATAACTGCTTCACAACCAAGCTGATGCACCTAAACAAATGCAATATAAAATTCAAGTTCTGTCCTGTTGCTGTGAGATACATTTTTTGTTTCTAGTAACAAATATCAGAGTATGCATAAAGAGAAAAGGCTTAATCTATATTATTCCCTGAATTAAGTTATTATTAAATAAGGGAAGGAACCTATGGGTCCACATGCATTTGAAGTCCTTAGAACAGTGATGGTAAACCTTTTCAGCACTGAGTGCTCAAACCAAAATGTGTATGCATGCGCCAGAAATCCCACCGACCAGCTGGACGGTGCGCATATGTGCGCTGGCCAGCTGATCATCAGGTTTCTGGCCTGAACATGCACATTGGCCAGCTGGTCTTCAAGTTTCCAATGCTCCAGCGCCCACAAAAACTACCTGGTTGGTGTGCATGCATGCGCCAGAAACCAAAAGAGCAGCTGGCAAAGTTTCCCAAGAAGTCAGAAACAAAATTTTGAACATTTTTAATAGGAGGGAGAGATTGAACATTTTAAGAGATCCAAATATTCCATAGTTAGCCATTTTTTCCCTGTTCTAAAAATTAAGAAACAAAATGGATTATAATTTAAAATTCTCTCAATCTTCCAAATTGAGAAAAGAGGGTTGTTTGAAGGAATATAATACAGCAATATTATTATTTGCTTTTAACCTTGTAAGCAGCCCAGATTGTCTTCTGATGAGATGGTTGACAAACAAATTTAATTAATAAACAAATATCAAAATGTGGGTCTTGTCCTCTATGAACACATCAAATCGCCAATATTTACTTCCCAGCTCCTGGCAGAGGAGAAATGCATGCTGTAGATAAAAAATGCTGATCTACCCTTAAAATAGGTTAAATAATTTATGTCCTTCCTGAACTAAGTAATTACATTAAAAAGAAACCCAAACCCAAAAGACAGATCTCTCATTTTGTTAGGATTAGATGTTCTGATTTGAATTATTTTTAGTGTATAGAGAGCTACCTTTTTCTCAGTTTCTCTACCATTAACTCCTGATTATCTGACTTTCAAACAGAAATTTTAAGTTATCAATATTGTACACAATACCTTCTTATCCTGAGAATCCAAAATATTATCTAGCCATTTGTATAGATAGCCATCTGATGAAAGTCCTACATTATCTGCAACTGGACCGCAACAAAGTACTGCAGACATTGCCTGAAAAACAAATGGGTGACAATATCACACAAACTGGACTGTGTTTCTATTAAATTTTAAAAGTATTCCTTCTCCCTCCCTCCCTCCCTATCTATCTATCTATCTATCTATCTATCTATCTATCTATCATCTATCTATCTATCTATCTATCTATCTTAAATGATATCATGAAATAGTTATATAATTATATTTACAGTGTATCATATTTATACAAAAATATATTTGTAAGTATTCATTATTTCATCCCCCAAGAACTAGGAAAAATGAAAATTCTTTTGCTGCATGCATTTATATTATTTATCAAGGATCATAATTATTTAGAGCCAGTAAAGGATTCTATTTTGTGCAATTACTGTCCAATTATTTGGCAACCACTACAAAAGAACTATGATCATTCCAGACAACTTGTGTAATCAGAGGTAATGATATAACAAAATCCTACAATAAAGGATAAGCATGTGAGAGCTTATTACCTTTAAAGCACAGTACTGATGCCTATTTATCTGCATGTTTCTATCACTGTATCTGTCCAAAGGAGTAAACATGATGCTGAAAGGTCCAGCCCAGTGGCTAAACAACATAAACAGACTGTGACGGAGGCTCTGCTGTGGAAAGACGCTCCTTCTCTGATGCACTGTGCAATAGTGGAAAATAACAGAGGAAACATTTTGTAACAAATGAAATGAAATGAAAATATCAGAGTCAATTGCTTATTGTTTTTAAATAAACCGAAGTAGCCAAATATTGAGATTTTCTTCAGAAAAGTCCATGCAAGTGCAATAAAAGTCATCTCTCCTCTTTACCTTGACCTCTAATCAGATCAAATTTTTGGATCTTCACAGGTGACAGTGCGCCTCTTATGCAGGACCTCAAATCGGAGCATCCAAGTCAACAGGTCAAGTATGCAAAATCTACTAGCCTATTGCCCAACTGGAAAGAAGACCCCATCCTCTTTTTTTTTTTTAAACTGGTTTGGGTGGAGATCTCTCCACGAAGTATGGGATCTGTCTATGACGTAGACCCTGTTTGTGTAATATCTCGCCGATGCACATATTTGTTGACACAAATGACAGAAGACTTGAAACGACAAACGAATCATTAGCTGCTCAATCTATAAAAAAGTTAAACTGGATTTGTATGTGTGCATGCGTAGATGTGGACAAGTCCCTGCAGTAAGAATGCAGAATGCATTTCTTACCCTACGGTAAGAATTTTTTCAGAATTGGTCTGCTGTTGCCCACTTCCTAGGGAAGAACGGGATGACTGATTTAATCACGACCCATAATTCATTAGCAGGATTCAAGTTACAAGAAGTAACACATTTCCACATCAGATGTTTTCAGCTTGAAATATAAACCAAAGAATTGGGGACGGGGGGAGAGAAATATTGTGAATACCTGGAACATTCTGAATAATATTTGCCACTAAGGCACTAAAATGGCAACGGATATCTTTCAATGTGTCAGAGTCCTTTTCATTTTCTGCTTCCAGCAGTTGTCTGGTAAGATCCACATACTCCAATAAAGTATTGTTTAGGGAATGTGTTTCATTATCAAGGCCGCCACTTGCACTAGAAAGAAAAGCACAAACATTTGAATACAGACGTGTAAATAAAATATCATCAATTATCGCAAACTATAGGTAGATTTGAGAACAAAAATGTTGCACTGGATTGCACTGGTATCCTTCGGTCTCGAAAGACCATGGTATCATGCTTTGGACTCCCCAGAGCACAAAGCGTGGGTAGGTTAGTATGGAGGATAAGACTGTTACCCAAGCAAAAGATCCCCCCTCTCCACGTCTCTAAAATAAACCAATGGAATGGCAAAGACCAATACGATTGGTTCCAGCTACGTCGCAGGAATTATCCGAACATGGCTGTACACAGTCACAAACTGCTTCCCGGACTCTGGCTCCGGATTTGCCTCAAGGTTTACTTCTGAAGCCTTTTCCAATGATGGATATAGCCACAAGGCAGTGGAGGTTTGCAGTCAGAGTTTCTCTTCCCCTAGTGGTTGATCAGGGCGTCTTTCATGTCTTGCCATGCTCTTAGCGTACCACACCGCTTGCAGAGACCGCCTTCATGACCATTGACCTATTCTAGTAGGTTTCATTCGCTCAATCCTCTGGAATCTGTCTTCACATGCTAGGGATAGACAAGTCCCTATCTCGCTGAAGGTCAATGAGCTATCGGCTACTCTCAGCCTGGTTTGGCCAGTCTGTCAAAGCTATTACCCAGAGTGTGACCACTGTCATGCTTACAGCTATTAGGAGTCACAGGTGAGAGCTGAGTGACAGGTGAACAAGCTGATCTAAAAGCTGCCCTAATTGAGCTGCTGTAAAAGGACACAACGTGCCCCTACACCAGAGGTGCTACCCCTCTCTGAGCACCTCATATGCCCTGATACACCTGATTAATATCTCAACTCTCACCCACTAGCAATTCCTGAAACATAAATAACTATGGGAGGTGGGCAACTGTTGTAGGAAAAAACAGCAGCAATAGCTAAGGAGGAATTTTGATGATACACATTAGTATAAACTCTCAAGGTATGTGTTTCTGTAATGTTTCTGAAATAAGCCACTGTAGCAATGCTAGATGAATTAATCTGTTTTTCCCAATCCTGAGCTGAGGTTGAGATACACGGAATCAGAAGAACTACTCCATAATTTGTCTTCTATAACACTGATATAATTCTACTATAGAGAATGTGCAAGTGAATGAAAACCATTGTGGTTAAATGGACTAACGTCAGGGAAATCACCCTTAGTTTGTTGGGTGACACTGGGCCAATCAGTGTGCCTTAGTCCAACCTACATAATTGGGGAGATTTGTAGGGAGAAAACAGGAAGAGGAAGTATTATGCACACTGCCTTAAGTACCTGAAAGAAAGGTGGGTTATAAATCAAATAAATTTTGATGTCCTATCATCCTGTTCAGCACATCGGCACAGTATTTAAGATAGTTTTCTGCAGACCATTCTTAAATAATATACAGTGGTCCCCCGATTATCGCGAGGGTTCCGTTCCAGGACCCCTCGTAATGATCGGTTTTTCGCGAAGTAGCGGTGCGGAAGTAAAAACAGCATCTGCGCATGCGCAGATGGTGTTTTTACTTCCGCCGCAGCAGCGAGGAGCCGAAGATTGGGGTTTCCCCGCCGCCCACGCAAACTCCTCGCTGCTGCCGCGCCCGCCGCTTGTCCGCCCGCCGTTTGTCCGCCGCCTGCCTGCCCGCGCGCCCGCCCTTCGCCCGCCCACGCCGTTCGCTCGCGCCGCTTCCCAGCTGAGTCCTGAAGCGAACTTCCACGTTTGGCTTCAGGACTCAGCTGGGAAGCGGCGCTAGGGTTTCCCCGCCGCCCACGCAAACTCCTCGCTGCTGCCGCGCCCGCCGCTTGTCCGCCCGCTGCTTGTCCGCCGCCTGCCTGCCCGCACGCCCGTCCTTCGCCCGCCCACGCCGTTCGCTCGCGCCGCTTCCCAGCTGAGTCCTGAAGCGAACTTCCGCGTTTGGCTTCAGGACTCAGCTGGGAAGCGGCGCTGGGGTTTCCCTGCCGCCCACGCAAACTCCTCGCTGATGCCCGCCGCTCGCCCTCCCGCCAGCAAGAGGGGGAAGACCCAGGGAAGCCGCCCAGCAGCTTATCTGCCCGGCGCCATCTACGCATGTGTGGCCATAGAAAAAAGGGCGCGCATGCGCAGATGGTGTTTTTACTTCCGGGTTGAAAAATCGCTATATAGCCTTTCGCAATGATCGGGATCGCGAAACCCAGGGGATCACTGTACCTATGTTTTTGCTGATGTGTGGCTAAATGAAAATTGATTGCTTACCTGTGACTAATGACACCAGCATCTGCCAACAGTTCAAATATCCGTACAAGTTGCACACGTAATATGTCTCGCCGCCTACGTCGTTTCATATTCTGTTTTAGAAGTTAAAGGGAACAGCATGATAAAGCTAGACTGATATATGACATCAGCACAGTAACATGCGAGTTTGGACATTTAACAATATGATGCTTTATTTTGGAACACTGATAATTATTGCACAAATTTGGCATTTTTGCAAAAAATTGGAATTTCAAAAGCTAAACCATAAATGTGTTATTTCCTGCCAGAACAATATTAAGGGTCTTTTGTGCTCTCTGAGCTTGGTTGTCTTCTTGCATACATTTCATTATCCAAACTAAGTACCGATGATGTTACCTAGTTTTGGTAATGAAATGTCTGCAAGAAAACAATTACATCTGGAAAGCACCAAGGATCGCTCTTCTTCCCTGAAATACAAATATTTATACTGCAACATTAGTTCTCACAGATCAAGATGCATTATGTGTGGCTCATAAAAAGTAAAAAAGAAAAAGCTCCAATGGAAACTTTCCAATCACAAAATATGCAACTTTCCATCTTGTAATTCTGAGCATGGTTAAGGATCAGCATGGGGCAGATCCACCAGCCTTCTGTAATAAACTAAATCCTACCAAATCACAGCTAAGCCTACGTCAATAAAATCAATGCCTTTATTTTTTACATGGGCAAGCCAGCCCTGTATACTGTTACTGACTCTGGCATAAGATGCTTTCCTGCTTCATGGACATCTTTATGCTATTTCCTTGGAATTAATACCAACATTGATTTGCTAGGACCATCTTCCTGGAGGTTTTTTCAGCTTCAAAACCCAGGCTGGCTATTCCCTGCAGTATGTATTTATTTATTTATTTATTTATTTATTTAGATTTGTATGCCACCCCTCTCCGCAGACTCGGAGCGGCTCACAACAAAGGTCGGCCTCCTCATCCAGGATTAAATCCCGGATGAGGAGAGCTTTATTTACCACCGACCTGGCATTAAGCAGCAGCAACCTGAGCCCAGGGCCAGAATTACACTCATCACCAGTACCCAAGATTGAGCTCACAGAGCCAGAACAAGGGATCGTTATTAAGCAACGGTCCCTCGTTCCCCTGGAACGGCTAACTCTGTGGCCCCCGCCATATCTGCCTCTCCCCAGCAACACCAGAATATTCTGACCCTCTGTCACTCCAGAGATTAGTGCCCCTTCCCCTCCTGCCTCTCCGGTGTCAGGTGGGCCAAATCTATCATTCATACTGTTTCCATTTATCTCATTCATACCATAATCCCACCCGCCCCAACCATTGCACTCATACCAATCATTCGTCCCATATCTACCCCAATCATCCATTAATTACGAGACCCCCTAGTAATATTAAAAATGAATTAAATTAATAATAATTAAAATACTAATAATATATATCACAATATAAAATAGAGAATAAAAAAGTATCAAAGTTCAGGTAGTCCTTGACGTATGACCGCAATTGAGAGCCAAATTTTTGTTATTAAATGAGACATTTGTTAAGTGAGTTTTGTCCCAGTTTACGACCTTCCTTGACAAAGTTGTGAAGCGAATCACTGCAGTTGATAAAACTTGGCAGCTAAATTAATCTGGCTTCCCCCATTGACTTTGCTTGAAGCACCTGAGTTTTGATCACATGATCAATGAAAATACATCAAAGGTCACAAATATGAAAAACAGTCACAAGTCACCCCTTTCAGTGTCACTGTAGCTTTGAATGGTCAACAAATGAACTGCTCAAAGTCGAGGAATACCTGTATTAATTGGGCACAATCCTGCTGAATTTGCAATCCCCAGAGAAAGTCACCCAGCTCCTGATGCCTGCTAAGTGTCCTCTTTCCCTTTTCAAATATGCTGCTACTTCAAAGGCCACTGTGTAAAATCTGATGTGTCACAAATTTTAAGGCTTATATTTAATATTTGGAAGAGTAACTTTATTGTCACTTTGAATGTACACTAATCTGCATACATTAAAGTGATTTTTTTTTTTGCATACAGCTCTCCAAGGATCACCACCTTCAATATATACTATATAAACAGGACAAAATAAATACAAAATTATGCATATGCCCACATATATGACACAGACAAACAACACAGTCGAGCTAAATTTAAATAAGAAATGCAGAAATTACTGGATACTCGACATAGTTTTAAAAAATTACCTCGGGTCTTCTTTCAAGTGCTTCTTTAATTATAGGATGCAACTCTTCTATTAATTCCCTGTGTAATAATTACAGGTCAGTTTGGTAATACTTTAAATTCAACAGTTGCATTTCTAAATATTATATGCATAAATATTTAAATATCAATCTCATTCATGCATTCATGCATTCATTCATTCATTCATTCATTCGCTCTCTCTTTCTCTCTCACACACACACAATAACCATAGAAAATTTTAAGTATAGTTGTGTAATTTACTAATAGTATATAACAGGCGTTATAATTCCTGTCAGCAAACAATATATTCAATTTCCCCCCAAAGTACATGTTTTTCGTAAGAAATATATAGCAAAAAAATATTTGAATAATAACTTAAAAAATTAGGCCCCCAGCATTTTGTTTGTAGCCATCAGAAGGGGTGAGGTCATCCACTGGTAAATTGGTGGAATTTTGCAAGGCACATTGCTTGCCTTTAGTTTTCCAGATCCTTAAATCTCATATCCCCAAATACCCCTCATGATATATCCTTGCTCCATCCAGTTTGATGTGCAGTCCTTGATATATCACACAAAGCCTGCAACAACCTATTAGGGGGGCAGTAATTGGACAGACTTCCTTTATAAAGGAAACTAGATGCTTCCTACTTTAGATTTGGGGCCACAAGCAGAGCTTGCCCACTAAAGGACAAAATGTTTGATTTCCCTCTTTTCCAAGTGCTACAACTAGTAATATTCACTAGAAGGAAGGTTAAGATTACTGTACAGGAATTCCAGAAAGAAAGAAAAATCCGTTTTCTTCATTTTTCTGATGAAAAGGATTGAAAACGTATCTCTTTAATAAAAGTGGATACTTAAAATATACTGGCTGTTTTTATAATTGACAATATTTCTTATCAATGTGGGAAGAAACACCCACATTGTATAATTCTTGAACAAGAAATATGATGGGATCAAAAGGGGATAGGTTGTGTTGCTAAGCAATATGATTCAGCCACCAGAAAGTTCTGTCTACTTATAGGGGTTTTCCGCTCACTTTATTATTTGTATTTATTTGCAAAATATTCAGCACTAGGCAAAACAAGATTAGTTTTATGAAAGAAAGGATGGGATTGGATTTTCTTTTCTTCCAAGCCATCAGCAAAAATATATCAGCAAAAATAGATAAATGAAAACATTTACCTAAAAGCCCCTGGACTTGTTCTGCCAAGACCCAGCACAAGGGATTCTGTAATTTCCATGCTCTCGGAGCGCATCATTGGAACAATGTGCTTAAACAAGGATGAAGGGGATGGTACACCAATTATCTGGAAATTTAAAAAAGGCAATTCAAGTTCACTTAGTATCACGGTCAGATTGGTATTTGACTGAACATTAATCATGCTCAAGAAATTAAAGACAGGGGGCAAGAATTATAAAGCAGCCACGCACATAGAAAGATTCTGTGGTATATAACGTTTCACAAGTTATTTGAATGTTACAAACATATCTGGTATTTCTAATGTTTGGGTTCTAAGCCCCAAACGTCCTGGGCAGGTGGGTAGACACTCCTACTGGCAGCACTACCAGTTCTTACAGTGTTTCCCAAAAAATAAGACCCTGTCTTATATTTTTTGTACCCTGGAGCAAGCACTTGGCCTTATTGCCATGCACTCAAAAACCTGACTGGATTTATTATCAGGGATGTCTTATTTTGGGGGAAACAGTGTAGAACCAGGTCGAACCAGGAGCTCGGAGTAGTCTTTATGCAACTTGCAGATATTTTACTTCCTATTATTTCCTTTCCTGTCATTCTCCTTATTCTACATGTCACTCGTTTCTCCCCATCTAAATTATGGACTGTAGATTCTGGGGAATGCCTGTCTAATTGCTTTTTGTGAAGTGTCAGACACACCTGTTACAATATACATTTTTTAAAAATACTATTTCCCCTATATTCTTCTCCTTGTTATTTTATGAGTAGGTATAGTTCTTCGGGTTATATTAAAAATAAATCTGTGGCTAACTAGTAATTGACTTTACAGTTTCATCTATGAAACAAATACCACTTTATCTACAGGCACCTGTGGACCCAAGAATGATTGTTTAAATTGTTTGAATTTACAGGGCTTTAAAACATTGTTGTACCTCTCTCCCTACTCTAAGCTTTCCCTATGCTAACAAATACATCTTTTGATTTTAAAAAGCTGTGGGAATTGACATTGGGTTTTTAAAATTTTACTTCCAATAATTGAACAATAAAATGAAACAGAGTAACTGCATACTCTTGTAATATCTCAACAAGGGGGAAAGAAATCCAAATTGCTTAAGAAGAACAGAAATATAAACCGCTTAATGGACTGGGATGAACATACTTTTGAATCAATGCCATAGCCACTATCTGGAGTAGACGCCAGCGTCTCAGGAGGGGAGCATCTGACAGAACCTGTGGATGCAGAAGATGGCGTAGACATTGTGGCACTACAGCAAAGAATCAGGTAGTTTCTCCATAGCCCAATGTAGGAATCACTGCTGACGGCAGTATTTACTTTCTTGGCATTCACAGGGCTGCTATTAAGGGGGGGAAAAAAGAATGAAAGATTTGAGGGAGAAAATGTTGTAATGCATTGAATCTTTAAGGTTAAATGAGACTTAATGTTTAAGCAAAATATCACAACCAAGCTTTATTATATATTATAATTATAATAATTACTCTGGCCTAGGAGGAGGTTTTAAAAGAATTTATTTATTTATCTATTTATTTATTGGACGTATATGTCCTATGTATTCCTAAAATATGTTTCCACTGCAAGAGAACAAGGGTTCCTTATTACAGTTCTCTGATTCCTGTGACAATTCTAATACAGGAAGTTGTTTAGTGCCCATTTACATTTATACTAGTGATGGAAGCTATACAGCCGATCGTCATATTTATGATTTTCGCAGGTCTGTAAAGCAAAGGAAAGCTGTTTCACTTAGCAACTGCTTTGCAGCTGTCAGTCCCAATTTTGGTTGCTAAATGAGGATTACCTGTTTTCTATTCAGTTATAAAGTTAGTACAGTGGAACCTCAAGATACGAACTTAATTGGTTCCAGGGAAAGGTTCGTAACACGAAAGGTTCGTAAGACGAAACATTGTTTCCCATAGGAAACAATGTAAAGTCAATTAATCCGTGCAACAAAAAAAAAACAACCGCAAAAAAACGCTGCCGCCCGGCTGTCACCTTTAAAAACAGCCGGGCGGCTTCCCTCTCTCTCTCTCTCCTTCCTCCCTCCTCCTCCTCTTCCTCCTCCTCCCGTATTCCACCTCCCTCCCAGCCCGCTAGGCAGGCCAGTGGTCCCCGTCACGGCGGCCCGATTGAGGGGCCGGCGGTCTCCGCCAGGGAGAGCTTCCTGGCTTTCGTTCTTGTTGGATTCGTGCGTTTTCATGCCCAGGAAGCTCTCCGAAGTGAGGAGAACCGCCGCTGTCGCCGCTCGGCCGCGCCTCCTCGCCCGCCGCCCGCCCGCCTGCCCAGGATGCAGACCTGCTGCCTCGCCCTGCGCCTGCTGCCGGCCCGATCCTGCGTCTATTGCTTCTGGGCTGGTTCCATTCTGTTCCCTACCGGCCCGATTGAGGGGCCGGCGGGAGGAAAGCGAATGCCTCTCTTCGTTGCGCTGCCTGGCTGGCAGCGGAAGATGTAAACGAGCCCACGGGGCCGGTCTCCGTGGCCGACAGGGAACGGAGCCTTCCATGGCGGCTGCCTGCTGGGCTGGTAAGAGGGGGAGCCGAGCCCAGCCCCGTGAGCTCGGTTACATCTTCCGCTGCCAGCCAGGCCATGCTGGTGGAAGCGCAACAAAGAAAGGCACAATCTTTGGGGTTTTCGCTGGGGGGGGAGGAAGTTAGGAAGGTCCTACCTCTCCCCCCAGCGAAAACCCCAAAGATTGTTTGCTGCCATACGATTTAGCAGCAAAGTGACGTGGATGGATGGAAAGCTGAAACAGCCCGGTTTCAGCTTTCCATCCCTTCACGTCACTTCGCCGCTAAATCGTGTGGCAGCAAACAATCTTTGGGGTTTTCGCTGGGGGGGGGAGGAAGTTAGGAAGGTCCTACTTCTCCCCCCAGCGAAAACCCCAAAGATTGTTTGCTGCCATACGATTTAGCAGCAAAGTGACGTGGATGGATGGAAAGCTGAAACAGCCCGGTTTCAGCTTTCCATCCCTTCACGTCACTTCGCCGCTAAATCGTGTGGCAGCAAACAATCTTTGGGGTTTTCGCTGGGGGGGGGAGGAAGTTAGGAAGGTCCTACTTCTCCCCCCAGCGAAAACCCCAAAGATTGTTTGCTGCCATACGATTTAGCAGCAAAGTGACGTGGATGGATGGAAAGCTGAAACAGCCCGGTTTCAGCTTTCCATCCCTTCACGTCACTTCGCCGCTAAATCGTGTGGCAGCAAACAATCTTTGGGGTTTTCGCTGGGGGGGGGAGGAAGTTAGGAAGGTCCTACTTCTCCCCCCAGCGAAAACCCCAAAGATTGTTTGCTGCCATACGATTTAGCAGCAAAGTGACGTGGATGGATGGAAAGCTGAAACAGCCCGGTTTCAGCTTTCCATCCCTTCACGTCACTTCGCCGCTAAATCGTGTGGCAGCAAACAATCTTTGGGGTTTTCGCTGGGGGGGGGGGAGGAAGTTAGGAAGGTCCTACTTCTCCCCCCAGCGAAAACCCCAAAGATTGTTTGCTGCCATACGATTTAGCAGCAAAGTGACGTGGATGGATGGAAAGCTGAAACAGCCCGGTTTCAGCTTTCCATCCCTTCACGTCACTTCGCCGCTAAATCGTGTGGCAGCAAACAATCTTTGGGGTTTTCGCTGGGGGGGGGGGAGGAAGTTAGGAAGGTCCTACTTCTCCCCCCAGCGAAAACCCCAAAGATTGTTTGCTGCCATACGATTTAGCGGCGAAGTGACGTGGATGGATGGAAAGCTGAAACAGGCGAAAGGCGAGGAAGCCTATTGTAGCAGCTGCCACAGCGGAGACATTTGGGGTTTTGGCTGGGGAGGGAGGGGAAGGCAGGAGGTCCGGCCCTTCATTTGCCCTCCCAGCAAAAGGCAAAGCCGCGCAGCTCCGCATCGCCGAAGGAGGCTTAACCCCACCACTCTGTCCCACCCCTCGGCCGTATCCGGCATAACTTCCTCCTGCCTATCCCCGCTCTTCTGCCGGCCACGGCCGAGGGGTGGGACAGAGGGGTGGGGTTAAGCCTCCTTCGGCGATGCGGAGCTGTGCGGCTTTGTCTTTTGCTGGGAGGGCAAATGAAGGGCCGGACCTCCTGCCTTCCCCTCCCCCCCCCCAGCCAAAACCCCAAATGTCTCCGCTGTGGCAGCTGCTACAATAGGCTTCCTCGCCTTTCGCCCGTGCCTGGCGGGAGCTGAAGAGTGCTTTGCCCAGTGCAAAGTTGACAGCAAGCAGCTCCGCAGTCCCGAAAGGAGGCTTAACCCCACCCCTCTGTCCCACCCCTCGCCCGTGGCCGGCAGAAGAGCGGGGATAGGCAGGAGGAAGTTATGCCGGATACGGGCGAGGGGTGGGACAGAGGGGCGGGGTTAAGCCTCCTTTGGGGACTGCGGAGCTGCTTGCTGTCAACTTTGCACTGGGCAAAGCACTCTTCACCTCCCGCCAGGCACGGGCGAGGGCGTGGAAGCTTATTGTAGCTCGCCCATGGCCGGCAGAAGATCGCTCTTGCCCGGCTTCCCCGCGAGGCATCAGGTCAGCATTCTGGGCGGGCGGGCGGCGGACGAGGAGGGGGAAAGCCTCCTGCAGCAGCTGCCACAGCCGCCGGCTTCCCCGCCGCCCGCCCCACAGAATGCTGACCTGATGCCTCGCGCGGAAGCCGGGCAAGAGCGATCTTCTGCCGGCCATGGGCGAGCGGCAGGGAGTCGGGGCTGCTGGCAAGCGCCCCAGCCTGGCTGTGACCTTTTAAAACAGCCGGGGGGCTTCCCAGGAGCCTCCGGAAGCCAAACGCCAAACCCGAACTTCCGCGTTCGGCGTTGGGAGGCTCCTGAGAAGCCGCCCGGCTGTTTTAAAAGGTGACCGCCGGGCTGGGGGGCTTCCCAGCACCCCCCTGAACCCCGAACCTGGAAGTTCGGCAAAAGTTCGGGATTCGGGAGGTTGCTGGGAAGCCCCCCAGCCCGGCGGTCACCTTTTAAAACAGCCCGGGGGCTTCCCAGGAGCCTCCCAATGCCGAACCCGGAAGTTCGGGTTTGGCGTTCGTAACTTGAAAAAAGTTCGTAAGAAGAGGCAAATTTTTTCTGAACCCCGGGTTCGTATCACGAATTGTTCGTAAGACGAGGGGTTCGTATCTTGAGGTACCACTGTAATTTAAATTCAGCTATGTATATAAAAACAATATGAAAATATCAATTAATAGCCCTGAAAAAATAATTCTGCTTTAAGATTCCACTTTTCTTTTCTTTAAACAAAGCCAATTCTACATTTTCACTGAATCAAACTATGAGCTATTTTTTCCAGCCTGTTTTCTCCATATACGTGGAAGTACTTCATTGTATTAAAGGATGACTTACTTTATGTCAACCTGCGGAGACAACAGCTGGAGCCTGATATAAGCAAACATCCAAGCATAGCTCACTGCAGTGGGACAGTGCTTTGGAAGGTTCTCCTGTTTCATCAAACTGGAAAGGCTAATAATCCAGGGGTCCTGGCCCTGAGACACATGTGCAAATATCCATATATGTGATGGACTGATGACGTCAAATTGGTGGCTGATAGGAGAAGAGCTCCAGTCAATTAATGTTTGCAAATCTATTGAACTGGGACAGTACAATAACATAGTCTGTGTATGGAAACAAAAATAGATTCATTTAGCTCACCGAAAATGCTTTAAAAATGGTATCCGAAGCTACAGGAATACATAATAAAATAAGGCTATTCCCATTGCAAAATGCAAATAGCTTATTTGGAAAAACAAAAGCAAAGTATTATACTGTATTTGGAAAAAGATAAAAATATTCCTTTTAGGTAAATTCAGTTATATCCCAGCTTACAGAGCAATGTACAAACTTTTGTTATACTGCTAACCTCTCCAATACAAATGCTCCTTCTTGTTAGAATTTACTAATTGTAATTAGTAATCAAAATAACATTAACAGAAGTGACATAGGAACTCAGGGACTTTCAAAGAAAAGAAAAGGCGAGAAAACTTAATTTTTCACAAGATATTGGTATCATTACATCTCTGATGGTGAGGACACAACCCAATGTACAAAATAAGATTATTCTCTTAGAAGTGGGGGGAAAGACAGTAATCTCTAGCTGTTTTGAAACAATTGTTCTTAATGTACAGGCACCATAGAACATTATCAATGCAGGTATTTCAGTACATGAATGAATTAGCCCTTCAGAATTAGCTCCAGGCTGAAATGGCATCTAGGTGTATGATTGTGTGTGTGTGTGTGTGTGTGTGTGTGTATGTATTAATTGTAATTTTCTATGTTTATCATTGTATCGTTTGTAGGCTTCCCAAATCATGGAAAGATGGGTTGCATATAAATTTAACAAATAAAATGAAGGCATACATAGCTATTGTTAGAAACAGGCTAGTTCAGAAAGATAGGTAAAGACTTACTAAATACAATTTTATTAAAATGTCAGTTGCTATCTATGCCAACAAAAATATCAGGGAACACTCCTAAATTGTGTACCCGGTCTTTCAAAACTAGTTAAATCCCAATTGCAGAGCCTGGCTTTCTACTGTAATTCTTTGTTAAGATTTGATTTAATTTGCTCATTCCCCTTGTGTCATTCACAAGCTTTAATTTAAACTGGGATTGAAACTTAAATTGCAATTTTCAAAGTATCTTCAGATGTCAGTTTAGATCAGGGGTGTCAAACTCGATTTCATTGAGGGCCCCGTCAGAGTTGTGTTTGACCTTGGGGGGCCGGGACGTGTGTGGCCAGCTCAATATCACTTGAATTGGGGATGCCTATAGGCCTGAATACTGTGCCAGCGAAAATGGGCTCCCGAGCTCTGTTTTAATCTGCGACAGCCTCCTTACAATCTTCTGCCAGTGAAAACATTTTTGCTGGAGAAGCATCACGGACCAGATCTAAGCAGGCTGTGGGCTGGATCCAACCCTGACACCCCTGGTTTAGATGATAACAGCATACTTGAGGCATCTCATTCTAGAGCTTGGGTGATCTCTCAGTCTAATATGGCATAAAGGTTCAACCCACTGTAGAGTCGGTAGCAGCAGGACTGGAGGGGATTGTAAATGAGATGGCCAGTGAGTGCTCATGTGCATCCTCACTTGTGTGAGCAGTGGGCAAGCGCATGTTCACATGCTGCATTTACGAGAGCAGCAGGTGTGCATGTATGCTGCTTGGGCATTCTTCCTTGAAAATGAGCAGCAACAGCTTCTACAAGGGTCGCCCAGAAAGCAATGCACCACATTTTTTTTCTCAGCCTACAGTAATGGTACAAATGTGAAACTTTAGATATACATTATTTGAATTGTCAGGAGTGTGTGTGTAAATGTTGTGTTTCTTCAGATGGCGTAGCTGCAGCAGTGTTTCGAAATAGCATCTGTAAGTGATGTACATTACAAGCAGTGTGTCGTAATTGAATTTCTCACTGTGGAGAAAGAAACTGTTGGGAACATTCACAAATGTTTGTGTACAGTTTATGGAGAATCAACAGTCGACAGAAATACGGTTAGTCGCTGGGCACAGAGGGTGAGGCCATTAAAGATGATTCGCACAGTATAGAAATGGCTTCATGACCAGAACAAGGAGTGGTATCGACAGGGCTTACAGGCCCTTGTGTCTCGCTGGAGAAAGGCCAGAGAACGGGATGGGGATTACATGGAAAAATAGGGATTGTAGAAGAAACTTCATTCTTTCTTGTGTGTAAGTTTCATTGTGTTCAATAAATAATTGTCGAAGAAAAAAATGTGGTGCATTATTTTCTGGGCGACCCTTGTATATAGACAAAAGACACCTAAATATTCATTTTTAAGTGAGGACTAGAGATAGCATTGAAGAAAAGCAAATACAGTGATCCCTCGATTAGCACGGTCTCGATTAGTGCGAAACGCTACAACACGGTTTTTCACAAAATATTAATTAAAAAATACTCCACGGTTTTTTTGCTATACCACGGTTTTTCCCACCCGATGACGTCATACGTCATCACCAAGAGTCACTTCTCTGTCTCTTTCTCTTTTTTTCCTGTCACTATGCTTCAATCATTTTCTCATTTCTCTTTTTCTCCCCTTTTTTCTATCATTTCTCTCTCTCTTTCTTCCTCTCTCACACTCTCTTCCTCCCTTCTCTCTCCCCCCCTCCACTTGCCCACGAGAAGAAAAAAAGCAACCTCTGCCGGGCAGCTCCCCTTGTGCCCCCGCTTTGTGCCTGCCTCTTTTGGGGATTTTTTTTCTTTTCTTTTTTGCGCTGGCGGCGGGAGCTGTTGGGGAGGGCTCTGCCGGGAAGGCCTCTCAGCTGCAGAGCCGAATGGGGGCGGAGGCAACAGCGGAGCCCGGCGCTGGGGCCATGCGAGGCTGTTCATCCAGGGGGGCGTGGACTGGCAAGTCGCCCTCCTTTCTCTCTCTTTCTCTCTCTTATACCACACCGGTAACAGGGAGAGAAAGAGAGAGAGCGGAGGGCACCTTGCCGGTCCACGCCCCCCTAGATGAGCGGCTCCGCATGGCCCCAGCGCCGCCCAGGCAAAGGGGAAACCCCAAGATCGCTTGCCGCTTGCCGTATTGCAGCGAAGGAGGCGAAGCAAGGCTCCAAGCTGCGATACGGCAAGCGGCAAGCGATCTTGGGGTTTCCCCTTTGCCTGGGCGGCGGGAAGACCAAGGGAAGGTTCCTTCAGCCGCCCAACACCTGATCCGCTCCGCAGCGCGGCAGCAGCGAGGAGCCGAAGATGGGGTTTCCCCTTTGCCTTTACCCCATCTTCGGCTCCTCGCTGCTTCCGCGCTGTGGAGCAGATCAGCTGTTGGGCGGCTGAAGGAACCTTCCCTTGGTCTTCCCCGCTGCCCACACACAAACTCCACCATCTGCGCATGTGCGGCCATGAAAAAAATGGTGCGCATGCGTAGATGGTGTTTTTTACTTTCGCACCACTATAACGCGGAAATCGATTAGCGCGGGAGGTCTTGGAACGTAACCCCCGCGCTAATCGAGAGATCACTGTATTCCAATTTCATGTGCCAAAGTAAGCTGTCCCTTACTAAGAGTGATTATTTTATCTGCCAGAAGGACAACCCTAAATTTAATACTTCATCAGCACCATCCCTTCAAACAATACAGAAAGAAATATCATATGGATAAAAAATTTGCCCACCTTCTCAACCTACAATTACCAACTTCTATAGTACCCTACCCGCTCCCCCCCCGCCCGTGCAAATATGTGAGTGTTGTACTTGTATATGAAAATATGTGCTTGAAGCTACACTTTGGTAGCTATGGATTAAAATTATTAATTGCCTGTAAAATAAACCACCATGTATATAACATTATTTTCCTATGTGCATATAGTGATTATGCTCTCTTACTCACAGAAGCAAAGAGACTCTTCCCTCCTTCCAGAAGAAAACCAGTAAAATATAAGGAAAAAACAGCATGTTGAGATGGGGAAAGGGAAGGGATAGTTGCACTAGAAGGGAAATGAAGAGAAAGTGATGAACCAAACTGATGAGGTGAGAGAAAGAGGCAACTAAACAGGGAAAAAAATACAGGAGAGAAAAGGAATGAAGCCGGGCCCAGCCAATTCCATTTTTGAACCAATGTCTGCAACTATTTGCATCTCCCACCCATTCAGTCATTGTCAGCAGCATCTACTATTCTCAATGTCTATGGAGATTCTCAGTCAATCCAGGTCATGATTGTCCCAAAAGTATTTTTTCAAAAAGCAACTGGACTTTGTTTTTCCCTGAAGAAGTCTAGCTTCTCGTCCAAGAAGCTTCCTCAGTTCAGAAGTGAAGAAGTTCAGAACTGAAGCTCTCAGTTCAGAAGTGAAGAAGCTTCTTGGACGAGGAGCTAGCCTTCTTCAAGGAAAAACGAGGTCCATTTGCCTGTTGAAAAAGTACCTTTGGGTTTACAATTCTCAATGAACACCCTTCTCTCCATTCATGTGGATCATGTGAAAAGGGTAAATATGGCAATTAAGACTTAAAACATTTAGCTTAGGCTTATTGGCGTTTTGAGATTTAAGTAGTAGTGTTCAATATTTATTTCAGTATGTACAGGTACTCCTCAATTTACAGCAGTTCATTATTTGGTAACCATTCAAAATTACAACGGCACTGAAAAAAAATGGACTTATGACCATTTTTCACAGTTACGACCTTTGAAGCATTCCCATGATTATGGGATCAAAATTCAGGCGCTTGGCAACTGGTTCATATTTATGACCGTTGCAGAATCCCAAGGTCATGTGATCCCAATTAATGACCTTCTGACAAGCAAAATCAATGGGGAAGATCTACTTAAGAACCGGGTTACTAACTTATCAGCTGCACTGATTCACTTAACAACTGAATCAAGAAAGGTTGTAGAGTGGAGCAAAATTCACTGAACAACAGAAACGTCAGGCTTAATTATGGTTGTAAGTCGAGGACTACCTGTACAAGGCTTGCTATACTGGTAGTTCTCAACTTACGACCACAATGGAGCCCCAAATTTCTGTTGCTAAATAAGACAGTTGTTAGGAAAGATGGCCTTTGTTGTCACAGTTGTTAAGTCAACCAGTGCAGTTGTTATAAGATTCATTAAGAAAATCTGGCTTCCCCGTGGACTTTGCTTGTCAGAAGCTATCTGGGACAGTTACAAATGGTGATTATGGGACTCCAGGCCAAGACAACTGGCGTAAATACATGCCAGTTGCCTGAATTTTGATCACATGATCTTGGGGATGTGGCCATGGTTGCAAGTGTGATACAAAGTCATAAGCCACTTTTTTCAGGGCTACTGTAACTTCGAACAGTCACTAAATGACAAGTTATTTGTCGAGGACTATCAGTCAGAGGTGGGCTGCTAAGGGGGAACTGTGGCGTGTGCTCGCCCCCATGGCTCTGACTCTGTGCTAGTGGAGTCCAGTGCAATTATGCTGCTGCACCTGGTCAGGTAGTGAAATTGCGCACAGACACGCAGGCACACCTGTGTGTCTGTGCGCAATTACGCTACCTGACCATGTGCAGCAGCATAATTGCACTGGACTCCAATAGCACTCAGAACCACGGGGGCGAGCACACGTCACCATTCCACCTTAGCAAGCCCACCTAAGCTACCAGTACATTTTGAAATAAATATTGGCCGCTACTTCTCAAACCTCAAAAAGCCTATAATGTATAATGTGCATTATATGTAAAGCAAAACAACAACAACAATCAATCAATCATTAAGCATTTGTTATTCTTCACAATTTCTAAAGAGTGAATCTTACCTGGTCGGCACCAGTGAGGTGTATGAAGCTCTCCAGAATTGATGGACTCAATCTGTCCATTACATCTATGGCTAACTCATCGTCACCCTAAGAACAAAAACACCTTATACATGAGCAAGTCAAGGCATCCTGAAGATAAAAAGGCACACATCAACAACTTGCTTACCTTAGACATGTCTAAAACGGTGAAGAGAGCCCTTATTTCCTTAAGACAACTGACAGCTAGTCTTCTAGTGGCAGATCTTGTGCTACAAAGGATAACCAACGCAAAGCCTTCAACCACGTGGAAAACACTAGAATAAGGGGTCCTTTCCAGGGAAAGGGTCGGAGCAGTTCCATTCGCTACGCCACGCTAAAAGGGGGGGGGGGGGAATAGAAATGATTCAAGTCAATGGGATCTATTCATTTGTATTTATGCTCTCTGAATACATAGGGCCACCTAGAAGCGTTATGGGCACTTTTACCTCCATGCAAAAACATGGAACATTTTCACCTTGTTTTACAACGTGATAAGGGTCAGGCACTTACAAGAATAAGACTAACAATTCCACAGCTCTATCTTTCATGTGTTTGCATATCTAACATAATGCCCACATTCGTGGGAATTCATTATTCAATTAAAACACATACTGTATCTTTTGCACTATAAGGTGCACTTTCTCCCCCCAAAATGGGTGGAAATGTCTGTGCGCCTTATAGAGTGAATGTTGCCGAAGCCCGCCCAGATGCTCGCCTCCATCCTTTGGCTGTTTTCATCCTTCCTGTGTCCCATTTTTGTTCTCCACATGCCCCATTTTCAGCTTTTGTGCATCCTGTTTTTTGACCTGTTCCAGGAAGTGGTAATTGCTGCTGCCAATCACCACTGCCATTCCCCACCACCTCGAACAGGCTGAAAATGGGGTCTATGGAGGCCAAAAACAGGATGTGTGGAAGTGGTAACATTCTCCGCAGCCTTCAACAGTTGATCGGTGGTATTCTAGGAGGATGATCCAACCGCCAATCAGCTGCTCGTGGTAAATCAGGCTGCAATAACGTGCTGAAGATGACCAGACTGTTTGTTGCAAGGACACTAACCAGATTAATACTAATGGAGGTGGGGGACAGACAGATTTTTTTGTTATTGCTTTCATCCCCAAAAGCTAGATGTGTCTTATGGCCCAGAGCATCTTATAATGCAGAAAATATGATAAATTCATACAGTATAGTTGTACCTGAGTTTCTTGGTTCTTGTTTTGTATTTGGACTGCTTGTTTCCACTGACTGATTAGCTGCACCAACATCTTAACTGCATTGTCCAAGAGAGTAGGGTGCAAATCAGTGACTTCACGGACAATAAAATGAACAAATCCTGACAAAACATCTTCCCGCCAATCTGGAAAATCCAGCATTAATGCTTGCAAAGTATTGAAAGCCAGGGCACGCAGTTCTTCATCCATGTGAATAGTCAGCCTGTTAACGATTTTTTATTTTTTAGAAACCAATGAAGAATTAGCCTGTTATAAAAATAAGTTAAGTCTGAAGAAGATGAAAGGCAATTTATGGGGTGGTATTTTGGCAATCCTCGCATTATGCACATTTAGCAACTGTGCCTGGTACAGATACAGAACTGCAGATGGTTTAATTGTGATTACTTCTGGAACTGGAAGTAAATTGCAAGATCACTCTTTTATCAGGTTCTTCTACTCCCTGGAATGAACTAGTATTCTTTCAGTATTCTTTCAGTTAGGCTTTATTCATCCTTATAACTTTGTGTATCACCAGCACAGGTACTACTGATTTGCCTGCAGCCATCCCAAATCAGCAGTCTATCAGATTTGAACCCCATCTCTGCCAGACAATAGATGAATCTGTGATTTGTTTAAATCCAATTCAAATTCCAAAGTAAAATTTGAAACTATAAAACTCTACATAGAGCAGACCCATATAAATATATTATTACCTGTATAACCCATATTAAATGTTAATTTAATAAATGTAAAAGAGTTAATTTCTCCTGTATGCTCATTACTGAAGATCTACCCGAATCCAACATTTAGGTTAACTTTATAATGAGTAGCCAATATTTATATATAAGCCTTGATTGTGGAATAACCTCTGCTAACCTTTTACATTTTAACCAGCAAATGAGAATATTTTGGTTTCATCTTAGAATGTATATAAGGCATTTTTCAGAATAGTTCCATAATTTTAAAAATTGGTCTTTTGTAAATACCTGAGGAATATCCAACTATTCATAATTTTGATTTTCTAAGACTACTGTATTTTATTTTATAATGACAATCTGGGAGATAAAGAAAACTCTTGGAGCTAATGGTGATAATGAAATATTCCAGATTCTCATTTTTAAAAATTACAATAATTTCATCTTAAAGTTTGACAAAGAGATAAAACAAAGATGTCTGAGGATACGATGAGCTATCCAGAGACCACTGTTTATTCCAGTAAAAGCCTGGCTAGTCCTACCTTGCAAGTAGTTCAATAAGGTCATTTCTACTCATTCCATCTGGAATCAGTCTTGGGATAGCAGCAATACAAGTTCTAAACAAATCAATTTTGGGTTTTCTCTCACCCCTATGAATGAGAAGATTACATGAACATATTTCACAGTTACTAGATTGGTTGCATAAGAATTTTGTTTTAATTACAACTATTAAATTATACATTTTAACTGATCTACAAAAACAGATAACACACACACACACTGCTTAAGCCCTGATGGAAACAATGGCTTATTACACTAAACAGTAAAAGTAAAAGCCATGATGACTACAGAAAAGAAAAAAAATGAAGGAATGTTTTTATTAGGTCAACCGAAAGTTTATGGAATGATTACAGATTTCTGCTGATTGTCAAAAACAGCTCTTGTACTCAACCATATCTCAAAAGAAACAACATGATAACTATGTACATAAATTGACTGCAAAAGTGAGATGTTACTTAGAAAATAGGAATTTCTTCTGTATTACAGCAAAAGAATACATACATACATACATACATACATACATACATACATACATACATACATACATACATACATACATACTTTATTGTCATTGTATGTATACACACAGTATACCAATGCAACGAAATTTGTAAATAGGCAAGAGATGTAAAATAATTTTCCCTCTTCTATTTCTTGTTTTTTATATGATCTTTAAGAACCATTTCAGAGGAGAACCAAATTAAAGTGAAGGCAAAGATGACCATACCTGCCCAGGACAACTGAGCCTAATACAGGTAAATGTATCATCTTACTACCTCATTGCTGTTTTTTCAATGGATTGCAGCTCCAAAACATACTAGATCTTCCAGTGGCTAAAGTTTCTTCACTGGATCAGGCTCTAACTTTAGGCTCCTGGCAGATAGGAAGTTGCATGCCTCAGCTTCTTAAAGCTTCTATAGCATTTTTTAAAAGCTATAGATCCTTTATGGTATGAGGGGGCCCACAGCAATGAATAAAGACTTCTAAAAACTTTATGGAAGTCTGATTTCATTGATATATCATTCTTTAAACTTAGTTGGCAGGTGACATACTAATTAAATGGACATATAAAGTTGTCAAATGAATCCAGATAATTTCTAGAGTATGCCTGCGTAATTCTCCACTATCTTTGCTAGCAAAATGTTGTATTTATTTATTTATTTATTTATTTATTTATTTATTTATTTATTTATTTATTTATTTATTTATTCGATTTCTAAGCTGCCATTCTCCTGAGATATTATAATTGCTATTGTAATTATTAACATTGTTATTTACTAAATTTATTGTGTCCACTCACTTGAAAAGACTCTAGACAGTTTACAACATTCAAACGTTAAATAATTAAAACATGGCAATCTAAGCTTTATTTTATTAATAAGGATATCATTTCAATTTTATTTAAAGTATAAATTAACTCTGCACTGGATTAGTTGTACTTGATTTGTTACTTACGTGATCATATCTTCAGGTTCTTTATTGGTCATCTGCACACTTGTCATGCACATTGGCCTTCCAACTTCTTTGTCCAGATGCCTAAGTATGCTATCTAATGCTTTCCTTACTTGAGGATAGTATATCGACATTCCTGAAAGGATAAGTTCAATATCATTTGTTTCTTAAATTATTTTTGAATCTTATTAGATATACTGTAAGTGAAATCATGTATACATTAATTGAAAAGAAATACCACAGAGTTTCATTTTAAAATGTTTTTAAAGTAATAAATTTAAGTTGGGCATCTGGCCACTCAAATATTGGTTAATCATTTTAAAATATTTATTCAATTTATTCTGACTTTATTAGTATCCCTGAAAACCAGCATAAAGGAACAGAACTGAATTCCTTCCCAGTTTAAAAGTTGAAATTGAGGACAGGATGAGAAATAGGTCCTGCAGTTGGGACTTCTGAAGCATTCCAGATTCAGGCAGAAGATTCCGGGTTCTAACAAGTGCAATAAAATCGGGACAAGGGTAGTAGGCTACAAAGTCAGAAGAAAAAAGTAGTAATCCACTTAATTCTTTCAAAAATCCTAATGAATTACTATAACTGGGATTACAGTGATCCCTCGATCATCGCGAGGGTTCCGTTCCAGGACCCCTCGCGAAGATCGATTTTTCGCGAAGTAGCGGTGCGGAAGTAAAAACACCATCTGCGCGTGCGCAGATGGTGTTTTTGCTTCCACTGCCGGCCGCCCTTCGCCCGCCCACCCCGTTGCTCGCGCCTGGGGTGGCGTGTTGCTGGGGAAAGCGCGCGCGCTTGGGGACTCCCTAGGTCCGCTCCCCAGCTGGGGAGCGGACCTAGGGAGTCCCCAAGCGCGCGCGCTTTCCCCAGCAACGCGCGCGGGGTGGGGACTCCCTCCCCAGCTGGGGAGCGGACCTAGGGAGTCCCCAAGCGCGCGCGCATTCCGCAGCAACGCGCGCGGGGGTGGGGACTCCCTCCCCAGCTGGGGAGCGGACCTAGGGAGTCCCCAAGCGCGCGCGCATTCCCCAGCAACGCGCGCGGGGTGGGGACTCCCTCCCCAGCTGGGGAGCGGACCTAGGGAGTCCCCAAGCGCGCGCGCATTCCGCAGCAACGCGCGCGGGGTGGGGACTCCCTCCCCAGCTGGGGAGCGGACCTAGGGAGTCCCCAAGCGCGCGCGCATTCCCCAGCAACGCGCGCGCGGTGGGGACTCCCTCCCCAGCTGGGGAGCGGACCTAGGGAGTCCCCAAGCGCGCGCGCTTTCCCCAGCAACGCGCGCGCGCTGGGAAGCAGAGTTAGGGTGTCCCCAGGCTCGCGCGCACCGCCCGCCCGCCCACGCTGTTGCTGGCTCCGCTTCCCAGCTGGGAGGCGGAGGTGGGGTTTCCCGCGCGCGTGCCGCCCGCCCGCCCACGCCGTTGCTCGTGCCGATGCTGTCTTACCAGGGCAAGAGGGGGAAGACCCAGGGAAGCCTCTGCCCGGCGGGGAAACTCCACCATCTACGCATGCGTGGAAGGGCACGCATGCGCAGATGGTGGAGTTTACTTCCGGGTTGAAAACTCGCGATATGGCGTTTCGCGAAACTCGAGATCGCGAAACTCGAGGGATCACTGTACTACAATTATCAGATCCATCTGCTTGGCACCTCACTGGTTTCTTGCCATCAAAGAGCTTGCCACTAAAGCTGACTGCTAGATCTTCAGGTCAGCAGTTCAAATCTCATCAGCGGCTCAAGGTGCGTAAAATGAGAATCCGGATTGTGAGGGCAATATACTGGCTCTGTTAAAAAGTGCTATTGCTAACATGTTGTAAACCGCCCTGAGTCTAAGGAGAAGGGCAGCATTTATAAATAAATAAATAAATAAATAAATAAAATGAACTGGAGAAGGGAGGTGGAACAAATGGGCAATAAAAATGGAGAAAACCAGGAGGGGAGAATGACAATTGAGGAGGAAGAAGAGAGAGTTTTGGAATCTAGTCTGTGCTGGCATCTTCAAGGCCATTCACCCCGAGAATAGAATTTCACCAGCCTAAACACCTCAATGTTTCCTAAAATATGCCCGATTGGCTACACAGAGATGGACCATGTGGGCAGGGCTAGGGAAACTAAGGGGTTAGTATTATATTGATGCACTGGAACTTCAGATTCTGCTCAACCCTACTGCAATCAGCATCTCTTAGTAAAAGTTCCTATCGCTACAATCAAATGGAGTTGAGAGTTTTACTTTCCTAAAGGATCAGACAAGGGCAAGTCTGACAACAATTCTGAACATAACAAAAACAAAATGTGGCTTTCCTTTGTAACTTCCAGCTATAATAGATGGGCTTGAAGGTTGGATGGGTTCTCTCCCAAATATTAACCACTCCAAGGATCAGAAAATAACACAATATTTTATTCATATTCCGAGTTTCTGTATGAATGAGCATAATGTTAGGGAGAGCCTCCATTCTTCCTCAAACTTGGCTAAAAAAGCAGGATTTCTCACAAAGTTAAAAAATACTTATGCAAATGTTTTGGGTGCTTAGGATATTTATACATTACTATTTCTAAACTTTACTTTTGATCTAATTTCAACTGAAATGAAATAAAAATAAACATATTAAGAACAAGGTCTTTGTTCAGTACTATTTACCGTATTTTTCAGACTATAAGATGAACCAGTGTATATGACGCACCAAGATTTCAAAGAGGTAAGAAAAAAAACTTTTTGTCCTCCCATGCCCCCCAGGAACAGTTTACAAGCCTCCCAAAACCCTCTGCGCCCCGTTTCTTGCAAAAATGGACCCGTTTGGTTTTTTTTTAATGGGGGCGTTTTTGCCTTCTTTAAGTTCTAGGAGCACTCTGCAGGCCTCCCAAACCCTCTGTGCACCCCTTTTTTGAAAAAACTTACCTGTTTTTCACACATTTTTGCAAAAAAATGGGGCACACAAAGAAATTGGAAGCCTGCAGAGTGCTCCTGAGGGCTGGAGGAAAGGCAAAAATGCCTGTTTTTATTTCTAAAAGGCCCGTTTTTCGCAAAATTGGAGTGTACAGAGAGTTTGGGAGGCTTGGAGAGTGCCCCTGGGAGCTGGGGGAAGGCAAAAACAGCCAATCTTTGCAAAAACTGGCCTGTTTCTTTTGCAAAAATGGGAGTGTTTTTTCCTTTCTGCAGCCCCCATTCTGCAGGCCTCCCAAACCCTCTGTGCCCCCAATTTTTGTGAAAAAATGGGCCCATTTTTTGCAAAAATTGGACACGAGTCCAGGGCTTCAGGAGGCCAAAAATGGCTGTATTTGGTGTATAAGACACACCGACATTTCCACCCTCTTTTAGGGGAGAAAAATGTGCATCTTCTACTCTGAAGAATAAGGTAGTGCTGCTACAAAACATTGTACTATTCAAAATCATAAGCAATTAATGTGATTAATTTGATTGTGCTTAAAAAAAGTTATTTTTCTGTTATTCACGATTTTTAATAAACAAACACATTATTCCTTTCCTAAATCATAAATCACTCACCTATAACTTTTGCTTCTTCATCAGTCAGAGTTTTATTAAGAAAAATTTTCTTTACACGGAGAGTATTTCCTGATGGAAGGACAACACCTGTAGTTGGCATAGGTGGTTCTCCATCCTTCTGCTGCAAACTGTCTGCTATCACAAGGAAGACTCTGAGACCTATATTCATTCTCTGCAAAAAAAAAAAAAAGGCCCAAACAGAGGAACATCTATCACGAACCAGCAAGGATTGCAATGTACCACAGATTAATTTTGTAAAATGAATAAAGGTAGTCTCTATCCATCTCATCTTCATCTGCCATATCCATATTTAGCAGAAGGGAGCTTGTGTTTTATAAAATATCATTCTCCCAAGACATACAAGTGGGCAGTTCCCTTAAATTAAGCACTAAATAATTTTTTAAATCTTCTTTAAACTAGACCAGTTGTTGTGTTTCTATTGGCTAAATGAATGATAAAATACTTTAAATGTCAGGGGTTTTTTTTCTTAGCCAACCCTACAAGGAGTCATTTATGTATGATTAGCATAACCTAGCCATGAATATCCAAGAAGAGGGAACATCACGTGTCATTATATAATTTGTGTAATTTGTGCACCAATGCCAGGCCACACTATATTATCATGGCTACATTCCAGAAACTGTTAACGTGAATTGATTTTGGCTTTGTACAACCTTTAAACGTCTCTTAAGATTTGTAAACTACAATTTATGACTTCATGTGACATCTGAAGCCAGACAATCTTAGCTCATTCCGCAAGTATGGGAAAAATGTATGGCTTTGGAAATGATACTCAAATCTATCAAAAGTCAGATTTTTCAGACACGTGTCCTTTCTTCCTCCTGTTGCAGAAAGAAGAAATGGGGATTCTGTTCACTTCAGCCAATTCCAAATGTGTGATTGTATTAAAATTCAGGATTTAAAATAAACCTTATTCAATTGCTAAAACTTATTCAATTGCTCTACATGGGGCTACCTTTGAAAAGTGTTCGGAAACTTCAGATCGTGCAGAATGCAGCTGCGAGAGCAATCATGGGCTTTCCCAAATATGCCCATGTTACACCAACACTCCGCAGTCTGCACTGGTTGCCGATCAGTTTCCAGTCACAATTCAAAGTGTTGGTTATGACCTATAAAGCCCTTCATGGCACCGGACCAGATTATCTCAGGGACCGCCTTCTGCTGCACGAATCCCAGCGACCAGTTAGGTCCCACAGAGTGGGTCTTCTCCGGGTCCCGTCAACCAAACAATGTCGCTTGGCAGGGCCCAGGGGAAGAGCCTTCTCTGTGGCGGCCCCGACCCTCTGCAAGCAACTCCCCCCAGAGATTAGAATTGCCCCCACCCTCCTTGCCTTTCGTAAGCTGCTTAAAACCCACCTCTGCCGCCAGGCATGGGGGAATTGAGATACACTTTCCCCCTAGGCCTTTACAATTTTATGCATGGTATGTCTGTATGATTGGTTTTTATAATAATGTGTTTTTAACTGTTTTTAGTATTGGATTATTGTTATATGCTGTTTTATTACTGTTGTTAGCCGCCCCAAGTCTGCGGAGAGGGGCGGCATACAAATCCAATAAATAAAATAAATAAATAAATAAATAATATTACAAATGCTACATTGTTAAGATGGTATGTTGAATTGGTTCGTTATAACCGGAATACTTAGTTTGCCAAGCACAAGAAAGGCTTATTTCTTCTCATAACTGCAAAGACAGATAGGAGGAGAAAGGAGCTTATCCTTAAACTCGGGGTTTAACAGTTTTCCTTTTACTCTAGTTTATTGCTGTGTGACCACAATCTCAAGCAAAGAATCCAAAGATGATAAAAAAACCAGCATAGATAGTAAATAATTGGACTAACTATATAAAGAATTTTAGAATTTAGAATTTGTTTTCCTGTTCTTTTAATCTTTTTTCTGAAGTGCTTTACTAGTACCTACTTTAGTGGTGTGGTATTCTATCGGTTTGTGCAAACTGATAGTGGCGGCAGAAGGTTCTGCCCAGCCACCTGAACGTCATCACAGATGCTCTATGCATACACAAAGCACTGCACACTAGCACAGCAAATGTATGCATGCACTCCCATGTCCGAACCAGTAGTGAAGATAAGTGTATATCTCTACTAGCCTACTTCCTAAGACAGAAAGAGAATGATTGGTCCAAAGTCACCTAGCTGTAGTACAGTGGTACCTCTACTTATGAATTTAATTCGTTCTGTGACCAGGTTCTTAAGTAGAAAAATTTGTAAGAAGCAGCAATTTTTCCCATAGGAATCAATGTAAAAGCAAATAATGTGTGCGATTGGGGAAACCACAGGGAGGGTAGAGGCCCTGTTTCCTCCCAAGAGATTCCTAGAGAGGTCCCACAGAGGCTTCTCCCCGTCTTTTCTGGCCCTGTTCCCTCCTAGGAGATTCCTAGAGAGGCCCCACAGAGGCTTCTCCCTGCTTTTTCCAGCCCTGTTTCCTCCCAGAAGATTCTTAGAGAGGCCCCACAGAGGCTTCTTCCTGCCTTTTCTGGTTAGTTTCGGAGGCTCGGGTTTGTAAGTGGAAAACGGTTCTTGAGAAGAGGGAAAAAAATCTTTAACACCCGGTTCTTATCTAGAAAAGTTCGTAAGTAGAGGCGTTTGTAGGTAGAGGTACCACTGTATTTCTAAAAGACCCTCATTACAATGTCTACGGAGAGGGGCGCCATACAAATCCAATAAATAAAATAAATAAATGTATGTGTTTATAATATTAAAAATAAATTGCATACAATATTTTAGTTTCTCTTTTTTACCTCTGGATTAATAGTGAAGGTTTTCGGGGATTTTCCCACACTGAGAAGATCAAAAATTATTTCTTTCATTGCAAAATCCAAACGTTCCTAGGAGGAAAAAAATCACAATTATATAAAACTTTTTATAGACATATGCTAACCAATGTTCCCTCTAATTTTTTTTTGGTGTGGGCGGAAAAGTATAGTGTCTGAGCGGCAGTCCCTTTGGGACTGGGCGGCATGGAAGTATAAATAAATAAATAAATAAATAAATAAATAAATAAATAAATAAATAAATAAATAAATAAATGAATAAATAGACAAACAAATAAACAAACAAGCAAACAAACAAATAAACAAATGGAGTCTGCGGAGAGGGGCGGCATACAAATCCAATAAATAATAATAATAATAATAATAATAATAATATTGAAAATAGTTATGATTATTGTGCTTAACATGGATGAGATAATTGAAAATGGTTATGATTATTTCTGGAAGATTATTATTTTGCATATTTTTTTCTCTTTTCTTTTTTATTATTTTTTTTCTCTTCTGATTGATTGGGTTATAAATTGATTATCTGATTTTTGGTGATAAATAAAATAGGAGGAAGGGGAAAAAGGAAAGGGTAGAGAGATATAATATCAGGAGTAGGATTAATATGGGATAATAATTAGTATTAATTTATGTTAGGCATCATAGGGAAAGACAGATGAAACAAGGGAACAGCTAAATTGAACAGATTAGGGAAGATTATCACACTGAGTTCCATAGTGGAAGATATATAGAATTAGGGAAAATATATAGATTAGGAATATATATAGATTAGGGAAGATTATTGTACTGCATTTAGCAGTGAAGGCAATTAGAATAGGGAAGATTATTGCACTGATATGACAGTGACACATAGATTGGGGAAGATAATTACACTGGGATTGGCAGTGGTATTTATAGATTATGGAAGACAGTGGAAAACATCTAGATTAGGGAAGAATATTAATACATTGGTTTTTGTAATGGAAGATACTTTTCGCAAAAAATAATGGAACAATATCATTTATATTGATTTTGATTTGTTGAAGCAGAAATGATATAATGAAAGAAATGAATTGAGTAGGAAATACATTTTAAAATTTCTAACAACAACTCTTCCTCCTATGCATATTGACATTGTTATAATTAGATTAAGATACGGTATGAATGGTGTTTCTTTTTTTCTTTCCTTCCTGGGTTTTAAAGAGAAGTAAATTTGGATATTTCTTTTGTTAAGGGCAGCTACAATAAAATGAGGATTTTTAAATAAAAGCAGGAATGAGTTTAGTAAGAATGCTAGAAATGGACTGAAGCACGATGGCATAGTTATGAAAAACAGCAAATAGTCAAGAAAAATCTAGATAGCTATAGCACTTTAAAAGCAAATGAAGGCAAAGAACAATACAGTGATCTCTCGGTTAGCGCGGGGGTTACGTTCCAAGACCTGCCGCGCTAACCGATTTCCGCGTTATACTGGATGCGGAAGTAAAAACCACCATCTGCGCATGTGCGCCATTTTTTTCATGGCCGCACATGCGCAGATGGTGGAGTTTGCGTGTGGGCGGCGGGGAAGACCAAGGGAAGGTTCCTTCAGCCGCCCAACAGCTGATCTGCTCCGCAGCGCGGAAGCAGCGAGGAGCCGAAGATGGGGTTTCCCCGTTGCCGCGCTGCGGAGCGGATCAGGTGTTGGGCGGCTGAAGGAACCTTCCCTTGGTCTTCCCGCCGCCCAGGCAAAGGGGAAACCCCAAGATCACTTGCCGCTTGCCGCTTGCCGTATTGCAGCTTGGAGCCTTGCTTCGCCTCCTTCGCTGCAATACGGCAAGCGGCAAGCGATCTTGGGGTTTCCCCTTTGCCTGGGCAGCGCTGGGGCCATGCGGAGCCACTCATCTAGGGGGGCGTGGACCGGCAAGGTGCCCTCCGCTCTCTCTCTTTCTCTCCCTGTTACCGGTGTGGTATAAGAGAGAGAAAGAAAGAGAAAGGAGGGCGACTTGCCAGTCCACGCCCCCCTGGATGAGCGGCCCCGCATGGCCCCAGCGCCGGACTCCGTTGCCGAACGCTGAAACCGGAAGGGGCAAGGTGGGGGGGGGGGAGAACGGGAGGCTCAGCATTCCGTCAGTCGCAGCGCTGGCTGTCAACTTTTCTTTTTAGCACTGGGGAGGCAAGTCAGCTCCTGCCCAGTTTTAAAAAGAAAAGTTGACAGCCAGCGCTGCGGCTGACGGAATTCTGAGCTTCCCGTTCTCTCTCCGCCCCCTCGCCCCTTCGCCCCCCTGTGTTCCTAGGAGAAGTGCTGGTGAGGAGCAGAAGGTCTGTCTTGCCTCAATCCCCAGCACTTCTCCTAGGAACACAGGGAGGCGAAGGGGCGAGGGGGGGGAGAGAAAACGGGAGGCTCAGGAAGGGAGCTCGGGAAGGAGCCCACGGTCAGTCCGCTGCGGGCGGGAAGAAGGCGATTGTTCCGCTGCCGCCAGCATGGCCTGGCTGGCAGCGGAAGATGTAACGGAGCCCACGGGGGATTCGCCTTCCTCCCACCCGCAGCCGAGACTGATCGTGGGCTCCTTCGCAACCTCGGAGAGCTTCCAGGGCACGAAAGCTCACGAAAACCAGGAAGCTCTCCGAGGTTGCGAAGGAGCCCACGATCAGTCGGCTGCAGGCGGGAGGAAAGCGAATGCCACGGGGCTGGGCTCGGCTCCCCCCTCGGCTCCCCCCCTTACCAGCCCCGCCGCGGAAGGCTCCATTCTGTTCCCTGCCGGCATGATTGAGCGGCCGGCGGTCTCCATTCAGGGAACAGAATGGAGCCTTCCGCGGCGGGGCTGATAAGGGGAGGAGCCGAGGGGGGAGCCGAGCCCAGCCCCGTGGCATTCGCTTTCCTCCCGCCCGCAGTTGACGTCCACCCCCTCCTCGGTGTCCCCGGCACCCAGCGTCCCCACGCCGCCTCCACCTCCCGGTAATGCGCCCGACCTCTGCCTCTCTCTTTCTCTCTCATATACCACGCCGGCAACAGGGAGAGAAAGAGAGAGAGAACTAGCGTGGACTTATTTTTTATTTTTTAATATTTTATTTTTTTTAATTAATATTTTTTGAAAAACCGCGTTGCAGCGTTTCGCGCTAATCGAGACCGTGCTAATCGAGGGATCACTGTATCTAAAATCTGGATGATAGTATTTGGAAAGGAGGTAGCACAGGATGAATGATATACAGTGATCCCCCGAGTTTCGCGATCCCGATCATTGCGAATCGCTATATCGCGATTTTTCAGCAATTGATACCATCTCGATCTTCGCGAAACGCTATATCGAGATTTTTCGGGGGGGGAATTAAAAATACGTGCACGGTTTTTCCCGCCCGATGACGTCACGCATCACCAAACGGAAGTGTGGAAAGTGTTCTCACTGAGAGCTAGCAACTTGAGAGGGCAAAAAAACCAGGTTCAAATTGGACTTGAAAATCAGAAGTGTGGAAAGTGTTCTCACTGAGAGCTAGCAACTTGAGAGGGCAAAAAAACCAGGTTCAAATTGGACTTGAAAATCAGAAGTGTGGAAAGTGTTCTCACTGAGAGCTAGCAACTTGAGAGGGCAAAAAAACCAGGTTCGAATTGGACTTGAAAATCAGAAGTGACAGAAGGACTCGTGCCCCAAGAAAGCCGGTGAGAGGGGCGAATCGGGCCAGTGGGGGTAGCGGCGAGGAGCCCGGAGGCGCTGGGGGGGGGGGGTGGCCGGCATGAAAAATAATCATTGCCAGCCTCTGAACTGCCGTTGCCCCACCATCTGCGCATGCGCGGCCATGGAAAACAGTACGCGCATGCGCAGATGGTGTTTTTACTTCCGTGCCGCTACATCGCGAGTTATCGATTATTGCGAGGGGTCTTGGAATGGAACCCTCGCGATAATCGGGGGATCACTGTATACCAGAATAAATTGAATAAATTAGAAAAATGTGATTAATTTGACTAAGAATTTGGCATTTGATATTATATTGTATTATATTTTAATTTGATTGGAATCTCTGTAAGGTGTGAAAAACAATTAAAACTGTACACACACACACCAAAAAAAGTGGCTGACAAGTTGATGTAAATAATAATTGAAATTCCTATAAAACAAGTCCTGCTACATGGGGGAATGTAACAACTTCAAAAATCAGAAAGGTATAGTATTTGTTACATAAGGAAACCTAAACTTTAAATCTTCTGTTTATTAACAGTATCTCTGAGAAGTTTGAGCATATTCTCGCGTTTCAATTTAATATACATCACAGCTTTCTTAAGAAGCTTATAAATATGTAACTTAAAAGTTCTTGTAGAACATTGTTTAAACAGGGGAACAAATTCTGAAATATTTCAGGCAATTATCGCATTAGCTTTGATAAAGAGGATTTACCTGAGCAATGAACTGAATAATTTTTACAAATATGTTTAGAGGTGTGTCTCGAGGGACCACACTGCGAGAGCCTTTTGGAAAAAGTGCAGATACTATGCCCATCAGACGGCTGTACGGGAAAAGATATAGAAGAGAATATTGAAAAATCCCATTAGCAACTCTACCAAAAGGTAGTCACAGCACTTTTTTTACATTATCAACATTTTAGTACATTAAACCAAATGACTTACCTCTGTGTTACAGTGTTGCTTTCACATTTTATTCTAATAACATAAACCCATAATAATCTATATAGCGACTCCAGTGCAACTCGAGACATTTTCGGGTCTTTATTCTGTTAAAAACATTTTTTTTAAAAAAAACTGTTACTATTGCACATAAGCATCACTGCAGATAATTATTTAGTAGTAGACATTCTTAAAATTATGCTTCAAATTCCTGCGATGACAAAACACTGAGCATTCAAATTAATGTAAAGGTATTAAAGTTAGAAAGAAATTGATTCTCTGTATATTTTTTTCATAAACATAACCATATCAATATTTGTAGTTTAAGTGAAGTGTTTATTTGGAATGTGCTTTGTAAAACCTGTCCCAGGAATAATCTAATGTGATTCCCATCTCCTTCCCCTGCCTGCTGCACAGAATACTACGTACGTTAGAAAATCAAAGCTATTTCAGTCTTTATTTAAAATGAAAACATGCTTTCTGTGATTAACTCAGAGAAAATATTTTTAAAATGATATCAAATAGTAGTAATAATAACACAGTTAATACTGTGACTGAAGTATTTTTTCTCCACAAACAATACTAACTTATAATACTCTTTTTGAGATACATTAAAACAAAACTGCTTGTTCTAGAGAGTGAAATAAAATATACAATGAAACAATAGAAAAACATGAAGCAAAGCAATTTCTTACTTTACTATGACAACATATTAACTCACCTGAAGGGTTTCTATTTGTTTTCTGATACTGTTGTTAGATGGGATCTAAATAAAGCAATGCAAGACAGCAAAACATAACAAACATGAGAATGGGAAGCACATGCATGTTAGATGAAAAAATAAAAAGGACAAACAGAAAGCTGTTTCCTGGGGCTCCATTCAACAGAAATATTTTGACAGAGAGAAAACTCCAATTGTATAAGCCAGGTGTAGGCAAAGTTGGCTCTTCTATGACTTGCGGACTTCAGCTCCCAGAATTCCTGAGCCAATCATGCTAGCTCAGGAATTCTGGGAATTTAAGTCCACATGTCATAGAAGAGCCAACTTTGCCTACCCCTGGAAGCAACAGCACTTCTGTAACGCTCAACAGTGCTTTATAACACTCTCTGAGCAGTTTACAATGTCAGTATATTTGCCCCAATAATCTGATTCCTCCCTCATTTTATTTATCTCAGAAGGATGTAAGGCCAAGTCAACCTAGTGCCTGTCATAATTGAGTTCCTGGCAACGGGCAGAGTTAGCCTGCAATACTGCATTCTAACTAGTGCACCATCATGGTTAAAGCATGATTTGGATACTACAGTATTGTAATTCGGTGTCCTTAATATACTCTATTTTATTTATGATTTGTTCTATCTTGTTGTGAGCCGCCCCGAGTCTTCGGAGAGGGGCAGCATACAAATCTAAATAATAAAATAAATAAAGAAATAAAATAAATTTACAATATCTCACAGTCACTATTTAGAAACTATGTGCAAGAATAGTCTACATCTGAGCTTGGATTATATCAATGAAGATGTGAACAATTTTGGACATTTCGAAAATAGCTGCTGGAATTCCAACACAGAAACTGATAACTCTTAAGATTCTCTATAAACATTATTCAATTTTTTTTAATAATTCTAAAAATGCAAAATTAATATTTTCCTATTCTCCTTAAAGTCTATTTTCTTTCTTTCTTGGTTTACAAATATTTAAAACTAATTATATTTTCTTTATGGCCTAAACATCTATTAAGAAGACTACAATCCTATTCAGTAAGAACAAATCTTACTGAATTTATTTATTTAATATTATTTATTAATTAAATTTGTATGCCGCCCCTCTCCGCAGACTCGGGGGCGGCATTTAGTAGGATTAACTTCTGGTAGACATGCATAGGATTACACTGCTAATTCTCTTTAATCTAAAGGTTGATCTATACACCCCCCAAGTTATTATCGATGCACTTAAACTCCATGATAAGAAATAGAATGATATATTAGGTACAATCAAATCCAAGTATTTTGAAATTAATGGTATTATTTATTTATTTATTTATTTATTTTTGTTTGTTTGTTTGTTTGTTTGTTTGTTTGTTTGTTTATTCGATTTTTATACCGCCCTTCTCCTTACACTCACGGCGGCTTACAACATGTTAGCAATAGCACTTTTTAACAGAGCCAGCATATTGCCCCCACAATCCGAAGGATGGAAGGCTGAGTCAACCTTGAGCCGTTGATGTGATTTGAACCGCTGACCTACAGATCTACAGTCAGCTTTAGTGACCTGCAGTACAGCACTCTACCTGCTGCGCCACCCTGGCTCATTAGGATAAAGATCCCAAATATTCAATGACTGGAAGTTCTGAGTTGCTGATCCATGTTTTACTGCATTGAGTGAGTAGGCTGATAATTAAAAAGTTTTGTCAACCAGCATTCTGAGACATATCTTAAAAGATACATTATTAGTTCTGACACTATTTATATAGGCTCTGCATTAGGTTTTTTTCTGAGTTATAATAACTTACTACTTAATGTTTTAAAACAATTAAAACATGTTAAGAGAAAATAGTAGGGAACTAGGTTTACTTGGGCAGATTTGTTAGTTACAAAATTTGAGCATAATTATGTTTCTATTGTAAAATCTTGGTATCTTGAATATACAGTAATTCATTTTTTTTTCAAAATCTGGTTATTTTTAAAAAACTGTAATATTGCAGGTTTTTAATAAACAAATTAATTTAAAAAATAAACAAAAATATTGTAATACTTTTAGTTCTTTCTATTGAACAGAGCCACATCATAAAATGTTATGTTGTTAGGAAAACAAAACTATATTAAAATATGTGATACATGCTATATGAGAACTAAAATCCCCGACAATGAAAGTTTTTATTTGTCCATTGTCAGCCAGTGTGATATTTCTAAATAAGAAAATTAAAAAGACACTTGCATACCCCTTTATATTTAAGGCATAGCAACAGCAGATAGACAGAGACAATAAAAGGGTAGGTGTTGCAAAAGAATTGCCATTGTGTAAAGAAATACACACAACCTTGACAAAGTGAATAGTAAGAGAAAGAATACTATCCTAACACATCCAACTCTTGAATAATTGTTGTTACACAATTTAAAGCTAGGCAGTTGTGAATTAACAGCAATGTTATTAACAAAATCAATGAAGCGTGTATATTATTCAAATGATACAGTGACAATAATTAAAAGGTGCTTTCAGATTTTCAAATTAAAATTGATGTGACTCCACATCTTATACAAATGGATGCATCATAAATAAGGCTATGGGGCACACTATATATTATTGGAATGATGAATGTTCCACTATCCTATGACTTCGAACAGATATCTTCACAATAACAAAAACAGAACTCAAAAGAGAAAGCAAGGTTACATACAAAATATGATACTGTGTTCTGATCTCTAATGCTATGATTGCTTTTCTATCTGCTCTTCCCCCCTCCGCCCCCTCAGCTTCTTTGCACTTACAAGAAAGGGTATTTTGGTAATAGATCATCTATATCAGTGATGAGTAACCCACGTTAATATATATTATATTTATTAGATTTGTATGCCGCCCCTCTCTGAAGACTCGGGGCGGCTCACAACAGCAATAAAAACAATATAACAGTGGAACAAATCTAATATTAAAAACATATAAAACCCTATCATTACTTAAAAACCAAACAGCAACATTCATACCAAACATAAAACAAGTATAAAAATAGCGTGGGGGGAAACTATCTCAACTCCCCCATGCCTCGCGGTATAAGTGAGTCTTAAGTAGTTTACAAAAGACAGGAAGGGTGGGGGCAGTTCTAATCTCTGGGGGGAGTAGGTTCCAGAGGGCCGGGGCCGCCACAGAGAAGGCTCTTCCCCTGGGGCCCACCAAACAACATTGTTTAGTCGACGGGACCTGGAGAAGGCCAACTCTGTGGGACCTTATCGGTTGCTGGGATTCGTGCGGTAGCAAGCAGGTTCCGGAGGTAATATAAGTGTCCTCAGTCGTGTTTCTGTATTTTAGAGTATCTTTTCGGGTTGTGCCACTGATGCTCAATGTTAATATTATTTATTTCAGAATACATAATCCTCCTGCCTACTTTTATATAAGATTAAGAGGGCTGCCACAAAGAAGAGGGAATCAAACTCTTCTTCAAAGCACCTGAGGGTAGAACAAGAAGCAATGGATGGAAACTTAGCAAGGAGAGAAGCAACCTAGAACTAAGGAGAAATTTCCTGACAGTTAAAACAATTAATCATGGAACAACTTGCCTCCAGAAGTTGTGACTACTCCAACACTGGAAGTTTTTGAAAAGAGATTAGATAGCCATTTGTCTGAAGTGATGTAGAGCCGTGATGACGAACCTATGACATGCGTGTCACAGGTGGCGTATGGAGCCATCTCTGCAGGCATACGAGCCAACGGGCAGGTCAATTCCACCACACATGCCCGCCAGCTAATTTTCGGATCTCTGCTGGGATATGTGCGCACATGCACAGAGCATAGGGAGTGTGAACATGCACAGGGGTGGAGGTTGCGTGAACATGTATGCAGGGAGTGCACACCCCTGTGGCCTGTTTTTAGTTCCAGGAGGCTTCAGGGAGGCCTGCTAGCCCAAAAACGGAGGTTGAGTGCGCATGCATGGGGATTGTCGTGGGTGTGGGGTCGTTTGTGTATGTGCGGGGCCTGCATGGGACATTGTATTATGGGTGCTGGAACTTGTGCATACTCTCTCTCGCGCGCGCGCCTGCGCGTTCAGCACCCAAAGAAAAAAGATATTCACCATCACTGGTGTAGGTCTTCCTGCCTAAGCAGGGGGTTGAAGTAGAAAATCTCCAAGGTCCCTTCCAACTCTGTTCATTACTTATTTGACCCCTATGGCAATCATTAAGTGTTGTACCACATGATTCCTGACAAATCTATATTTTCTTTTATGTACACTGAGAACATATGCACCAAAGACAAATTCCTTGTGTATCCAATCACACTTGGCCAATAAAGAATTCTATTCTATTCTATTCGTAGTTGACTTAAGATTCTGCAATCTTTAAAATCTCTCCCTCCCATCCCATTGTTCAATCAATTTGTTCCAATTCTTGAAAACCTAGACAAGTCCCTGCAGGGGTTTTTTGGCATTTTTTTCCCCAGATGTAGTTTGCCATTGTCACCTTCGCAGGGCTGAGACATAGTGAATACTTTGTGCCTAAGGAAAGATGTGAATTCACACTCTCCTGATTTATAGCTTGACGTCTTAACCACTACACCAAACTGCCTCGTTTGCTCTTAACCTCCCATTAAAATACAAACGGCTTGATATTTTAGCATCCAACTTGGGGCAATAAATAAATAAATAAACAAACAAACAAAGTAAGGAAATGCAGCTCCTAGCTGCAAAAACATTGGCAATCTTTGGTCAACATCAGAACTCAAGGAGTCTCTTGGCTTCCACAGGAAAACAATATTTAAAAAGGACTCGTGACCAAATTCAACTTCTCCTAAGTAAATTTCTAAATAACTGGAATTCCAATGGATAAAATGAACACAGGCAATATGAAAAATCAATTCTAAGAAATAGGCAGGAATAGGTTATTCTATCTTAAAATAGCTTCATATTACAAGCCTTATGAATAGGCATCAAATAGGTTCACAAGTTGTTGCGAACTAGAAGCATTGTATTCTTGCCTGATAATGTTACCTAATTGCAATCAAACCATTTGTTACCATCTGTAAACATCAAGCTCAGAGAACACCAAGGACTCTACCCTCAGTTCAATCCCGAGTTACAAATATTCTCTTTTATGGGAGTCTTACATTTTTTAAAAAATAAATTTTTAAATTATTTTTCGTCATTGTACATCGTACATATACCTTAATTCATAACAAAATATACATAGTTTTGCATGTCTATTTAATAAAACATAAACCAACATCCTGATTTGCACCTTTTATACTTTGATTACCCATCTGTTTTCTCCTTTATGTCACATCACTCCCCTCCCTCTTCCTTTTCCCTATCACTCCCCTCCCTCTCCCTTTTCCCTATCACTCCCCTCCCTCTCCCTTTTCCCTCTACCTTTTTTCTCCTTCTCTCCCAACTTTCCAACTTCCCTCCTCTTCTCTTCGTCCCTTCCTTCTCTACTTCCTTTTCTCCCTCTTATATCTAGTCACAATCCATCTCATAGTTAACAGAAAAGTAACTTATACCCCTAAATCCATTTAATTATCGGTGCAACCCTTAAAACTTTTTTTTCTGGTATCCATATCTATCCATATATGTTATATTTTCCTAGGTATTAACTACTAATGTTGCCTCAACTATTTAATTTTGTCACCTGGATCAACCACCTTTAATTTTCTATTTTCCTCCAATTTAATCAATGTTACTTGTCTTCTATACATATTCATTTTCTAATCAGTCATAAAATTTCTCCCACACTTTACAATATTCAGAGTCTTCCTTATCTTTAATTTGCAATGTCAAATCTATTCACTTCTGCACAATCCAGTATTTTTTTGATTATCTCCCTTTGAAAAGGGGCTTATGTTGCTTTCCATTTTTGCACAAATGCAAACTTTGTATTTACAAAGAATTGTATACGAATAATTGTAATTATATGAATAATTAAAAATGTATCTTTATTAAATTTCTCTGGTAATATACATCTGGTTTAACTTTATACGTCGTTTCCATATTTTTTCTATCCATATTTGAATTGACTTTGGCTTCAGCACATGTCCACCACTTATGATAAAATGAACCCGGTATTTGCTGACATTTCCAACATTTCATAGATTTATCTTTAAACATTTTAGCTATACTTCCCTTACATTAATTTTATACGGACATTATTCTGTGGTTAATGTAGATTGAGAATACAGTATTATTTACTAAATCAGACAGGAGTGTGTTGAAACAGTCCTTACCTTCAAATGAGACAGACAATTCTGTAGGAAGATATGCCAGTTATTTAGAAAAAACTGCTTCTGACTGACACATAACAAACAGGTGATCAATGGATATAAAGCCTGTGAGAGAGGAACAATTTGTTTCAACTTTCAGAAAAAGAAAAAATAACAGGGCTGGGTTATTAAGCATGCAAACCCAGCCACTGTAAACTTGTAAAAAATGATTAAAGGACTAATGAACTGTATATACAAACTATGGTGCATTCAACAAAGTGTGGTTAAACAAACCAGAGTTTGGTAAATATTTGGCGGTATTTATGATTGCATTCTTACATTAGCCAAGATAATAGCATTTAGACTTATATACTACTTCACAGTACTTTACAACCTAAGAGGTTTAAAGATGCTCAGCAAACAGACCTACCCAGGTCCATTTTAAACCAATATGGGAAAACAGCTTTTCTCTTCAAACAAAACTTAACATAGATTTGGCACCTAAGAACGTTTTCTAAACATCAGTTTACCCTACTGAAAATGCTTCCTTCAATTGCTATACATATAGAGAACCAGTCCATAATATTAAATAATTTGATTAAGATTGGATGAAAATAACTTCAGTTTAAAATATCCTATCAAGAAAAAAACCCTTATAGTTCTCTGTCAAATTCTGATCCCAGATATTTGCTATGTGACATGCTATCAAATTACATATACTGTATTTTAGACAAAAATTAAACAAAATACCAATGAATGCTTCTTTCTTGAGCTCAGCTCAAAAGTTGTCTGATAGAGCATCTCCACAAAATTTTTCAGGCATGGCACATTCACTTCATTTTTAACAGCCTAGAATCAAAAGAAACAGATTCCCACTATATCTTCAAGGATAAAGGTAATAACACAGGAAATGATACAAAGCATGAGAGTCATGTAATACTTTCTCACAGATTTAAATCCTGCTGTTAAAAATAATTCAGTAATACAACAAAACACTTAGTCCAAGTCCAAACACTTTAAAAATCATAAATAGGGAAAAAAAACCAACAAGAACAGAGAGACAAGGAGAACAGCTGTACTGTTCTGTTCATTTACTTTACATTATTATTATTGTTGTTGTTGTTGTTTTGTTGTTACTATTATAATTATAATTATATTTGTATGCCGCCTTTATCCGAAAACACGGGGCAGCTTTAATTTTATTAATTTCATTAGTTTGTATGCTAGAAATGGGGAGAGGGGGGAGTTTTCATTGAATTGTGAGAAGGTGAATTTTGGCTTTAATTTTACAAGTAAACCCAATCATGGATTTTTTTTAAAATCACATATTTGGTTTTTTAAAAGAATTAAACTACCTTCATCATTATTTGTATAGCAAGATACACTTAAATACAAAAAATTGGGTTTTTCAGACCTGCAAACTCCATTTGGAGAGAAAGTGTCTCTACTTTTGATAAATATCATATATTGTATTTGTGAAATCATAATAAATTCTACTTACAGCAGCAACAGGGATGAGAATTTCTACAAACAAACCAGCAAGTGAATGCTTTATGTCTTTATCTTTTACCTCCAGAAAATACTGTGCACATTCCTGCGAAAAAATAGCAATCAAATTTCTGTTGTAAACTATTTTCTTCAGTAAGAATAAATGAAAACAAAACCTATTGCAGATAAAAGGACTAGATACAGGTAACAAAATAGTCCAGTTTAAACTGGAATGAATTTGGAAACCTTCAACAGTTTTATTCTATAAATAAGCTGAAGCTGATTTTTTCCTATGCAAATAGCTGAAGAAACTTTTTTGGAATATCATTTTAAAGACAAAATTGTTGAAACTTTCCAAATGATTGGCTTTCCATCATTATATTTGCTCTTTATGATATAATTCAGGAATTTATAGCCAATCTCTAGCTATGGATAAGTGCATTCAGGAAGTACTTCCCAGAACCCAAGAGTAAAATCCTATTTGGAAACTTATGAGAAAACAAGAAGAATTTTTTTTAAATCAACTTCATTCAAACCTTCCCAAAGAACTACATAAGATTAACTTTCTTTGAATTTAGATTTCTCCTGTCTTTCTGGTATTCCCCTAATATGCCTATCATTCCGTTTTTGGAGGGATATTCATTAGTCACCATGCATAAATCATTAGATTACTAGTTGTAGTGTTATACATGAACAATCTTTACTGGGAATAAATAATGTGTAAAACACTATGTAATTTGAATTTTATTTCAGATATGTTAGGATTAGAATTCAAGAATTCCTAGTCAACAGCGTTGGGCTGATAATCACGTAGGAGAAAGTTTATCAGGTTTGTGCTGATAATCAGGTAGGGGACTTTTCCAAGTTAGGTTTAATCTGCTGATTTTCTTTTAACTTTTTAAATGCTGGAGAAGTTTCAACTATCTAGCACAGAAGTGTCAAACTCAAGGCCTGTGGGCCTGATTCGGCCCATGGGGTGCTTATCTAGTCCATGAGGCTGGGCGGGAAATATCAATGGACTGGCCTGCAGTGCCTCTGCTGGTCAAAACAGGCTGCATGCAGGCCTCCATGATTATTATTATTATTTATTCGATTTTTATGCCGCCCTTCTCCTTAGACTCAGGGCGGCTTACAACATGTTAGCAATAGCACTTTTTAACAGAGCCAGCCTATTGCCCCCACAATCCGGGTCCTCATTTTACCCACCTCGGAAGGATGGAAGGCTTAGTCAACCTTGAGCCGGTGATGAGATTTGAACCACTGACCTTCAGATCTACAGCCAGCTTCAGTGGCCTGCAGTTTAAGTTTAAGTTTAATCAGATTTGTATGCCGCCCCTCTCCGCAGACTCGGGGCGGCTGTACGCAGTACAGCACTCTACCTACTGCGCCACACCGGCTCATTTTGGTCGGTAAAATAGGCGTTGATTGCTTACCTGAACGCCTCTTCTCGTACGGTGAGTGGGTACAGCAGTCACATGGGTTGCTCCTGTCCAATCCGGTGGGACTGAGCCTAGTATTAAAAAAGCCTGCTGGATCCGCCCCTTCCCCAGAATTCGCGAATCCGTAGACTAGGCTCAGTTGTGAAGCTCAAAGGTGTTCATCTCTCATGTGTTAGTAGAAAGGTAGAAAGAAGGTGATAGAGATGACGTACACCACACAAAGGGAGGGAGGTGACTGCTGTACCCACTCACCGTACGAGAAGAGGCGTTCAGGTAAGCAATCAACGCCTATTCTCCGTACTAAAGGAGTGGGTCCAGCAGTCACATGGGACATACCCAAGAGATAGGTCCCTAGGGCGGGGTTAGATTGCCCTTGTGAGAAATAACGGATTGGAGTATCCTTCTGCCGAAGGCAGCATCTGCTGAGGAGTACGTATCTATTTTGTAGTGCCTGATGAAGGAATTTGGCGAGGCCCAAGTGGCTGCTTTGCACACTTCTTCCAACGGAGCTTGAGTTGCCCAAGCGGCAGATGTGGCAACACTTCTGGTAGAGTGCGCGGTGATATTCCATGGAATAGGAAGGGAAGCTGACTCATAAGCTTTTGCAATGGTGCCGCTGATCCAACGGCCAATTACAGATGATGATGCTTTGGCTCCCAGGGATCTGGGATGGTAGGTCACGACAAGTGCCTCAGACCTTCGAAAGGTCTTGTGTGTTGGATATAAATCTTTAGCGCTCTTGTGAGATCCAGAGTGTGCCATCTAATTGCCAAGGGATGCTCTAGTTGGAGACAGAAAGAAGGAAAGACAATATCCTGGGATCTGAGGAACATGGAACTAACCTTGGGTAGAAAGGTGGGATCCAGTCGCAGAACCACTTTGTCCTGGTGGAACTGACAGAGGTCCTGTCTGATAGAAAGGGCTGCCAACTCAGAGATGCGTCGGGCGGATGAAATCGCCACCAGGAAAACTACCTTGAAATATAGGTACCTGAGGGACGCAGATTTCAGGGGTTCGTAGGGTGCCTGAGTAAGGGAATATCGAACCCGTGGCAAGTCCCAGGAAGGATATCTGTGGACCTTAGAGGGCCTGATGTTGGCCACTCCGCTGAGAAATTCTTGGACTTCCGGAAAGGAGCGGAGAGACTGCCTGCGAGGTCCCGCCAAGACAGAAGCGATAGCAGCTCATTGGCGACGGATGGATCTGGTGGAGAGACCTTGGTGGAGAACCTACATTAGGAAGGCAATTATCCTGTGGATGGGAAGACACAGGGGAGATAAGTCCTCCTGAGAGCACCACTGGTGGAATTTGGACCACGTGCGGTCGTATATCCGGCTGGTAGACCTACTTCTAGATTTAAGGATGATTTCCACTGTGTCAGGGTCGTATCCTCGCAGGTCTAGGTCTCTCCTGATAATAGCCAGACAGTGAGGTGGAACCACTCCGGGTCTGGATGAAAAGAGGCTCCCTGCCGCAACATATCGTCCGAAACGGGGAAACGCCCGGGAGCCTGCGCGGACAGCTTCTGAAGATCCGCAAAACATGGCCTGCGGGGCCAATGGGGGGCTATTAGAATTACTTGGGCCTTCTCCAGAATAATTTTGTGGTCTGGAAGAATTGGGATTGGAGGAAAAACGTACGGTAGCCCTGGAGACCAAGAGGACCTGGGAACATTGATCTCTTCCGCTCTCGGGGATGGAAACCTTGAGGAGGAGCGAGGGAGCTGGGCATTGACTTTGACGCAAATAGATCCAGCACTGGAAGGCCGAATCTGAGGCAGATTGGGTGGAACAGTGCGTGATGGAGACTCCACTCTCCTGGATCTATGGTCGCCCGCGAGAGCCAGTCCGCTTGGACATTGAGACTGCCCGAGATGTGGTCTGCTAGAAGCGACTGGAGATGTTCCTCCGCCCAAAGCCCTAATTTTAGGGCCTCCCTCATGAGAGACTTGGATCTTGTGCCTCCCTGTCTGCAGATGTGACTCTTTATGGCTAAGTTGTCGGCAAGAATCAGCACATGCTGGTTGGAGATGTGAGGATTGAATTGTTTTAGGGCTAAAGACACTGCTCTGAGTTCTAGCCAATTGATGGGCCTGGAAGCTTCCTCTGGTGACCACGTGCCTTGGGCTATTAGGCCCTGGTCAGGGGCACCCCAGCCGGATAGGCTGGCATCTGTGGTGACCACAAACTGGTCCGGGCACCTGAAAGGAGATCCCTTGTTTAGGACTGGAGAAATCCACCCCTTGAGGAATCTGCGAACTGTCGGAGGGATGGCGATGCGACGAGTGAGTTGCTGTGCCCCGATCTCTGGAATGGTAACAGAAGCCACTGTAGTTCCCTAGCATGGAGACGAGCCCAGGGAACGATGCCAACGCATGACACCATCTTCCCCAGCAGGGAAGATAGGGTGACAAAGGGGGCAGATTGCTGAGATAGAATGCGAGCAATGAGATCCAACATACTGTGTTTTCTCTCGGGAGAGAGAAAAACCTGGGATATTTCAGAGTTAAAGGTAGTTCCCAGATGTAGAATAGAAGTAGTTGGGATAAGGTGGCTCTTTTGAAGTTAATAGAAAAAAACCATGGTTCTGAAGGACCGACATAGTGGAAGAGAGATCTGCAACCACTCCATCCCTAGAGTCTCCATGAACTAAAATGTCATCTAGATAACATAAAATAAGGAGGGGCGTGGCCCGGATATGAGCCGCCAAGAAACCCAAGAGCTTAGAAAAGACTCTGGGAGCCGATGAGGGCCCAAATGGCATGGCCGTATACTGGAAATGTTTGCCTTGAAGGTAAAACGTAAGAATTTCCTGTGGCCTGTGGTAATGGGGAAATGTAGGTGGACCTCTGTAAGATCCAGGGAAACCATGAAATCCCCAGGGTGCAGGGCGGCTAGGATGGAGGATAGGGAATGCATTTTAAATAACCTATACCTAATGAATAGGTTCAATTTTTTTAAGGTCTAGAATGGCTCTCCAGCCTCCAGAGGTCTTAGGAACCATGAAGAGGATGGAGTAAAAGCCTGAGCCTCTCAGGAGAGAGGGGACCGGTTGGAAAGCTCTAATAGCTAACAAATGGGAGATAGCTTCCTTCATTCGGAAACAAGATGAAGAAGAGCTTGCTTAGGGGGGAAATGAACTCTAAGTGAAGGCCCTGTTCTGTAATGTCGATGACCCAGGGATCCTGACAAGAACGGTGCCAGGCAGAGGAAAAACCAAGCCCGGCGACCTCCAATAGGGAAGGATGGATACTCACCATCTGGACTTCTTGGAAGCTCTGGAAGAGGAGGATCCTCTCTGGTAACGGGAACCCCTGCCCTAGAGATACTAGGTTGGGTTCGAAAACGAGGGGAATACTGACCTGGATTCCTTTGAAAAGCGAAGCCTTGAACCTAGGACTGTGGTTTAGGGGCCTTCTTGGTGGTAGGGCCCAAGACCCTTTTCTTATCCTTGGTCTCTGTAAGGAGAGGGTCCAGGAGATCTCCGAAAAGGAGATTGCGTTTCAGAGGACCCCTGGCAAGTTGCCACTTCTGTCTTGCTCCCGCTTGCCAGGGACGGAGCCATAGAAGTCTTCTGGCCGTAGTGGAGGCCGCTATTGACCTGGCTGCAAACCTGGAAGATTGGAGAGTAGCATCCGCTATGTATTGGGCAGCTGCGAAGATTTTGTTGAAATCTTGTTGACCTCGAAGGTCATCTGGAGGCAAGTGTTGTTGGAGCTGGCGAAGCCACAAGAGCATAGCTCTGGAGAAGAAGGATGCTGCCGCTGCACTCTTAATGGCCCATGCGTCTGCGAAGAATCCTCTCTTGAGCATTTGCTCAAGGCGCTTGTCTTCAGGACGGAGGACCTCCTCTGCTTCACCAGGCATGGCAGCTGACGAATGCAGGGTCTTAACCGGCTCATCTGGTTTAGGACAGGTGAGCAGCTCCTTGTAAGAGGGGGAGAGCTTGTACAACTTCTTGTCCTTAGAAGTGGGGGAGAAGCCAGAGGTAGGATGGTCCCACTGCTTAAGCAGGGCGTCCCTAAATAGTTTGGGCATAGGAATTACCTCATTGTCTTCCTGTTCATCCATGAAATAAGGAAGATTTTTCTCCGGAGGGTCTGTGGAAGGAGTGGCCTGCTTTTTCTGTGCGGCTAGCCCCGTAGATGCCCTTGCCTTGAGAAGGAGATTTTTGAAGAGCTGCGATGGAAATAAAGCAGCTGGGGCTGGTATCTTAATTTGAGATTCCTCATCTTCCGACAGACGTTGAAAGGGGACATCATCCTCCTCTGCATCCACGTCCTCTTCATCAGAGGAATCAAAATCCTCTGTGAGTGGGGCTCTGTAGGAAGAAGGAGAACCCACGGGACGGGAGGGGCGAGGTAGAGAATGAGACAAGGAAGGAACATTGAAAGCCGAGAGTTTAGCATCAATGGTTTTAGTCAAGACAGACAATATAGGCTGAAACTCCGGAGACAAGGTAGAAATATCAGCCGGAAAATTAGAGGGATCCCTGAAGGCCTGAGAAGGATCTGGCTGGGAGGAATCCTCAGTAATATCTGGCTCCTCTGGACCTAAGCCCCATAAGTTAGGTTGGGGTGGATTTAGGTTTGGCTCATCCAGAGAAAGCACAGGAACCCCAGAGAGAGGCAAATTAGAAGCCCCCGGGGGGGTTGAATGCACTTGGGCCTGCACCTTTAAACGTTTGGCTGATTTATAATATATTTTTTGTAGGGCTAGGTCCCTTCTCTTCTCAGCCCTAGTGGTCTTAGCCAGGGAATGGGCCCCTGAAGAAGAGTAGGAAGAGGCCTGGGGGATATTAGATTCATCACTAGTAGGCCTAACCTCTTTGGGACCTTTATTTGTGCCTCTCTTGGGAAAAGAAGCCATAGTCTGAACAAATTACAGAAGACAAGGCTAGAGCCAAGAAAATAGGGGGGAGAAGGATTTTGTGAGCTTTCCCAAGAGGAGAAATGACCCTGCTCCTAGGCCCAGGAGCGGCTGCGGCTTAGGGCCAATCTGGACGGAACCAGAGTTCGTGTCCCTAAATGCAGCGTGGCAGGCCTCACGAAACTTAAATTAAGAAGAAAAAACCAAGGCACACTGGTTGGAGGCCACTTCCGTGGAGAATAGGCCTGAGGGACTCACAGCAACTCCAGGGTCAAGCGGCGGACTGAACGCACTAATGGCTGACCAAGCCGGGCAAAACCGAAAGTGCGAGTTACAGGGCACGAGAGCCTTCGCGCCAAATCAACCGCTCCGTATCTGTTACAAACGGAGGGGAAAACTAAGTCCGGGAGACGGTTAAGTCCCACACCGCGGGAGGTAAATAGCCCTTGATAATTTATGACTGTGGCTTGCCTCGGCAGGACCTCCAGGCCGTGGGAATATGTAAAATTCCGAGCCGGCCCCAGCACAGCACAGAGGGAAAAGACCGGGAATTGGCTGTGCCGCTACTCCTCCCCCAACTCGAAGCCCTGTAGGGCTGAGAAAAAAACCACTGCCGGCAAGCTAAAATAATGGAAATTTCTTACTGTTTTTGAAGAAAGGAGTCGAAGGGAAGGTGTTTGAGAGAGAACGAGCTATCACACGACCGTGAAGGATCACGGACTGAGCGAATTCTGGGGAAGGGGCGGATCCAGCAGGCTTTTTTAATACTAGGCTCAGTCCCACCGGATTGGACAGGAGCAACCCATGTGACTGCTGGACCCACTCCTTTAGTACGGAGAATGCTGCAGGAGGCACTCTGTCTCACTCTCTCTCACACACACACACACACTCCCTCGCTCACCTGCTCATGGAGAACTACAATGCTGATCTGGCCCTCAAAGAAATCCAGTTTGACACCCCTGATCTAGCACGTCACACCTCTAACCTATGAGTTGCACTGGTTACCAGAATGTTTCTATGTTCAATTCAAAATGACAGTATAACTTGTAATGGCATAGTCCCTTCTTAGTATGGGACTGGGTTATTTGAGGGACCACTTTTCCTGGATCCCATTAGATATAGCAGGAGTCGCATGTTCAGATCCAAACTGGTGAAAAATACCAAGTAAATGGGGCCTAGGAAGAGAGATTTTTTCTATATCATCCCTCTGGATATCTGACTGGAAAAAACATATACCGTATATACTCGAGTATAAGCCGAGTTTTTCAGCCCAAAAAATGGGCTGAAAAACACAACCTCGGCTTATACTCGGGTCATTGACAAAGTCACCACACGAGGGCGCCATTGCTTGAGCCAGAGCGAGGAGGCACCAGCTTTTGTCCCCTCTCGCACGCCGTAGTTCCTCTCCCTGGCTCAAGCAAAGGAGGCAGCCATTTGCTCCAACTGAGAGGGGAAAAAAGCAATGGGAAGCCGGTGAGGTCGTGTGTGTGTGTGTGTGTGTGTGTGTTTGTGTGCATGCCCCCTCTCCCCCCCACCGTGAAAAAAGCCAGCTACCTCTTGCTGAAACCCAGAGGCTTTTTTTTTTACTCCCTGTGTGTATTTGTCAACAGGTTTACAGTAACTATTCCTTGCTCTCTCTGCATTGCCCTTAGTTGGATTAAAAAGGCCCCCTGCTGTCAGATTCTCCTCCCCCTCCTTTGAAAGGATTTAAACTGTTTAAAAAATGGTATTTTGTGGTAGTTGCTGTCCTTGCTTGGATAGGATCTAATAATGTGTTATGAGGCAGAGCTAGACAGGAATTCTTTTTCTATCTGTCTATCTTTCTATCTATCTATTTTTCTATCTATCTATTTTTCTATCTATCTATTTTTCTATTTTTCTATCTATCTATCTATCTATTTTTCTATCTGTCTGTCTGTCTGTCTATCTATCTTTCTATCTATATCTATCTGTCTGTCTATCTATCTATCTATCTATCTATCTGTATCTATTTCTATCTATCTATCTATCTATTTTTCTATCTTTCTATCTATCTATTTTTCTATCTATCTATTTTTCTATCTGTATCTATTTCTATCTATCTATCTATCTATCTATCTATTTTTCTGTCTGTCTGTCTGTCTGTCTATCTATATCTATCTATCTATCTATCTATCTATCTATCTATCTATCTATCTATCTATCTATCTATCTGGTTTTCTATGCTGATAACCTCACAGCAGCTAATGCTGAAGCTCTTTTTGGATACACTTATTTATTTGTTTGTTTGTTTGTTTATTTATTTAATTGGATTTGTATGCCATCCCTCTCCAAGGACTCAGGGTGGCTCACAGCATATATAAAAACAGAACAATAATGTAAATCCAATTAATGATTAGAAGGAATCCAGTTTTGAAGGATTTTAACTCTTAGGTTTTAGCTTTGTTGCTGATTGAGCTACTTTTTTTACTTTTTAATTTATTGTTAATATTGTTAATTTGTTTACCTTCTTTTAAATTTACAGAGCTAGTTTACTGGTTTTCTTTAAAATAAATATTCTAAAACATGTCTCAATTAATGTAATTTTATTGTTTTCCATTTTTATAAGTTACCAGTAGCCACTGCATTTTCTAACCTCGGCTTATACTCGGGTCAATACGTTTTCCCACTTTTTGTGGCAAAAATTGGTGCCTCGGCTTATACTCGGGTCGGCTTATACTCGAGTATATACGGTATTTAATGTTCTTTTATCTCTGTCTCCACTTTACTATGCTTTATTTCTTTTTCTACTTAATTTTAGGAACTATATAGCAACAACCTGCATTTTGTGTATCTTGTAAAGCATAAACTGAGGAAGGATAATAACTATTAATATGATGAAATAGTTTACCTGCATGAATTGAAATGATGCTTCAAAATCTTCCACAGGGTACATTTTTACTCTGAAAAACTTCATCCCCATAATCAAGCTGATGATGCTTTGTACCACATGAGGGCTCTGTTCCTTTTGCCTCAGTTCCTTTAATTCTGTAACAAATTTTTTTCTAACAGCTTGAAATCTAAGTCAAAAAATAGCAAGATTTTAAAAAAGAATGGATCAAATGGTTTCCTGTAAAAGGTAAATAATAAAATAAAACAATCATTTTAAAACTATAGTTACAACCACACAAACAATGCCAGGCCATATTAGATTACATTAGCTATATCAATGATTTTAGCAGTGACATCATCAAAAACATCAAAAACCTTTCTTATGTTTGAGATAGGAAACAAACATTTTAAAAGAAAATAATCAAGGTGAATGCACTCACTAAGAAAGGTACATGCAAAATAATTTATCACTGTGACAATTGATAAGCAGATATTAATAGTTAATATTTGTTATGCTAAAAACACACCTGTGATAATTAACCATTTACAGTGACATATAAACTTATGGCCAAGGAGAATTTTTTAAATCTTGAAAAAGAAATTGCTTACTTTGATTGGGCAAGAACACCTATCACTTCTGCATATAAATCTGCAATGATATGGACATTTCCAGTGTTGGTCCCTGAATACCTACAATGGAAAGAAAAATCACAAATTTGATATTAGGATACAATTTAACACAATGCTGCACCTGCAAGTAGTCCTCAAGTTACAACCACAATTGGGACCTGAATTTCCATTATAACTTGTTGTGGTTGTGTATTCTGAATCAGACTCAATTTTACCAAATTTTGCATTATTCCTATAGCAACTTCTATTCTACTAGTTTTGCTCATCATTCCTTTCACCCATTTCCTCCCATGTTGACTGTATGACTGTAACTTGTTGCTTATATCCTAAGATTTTTTATTAATATTGCTTCTTCATTGCTTATTTGACCCCTATGACAATCATTAAGTGTTGTACCACATGATTCTTGACAAATGTATCTTTTATTTTATGTACGCTGAGAGCATATGCACCAAGACAAATTCCTTGTGTGTCCAATCACACTTGGCCAATAAAAATTCTATTCTATTCTATTCTAAAACAGCCCCAAGAATCATGTAACCTTTATAGAGGAAATTTCCCACATTTGAAACCATCTATTGTAGGTCAGTGATGGCAAACCTAGGGCACGCATTTCACAGGTGGCACATGGAGCCATAACTGAAGGCATGTGAGGCTTGCTTTATGTCAGCGCCAGCTGATTTTCTGCCTTCTTTTTCCAGTTTTTGCTCTTCCCAGGCTTTAGGAAAGCCTCCTGAAGCCTGGGGATGGCAGAAAACGGCCCAATCAGAAGATTGTTTCTGAACTTCCGGCTCGCCCATTGGCCCATTTTTTGCCATCCCCAGGCTTCAGGAGTCCGTAGGCTTCACTGAGGTCTATGTGCATGCCAGGGAGCAGCGCAGGGGTAATACGTATGCACAAGGGGGCAGCGTGGTGGTTGTATGCATGTGTGGGGAGAGGGCAGAGGTTTGGGCATGTGTGCGTATGCTAGAGCCCATGTGCGCACCCTTTGGCACCCGAGCTAAAAAAGGTTTACCGTCACCAATCAAGGTAACCATTGCTAATGTTGACTCTTAATTTTACTGTATCCACTCAGAGTTATTTATTAACTATTGTAATATTTTAGATATTTGTAAATCAGCATTGTAATACTTATTATGCGATTACTTTGTGATATAGGATGAGAAACAGTATTTGCATGTTCTTTTTTGTTATGATCTAGGTCTTTACAGGCCTTAATTTTATACAAACATTTTAAAGAATAAATTTAAACAAAGTCAATGGAATGGGTATTTGTTAAATCATGATGTTGTTTAGCAAAAAAAATGTAAGTAACAAGTGGAAGTGAAAAACATCTGCATTAGGGCAACTTTTCTGAGATACTGGAATAGTCAGTACTCACTCGTAAGTTAGAAATATTTAAAGATAATTGGTATCCTAAATATACTTACCCTTCCTTGTGTTTAAAGTGCTTGAAAGCCAAATTTAGAACTTCATGAACTAAAGGGTCAGGCACTGGATGAACAGGTATCTATAACAGAGAGGGCATGTACTGCTGATCTTTATTATGGCTTAGACATTTTATTGGAATGTGAATTGTCACTGCTATTGGATAAACGTATGTGCAAATATATACAGAAGGATATATTTTTATTTGGGATCTGAATAAATTAAATGACACGCTACAATTCTGAACTCTTTCCCCCCAACAGAAATATTGATTTCATTTTATATTCATTACATTTTACAATGCACAATGTAAGAAAAAACCCACCTAGCTTTCTAATCCAGTATTCTACTCCATTTCTAAGCAGAATACAAAGACATTTCGCTGTTTTTGCAATTAAAAAATAGTGTATATGTGGCAGAAATTAAAGAGCTTACCTGTTTTAGAACTTCTACTAAAACTAAACAAAAAATAAAATCTACAGCTAAATCCCTTCGTTCAAGTAGATAATCTCTCTCTCGTTGCTGCTCATCTCTGAAACAAAAAATATCAGAGATATTTCACATAAGACAAGCTCCTTTCTCCAAACAGAAATACATGTAACTTTTTACGTATATGGACACAATCAAGAAATTTACACAAAATCTTTCTACACCAATGCCCATTGCCCATCTTCGTCCTGGAATTCCATACTACCCTTACAATCTGCTAGTCGCAAAAATAAAAAAATAGGAAAAAATCTATTAGGAAATTAAGCTCAGAGAAATACTCAGTTAATATACTATTCAAAGCAAAAGTCAGTACTGCTACTGTATTTAACTGAGCAAGGAAGTACGGTATATAATTTCCTAATTCTTAATATCTGATTTACATTTTCATTCAATTATATCAATAATTGATAATCTCTGACTGTACTGGTGGTACCAGCATGTACTGGTTTATTGTTTTTAGAAAGTTTACAATCTTCTTTAAATTAATTTTTCCAAACAAATTATTTTTGGTCTTTTGCAATTTTAAGTTGCAAGCTAGAATGGTCTACTCTTGCGTAGTTAAATTCATTCATCATAATATCGCTTTATTAATTCCATTCAACTATGACTACCGATATGAATTATCTGTTATTCATCTAATTATGAAGTTTAAAACAAATCTATATTTGTCTAGAGTATGCACTGCAGTAGTGGGTTCTAAATCCCATTGCTGCCCATTGACGCACGCATGCAGAAGTATCCCAGAGCCTTCTGTCGCTACTGGTTCACAGAACTAGCTGGACAGTAAGCCACTGCTGATTCACTGGGGTTGAATTTAGAGTTGACAGATGACAAACCTAATACATTAAGACCATGTTATTAAAGCTGACATTTATAAAATGTTGAATTATTCCAGGAATATGAATTAGAGGATGTAATTACCTACAGGTGTTTATCACTATAGCACACTCACCCCTTAGACTTTGTGCTGGACCGAGGCCTATATTCATAAGATTCATCTTCAGTTCCATTTTGGCGTTTGTACCAGTCAAACAAGGTGCGTAATAAGGAGGGGAGACAGTGCTCTGCTACTGAGCTCATAGAGCTTATCAACTATCAAGAGAAAATATTAAGGGTTTCCATAAAGTTATTAGTTTACATAATATCTTTTCCAGAACCTTCTCTCTTAGATATTTTGTGGATGGATGTACAAACTGTATTGCAGCCATAACACCATGACATCATCTGGCATTTTTACAGTGTAGCAAAAATCTCAACATATATTTATTCAAACTTAAACACCAAACCACATTAAATTATACTAGTTCTATATTCTCAAGCACTGCACTGTGATTCTTAATAGATAAATGAATTTGTATGACATATCCCATGATTTTCAAAAGATCAGCCTTTCTTTCTTTGACAGCAATTCATTTCTCATTCCACATTTTCTTTTGATTGGTTTAGCAGTAACTGTAGAAAAACGTGATTCACGCACTATGGTGCTTCCCCCAACAGAAACATTTCCATTCTGAAAGACTCAATATTTAAGATAGTGGACCACATTGGTTTTACAATCCCGTAACCTTCTACAGATATTCTTAGTACCAGTGATACCTTGTCTTACAAACTTAATTGGTTCCGGGATGAGGTTTTTAAGGTGAAAAGTTTGTAAGTTGAAACAATGTTTCCCATAGGAATCAATGGAAAAGCGATTAATGCGTGCAAGCCCAAAATTCACCCTTTTTGCCACCCGAAGTACCCATTTTTGCACTTCACTGGCAACGGAAGTCCGGAGGTGGGGTTTCCCACCGAAGGGAGCATCAGTTAAATCGCAGCATCGCAAAAATACCGAAGTCCTTGAAACCCCACCTCCAGATCTCTGTGTTTTTGCGATGCTGCAATTTCACTGAGGCTCCCCTCGCTGGGAAACCCCACCTCCAGACTTCCGTTGCCAGTGAAGCACCCATTTTTGCACTGCTGGGATTCCCCTGCAGCATCACAAAAACACGGAAGTCCAGAGGTGGGGTTTCCCGAATCCCAGCAGCGCAAAAACGGGTGTTTCGCTGGCAACGGAAGTCCGGAGGCGGGGCATCCCAGCAGCGGCGGTGGGTTTGTAAGGTGAAAATAGTTTGTAAGAAGAGGCAAAAAAATCTTAAACCTCGGGTTTGTATCTCAAAAAGTTTGTATGACGAGGCATTTGTAAGATGAGGTATCACTGTACTTGATACTAATACTAGAGCAATTTGTGCAGGTGCCAGAGACATTAAAATATTTCTCAGAAAAGCAATAATTTATACATCTTATAAATTAAATAATATAAAATTCTTTATTGATAATTTATAATGTAGAATTCTTTATATGTGATTTAAAGAATACTTGTATTCTAACAAAAAAAAATCTGTGGAAAAATACCAGTAACATAGAGACACACAAAGATCTGAGTTTAATTACTTATACCTGAGGCAATTTTAAAAAATAAATCTGTGGCTTTTTTCAAGAATTCTAATTATCTCCCAGCAGGATCACAATCCACAATTTGACAACTTCTAAATTATAGGTTAATATGTTTTTCTATTGGTAGTCAACATTTAGGCAGTGATAGAATCCCAGGTTGATATTAAAAACAGTCTTGATATAAGAAGATATAAGAAAGTTTATTACTTTCTCCAATAAACAAATGAATCAGTAAAATGTTTTTGACTCATGTATTTACTTGGGTTCTCTTTGTCTAGTTACAGGATTTGTGAGGAGAACAGATAACATTTAAGCTAAAACCTGTGCAAAAATACTGAAAATTCAAAAAGGTTCCCCAAATGTTTCAGCACTATTGTATCTTCTTTGGTGCAACTAAAGACTTCTAAACTAAGTAAAAACTCTTAAAATATTTCAAATATAAAATATCACAGAAACCTGCTATAATAATAATAATAATAATTATTATTATTATTATTATTATTATTATTATTATTATTAATTAGATTTGTATGCCGCCCTTCTCTGCAGACTCGGGGCGGCTCACAACTAGCCAACTAATGCAACTAAGTCTGCCCTAGGAAATGTACGAAGTGGATTTGTATGACCTCAGCTATTTAAACATCCTATCAAATACAGGTTTGTATGTTTTGAAAAGAAATTTTACCAACCTGATCAAATTGAAGATCTTCACCTCTCTGAAGAGATCTAGACAGGGGTTTTTCCTAAAATAGGAATAAGGCATTAAATTACATGTAGTACAAGCATTAAATGTTCCCAATATAAAATAATTCAAACTAGATTTAAATTTTTGAAATATAGATTTATGCTACATGGAAATACATTTACTACATACAACATGTTTAATGGTGTTGCTAAGAATGTTTATACGTAGACCCATCTTATTTTGCAAGTCAAAAATAAAATCATAAATATAATAACACCAAATTGCAACAAAAAAGTAGTTTAAAAGGGAATATTTTTAAAAATTATGTGATTAAGTTGATTTAGATAATCCGAGAGTACAAATAAATTTCAGAACAAATGAATACTGTAATGAATGCAATAGTGCTAATCAGATTTTAAAAATATATTATGATTCACCAGAAAACCAGGACTGGAAAATAGTGCGGGAAAGATGAAAATTAGCATGTATATTATATGTAAGAAAAACTGTACACTGCCACTATGAAACACTAAATAGTTCTTTTAGATTTCATGCCTTTTTTCACAAATAGTGAGAAAATTCTTGCTGAAACAAAAAGTTGAACTTCAACTAATCTTTAGAACTGATCCAACAAGACATGCTGCATTAATGTTACTAAAAGCTGCTCTGAGCCTTACAGATAACTCATGGAGGCCGTGGGGGGCAAAAAACGGATGTGCAGAGGCTAAAAACTTTTTTTTCTTGTTTTCCTCTTCAAATTCTAGGTGCATCTTAAATTCCAGTGTGTCTTATAGTCTTAAAAATACAGTAGTTTTATGTTAACACTCCTGCAACTCTGATCTTACAAGCAATTAGCTACCTGAATGAGAAAGGAAAAGACAGGAAATTTAACATTTCCTAGTACAGTGATACCTTGTCTTATAAACTTAATTGGTTCCGGGATGAGGTTCTTAAGGTGAAAAGTTTGTAAGACGAAACAATGTTTCCCATAGGAATCAATGGAAAAGCGATTAATGCGTGCAAGCCCAAAATTCACCCCTTTTGCCAGCGGAAGCGCCCATTTTTGCACTGCTGGGATTCCCCCTGAGGCTCCCCTCCAGGGCCCCTGGGGCTCTCCTTTGGACTTCTGTGTTTTTGCGATGCTTCAGGGGAATCCCAGCAGGGGAATCCCAGCAGGGGAATCGCAGCATTGCAAAAATGAGCGCTTTGCTGGCAACGGAAGTCCGGAGGTAGGGTTTTCAGTGAAATCGCAGCATCGCAAAAACACCAAAGTCCTTGAAACTCCACCTCCAGACCTTTGTGTTTTTGCGATGCTGCGATTTCACTGAGGCTCCCTCGCTGGGAAACCCCACCTCTGGACTTCCGTTGCCAGCGAAGCATCCATTTTTGCACTGCTGGGATTCCCCTGCAGCATCACAAAAACACGGAAGTCCGGAGGTGGGGTTTGCCATTGAGGGGAGCCTCAGGGGAATCCCAGCAGTGCAAAAACGGGTGCTTCGGCTGGCAACAGAAATCCGGAGGCAGGGCATCCCAGCGGCGGGGGTGGGTTTGTAAGGTGAAAATAGTTTGTAAGAAGAGGCAAAAAAATCTTAAACCCCGGGTTTGTATCTCGAAAAGTTTGTATGACGAGGCGTTTGTAAGACGAGGTATCACCGTACTTCATTGTGTATTACAGCTTTTCAGGGTTCTTTTTTTCCCCAAATTAAGATTAAATTGTTTAAGAAAAATATAAACTGAAAGAAGGCTGCATAACAGAACTCACCAAAGGTTCAGCCATTACAACTTCAATTTTCTTTTCAGCCTGAATAGCAAACTCAGTAAAGAGGCTCTTGATGACATATTCACCAGGTTTGACATCTGGATCAATGGTAATATTAGACATGATGACGCTTCTCTTTTCCCAAGTAGAATTGATGGCGGGAGAAATTCTGTGCTTAGTAATGGTTCTGGCTTGTGCTGACGCTAGAGGAAGAGAAAGATGGATCATTAATACATGAAGTAAATCAAAAGTATCAGCATTTCTTACAAACAACAAAATATTTTAGAAGGTTACAATTTAAGGAAGACCTCCAGGAAAGGAGAAAGTTCTCAGTTGGTTTCCAATTGAAGCATAAGAAAAATGTATTCAATGAACGACAAGTATAACTGACAGATATTGGGGCCTTATGCAACTAAATCAAAGATATCAGGGATAAACATAGGTAGTTGGTGCTCTTTTTCCAGTACTTAATTGTGTTATTAATATACGTGGAAAAAACAGAAAAGCAATTAAAAACTATCAAGAATATGTTAGGGATTATCTTAGTATACTTCTTCCTCTGCCTCTGGGGAGATCCCATCATTGGAGGATTTAAAGAATAGACTGGACAATAATTTGTCCAGAATGATATGGTCTCCTGCTTGAGAAGAGGGTTAGACCAAAAGTCCTCCAAAGTCCCTGCCAATTCTGTTATTCTGTAACCAATATATATACAGTGGTACCTCTACTTACAAACTTAATTTGTTCCGTGACCAGGTTCTTAAGTAGAAAAGTTTGTAAGAAGAATGTAAAATGTAAAAGCAAATAATGCGTGCGATTGGGGAAACCACAGGGAGGGTGGAGGCCCTGTTTCCTCCCAGGAGATTCCTAGAGAGGCCCCATGGAGGCTTCTCCCTGCTTTTTCCAGCCCTGTTTCTCCCAGGATATTCCTAGAGAGGCCCAACAGAGGCTTCTCCCCGCCTTTTCCAGCCCTATTTCCTCCCTGGAGATTCCTAGAGAGACCCCACAGAGGCTTCTCCCCACCTTTTCTGACCCTGTTTCCTCCCAGGATATTCCTAGAGACGCCCCACAGGGGCTTCTCCCTGCCTTTCCAGTTACAGTTTTGGAGGCTTGGGTTTGTAAGTGGAAAATGGTTTTTGAGAAGAGGCAAAAAAATCTTGAAAACTCGGTTCTTATCTAGAAAAGTTTGTAAGTAGAGAGGTTCTTAGGTAGAGGTACCACTGTATATATTTTCCTTTGGGAAGTGACAGCCAAAGAAACATGACTTACTTAAAATCATCATTGTCCTGGTAATTTTTTAAAATTTATTTAGCTGGCTTAAATTTTTAAAGTAATAAAAACTCTTCAAAATTACAAATAATAAATGAGAAGACAACAACAGAAAAATAAAACACAATAGAATTTTTAAATTAAGAGAATCCCTTCTGAAATAGCTCAATTTTCAGAAAATCAATAAGAAATCAGTCTGATATCCAAAACCACACCTTCAATTGCATTTCCCCCATACATTTTAAAAGTATGATGCAAAAAAGAAAAAAAATCTCAGAGTATCCCGTGTTTGTTTGATTCCAGTTAAAGCAGGCAGACTTACAGGTACCAGGTCATGAAAGTTTTACACGTGAACCTTAAATTGGAAGCCAACTGAAAAATTAGTGGTATATTTTGCCATCCCCAACAGCCAAGATACCAGCAAAATGGCCACCTGGTTCCTAAAATTGAGTGATTCAACTTTGAAAAATTACCCAGTATAACTAATCAAAGGGATAAGTAAATTTATTCTGTTTATTAAATGTTGAGACCACCCATCTCACTCTCAGCAACAGTTGATGGCAGGTGGAAAAACTGAAAGGAGTCAGTCTTTTGCCCATGTGCATAATTTCCTCTCTGAGTGAGCTAGTCCTCTTTTTCCAGAAGCAGACACGAAAAGCCCAAATTATCTGTCTCTCGAACAGTATACCAAACCAAAACACTGCTGCCTAGTCAACATCCTTTGTTCAAAAAGGACGAAACAAAAACAAGCTAACAATGGATGAAAAGCCTGAGAAACAGTTCCACCCATGAAAGCTGTTAGCAGATAAGAGACAGTAAAGGAAATCTAAATCTTGAGAAAGAAGTAAGTAGAAGAGATTTAAAATATTGTACACGCACATAGCCGCACACCTTTGATCCTGCATCATATAAGAAAACACAGAGGGAAACGCTCGCAGGCTCTTAAGATTTTGTTATTGTAGCCCTATCAAGATTCTATTACATTTCCTATTGTATCTTATTACAGAGCAAAGTTTCCAAAACTATCCTACTGTGAGTCTACTGCTGTGATTCAAATAATCTAAAGGAAATTCAGACTACATTGGGGCAGAAAATCTGGAAGTATAATTTTTCTATCGCTGATAAAACAGATTGTGGGATGTGGAGGAGGGAGGGAATATTTGTTAACTTAATAAGTGTTATTGTTTGTCCTCATAAATTGTTTGTGGCCTATTGTTATGCCATTTGGTAAAAGGGCACTACGTTTATTATTATTAACTGGTAAATGAAGTAACACAAACTATGGAGTCACTCATTTCAAGTCATGTTCTATTTGAAAAAAACCTTTTCAAATAGAACAAGCTAAAAAGTTTCAACTCCTTTTGCACAAAACTTTCAAGATGCTGTTCCATAGACCAACATAAGCATTATTCAATATATATTTGCTGAGAACCAGAAAGCCAGAGATAAATAAGGGGACTCTGCCAACCCTGATAAAAATGGTGACTACTGCAATAACTGATGACTGCAATTCACGATTGGTAACAAATTGCTGAATGAGACATGACTTTTCAATATAAATTGTGCCTGAAATTGTTTTGCTGTCAAAAGTACTGACAAGGTGCTGCTCTACCAATATTGCTTTGCAAGTAATTGTGGCAGATCTGTACTGAATTTAAAAAAACCCAGAGAAGACTTAATAACTGCAAACCAAAGACATTTTAAACAAACAGGAGCAATAATTTCTACATCAATAAAACCTAAGAAACATTTGTGATGCTAAGTAGAAGTTCACCTCTTATGTAATTACTTAATGGGGATGTTTTAATATATGTCCACACTTCGAATCTTTAAAATGAAATGCAGAATGTCTTCTGCAATCATAAAAACAGTAACTTTCAAAAATATAGTTAGAGACCTGTTTTTGCTAGAGACAACAAACCTGGATGCATAATGCTTGACAAGACCTTCAGTCCAAGGAACAACTCAGATATAAAGCAACTGAAAAATCTGATTCAAGAAGAAAGCATGGAGAATCACAACAATGGTAGAGATATGGGTACAATTCTAGAGGTAGGGTCATTAGACGGAGAAGCAAAGCAAGAAGAATGAATTTATTACATCTAAGATTTTGTGAACAGCAATGATATCAGACTTTTTGCATCCTTATTCCCCTTTGCCAATAAGATGGGCCATTAATGTGATTTTCCACAAACCTAATTTAGGAGTTCTGAATGTCAATGTGCTCAGGGAAATGAACTACTGCACATTAATCAAGGACAAGGTTCACTGCCAGGTAAGTAATTTTTCTCACTGGAGGGAAAATGGGAAAATGGGAGGAGAGGGGGTTATGAGATCCTAGAATAAAAGAATAAATCAAACAAGCAAATATACAGAAGGCTACACTTGCTTAGATTTCATTCACCAATGTAGGACACTGAATCTTATAAAAATAGATTAAGAGGCATAGGGAGACTCTCTCATTAAATAAGCCTAAGATATAAGAGGCAATCACCACTTCTTCAGTTGCTACACATTTAGATACATTTTGTATATCTAAAAAAACCTTAATTAACGGAAAACTAAAGCATGAGGATTTTAACATTGGAGAGGATTAAACTGTCCTTTTCCACATTCAGTGCTGTGCAAATTTCAACTTCAGCAAAGGAAAATATTTTTTTCAGAGACAGCAGAGAATCTACTCAGTGGAGAGATGCAACTCCGTCTTAAGGAAAAGATGCAATTCTCCTAAGTGAAGAAATGCCAGGTCAGGAATCTTTTGAGAAGCATAGGTAATCTTGGTAAGTCAACAATAATTCACAACTATTGAGCTGTCAAAACATTGAATGGTGATAAAGAGGCAACTGGCCAAATCCCAGTAGATGTTGCGTTTTCTTGTAATCAATGGATTACACCTCCATTGACACAGAAGAGATGGCCTAAGACAGTGATGGTGAACCTATGGTATGGATGCCACAGGTGGCACGCAGACCCATATCTGCTGGCATGCGAACCGTTGCCTTAGCTCAGCTCCAACGTACATGTGTGTGCCGAGCAGCTGATTTTTGGCTCGCACAGAGGATCGGGAGGGTGTTTTTGGCTTTCAGAAAGCTTCTGGGAGGATGGGAGAGGGCGTTTTTACCCTTCCCCAGCTGCACAGAAACCTTTGGAGTCTGGGGAGGTTGAAACACGAGCCTACTGGCCCCACCAGAAGTTGGGAAACAAGCCATTTCTGCCCTCCAGAGGGCATCTAGGGGTGGGGGAAGCTGTTTTCGCCCTCCCCAGGCATTGAATTATGGGTGTGGGCACTCGCGCATGCGTGATAGAGCCACCCACGGAAAAAAAGGTTCACTATCACTGGCCTAAGATATAACAGGATTCATAGAATCACAGGACTGGGAGGACCTTGGAGATCTTTTAGTCCAGGAGTAGGAAAAGTTGGCTCTTCTATTACTTGTGGACTTCAACTCCCAGAATTCCTGGGCCAATCATGCTATCCACATGTCATAGAAGAGCCAACTTTGCTTACCTCTGTTCTAGTCCAATCATCTGCTCAAGTAAGAGCCTTACACCATCCCAGTCAAATGGTTGTCTAATCCAGGGATGACAAACTCATGGCATTACCTGATGTATCCAGACTCTCCCCCCTTTCACTAAACTGGGCAGGGGTGTGATCAGTGTACGGTGCATCCGGCTCATGGGACATAGTTTGACCACCCTGGTCTTGTCTATCTTCCAATGATGGAATACCCACAACCCCAGAAGTCAAGCTATTCCATTGATGAACTGCTCTCACAGTCAGAAAATTTATCCTAGATTGGATCTGTCTTACATAAGTTTCCCCCCATTATTTCTTATCCTGCTTTCTGGTGTCCTAAAGAACAATTCTTCTTTGTGACAGCTCCTCAAGTACTGGAAGCCAGCTACTATGTTTCCCCTAATCTTTCTCTTTGACAAGTGACTCTAGGCAGCAAACAAAATTTAATAATAATAATAATAATAATAATAATAATAATAATAACTACAACAACAATAATGACAATACAAAAAGAATGCATAGCAGCTGAGAATAATCACCCATCATAATTATTATATTAACCAAGAAATATAGAATTCAAAAAGATGAATTTCAATGTATCTTGAATAGATATTGACAATCTGATTTAACCCAAATTAATTGGCTCTTTTAGCAAAAGGAGATAGATTTCCATGTGATATTCTTGGGCATTCTGTTATACAGTAGTGACCTCATATCTTGGAATCAAACTAGTCACCAAATGATGGATGTGGAAATACACTGTGGTGAAAAACATCAGCAGGAACTGTAGACTAAATATGTCTATTGTTCAGAATAAGAGCATACTACCAAGCCCCTGAATAAAAGTGTGGATAACAACCTCCAAAAGGAACTACTGACCATCTCTGCGTAAAACAGATCATCCTTATCAAAAGGCAAGCCCTGTGTTTCAGATTCAGCTTCCAACGTAAGCCTAGTACAGATTGCCATCCCTTTTTGTTATCTAAGATGTACTATGAACAAAATTTAACTCTTCTCAGCAAAGCTTCACACCTTCATCTGGAAAACTTGGACAATCCTGATATTGGTAGTTTCCCATTAAAAGTTATGTAGTTTCTTGTACAAACATAATAAATAGCTATGCTGATTTCAGTTTTTGCAGTCAAACCATCCAATTTTCTGCTCTATAAAGCCCTTCATGGCACCGGACCAGAATATCTTCGGGACCGCCTTCTGCCGCACGAATCCCAGCGACCGGTTAGGTCCCACAGAGTTGGCCTTCTTCGGGTCCCGTCGACTAAACAATGTCGTCTGGCGGGACCCAGGGGAAGAGCCTTCTCTGTGTTGGCTCCGACCCTCTGGAACCAGCTCCCCCCTGAGATTAGGATTGCCCCCACCCTCCTTGCCTTTCATAAACTCCTTAAAACCCACCTCTGCCGTCAGGCATGGGGGAATTGAAACATCTCCCCCTTGCCCATGTTGTTTTGGTGTTTGATTGATTGTGTGCTTGTTTTTTATATATATTGGGGTTGCTTTTATGAATTTTTTTTAACCTAAAACTGTAATTAGATTGGTAATTATTAGATTTGTCACTATGTACTGTTTTTGCCATTGTTGTGAGCTGCCCCGAGTCTGCGGAGAGGGGCGGCATATAAATCCAATAAATCTAATCTAATCTAATCTTGCTGTTGACCATGCCTTGAACAGCAATATCACTTAGATTCCACAATGCTTTGCAGTCCTCTCTAAGCGGGTTACAAGATCAGCATATTGCCCCCAGCAATCTGAGTCCTTGTTTTACCCACTTTGGAAGGATGGAAGGCTGAGTCTACCTTGAGCCTGGTGAGATTCAAAATGCCAAACTGCTGGCAGCCGGCAGGCAGCAGAAGTAGCCTGCAGAATGGCATTCTAATCCCTGCGCAATGAAACAAAACTTCCTCAACAATGCCTACCCAACAACAGGCAATCTCTCCAATCTCTCCAGTGACCAGCTGAGAGGCCATAGCAACAGAGCAATCCCAACCCAGCAACAGCCAGAAGCAGAACACGTGGCAACAATTCCAACCAAACCACTGCGACAGCAATTGACAGGCTCCCATGAAACTACAGAGCCAAAAATAAAGTACTTTTATTTCAGTATCATGCCGTACAGCAGTGTTTCCCAACCTTTTTTGAGCCGCGGCACATTATTCATATTTTCAAAATCCTGGGGAACACTGAAGAGGGGCGGGGCGGGGGCGCGGGCTAAAGAAAAGTTTGGACAAAAAAACCCTCTCTCTTCCTCCCTTTCGCTCTATTTCTCCCTCTTTCTCTCTTTTCCTTCCTTCCCTTCTTTCTCTCTCTCCATCCCTTTCTTTCTTTCTTCCTCTCTTTTTTTCTCTCTTTCTCTCTCCCTCCTTCCCTTCCTCTATGTCTTTCTCTCTCCCTTGCTCTCTCTCTCTGTCTCTCTTGCTATCTCTTTCTTGCTTTTCTCTCTCTTGCTCTCTCTCTCTCTTTCACTGTCTTGCTATATGTCTCTTTCTTTCTCTTTGCCTCTCTTGCTATCTCTCTTTCTTTTTCTCTCTTTCTCTCTGTCTCTCTTGCTATGTCTCTCTTTCTTTCTCTTTCTCTCTCTCTCTGCCTCTCTTGCTAAGTCTCTCTTTTTCTCTTGCTATGTCTCTCTTTCTTTCTCTCTCTCTCTGCCTCTCTTGCTATGTCTCTCTTTCTCTCTCTTTCTCTATCTCTCTTTCTCTTTCTCTGCCTCTCTTTCTTGCTCTGTCTCTCTTTCTCTGCCTCTCTTGCTATGTCTCTCTTTCTTTCTCTCTCTCTCTCAGCTGACTGCAAGCGGGAGCCCTGACGGCGGCAGCTGGACGTGCTGCTGGACACCGTATATGCCAGGCCCGCAGCGCCAGCAGCACGTCCAACCGCCACCGTCAGGGCTCCCGCTTGCAGTCAGCTGAGAGAGAGAGAGAGCTCCCTCTCGCCGCCGACATCTCCCTGTGACTGCCTGCGGCCGCTGCGGCCACCCCCCCCCCCCGCTCCCATCGCCAGTGCCCTCCCGCCGGGCCACAAAGGACACTTGCCGCAGGTCCAACTGCCACCGTCAGGGCTCCCGCTTGCAGTCAGCTGAGAGAGAGAGAGAGAGCTCCCTCTCGTCGCCGACATCTCCTTGCGACTGCCTGCGGCCGCTGCGGCCACCACCCCCCGCTCCCAACGCCAGTGCCCTCCCGCGGGGCCACAAAGGACACTTGCCGTGGATGCCAGAGAAGCTCCAGCTGGGCGGGGCGCTGCCGGTACTTCCGTCCTGGGGCTCCCGCTCGCAGCTGTCCCCCGGCTCCTGCTCGATGCCGCGGTTTTCGGCGCTCTCCTGCTGGGCTCCAAAGAAGGAAGGCGGGAAAATTCCCGCCTTCCTTCTTTGGAGCCCAGCAGGAGAGCGCCGAAAACCGCGGCATCGAGCAGGAGCCGGGGGACAGCTGCGAGCGGGAGCCCCAGGACGGAAGTACCGGCAGCGCCCCGCCCAGCCGGAGCTTGGCGGCACACCGGGCCATGTCTCGCGGCACACCGGTGTGCCGCGGCACACCGGTTGGGAAACGCTGCCGTACAGAACAGAACAGTTACACAGCCAAGCTCAGTAGCAAAGGCAATCAAAGAAAAGTTGCTTGGAAGCTGCTGGGCAGGGAGTGATCAGATTGTAACTTTCTCTCCTTGTTAGAAAGAAACTATGAAAAGATGATGCCCTCCCCCACAAACAAAAAAGAGGGAAAGTTATTATGAAATAACCCAAAAGTATCATTATTTGCAAGCATAAATACTACAGAAGTAGTGTAATTAATAGTTTATTACTTAAATTTAATGTATTTTTTTTAAAAAAATATTTGGATCCGCAATGGCACAGTGGTTAGAATGCAGTGATCCCCCGAGTTTCGCGATCTCGTTCTTTGCGAAACGCTATATCGCGATTTTTCCACCCGATGACGTCACTCCCTTCCTTTCTCATCTTTCTTTCTCTCTCTCTTTCTCTCTCTTGCTTCTTCCTCTCTCACACTCTCTTCCTCCCTCTCTCATCTCTTTCTTTCCTTCTCTCTCTTTCTCTATCTCTCCCCCTCTTGCTCTCGAGCGGCAAGCGAGCAGCCGGGCGGGCGGGCGAACGGGCAAGCGAGCAGCCGGGCGGGCGGGCGAACGGGCAAGCGGAGCGGCCGGGCGGGCGGGCGAACGGGCAAGCGGAGCGGCCGGGCGGGTGAACGGGCAAGCGGCAAGCGATCTTGGGGTTTCCCCTTTGCCTGGGCGGCGGGAAGACCCAGGGAAGGTTCCTTCGGCCGCCCAACAGCTGATCTGCTCCGCAGTGCGGCAGCAGCGAGGAGCCGAAGATGGGGTTTCCCCGTTGCCTGGGCAACGGGGAAACCCCCATCTTCGGCTCCTCACTGCTGCCACGCTGCGGAGCAGATCAGCTGTTGGGCGGCCGAAGGAACCTTCCCTGGGTCTTCCCCATCACCCACACGCAAACTCCACCATCTGCGCATGTGCGGCCATGAAAAAAAGGGTGCGCATGCGCAGATGGTGTTTTACTTCCGCACCGCTATATCGCGACAAATCGAGTTTCGCGAGGGGTCTTGGAACGGAACCCTCGCGAAACTCGGGGGATCACTGTATTACAGGCTGATTCTACCCACTGCCGGGACTTGAGTGACCTGCTCAAAATTGACTCAACTTTGCATCCTTCCAAGGTCAGGAAAATAAGATCCTGACTGATGGAGGATATATGCTGACTCTGTAAACCGCTTAGAGAGGGCTGTAAAGCACTATGAAATGGTATATGAGTCTAAGTGCTATTGCTATACAGGTGAAGCTTGAAAAATTAGAATATCGTGCAAAATTTCATTTATTTCAGTAATGCAACTTAAAAGGTTCAATGACCTTGGGATTATTGTGCTTGACCAAATAATGCAGAAGAGCTGAAGGCTGCTTTGAAGCATCCCAGCCTTCAACAATACCTCAGTAGTGCTACAGGCTAATAGCTTCCATACCACACAGCATTGAGGCAGTAATTGCTGCAAAAGGGGCCCAAACCAAGTACACTGTACAGAGGCATGTTTATACTTTTCAGAAGTATGATAATGTTCTATCTGCAATCCTTGTTTTATTGATTGTATGCAATATTCTAATTTTCTGAGATGGTGGATTTAGGGTTTTCATGAGCTGTATCCCAACATCATCACAATTATTACAAATCATGACTTGAACTATCTTGGCTTGCATGTAATGACTCCCTCTCATATATTATATTTCACCTTTTAAATTGCATTACTGAAATAAATGAACTTTTGCCTGATATTCTAATTTTTCAAGTTTCACCTGCATATTGTAAATGGTTATAAATTTAGAGAAATAGAATGTAGAATTACAAGTAGAGAAATTGTGTAGTTTAAAGTAAAATATGCTCACTAAATATAGATTAGACCTTAATTACTGGGACTGGGAATTCACTGTTAAGCAAATGTAACACAACTTGTACATTCCTGCCAGCCTCCCATTGATTTTGGTTGTCAGAAGCCAGCAGTGAAGGTGGCAAACGGGGATCAGATGACTGTGGATGTGCTAGCATGCAAGCCTTTCGTTAAAGATAGATCCAATATAGAATTAAGCAGAATTTTTCTGACAGTAGGAATTAATCAGTGGAACAGCTTACTTCATGGAACTGTAGGTGCTCCATCACTGGAGGTGTTCAAGAAAAGATTGGATAGCCATTTGTCTGAGACACCTTAGGCCCGTGATGGCGAACCTATGGCATGTGGGCCACAGGTGGCATGCGGAGCCATATCGGAGGTCACGTGAGACTTTGCCCTGGGTCAGTCCAGCGCGCATGCGTGTGCTGACCAGCTAATTGGGAAAGGCTGTTTCACCCTGAAGCCCTGGAGGCAAAAAAAAATCACCCAACGGATGAACCGGAAGTTGGGAAAAACACACTTCTGGTTTGCCGTTGTGCTGCTTTTTGCACTCCAGAGGGTTCAGGGAAGCTTCCTGAAGCCCCAGAGTGCAAAAAACAACACAGTGGGCAAACCAGAAGTGCATTTTCCAAATTTCCAGTTTCAGGAACTCTCAGGAACCCTCCCAAATACAACAAACAGCACAACAGCAAACTGAAAGTGTGTTTTCCTGAACTTTTGGTTTGCCCATTTGGGCATTTTTTCCCACACACCCAGACTTCAGTAAGGCCTGTGCACATGTGCAGGGTGCAGCGTGTGTGTGTGTGTGTGCGCGCGCGCATGTGTGGAGGGGAAGGAAGGGGTGTAGGCAGGTTCACGCATGTTAGTACATCCATACACACCCTTTTGGCATGCAAACCAAAAAAGGTTCGCCATCGCTGCCTTAGGCTGTGAGTTGAATTAAACACCTCTAAAGTCCCTTCCAGTTCTACGATCCAATGATACGGGATGCTGCAACACCATAGTTATCCACCATTCAAACTTAATGAAGAAAAATTCTATGAGGAACTAGCTACCAGAAACAACATATAGAAAATTTTAATCTTTAATTTCTTCAAATCATGTTCCAATTTCTTCTCTTTATCTCCTTTTAATTTTAATACCTTACTATTTTCTCTAAAATGCAATACAAACCCCGATCTTCCCATATCTATAAGCAAATCTTTAAAGCCTCATCATTCAATACTAGTCAAGAAAAAAACATTGAAATCCGCTAGGAAAAAACCATATACAATGGTACCTCTACTTAAGAATGTTCCATGACCAGGTTCTTAAGTAGGAACGTTCTTAAGGAGAAGCAATTTTTCCCATAGGAATCAATGTAAAAGCAAATAATGCATGTAAACCGATTAGGAAAGAAATAAAAGCTTGGAATTTGGGTGGGAGGAAGAGGAGAAAGAAAAGGAGGAGGAGGACAGTTGCTGCCGAAGGAAGAAGGTGAGGTGAGGGGAATCAAAAAAATCCAAAACTTTAAGGCTTAAAAAAAGAGAGGGACTCTGAGGCGGCGAGGAGGAGCATGCGCCTCCAATACACCCAGCGCGAGGCTGCCTCCCATACACTGCCTCCCATACACTGGCTGCTGCTGCTGCTACCTGCTGCCTTTTTCTTCCCATGCTGAAGGGCTCCCCTCTCTTCTCGCTCACTTGCTTTGTGCTGGCACCTTTCCTTCACTGTGGTGACTCCTCGGTTGCCCAGAGCGAAGGGAGTGTTTCTTTTCTCTGAGCGCTGGCAGAGGTTTATTCCCTGTCCAAGCGGCCAGAGAAAGGAAAATCTTCATTTGCTTTGGACTGCCAAAGCCTCCTTAAGCGCCACCAAAAGGCTCCTCTGGCAGCCCAGATGGCCAGGATTAAAGGGGGAATGGCAGGAAACTGGCCAGGCCTTCGTGCCGCTCTCAAATTTCCTGGGAGATTTTTCCCAGCTCGGGTTCTTAAGTAGAAAATGGTTCTTAAGTAGAGGCAAAAAACCCTTGAACACCCGGTTCTTATCTAGAAAAGTTCTTAAGTAGAGGCGTTCTTAAGTAGAGGTACCACTGTACATATAGTCTTCAACTTCCAACAGGAAGTTTATTGACAGTTCAGTTTTAATGAGCCTACCTGTGGGTTACTTATGACATGGATTCAAAGTTCCAACATTGTACTCCACCCCCTCCAGTCATATTGCTGTACTTTGTGCCCTCAACAACTGAGCCATATTTACAGCCATTTTCAGTGATCCACAATCACATCACGTATTTTAAGTTTTGTTATTAAAAAGGTTGTGAAACTGGATTGGTCATATGACTGACCCATTTTTTAACTGTCATGTCTTGCTAGTATAATAGGCAGACTCCATTACATTCATAACTCAAGGACTACCTCTACATTACCTTGATGATCAAATAGTGGAAACTGCTATACAAGTCATTTGGAGAAATTAATTAATTAATTGTACATGTCACCTTTACTAGTTTATATAACTCAAGTTGGCAAATATATCCAAAAGACCTTCTTTTTTCCTCCTATTTTCCCAACAACCTTGCCTGAGTTCTGAGTTATTTAGTTCTGAGTTGTCAGAATCATTATTCTTCAAGAGATATTCACTTCTGCCTTTTTCCCCAGAGAAGAACAGCATTCTTCAGTGGTGGCCTAAAAGTTGCATTGGGATGAGGTTTAGATAGAAGAATTCTTGATTAAGAAACTATTTGCGTTGAATATGATTTTTGGAATTAATTTTCAATTCTTGAAAGATCAAGTTATATAGTATAGGGATTCTCTAAGCCTGTATTATTCAGGGATGCATAGCCAATTGAGAAGTCCAGAAGTCTTGTTTATCAGTTTATGCTATTTACAAGCAAAAAAAAATTCTTATGTTAAAAGAATTTGTGTTGCTTCAATAATCATATACTGATCATCCAGAATAAATAACTTGCAAAAGAATGACTCGGGAATGATGATATGTTTAACTCAAATTATATGTGTGTGTGTGGTTTTATGTCATTTATTTTTAAACCTGTATCCTTCCTTTTTGGTCAAACAATATTCAAACTGGCTTATAACAAATAAAAATATAAATTATTAAACAAACACATAAAAATACAATTGAAATACAGTGGTACCTCTACTTAAGAATGTAATTCGCTCCATGACCAAGTTCTTAAGTAGAAGCAATTTTTCCCATAGGAATCAATGTAAAAGCAAATAATGTGTGCAAACCCTTTAGGAAAGAAATAAAAGCTTGGAATTTGGGTGGGAGGGAGGAGGAGGAAGAAGAGGAGGACAGTCGCTGCTGAAGGAAGAAGGTGAGGTGAGTGCCCCCTTTTGCCTTTCTGTGCCCAGACGCTGTGGAAGCCAACTTCACGCCAGGTGTATGGGAGGCTGTGCAAGGGTGGTTTATTCCCTCTCCAAGCGCTCAGAGAAAGGAAAATGTTCCATTCACTCTGGGCTCCTTAAGAGCCACCAAAAGGCTCCTCTGGCAGCCCAGAAAAGCCCAAGATGGTTGGGATTAAAGGGGGAAGGGCAAGAAACTGGCCGGGCTTTTGTGCCGTTCTCAAATTTCCTGGGAAATTTTTCTGGGTCAGGTTCTTAAGTAGAGGCAAAAAAATCTTGAGCACCCGCTTCCTATCTAGAAAAGTTCTTAAGTAGAGGCGTTCTTAAGTACAGGTACCACTGTATTGTTATATTCAATTGTATCAGTATTAAACTGTTATGTATTAATAGAATGTAGACATTTATCAAACATAGTGAATGTCAATATATACTATACATCATTTTTATATATACTGTATCACTTATATCTTGATATATACACTGCTCAAAAAAATAAAGGGAACACTCAAATAACATATCCTAGATCTGAATGAATGAAATATTCTCATTGAATACTTTGTTCTGTACAAAGTTGAATGTGCACAACAGCATGTGAAATTGACTGTCAATCAGTGATGCTTCCTAAGTGGACAGTTTGATTTCACATAAGTTTGATTTACTTGGAGTTCTATTGTGTTGTTTAAGTGTTCCCTTTATTTTTTTGAGCAGTATACATCTACACAAATGCATGCACATAAAATATATATTATATATTGCATTTATAGATACATCTATATACTTTATGTATATATAAATAAATGCATAAAGAACTAGGATGAGAAGGCACCTGATCATCCAGTTTATTTTATTTTTGTTTTGGCATTGTAACAATGACTAAGGAACAAGCAGTATTCCTAAGGGCATGAATCTGCCTTTTCATTGTATAAAAAAACCCAAAAAACCCCTCAAGGAGACCAAGAATGAAACAAAGTCAAGTGGTAAGTAAATACGCTTAGTTTTGTTGAAAAAAATGCTTACACTTTTTTTAGGGCATATAATATATAGGACAGGAAATGGAAAAGCACAATAGACATAAAATTTTCTATGAACATTTATACAACACAAGTATTTCTAAGATGTAGTTATAGATAGGTAAATACACATACGTTGCTGAGTTAAAATAGAAATAGCTTCTGTATGCATTTTAGACAGAATACAAACTAGCCTGGCCTTTGTGGGGCTGACTATCTTTTGCCAAAATTACACTACCTAGTAGAAAACAAGAAACAACAGCATCACAAAATCCAGCATTTTGTAGAGGCCAGGAACAGTAACCAGCAATTCTGAAAAACATTATTTTTAAAAAAATTTAAAAGCCGTTATCAGAGATGATCTAATAGGCCCCATCATTTTTCTTATATTTTATATTTTATAGTTTTCACAGACTTTAAAGTTCTCCCCTTTGATGTACTCTAAGCATATTTTACTATAATCACATTTCTTTGTTCAGAATTTGATAACAAGACGCTCTTAAATGACCTGAGCACAAGAGGAAGATGTTTTGATATAAATATCTTTTTCCCCCCAGACCTAATTCTCTTTTATTCGTTTTACATTTGCAATGTTGATTTACAGCCTGCCTTTGTAACCTCAGGGCAGCCAGGCAGTTTAGTTATATGTAGACACAATTATTTAATATATCTAAAACTTGGTGTACATTATTTTGAACTCTAATCCATAAGTTATATAATATTTAATATCCAACACAGTTCAATAAAAAGATTAGTGTACACAGATTATTTTCCAGCTGTTAATCAAAGAATGGTTTTGAGAATAGCTTCATACATCATGCTCAGCTGTAGTGCTTTTTTTTTCAGTTTTGACTTTAGGCATGTAACAAATAGTGCTTTCTTCAATAACTTAAGAAACAGCTAATTCAAAAAGCCAAGTCTACAAGAGATCTGATAATGATGTTTATTAGAAAGAACAATAAGGTTACAACTCAAAAAATTCCTGCAATTGTCAAGCATTCGTAGATGTTACGACAGCAATGGCAGTGGTGGCGACGGTGGCTGGCAATGGGTTAGGACGTTTGCTGCTATTTTAAGGGCTGGGCAGGCTGCATTTCTTCATTGTTTTATTAGCTGCTTGTTTCTTTATCAATGTGAGAACTGACTAGCAGTATACAGTATTATATAAAATTGTAATTTGTTCAACAACTCTATTTAAATTGGGATCTAAGTTCCTTGTTCAAATTAAATATTATCAAACATTTCTAAATCTACAATGAACTACCGTATTTTCCCGAGTATAAGATGCACCTTAGTTTTGGGGGAGGAAAATAGGAAAAATAATCTGCTTCCCAGCTATTCATCTGGCTAGCATCCTTAGTCTGGTCAGTTTCAGCACATTATTTTATCCCCCGGTTAGAGCTTTAAAATCCTTATTCAGAGAGAGTAACAATGAAAGAGCTTGCAAGCGAGTAGGACCTGAGAACATTGTTAGAATGGTTAGGGCTGGAAAGAAAAATTCTGAGCAAATAGAACAATAGGGAAAAAACTTGCAAAGACTTAGGGCTTGGAAAACATTCTTTGCCAAGAATAACAGTGAAAGCCCTTGCAAGTCCGTGAGAGCTGGGAACATTGTTAGCACCCTTCTAGCACCTGTTGCTAGAAAGAAACGTTTGGAGCAAGTTAGAGCAATGAAAAAAAAACCCTGCAAAGACAGGGCTTGGAAAACATTCTTCACAGACAGTAACAAAGAAAGAACCTATAAGATAAGAGCTGGGAAGATCATTAGCACCTAGTTAAGGCTGAAGAAAAAAGCTTTGAAAAAAGCTGCATTCAGAGTATAAGACACACCTGAATTTTCAGCCTTTTTTAGGGAGGAAAATGATGTGTCTTATACTCCGAAAAATACGGTACTTCTGCTGTACAAATAGAGCAATGTTATCATTTAATAAATTGTGACATGGTGTAAAAATTGAACCCGGCACACTGGGAACCAGTGATTCTTAAGTCAGGTAGAAATGATATATAAACACTGAACAAGTATCTCTTATTTTCAAGACTGGGGAAAAGGTGGCTTAAAATTTTAATCTTAAGAATGACACATAATATACTGGTTTTGGTTTCTATAGTTCGTTCTGCACCAACTCAAACAGCTCAAACTGCTCAAGGAGCTGCTGATACAGTTCTACAGAGGAATTATTGAGTCTGCCATCTGCACCTCTCTATAACTTGGTTTGGTTCAGCAACCCAACAAGACCAACACAGACTTCAGAGGATAAGCAGAATTGCAGAAAAAACAATTGCTGCCAACCTGAGGACCTATATACTGCACATGTCAAAAAGAGGGCCATGAAAATATTTACAGATTCCTCACATCCTGGACACAAACTGTTTCAACCCCTACCCTCAAAACGATGCTACAGAGCACTGCACACCGGAAGAACTAGACACAAGAACAGTTTTTTCTCAAACATCATCGCTCTGCTAAACAAATAATTCCCTCAAAATTACAAACTATTTATTAAGTTTCCATTACTATTAATATTCTCATCGTTGCTATCACCCGTCTCCTCTCACTAATCTGTATGACTGTAACTTTGTTGCTTGTATTCTTACAATTTATATATACTGGTTCCTAATTTGATTTGATTGCTTATTTGTACCTGGACTCTCATTAAGTATTGTACCTTATGATGCTTAATGAATGTATCTTTTTTCTTTTATGTACACTGACAGCACATACATTAAGACAAATTCCTTGTGTGTCCAATCATGCTTAGCTAATAAAAAAAAGTCTATTCTATTCAACAACAGGCAATACATAAAGGTAATTGGGTTACAATAGCAACAGGGACTAAATTTCTGTCACTGAGTGATGTGGTTATAAGATACCAATTATTAGCTGAGGACGCAGCCCATTCCAAGCCATTCCTTCCCAAGCCTCAGTTCTTCCAAGGCAACGGACTGCCTGTCTTCGATTCTCCCACCCATCAATTCTCCTCCAACTCTGCCCTTCTGGCCATCATGCCCCCTACTGACAGTCAGAGGAAGGGACCAACAATCATTCGTCATTTCCAGAATTACAGGATGAACTACTTTACAAGCAGGTGCTAGCAAAGGCGGTAGGGCTTTCCAATAACTAACACAGCCATTGCCAGTCTCTAAAGATGGAGAAGTTGAGCTGCCATCCCTTCCCAGCGCAAAGACTTGCCATGTGGAGTGGATAAGTAACAAAGGAGCTCTGTGAGGCTTCTTGCAAGGAAAGAGCCTCATCCTTCCAAATGAGCAACATTGGGGCATGCTTCTGTTTTAAGAGAGCCTCTGCTTTGCCAATAACCATCCCTAAACTCCTACTCCATGCACTTTCACTGCACTTGCAAGCCTCCCGACCTTGATTATGCATCTAGACTGGCTGATAAACCCTCTATAAAGTTTTGACTCTTGGATGCAGCCTGACCATTCTTCTGTCCAGCATTTTGGATTGGAACTTTTTTTAAGGAAACACGCTAACTTTGGGAGACGTGTTTCTCTACTGGTGAGCCTGCGTGTTTGCGCTGACGTTTTTCTTCCTGCTCGCTACTTGCTGCACTCTTCCACAGTTAGCACTTTTTTTAAAAAATGCTACTCAAAAAGCTGCAGCCTGGCTCAGTGGCTCCAGTCCCAACTGTTCTGAACATCCTCCACTCAGAGGTGGCATTCAGCTGGTTTGGACTTGGTCACCTGAACCGGAAGCTGAAATCGCGGGTGAGCCTGCCCACCCATCTCAGCTCTATGCTATCCTATTTGTGCATGTATTTGAGGCCAGGTGGAAGGCTCACACATGAGCAAAGCGCATGCACAGGAGGCTGTGCGCATGGGCGGAGGTGGTGCTTACGAGCATAGTAAGCACACATGCTCACATGTTCTTTTTTTCTTTTCTTTTTTAAAAAATATACTTTAATTTATTAAGAATGGGGAAGGGGAATGGGAATACAAAAATAAAAATAGAAGGGGTGCAAGGCAATAAATCTGTTTACATAGTAATATATATATACAGTGATACCTCGTCTTACAAACTTAATTGGTTCCGGGACGAGGTTCTTAAGATGAAAAGTTTGTAAGACGAAACAATGTTTCCCATAGGAATCAATGGAAAAGCGATTAATGCGTGCAAGCCCAAAATTCACCCCTTTTGCCAGCTGAAGCACCCGTTTTTGCGCTACTGGGATTCCCCTGAGGTTCCCCTCCATGGGAAACCGTACCTCCGGACTTCCGTTGCCAGCGAAGCGCCCGTTTTGCGCGGCTGGGATTCACCTGCTGGGATTCCTCTGCAGCATCACAAAAACACAGAAGTCTGGAGGTGGGGTTTCCCATGGAGGGGAGCCTCAGGTGAATCCCAGCAGCGCAAAAACGGGTGCTTCGCTGGCAACGGAAGTCTGGAGGCAGGGCATCCAAGCGGCAGCGCTGTGTTTGTAAGGTGAAAATAGTTTGTAAGAAGAGGCAAAAAAATCTTAAACCCCGGGTTTGTATCTCGAAAAGTTTGTATGACGAGGCGTTTGTAAGACGAGGTATCACTGTACAATGTCATATATTCATTTCAAGCATTTATCTATAGAAATTTATATTGTATTCGATATTCGTATTTACATAGTCTTATATCTATGAAATATATTAATTTAAGAATAAAGTAGTGCTTTGATATACAGTGGTCCCTCGATCATCGCGAGGGTTCCGTTCCAGGACCCCAAGCGATGATCGGTTTTTTCGCGAAGTAGCGGTGCGGAAGTAAAAACACCATCTGCGCATGCGCAGATGGTGTTTTTACTTCCACCGCTGCCCGCCCTTCGCCCGCCCACCCCGTTGCTCGCGCCTGGGGTTTCCCCGCGCGCGTGCCGCCCGCCCGCCCACGCTGTTGCTGGGGCCGCTTCCCAGCTGGGGAGCGGAGCTGGGGTGTCCCCAAGCGCGCGCGCACCGCCCGCCCACGCTGTTGCTGGGGCCGCTTCCCAGCTGGGGAGCGGAGCTGGGGTTTCCCCAAGCGCGCACGCGTTGCTGGGGCCGCTTCCCCGCTGGGGAGCGGAGCTGGGGTGTCCCCGCGCGTGCCGCCCGCCCGCCCACGCCGTTGCTCGCGCTGCCGCTGGGGTCTTACCGGGGCAAGAGGGGGAAGACCCAGGGAAGCCGCCCAGCTTCCCAGCTGGGGAACTCCACCATCTACGCATGCGTGGCCATAGAAAAAAGGCACGCATGCGCAGATGGTGGAGTTTACTTCCGGGTTGAAAACTCGCGAAATAGCCCTTTCGCGATGCTCGAGGACGCGAAACTCGAGGGTTCACTGTATATAGTAGATTTCAAATGAGGTAAGAAAACGGGGGGTAGTACCTGCAAGATAGCAGGAGTATACATTGTGACAACTTAGTTTTGGTTATGTTTATTAATCTTGTGCATTAAGGATATTTGTGAGTTATGTTGTTAGTTGATTGTCGATAGTTATCAGGTGGAAGGCTCACACACGAGCAAAGCGCTTGCACAGGAGGCTGTGTGCATGGGTGGAGGTGGTGCTTACGAGCATAGTAAGCACACACGCTCACATTTTCAAGCCTGTAGGGAAGGGAAGTGAAAACCATCCCTGCCTCCATCCCTGCCTCCGAAGCCTTCCAAAACCTTATGAGAAGGCCAATTTGCTGAAGGGCAATGAGACCTTAGCAAAAAACCTGGCTCAGCCAGCAGCTGCTTCATGAAGGGCCCGGCCAGGTGTGCAAGAAGACAAAGATCAGCAACAAAGCACGGGATGGCTGGAAGTGCAGAGTGCAGGAGAAGCCAAAAGAGGAGGTGGGAGGTGGGAGAAGAGAGAGAGGGGAGAATTGCCTAAGTCCTCTGGGATCCTAAGTGCGGGTGGGCTACCAAGGATCTGAATTTTGATCACATCACCATGTCGGTGCTGCCGTCACTGTAATTTTGGGTGCAGGGCTAAATGCAAATTGTTCAGCCCTGCTATAACTTCAAACAGTCGCCGAACAAATGGTTATAAAATGAGAAGTCCCCGTACGTTGCTTGTTTGCTATTAAAAATGCTTATCAGATTGATCTGTTCCACACTAATTCCAAATGACAAAGATAGGTTTTCCTTTTGTAGTCTTGAGCTTTATGGTGCCTAATAGTGCAGGTGGAAAATGCACCACCACATAATTCTCAGGGCAAGTTCCTTCCAGTAAAACAAAAGAGCAATTTTAGACAAAAAAAAAATCAACTTGGAAACAATACAAAATTACTTCATAGTCGGGAACAGGAGCCAATACAGTGGTCATTTGGTGTGGCAACACCCTTAGCACTGACGGACTTGTTACAGTAACACTTTAAACAAACAGAAAATAAACTGTCCATCTGAATGAATAGCAAGCATAAATTTGAAACCATTTTATAAATGAACCCTGTTAATGATTGATTATATGTTGAGTGTAATGCAGAGAAAAGGCATGCAAAGGTACCAGAACATTTTTAAAACTAAAACTTTTAAAAACTGCTCATAAAAGGATATTCAGGAGTCAACATTTCTATATGGTTTTAGGGATTCATAAAGTATCAGATTATAAAATACCTGAGGTTAGAAAAATAACTTATAACAAACTAAATTTCAAGATAAATGCAATCAATTGTAATGTAGTACAGTACAGTAATCCCTCGTTTATCGTGGGTGTTATATTCCAGGACCACCCGCAATAAAGGAAAATCCATGAAGTAGGGACGCTATATTTATTTACATATTTATACACTATTTTAAGGCTTTATAAACCCTCCCCCACACTTTTACACTACATAAACCTTTCCCACTCCCTTAATAACCATTCCCACCCTGTTCTGTGCATGTATTGTACCTTTAACTTACTGTAAAATGTTTTGAATGTCTAAACCTACGCGATAAAACAATGCTCTACTTGAAATGGCCGAGTGTAGGAGCAGACTCACAGATGGGGAAGCTGCACCCAAACAAAAAGTAAATAACACGCTACTGTACTGAGCCAATCAGGCTCTGGGATACAAAGCAGCACTCTCTGGTTGGTCACTTCTCCATCAATCAACCAATCGTGTATTGTTTACAATCTCATGTAGGCAAGTAGCGTCTCAGATCAAGTTCCGCAGAAAACCCGTGAAGTAGCGAAAATCCATGATATATTTTTCCATTAATATTTTATAAAAACCCGTGATGCACTGAGTCCGCGAAAGGTGAACCGTGAAGTGGCGAGGGATCACTGTATACCATATCTATTAAAATGGCATTTGAAAGCATCATAAAAATGTGCAGTCAAGTTTCAGAAAAGACATCACAAGGAATGAAACTGTAATGAATTCCACAAGGAAGCAAACAGGAGCGAGAGAAAGAATGGCCACGTCAGTCCAGTCTGAGGACTGAGTGGAAGCTGGGAGTTCCAGCAACAGAGGCGGAGCTTTCAACTTTAACATATATACATAGGCACAACACACACACACACACACACACACACACACACACACAAATAGCAAAAGAAAAGCAGGAAAAAAGTATTCATTGAGTTAACAGATATAACATAAAATAAATTACCAGTAACTGGAAAATAAGGCACCGTTTCCTAACTAATTGACCAATCATATTTCTATAAACAATTTTCTTATACAAATATATTCGCAAGCACAAATTAAACAAAACTGACAGAAAGGGAATATGTAAAAAGAAAGGGAAGCCAAATGAATAGAGAGCAACAACCAATTTTTAGATTAATCTTCAAGGTATTCTTGCTATTGCAATTTGTATCTTGTCTATTTATTTTATAAGATTATACAATCACTTCAGATGAAAATTAGTAGTAATATCTTTCATGAAATATTAGCATAAGAACTTAAATTTGATATTATTTGCTTCACAGGTTAAAACTTACAATCAGTCTTGTATCTTCCGTCTATGCAATATATATTCACCAGAAATCATTTCTGTATTCTACAGGAATATTTACTTATGAAAATAATTTTGTATGTTACACAATAATTGTGGAAGATCACACTTCATTATTTTATGTATTATCTTGGCTCATGTGCATTTATCACATAGTTTTATATTTAACTTTATTTTTCAAGGGCATGATGTAACATTGCTGTAGTCTGATATGTGCCTCAATTGTATAGAAACCTGAGCTCCTGGGAACTCTGGATATAAAGTTTTGAATTCTTTCTGTAGCTGGCCTAAGAATGAAGAAAGGGATAAATAAATTTTAAAAAAGCAAACAGAATAAAAGCATTAGTCTTTTTTTTAAAGATCACTATGATTTGTTTTGTTCTAAATGAATAAAAGAATCACAAGAAAATGATGTGTTACTGTTCTTCACGGACTCTCAGTATTATACATATGGAATAATAGCACAAGTAGCACAAGTTTTTGTACTGATGATCTACCCTGATTCCCCCAAAATAAGATTCCCTGATTCCCCCAAAAAATATAAGACAGGGTCTTATTTTCAGGGAAATAGGGTAGAACAGAGGATGATTGTTCCACCAAAGATAATGCTCTCCTGGGCATAGATGCATAAATCAACCATAGAAGCTCAGTGGTTAATTTTGGGCCTATTATCCCTCCCCTTAGACCAACCTACCTCACAGGATTGTTGTTGTAGGACAAAAAAAGAGGGGAACAGAAGGAGCATTGTGTACCACTTTCAACCACTGAATGAAAAAGTGGAATATAGATCTCTTCCCTACCTATATAGCCCCAAATTCAAATTCCAGATTGATTAATTAATTCTTCAAATGGCTTTAGAATTTCTCATAGGTATAAATATTGCTATGCCGCAAATATAAAGTCTGTGTTGATTCACATGATTCTTTCCGTATCTGGAAAAAAGCAGAAGGTAGTGGATCTCTTAACCAGTTGTCTGAAAAAGTTGGCAGATGCTACGTCCTGAAATTTGGTTGGGAAACCTAGGGAGCTGCCAAATGACAAAGTTTCCTAGATTGGCCTACTGTTCACAACAACAAAAATATGCTTTCTCTGCCTTTGCGTTTTTCTGTCTCCTTACTTGCTAATGTTGCTTGGAGCATCCATTTGCTTTCTCTCTACCATTCCACTATCTGATAATTATTATTCTGATTATCCATTGCAAATCTCAGGTTTTCTTAGGCTTAACAGATACTGACTTTTCAGTCTGGGTGCATCCTTTTTGGCACAAGTGCAGGATCACATTACTCCCAGGGGTCAGCAATGAATCAATGCACCAATTTAATGCTGACACACGACTGGCATCAACCCCAAGCAAAGGCTGGTACAAACATTCTGACCAATACCGTATTTCATTTTCGATAATGTTACAATAAAAATTAGTAAGATGCCACCCTCTTCCAATTTTATGAATGAAATAAAAGGCTAGCTTAACTGCTAAATAGCCTCAATACTCAGCTAGTTTAACAGAATGTTCCCGACTCGGTGCAAAAAGAATTGTTGGCAGAGACACAGCATCCTGAATCTAGGCCTTATGAATACCACCCCATTGTTACAAGTGAAAGAAAAAAGTGCAACTACAATCAAACCCTAGCCTAGCCTTGCCACAACTTTCTGCCAGCTAAGCAAACTTTTTTTTAATGTGATGGAACAATGCTACTGAGTTTATATCTTCAGTCATTTCAGCATCCATTATCATAGAATCTGTATAAACTTGCATTGTGCCTTTACATTTTCAATATAACAAAAATTACTGAGAAATTCCGGAAAGACTAAAATGATAAAGTTATAAAGATATACAAGCTGAAATTAAACAATGTCCCATTTCACATCACACTGGTCAGTGCTATTTCTTAGCAAACAAAGCTTCAATAAATAGTATGACTGCTTATCGTTATAGTTCTTCAATGACCAAACAAAAACTAATATTTTGTTTATGGTAGACAGAATACAGGGGCAAAACACCTTCGTTTAATGCAGGGGTCCCCAAACTTTTTACACAGGGGGCCAGTTCACTGTCCCTCAGACTGTTGGAGGGCCGGACTATTAAAAAAACGTGTGAACAAATCCCTATGCACACTGCACATACATTATTTAAAGTAAAAAACAAAATGGGAACAAATACAATATTTAATATTTATTCTTCCTCTTTCTCTCTCTCTCCCTTTCTCTCTGTCCTTCTGTCTTTCTAGTTCTCTCTCTTTCTCTCTGTCCTCTCTCTCTCTTTTTCTCTCTTCTCTCTTTCTCTCACTCACTCTCTTTATATCTCTCCCTCTTTCTCTCTCCCTCTCTCTGTCTCCTCCTTTCTCTCTCTCTCCCTTTCTATCTCTCCTCTTGCTTTCTCTCTCCCTCTCTATCTTTCCCTCTTTCTCTCCCCCCTCTCTCTTTCTTTCTCTCTCTCTTCCCTTTCTCTCACTCACTCTCTTTCTCTCTCCCTCTTTCTCTCTACCTTTCTTTCTCTTTCTCTCTCTCCCTTTCTCTGTCCCTCTTTCTTTCTCTCTGTCCCTCTCTTTCTTTTTCTCTGTCCCTCTCTTTCTTTCTCTCTGTCCCTTTCTTTCTCTGTCCCTCTCTATCTTTCTCTCTGTCCCTCTTTCTTTCTCTCTGTCCCTCTCTTTCTTACTCTCTGTCCCTCTTTCTTTCTGTCTGTCTTCCTTTCTCTCTGTCCCTCTCTTTCTTTCTCTCTGTCCCTCTCTTTCTTTCTCTCTGTCCCTCTTTCTTTCTCTCTGTCCCTCTCTTTCTTTCTCTCTGTCCCTTTCTTTCTCTCTGTCCCTCTCTATCTTTCTCTCTGTCCCTCTTTCTTTCTCTCTGTCCCTCTCTTCCTTACTCTCTGTCCCTCTTTCTTTCTCTCTGTCTCTTTCTTTCTCTCTGTCCCTCTCTTTCTTTCTCTCTGTCCCTCTTTCTCTTACTCTCTGTCCCTCTTTCTTTCTCTCTGTCTCTTTCTTTCTCTCTGTCCCTCTCTTTCTTTCTCTCTGTCCCTCTCTTTCTTTCTCTCTGTCCCTCTTTCTTTCTCTCTGTCCCTCTCTTTCTTTCTCTCTCTTATCTCTGTGTGGGGGGGAGGCGGCTGCTTGAAAACCCCTGACCTCCATCGCCTCCCCCCCACGGCACAAGGCGAGCACACCTCGCCGCTGACACAGGCGCCGGGGACTGCCCTGTCCCCCTGTGCAAAACTACGCAGCCCCAGATCGCTCGCTTCTCCAGCCAGCAAAGCCGACTGCCCGGCTTTGCTGGCTGATGCAGGAAAGGAAAGCGTCACATTTAAAAAGCACGCCACTTTCTGGGACTGCGGCGCCGTGGTGGCCTTCAAGCGCGGCCCTTCGCAGCGCACCACCACTCTTTCCTGCAGGAAGAGATCGGGCACTTTACCGGGAGGTGGGTGCCGGACGCTGGGTGCCGGGGAGGGCGAAGGAGTGGACGCGCCTCTCAGCTGCAGAGCGGAACGGGGGTGGAGATCAGCAGCGGAGTCCGGCGTTGGGGGCCTGGGGCCATGCGGGACCGCTCATCCAGGCTTGCCGGTCCACGCGCGCCTGGATGAGCGGTCCCGCATGGCCCCAGCGCCGGACTCCGCTGCTGATCTCCACCCCCGTTCCGCTCTGCAGCTGAGAGGTGCGTCCACTCCTTCGCCCTCCCCGGCACCCAGCGTCCGGCCGCACGCCGCCTCCACCTCCCAGTAAAGTGCCCGATCTCTTCCTGCATGAACGGGTGGTGGGGCGCCGAGAAGGGCCGCGCTTGAAGGCCACCACGGCGCCGCACTCCCAGAAAGTGGCGTGCTTTTTAAATGTGACGCTTTCCTTCCCTGCATCAGCCAGCAAAGCCAGGCAGTTGGCTTTGCTGGCTGGAGAAGCGAGCGGTCTGGGGCTGCGTAGTTTTGCGCAGTGGGGACAGGGGGACAGGGCAGTCCCCGGCGCCTGTGTCAGCGGCGAGGTGTGCTCGCCTTGTGCCGTGGGGGCGAGGCGATGGAGGTCAGGGGTTTTCAAGCAGCCGCCTCCCCCCCACACCCAAACTTGAATTTTGCGTCCACTCACCGCGGAGGAGGAGGGGAGGAGGAGGTGGAGAGGCAAGGGGGCGGGGAGGAAAGCGGGCCTGCAATTGGCCAATTTCTTTCTCGCCTTTAGGGAGAGGAACTGTTGCTGCTCTGCCATAGGGCAGCAACAGTTTCTCTCCCTAAAGGCGACAAAGGAAGGGGCCAATTGCAGTCCCGCTTTCCTCCCCGCCTCCTTGCCTCTCCACCTTCTCCTCGCTGAACAGCCGACCGTGGTGAGTTGACAGGAGATTCGGGAGCTTATTTTATCGACCAGTAAAATCTCGTGAGCTTGCCACGGGCCGGTTAAAAGACCTCGTTGGGCCGCATCCGGCCCGCGGGCCGTAGTTTGGGGACCGCTGGTTTAATGTATAAACTTTTAAGTTATCTGCATAATCAATGTGGTCAATTGGGGGTTTTTTTAATTTAAAATTAGAAGCTTAGAAGACAATAATGCAAGGTGTTCATTAATCTATCTCTGGCAGGAAAACTGTCCAAACTGCCTTGTTTTGAGAAAACAGCAATTATTCTTTTTAACTGTAGACCCAACAGAGTAGACGCTATTACCTATTCAAACCTCCTTGAGACCAATTTTATATTAAGGATTGGTAAATATTATTATCCTATATACTAAATGTTAAATTACTAGTGCTCCTGCTAATCAAAACTCTATACAAAAAAAGGTAGTGCATGGTTGTAACTCTTGTTTTGGATTGTATCAAAAATCCAGTCACTGCATCGAGAAACCCATATCCTTGGCCTTTGTTCCCTCCCTACTACAAGTCATAGATGGTAAAGAATTGTGGGTTTACATATAAATATTTGTATTAAAATTAGTTTTAAGGAAAAGCCATTATAAATACCTTTCCCACCAGCTGGCAATAAGTTATGCCATCAATATTAAACATTAGATTCAAAAACTGAATTAACTGAATTTGTGATATGAAGAGCATTTAACATAAATTAGAACAGGGGTTCTCTAACAATGGGCTGAAACCCCTCACGGGAGTCATGAGTAACTTAAGAGGGAAATCAGAAAATCAAAATCTGGAGTTCTGACAGCGCCGCTTTTTTGTCTATGACTATTTTGGTTTGGTGAGTATAACTCTATTTAGATGGTGACTAAAAAGGATGGTACATTCTACTTTCTCTTCTGGAGTTCCAGTTTTTTCTAGGGTATCTATCCTCCCTCAAAGCCAACGGGGCTATTAAGATCAAGAAGGGTTTTTTTTCCCTTCCATTACTTGATTTAGACAAATGCATCACCAAGAATTGGGATATAACTGTTCTTTGGAAAACATTAACATCAATTATATAATTATATACACATTTTAACATTTAAAAGTTTAATATGGAGAATAGCACATTTGCTGTGCAATACGTTAAGCAGATGATTTTGCTATAAAGTACATTTTGTCCTGAACTGAATTATGGAATAGCATTAGACAAGACAAAGAACCCGGCAGAGCCTGGGATTTAAACTGTTACTTCCCTTTAAAAGAAATTGCCACTTTAAAACAACAACAACACAGAAATATATAAAGAAATTGCAGGGTGTTTAAAATGTACAGTATATATATATACTGCAATTGTTCATATTTAACTATACCTCCCATTTGCCTTTCACAACAGCCTTTCAACAACTTAACATTCAAAAATTAGCATGCAGGGAACTCTCATGATGTGGATGCCTCATCCAAGATAATATACTTACAGCTGCTATTCCATAACTTTAGTAGGGATTTAATGTTAATTTCAAAAAGCACAGAGTCTTGTAGGTTCAACATCATGTTTCAGAGCTGCTGCATCTGTAATTTTGTTGGTTTCTCTTGTCTACCAGTCATTCCTTTTTTGCTCACAGACCAACAGAGTTTTGGCCCTTAGCATCAGTATTTCATTACCATGCAGCCTCCGAGTGACGCACAACTATAGTAGAAATGCTGCTGAATGCAGATGACCTTCAGTAAGAAAAATAAAATTCCCATGCTTGTCACAAGAGGACATCTTTCAGGATACTCATATTTCTTGATGACACACACTGGTCCCCAGATAATACAAATAAATAAATAGAAAATAAAAAATGAAACGCTGAAGCCAAAGCTTTTAGTCACCTTGCTGTTGAGAACTTCAAGTGGCAACTTACTATAACAGCTCTTCTTGCTACTCTGTTTGCAGATTGCAAACAAAAAGTGTTCACATTATGTGATTTCAACTTTAGAATCACTATTCATTCATTTATCAATCCCAAAATTCTATGCAACCAGTCAATCAGTAGGAATATCTCCGGGACCGCCTTCTGCCGCACGAATCCCAGCGACCGATTAGAGTTGGCCTTCTCCGGGTCCTGTCGACTAAACAATGTTGTTTGGCGGGTCCCAGGGGAAGAGCCTTCTCTGTGGCGGCCCCGACCCTCTGGAACCAGCTCCCCCCTGAGATTAGAACTGCCCCCACCCTCCTTGCCTTTCGTAAACTCCTTAAAACCCACCTCTGCCGTCAGGCCTCCTTAAAAAAACCCTGGCCTATATTGTTTATGTATGGTATGTTGTGCGCATGTTTTTTAAATTATGGGTTTTTTTAGTTTTAATTATTAGATTTATAGTGTACATTGTTTTTCTATTACTGTTGTGAGCCGACCCGAGTCTACGGAGAGGGGCGGCATACAAATTTAATAAATAAATAAGTAAATAAGTAAATGAATGGATGGATGAATGAATGAATGAATAAATAAATAAATAAATAAATAGATAAATAAATTTCTGCCTCTTCTTCAATTATCACCTATCTCCCCATCTCTGCCCTTTTGGGTGCCTTCCACAGCACTCTTCTCACAATGTTTCAGATGCTATTTGGAAGATGGCATAAGTGGCTTTGGAAAGAAGGCCTGGCATGGCCAGCAGCTGCCTCAGATAGGATCAGGTCAGAAATGCCTCCTCAGCAATGGGAGGAAGATGGGTAAAGCCATCTGGCCTAGAAGGCCCTGCAGTGTACAGGGAAGTGGGGAGAATAACTGGAGGGAAAATGATTTCATCCCCAGAAAGGGCCATTTTACAGTGATTTATAAAAAGGGGATCCAATCCCTAAATGGCTAGTTTACTTTCTTTGTCTAGAGCAGTGGCTCTCAACCTTCCTAATGCCACGACCCTTTAATACAGTTCCTCATGTTGTGATGACCGTCAACCAGTGGTGGGCTCCTACGGGAACGGTCAGGAATGTAGTTCTGGTAGCAAAATTTGGAGCTCCCTCCCAGAGCACCCAATTTGCACTCAAAGACATTGAAACAAAATGCATAAGCCACGCCCACAGTGTGGTAGAAAACATTTTGGTAGCCGATCACTGCCCTCACCTTTCCTAAAAGAGGCTGATATTTAGGGTGTGTCTTATACTTTGAATGTAGGTGTCCCCCAACCAGCCCTAACTAGCTAACAATCTTCCCAGCTCTTATCTTGCAGGCTGTTTCATTGTTTCTCTGCGAAGAATGGTTTTCCAAGCCCTAAGTCTTTGCAGAGTTTGTTTCATTACCCTAACTTGCTCTGAGTAAGTTTCTTTCCAGCCCTAACCAGGTGCTAACAATGTTCCCAGCTTTTACTGGCTTGCAAGCTCTTTCATTTTTACTTTCTACCAAGAATGTATTCAAAACCCTGTCTTTCTTGGGGGGGGGGGGTGTCATTGCTTTACTTGCTCCAGATATTTCTTTCCAGCCCTAATCAGGTGTTATTAATGTACCCAAGCTCTTTAATTGTTACTCTGTGAAGAATGTTTTCCAAGCCCTAAATCTTTGCAGGTTTTTTCCTGTTAGTCTACCTTGCTCCAAATGTTTCTTTCCAGCCCTAACTAAGTGCTAACAATGTTCCCAGCTCTTACTTGCTTGTTACTCTCTGCAAAGAATGTTTTCCAAGACCTAAGTCTTTGCAGGGTTTTTTCCATTGCTCTACTTGCTCACACTGTTTCTTTCCAGGTGCTAATGATGTTCCCAGCTCTTACTGATTTGCAAGCTCTTTCATTGTTACTAGCTCAGGATAAAAAAAATTTAAGCCCTTAACCAGGGGATAAAATAATGTGCTGAAGCTCACCAGACTAAGGACGCTAGCTGATGGTAAGCAGATTATTTCCCCTATTTTCCTCCCCCAAAACTAAGGTGTGTCTTATACTGCAAAAAATACGGTAAAAAAATTTTTTTTTACATATCTATGTGAAAGAAAAGTGCACAGAGAACACATATATAAAGATGTTTATCTATAACAATAGATTGTCAGAGTTCCACATAACATCCAAATTTAACTCGGAGTCCAAGTCAATGGATTGCTTAAAATTCTAATTTATTTCCGGAACCATCTTGGCACCTTCACAGGAGAACCGAGTCTGAGCTTCCTACCAAGTTGAAAGTTCACATGTCTTGCCCCCTCCCCCCCACCTGTCACGTTGCCCACTCAGATTGTGGTAGTGTGGGCAACACCTTCTTCCACTCCAGTGATAGACATATTATGGCCTTGAACTTCTCAAAATAATGCTTTGTGGCTGCATCTGCTCTCTCATTAAATCACCCCTCCAAACATCAGGCCTTCTACAGATAGTGTGGCAAGCTGTTAATTTATCCCCAACTTCTGCATTGGCTTGACATAGATAAATATTTCTTACTATTTATTAATTTATATGCAATATTAATTTATGGGGTTTGCAAGTATTATATCCCTATCCAATATTTATTTGTTATAAAGAAACCAAAATATACAATTGCAATTACAATTTGCAATTAGGTACATTTTTTTCTCTATTTCAGAGAAGTTGAAACTATCATTATAAATTTCATGCGTTAAAATATTTTGTTTTTGTAAATATTAAAAAAAATTAGTTAAAAGCTAGCTAGATACTGTAAAACTGAAGCTGGTGAGGCAAAAGTTACGATACTTAGTCCAAACAGGGCTATTATGTACACATGGCCAGATGTCTATAGTATTCAAGGATGGAAAAGAACAGCCATCCCATCTGTTTCCATAAAAAGGAACATGTTACGCTGATGATTTGGATTCTGCATTGGTTCCCTATCAGCTTCCAGGTGCAATTTAAAATGCTGGTTTTGACTTACAAAAAGCCCTTTGTGACTTGATACCTGCAGAATTATCCTCTTCAGCACATTTGATCTGTTCAACTGGCTCTTCTTAACAGAAAGTGCCTTGAATTCTCCATTACTGCAAAGGGGGTGGGGGCACCTGAGAGTTCCAAGCACCAGTTTTTTTGCAGGGATGCCTGTGCTATGGAACAACCTTGTGCTAGAAATCAGATTGTTCTCTGTGTTAAAATGGCTCTCTGCAATTTTAAAAAATGAATTATTTTGGAAAGTCTATGAATTCTTTTACTATTGCCTGAATTTATTTTTCAAATAAAAATATTGAATATTTTATCGTATTATTGTATTTTTAATTGACAATTACAATATGACTATAGCTAAGAAACCTGTTAATATCTAAATAAACAAAGAAGCTTATGATTTAAATCTTGGGTTGGTTTGTACATACAACTTGTTTCCTAGGTAGATCTCTGCAGAATAACTTTCTGCCATAAAGCAACTAATCTATTTGAGTTAAGACCCTGAAAGTTATACCCTTACTTAGTTACAGTTACAGTCTGTGGTAACTTTCAGTGAGCTGATATTTATTGTTATGTCCCAAAGTGAAAGTTGACAAAAATGTTTTTTTTTAATTCTTGCTATTCTACATTCAAATTTTCTTACTTTTTTCTCCACTACAGTATTTCAATAAATATACCGTAAATGGAATATTCAAAATTTTAAGATAGTATTTTTCATTGCTTAGCAGTATTCCATTCACTCATTGAACCAACAATTCCATTCTCACATTTAAAACGTTCTTACAAAAGATTGTGTGTTCAATTTTATTCATTACCTGTCTCAGGTCCCCATCTTCTAGCAACATTTCACTAGTAATTCAGCAGTTTATGACTGTATGCCTTAGGAACATTTCATTGCATTATCAGGATACGAAAATAGAAATAAGCAGATAATTTAAAGAGGATTCAGCTTCTGTCTACTATTCTAAAAAGCAGGATTGAAGACTACAATAAATCTATGTTTCATAAGTTCACATAGTTTTTGGCTAGCAATAATGCAAACTGAATTGGTGAAATTCTAATGACTCAAAGAGTTTGGCAGTATTTAAACAGTTCAAATACAGGATTAATCTTCAACCAAACAGTTACAATACTTTATGCTTTTTATCTCAATTGCTCAACCAGGAAGATTACATCCTATGTAAACGTTAAAAACCTTTTGTTTATTGCTTAACATTGACACCTGCATGATTGCTATCCCACCATACAGATAATATTTCAACCTGAAAATCAGAAATACTAACTATAAAATTCAAAAAGTGAAAACCACTTTTTTCCAATTTTTTTTTATTTTAAACACGCTCAAGGATATTCAGAAAAAAGCTCTGCACAAATCACTATTCTTTTCACAAATTTGCAGTAGACACATAGGACCAAACTAAAAGATTTTTCAGATTAACACTAACAATATATACACATTAAACACAGCTATTTGCGTCATGGTTAATCTACAGCAATGAGACACTGAAATAGTGAGGAGGGAATTAAGACTTTATGTCCACGGTATAGGAATCCTCTATGAAAGCATTCCCAACATATGGTCTTCCAGATTTTGCTTGGACGGCTCAAGTAAAAGAGAATCAACAAAGCCTGTTCTACTGTTGAATTCTACATACTTGATACAAATATTTTGATAAAAACCTATCATACTTCATTTCAATCCCTGTTCTGCTTTCCGGAATAGCTCTGAACAATTCTATTCTGCCCAAGAAAAAAATTTAAAAGGAAGACTGTTTCCTACATGCTCAAATGCCTGGATTTCAATACTCCTGCCCCCTGGGGTTTGGTTAGTTCTTTTAGTTAAATCCTTGCATTTCATTCAAACGTTTTGTCCCACCAAGTTATGAAAAGCTCACAAGAAAATATCAAAATGCAAAATTCTCTGAAGTGTTCAGATAACAGATGTTCACAGTCCCCTGTAGCAGAGACCATGATTGGATGAAAATATCATCTAAATAGCACTGCATCCTTATGAGAAGCGCGCTGATGGATTCAACTACCAGTGCTAGAAGTTTGGGGAATGTCCTCAGGGTCAACGAGAGGCCAAAGGGCATGGCTCTGTATTGATAATGGTGCCCAGTGTACAGAAACCTCAGGTATCTTCTGTGATCAGGGAGGATAGGGATGTGGAAGTATGCATCCCTGAGGTCCACTGATATCAAGAGATCTCCCTCTCGGATGCAGCCCACGATGGACTGGAGGGACTGTACCTTGAAGCACCAGTAAGATACATGGGAATTGAGCCTCCTGAGGTCTAGTATTTCCCTCCAACCCCCACATTTTGGGGAACTAGGAGAACTGAATAAAATCCTGTTCCTTCCTGACCCCTGGGGACTAGTTCTATGGCATGGATTTCCAATAGGTGTTAGATTTCTAGTCCCATCAACAATTTCTTTCGGGAATTCCTGGATACAGGACACTGAGGAATCGGTTTGGATTATATCTCCTTATGCAGCATCAATCATCTATCACTTTTTCAACAAGGTGGAAGGACCTGGGGAACAGTGAAGTATTTAATTAGGGTATGCTGTCTCTATATAATGTGTAGTTCATGAAGTAAAAACAAAAAGCACCTGAAGGAATTATACAAAAACTTAAAATTCCAATCCAATTTCATATTTCTGTGGGAGAGGATGGAGAGAGGAAAGGAAGAAGGAAAAATTCACAATTGCCTGGTCTTCAGTGCCAGAAACTGAATGATCAGCCAGCCAGCTGATCGTCGTGCACCCAGCTCTTTTAAAGACATTGTTTGGATTATATTCTATTGCTTGTGTTAGCTTTATATTGAACTTCAATATGATGTGATTACTCTCACCAAGGTTCCGTCAACTTCAATTCCTATCATTTCTTCTTCATTAGTAAAAATTAGGTCCAATATAGATTTTCCTCTAGCTCCTTCATCTACCTTTAGATGACAAAATTGACAGCTAAATCCAATATCCCACTTCCTAAACAGTTTGTCTCTCATTTGTATCAGGGTAGTTAAAGTCTCCCATTACTACAGTACTGTGGTATGTGGTATTGTGGTGTTTCCTACATACATTTGTTAACTGATTAGCAAAAACTTCATCTATTTCTTCTGCTTGGTTGGGTAGCCTGTAGTGTATGCCCATAGCAGTTAGGGCGAACCTTTTTCCCCTCAGGTGCCGAAAGTGTGTGCACACACACTATTGCACCTGCACAAGTGCCCACACCCATAATTCAATGCCTGGGGAGGGCAAAAATTGCCTCCCCTGCCTACCCGGAGGCCCTATGGAGGTCAGAAACAGCCCATTTGCCAACTTGGTAGGTCCAGTAGGCCCATTTTTCACCTTCCCTAACTCCAAAATGACCTCCCCCACCTCCCAGGGCCCCTTCAGAAGCCGAAAATGCACTCCCAGAACCTTTGGACAAGCCGAAAATCAGCTGTCCCATGCATGCCGGAGCTGAGCTAGGGCAACGGCTTGCATGCCAGCAGATATGGCACCAAGTGCCACTTGTGGCACCCATGCCATAGGTTCACCATCACTGGGCTATACCAATGCCATTTCCCCCCCTCTTTTATATTGACTCATATAATTCTACGAGATTTTCATCCTTGCTTTTGTGTACTTCTGTACAGATGTGGTGATATATATAATGCAACTCCACTTTCTCTTTTGTTAGGTAGGTTTCTTCTGAATAGTTTGTATCCTTCCATTAGTACATTCCAGTCATAGGTTTCATCCCACCAAGTTTCAGTAGTGGCAACTATATTATATTTGCCTTCATTTACAAATACTTCAAGTTCACCTTGTTTGTTCCCTAAACTTATGAGAAGCATGTTCCAGGTTAAATTGTGGAAGCATCCTTAGAATAAGAAAAGCGGGATTATATTTACCAACTTCTTTCTTCTACTATAGCTCTCACTGCTTTAGTAGCTTGTTCTCTCTTCCTCAAAATATTGACAATAATACAAATGTATTTTTTTTCTTCAGTAATCTCAGTTGACTTTCATTTTCTTGTATTAAAGAAGTTTTAAAAGTTAAAAAATATTTATTTTTGAAAAGTATATGGATATCTTAATCAAATAATTCTGGGCAGCTAACAAAGCATAAAATAAAAATACATAGAAATAGATTAAAAATACATCCCAAATAAAAATAATCAATTCTTTGATTGGCACAGAACAAATGCACAAATTGGGTTTTAATAATATCTTAGGCACTAAAACCCAAGAGGAAAAAACAACAAAACAAAAACAGAAAAAGAATACTATATTCAGCATAAATACATTACACTTTTCACTATACTGTATATGTATGTTGTAATTTACAAACTGCAGCCAAATATCTTTCATAAAAGGATGTATGATTTGAGTATCAGTAAAATAAATGAGCTCTTCAGCTCTTCTACACAAATTCATTTTCAAGGCAAAAAAACTGTCCTAGCTGATAGTAGCACTATCTTTTTAAAATTACACTAACCCTCAAATTTCCCATAATCAAGGCATATCAATACATACTGTAATTGGAATGTAGAAAATGAACGCCATCTTCATCTAAAGTCTGTCCTAATGAAAACAAACTGATACACCTCATTTTCAATAGTTTCGGAGAATTTTCAGAGACCGTATTTCCAACGTCTGACATGACAGAAGGCACAATTTTTTTAAAGAAGTCCATGCTTGAGTTTTATCCTTCCTAGCACATTGATTAAAGTCTTCTATTTAATGGCCATAAGCAGAAGTCCAGATACTTGTGCAAACTTCCTTGAAGAACTTTTACAAGCCGGTCTGTTTGTGCTACTTTGCATAATGATGTCATACTAAACTTGGGTGGTGCACAGTTCAAACACCAGTAATCTAACAACTAAGACAAGTTTTAAAGTTGTACATTTTAACAATTAAAGCAGCCCAGCCATTAGAAACAATGTGAGACTGTGAACTGTGAACATAAAGCAATAAAAATAACGGAAAAATAATTTAAAGAACATAAAACAAACAACATACATACATATAAAATATGTTTCTACCTAATTAGCTGGAAGTTTTACTTTTATCTTGTAAGGGAGGAGTATACTTCTGCACTCTAAAGATAAGAGTTATCACTGTAAAATGTTTTGAGGCCCTTGTGTATATAGTTACCAAGGTTTTCAATTTTCTGTGCTATCTATTCAGTTTATAATACAAATTGGGTTTTAATTACTTTAAAAAAATATTATTATCCCTTAAAAGGGCTGTCAATAAATTACAATTTAAGTCACAGCATTTTATACAAGGTATTTTCTGTAATAATGCATCTTTTATATATTATTCACAGAGAAAATTAGAAAGCATGTTTGTAACTTGTTTAATTCAAAAGAATGTGCAAAGGAACATTTACTATAGTATATAACCAATTTTTCAAATTAACAAGACATGTGTCTTTGAAGAATTTTAGCCTATGTGTATTTAGGGTAATGTTTCAAACCAGTTTTTTGGTAGATAGGTAGGTAGCAGCCAGGTAGGTAGCTAGGAAGAAATTTCAAGCAAACATATTTACCATAATTCATTCAAAAACTGTTTTTTTACAATTTATTTGTAAAAATTTGAATGAGCTAAATTCTGGCATGCATACCATCACATAGGAGGGTCAAAACGTAGCCAAGAATATTAATACTGTAACCACTAATCAGACATATTTGTATCAATATTTCACTTATTTTCTTTCCAGATAAATCTTTAAAATTACCGTTAACTCTTTTCATGAGTAAAAGTAATATGAACCGTAGCAAGAAAGTGGGTAGTTCATATTTTGTTCTTCATGAGTCTTTAAGAAATATTTGAAGTGAGAAAAAAAGTTTACTGTAAGACTGCTTATTTTGAAAAAGCATATGACAAGAGTTAATCAGTTTTAATTGTGGAAAGTTTTGAACAAATAGGATGTTGAAGATATGCTGCTGAATGAAACAAAAATACAGTAGTATGTGATGAAAATAAACTTCATGGAAAACAAAAAGAAAGTTGAGGAAATGGTTCAACATTAAGCAGAGAACTGCGATGTTACCTTGTGATTCATGTATTTATGGATAAATTTATAAGGCAGCTTGTGCTGAAGTCAGAGATATGGTTGAGGTCACGCACTTTTATGTGCAGAGGTGGTTGAGGTCATGCACTTTTGTGTGCAGTTAATTTGTGCTGCAAAGGATTCAAATGATTTGCAATGACTATGAAGTTGCACAATGCAACAAGGAGTTTGGCTACAAATTAAAGTATCATGATTAAGATTTTTATTAATATTGAATGTTTCCTCATTGCTTATTTGACCTCTATGACCCCATTGAGTGTTGTACCTCACAATTCTTGACAAATACATCTTTTTCTTTTATGTACACTGAGAGCATATGCACCAAAGACAAATTCATTGTGTGTCCAATCACACTTGGCCAATAAAGAATTCTATTCTGTTCTCTTCTATTCTATAGCAGTTGTGTTTGAGAAGTGAATTGTTCCAAGTTATTCCTAACTGGAAAAGCCTAGACCAAGCATATGGAAACATTTAAAGGTGTGCAAATGCTGGTAGAAATGTAAAGGGATAATGCATAACCTTCTTCAAGGAATCAATATTTGTGAAAAGGTATGAAAGTAGAAAAGTAAAGAAGTAAAGTAAAACAAGAAGAAATAGATCAAAAACAGGAAATAAATGTGGACTGGATGCTAGAGTGACCAATACAAATGTCACATACAGAAAATGAATAACAATCTTTGGGTAAACTAGATTTAGCTACAAATATTGGTGCGTGTTATACACCGAATATAGTCATTTTTATCTGTCATGAAGCCGGCCCCCGCATCCCATTTTTGCAAAATGTGGGCCCATTTTTTCACAAAAATGGGGTGCACAGAGGGTCTGGGAAACCTGCAAAGAGCTCCTGGGTGCTGCAGGGGTGGCAAAAATGCCCTAGCTTTTCCTAAAAATGGGCTGCTTTTTGCCTGTTTTTTTTCACAAAAATGGGGTGGGCAAAACGTCTAGTAAACCTGCAGAGTTCCTGGGGACTGGGAAAAGGCAAAAATGCCCCCATTTTTGTGAAACAATGGGCCCAAAACAGCCTGTTTTTCACAAACATTGGGACATTTTTGCCATCTCCCATGATCTTACTTAAATTGGGTTCCAAATTTTATAAACGTGGAGCAGAATAAACATCAATGTCAGTTTCAAAACACTTTGTGCAAAACTCTTAAACACCGTAGCATCTTCATTTTAGAACTTATACTGTTGGAAAGAAGAGAGAGGGTCCTGTAACACATAGCTGAGTGACCACTGAAGGTATCTATTTTCTTTTATATTTCCCCTCCAGAATAAACTATATTTGGCAACTTCAAAATTAACAAATAAACCCGGATGATTTTTTTAGTCCAATCCTCTGCACAAGGAGACCCTGTACCATTCTGGATAAATGGCTGAAATGATGAAAATACTAATTCTACAGAGGGGAGGAACCTTATTCCAGGCACTAGCAACTATTTTCAATAGCAATGGGTGCACAGAGGCCACATTTTTTGCGGGTATTACAACAACCTGTTCTTGTGTTTTGTGGGTACACACAAACAGATTAACCATCAATAACAAGTCACTAGTGGTACCATTTGGCACTGATGGGTTAAGGGTTTTGGTGTTTTTTTTTGCTATTTCCAACAACATAATAGATATCTGAGAAAGGATAGATTAGATAGATAGATAGATAGATAGATAGATAGATAGATAGATAGATAGATAGATACACAAACAAACACACACATATATACACATTTCAACATATTGAGAATTTATTTTATAATAAATTTGAGGACAGTAATTCCATGTTACAGCATCTTTGAAATTCTATTACATTTTTTACCAATTGCTAAAAAAAGGCTATATATAGTACTGAAATGAAACAAATGTCACCTGAGTTTAACCTGATAAAAGTTTGTATTTTTTGTGCTGATAAAGCAATGTTCTTATTTAGCAATGGATCTAACAGCATTGTGCTGAGTGTACACTTCAAATAAGAAACACAAGCCTATTTCAGTGAATTTAGTATATCGCAAATTCTCCATTCAAGAATTAAGAAAATGTAATATTATGAAGCTTAGTAAACAAAAGTCAATGGCAAAACAAAATGCATAATAGATATGAGGCTGGTTACACTCTAGGATGGAGAAAGCAGCACTGCTTAATTCAGTCTTTATCTGTCTTTACCCAAAAGGGGGGGAAATAGTCCAGCTTATCAAAACTAGTAGACAGGATAGGAATGCAAGTAAAAATAGACAAGGATCTGGGAACCACTGAATAGAATCTTTCAAAGCTCCTGGAGCCCAAGAAGATTGGAAAAGAGCTGATATAGTTCCAATCTTCAAAAAACGTATCCCAGAAATTACAGGTCAATCTCTAAATGAAAAAATCTTGGAAAAGATAAACCACCAGTAAATTTGCAAACACCTAGGACTGTGATGGCGAACCTATGACACATATGCCACAAGTGGCACATGAAGCCATATCGGAGGGCACACAAGACTTTGCCATGTTTCAGCTCCAGTGTGCGCCAACTGGTTTTCAGCTTTGGGAAAGGCAGTTTCATCCTCCGGACACTTCACGGAAGCTTCCCTGAAGCCCTGGAGGCAAAAAAAAATCCCCACAACGGATATACTGGAAGTTTGGAGAAACGCACTTCCGGTTTGCCGTCATGCTTCCTGAAGCCCCAGAGTGCAGAAAACCAGCACAATTGAAAAACCGGAAATGCATTTTCTGAATTTCCAGTTTGCCCATTGTGCTGTATTTTTGCACTCTGGAGCTTCAGGAAGCTTCCCTAAAACAGCACAACGGCAAACTGGAAGTATGTTTTCCTGAGCTCCCGGTTTGCCCATTTAGGCATTTTTTTAAACCTATCAGGCTTCAGAAAAGTCTGTGAGCATGCACGGGGGCACTGCAAGGGGGTGCACATGTGGGAGGCAAGGGATGTGGGAAGAGCATGCATGTTAGCATACTCACACCCACCCCTTTTGGCATGTGAACCAAAAAAGGTTCGCCATCACTGACCTAGGCACAAGCAAACCAATTACTAGAAGCCAACATGGGTTTGTTAAAAACAGATCACTTTTACCTTTTTTAAAATTATATTTTGTATTCCATTCTCCTTATCCAGTGTATGACCATAATAAATATTTGATTGAAATAACAGGAAGTTTATCTTCATAGCTGACCTGGATGCTGTAGGTACTGGGACTAATCTTAGAAACTCAAATCTTCTTCATATTTTGATGCAGATTAGATTGGCTAATGAAGTCATTCCATGTCTGGGCGCAGTGCTGTAGTTCTTCTCTGGTAGTAGCCGCAAGCAGGATATTGTCAGTGTAGAGCAGGATGCGCTGTGATGCAGACATTTGAATGATGGTATCCATGAAGAAAGGGGACAAGACATTGAGCTTGTTGATCAGAAAGGTTGGCAGTTTGAATCCCTAGTGCCGTATAACAGAGTGAGATCCTGTTGCTTGTCCCAGCTTCTGCCAACCTAGCAGTTCGAAAGCAAATAAAACCGCAAGTAGAAAAATAGGGACCACCTTGGTGGGAAGGTAACATGCTGGCCACATGATCACAGAATCATTATCCGTCAGTTATCCGGCTTAGGAACGAAGATGAGCACCACCCCCTAGAGTCAGGAACGACTAGCACATTTGTGTGAGGGGAACCTTTACTTTTACCTTATCCATGAAGAGAATGAACATCAAGAGTGATAACACAAAGCCAAGGGACTGACAGGAAAGCTGTCAGAAAGGCTGGTGGCACAAAATACTCACCAGTATTAAAATCCAGGTTCAGGTTATGATTAGCATGGTCATATAGCGAAAACCTTATTGGGTTATGTGAAGCATACTCAAAATCTTTTTTTAGTTGAGGAAAGCCAGGTTTAATTACTTATTTTGTCTATTTTGTCTATGCTTTCCATGAGTATCCAAGCTGCAAAAATGGTGTCGGAAGTGTTCTAACTTTTGACGAAACTGCACTGGTTGATACTAATTTCAATGATTAGGGGGGGAAATTCTCAAAAATGTTAATTGTGTGACAAGAGGATTGTCTGGAGTAGTCTCTGGATCTGTTCTTAAAAAGAGGATAATTGTCATACAAGCAGCAGGGATCTGGCCAGAGTCCATAATGCCACAAAGAAGTGAAATGTAAACCACACAACCAAAATATTTTGTTCAGTTTTGACTTTGCTTTTTCCTGTATCCCATGGTTCAATTATATGCATATAATTTTAGAGCTGTTGACAGTTCACAATACAGTGTTCCCTCGCCACTTCCAGGTTCACCTTTCGCAGACCTGGTGCATATTAATGGAAAAAATATATCATGGATTTTCGCTACTTCGCGGATTTTCTGTGGAACTCGCCCGCTTGAGACGCTACTTGCCTACATGAGATTGATTGATGGAGAAGTGACCAACCAGAGAGTGCTGCTTTGTATCCCAGAGCCTGATTGGCTCAGTACAGTAGCGTGTTGTTTACTTTTCGTCTGTGCACAGCTTCCCCATCTCTTAGTCTGCTTCTACACTCATCCATTTCACATGGAGCATCGTTTCATCACGTAGGTATAAGAATTCAAAACATTTTACAATAAGTGTAAAGGTACAATACATGCACAGAACAGTGTGGGAATGGTTATTAAGGGCACGGGAAAGGTTTATATAGCATAAAAGTGTGGGGGAGGGTTTATAAAGCCTTAAAATAATGTATAAATACATAAATAAATATAGCGTCCCTACTTCACAGATTTTCATTTATCGCAGGTGGTCCTGGAACATAACACCTGCGATAAACTAGGGAACTCTGTATTGTCATTGCTGTGATAGTTCACTTGTTTCTAATAAAAGCTTTTTACCTGTTTGGAGGAAGGGGATGGGAACACATAGAGAAATAATCAAACAAGAAAATTATCGTTTCCATTGTTGAACACATCATCCATCTCTCCTAAATACTTTCTTCATGCTATATAGCAGAGGAGAGACCACCAGGTATTCCATTATCCATCTCTATTCTGCTACTGCTATTTACACAAAAGGTTAAAAATGTAACTTTATTCTAGGTGCATGAAAGGGTTACAGCCATTCCTTTTTGGGATGGGGATGGCTCATGTTTCCCTTTTTTTGCTTTGGCCTGGCTTTTATTCCAGTTTGCCAGTTTAACTCTGTTGTGAACTTTGCTAATGTTTAATAAATAAACATCCAGCTGTATTTTTAGCTGTACAGTATTTTTTTAGCTATATTTAGGTTTATATCCATTGATCTGTATATAAAGATTAACTGGAAATGTTATGTGCTGGGCAAAAACTAAAGTAGAAATTTATCATCATAGTTATCCAACAAGAGGAGATTGTGTGCACACCAGGAAGCCAGAGTTAAGCTCTGATCACCTATAGCTGTGATGGTGAATCTATGCTACAAGTGGCATGCAGAGCCATATCTGCTGGCACCCGAGCCTTTGTTGTAGCTCAGCTCCAATGCACATATGTATGCTAGCCAGCTGGTTTTTGGCTCACTTGGAGGCTCACTGGGGGGCCCTTTTCAGCCTCCAAAGGGCCCCGGAGGGGGCTTTTTTACCCTCCCCAGGTTCCAAGAAAACCTCTGGAGCCTGGGGAGCCCAGAAAATGGGCTTACCAGGCCCACTGGAAATCAGGAAAGTGTGTGGGGGAGGTTGTGCATTCATGGGGGGGAGGGGGAGTGCAGGGGGGTTGCACATGCACGTGCAAAGGGGTGGGGCACATAGGGGGAATTAAATTATGAGTGTGGGTGCACTCTTGCTTTCAGCACCCAAGAAAAAAAAGGTTCAACATCACTGATCTATAGCATTGCAATCACAAACAGGAAACTGCTCTTAAATCAGAAAACTATATATTGTAGAGTGAATCAAAATTCATGATGGAAATTTATCTTGAGAATGTAATTGCCACACCTACATGTTCTGAAAGATAAAGGGAATTTTCAAAACACATTTTTAAAAGAAAAATACAGTGTTCCCTCGATTTTCGCAGGTTCGAACTTCGCGGAACGTCTATACCACGGTTTTTCAAAAATATTAATTAAAAAATACTTTACGGTTTTCCCCCCCCTATACCACGGTTTTTCCCGCCCGATGATGTCATATGTCATTGCCAAACTTTCATCTGCCTTTAAAAAACATTTTTTAAATAAACTTTAATAAATAAACATGGTGCGTAATAATCTAAATGGTTGCTAAGGGAATGGGAAATTGTAAATTTAGGAGTTTAAAGTGTTAAGGGAAGGCTTGGGATACTGTTCATGGCCAAAAATAGTGTATTTACTTCCGCATCTCTACTTCGCGGAAATTCGACTTTCGCGGGCAGTCTCGGAACGCATCCCCCGCGAAAATCGAGGGAACACTGTATAATCTGTTATTACTTCAATAGAAAGGGGCATATAATTCAGGTAAAATGCAGTTTTCAGAAGTAAGGCCCATACAGAAATGAGAACAATGTATTAAAAAAAATTACGGTATGTCTGCACAGGAATTGAAAAACCAACAAAATATAGGCAAAGAAACATAGAAACATAGAAACATAGAAGTCTGACGGCAGAAAAAGACCTCATGGTCCATCTAGTCTGCCCTTATACTATTTTCTGTATTTTATCTTAGTGCCTTTGTTAGAAAATAAATTATCATTTAAATTATCATTTAAAATTGGACATGTTTTTGAATTTGAAAAGAAACCAATTCTTGCTGAATACTGATGCATCAACATATCAGTAAAAATACAAAGAAAAGGCAGCAGTGAACTAAAATACCTGATAAATCACAATAAAACCAGAAATATATTTCAAAAGTGAAGCAACTGTCCAAATTGAATATAAGTTACCTATGTTTATGTTACCTTAAGCATTATGTTGTAAAATGCTACCGAAAAATGAACTTTGGACTGTTGGAAAGGACCATGTAATAAAACTAATGGAAAAACACAATGAATCTACATTGCTGGAGCTTATGCAATCTAAAACAAACAAGGTAGCAGGATGCATGCATAATAATCCTATAAATGGCAAGATTTTATCACAGATGTCATGTCATGAAAATAAAAAACGAGGACTTAGCAATTGGACTGAAAGTCTGTCCTTGCAAGACACAAAGGGAATTAAAATATGCTTGTTATTGTTGTCCCCAAGATGTTCCAGTCAGGCTGTTCAGTAAATTGTTGCATTTTTTCAATTTTGCAGCTGCTTTTCCCAGGTGTTTTCAGAAGGTTAGTGATCTATCCAATGTTACTCCTCAGATACTTCAGAGAGTTATTGCACTGTAAAACATGGCTCCAGAACAGGGGTCCCCAAACTTTTTACACAGGGGGCCAGTTCACTGTCCCTCAGACTGTTGGAGGGCCGGACTATAAAAAAAACTATGAACAAATCCCTATGCACACTGCACATACCTTATTTTAATGTAAAAAACAAAATAGGAACGTACTATTTGGGGGGGGGAAAGAAGTCTGAGATTCATATATGTTTTGTTTTTAATTTTCTTTTGTTAACATCTGATTGGTTATACAAGGTTTTCTTGGTTTATAGAAAAATATATAAAAATATTTATAGAAAAATATATAAAGAAAGAAGAAAGCACTTTGGCATAATGGTTAAGTTAGAAATATAATTGGTGTTGTACTTTTAGAAGGAACATTAAGGAGGGAATTTAATTAAAAGAAAAGTATGTACCTGGATCACAACATTAGAAAAAAAAACTTTTGCAACTTTTTTGATGATTGATATTAGTTACTGACAAAATACTGCATTTTATTCAGGGAAAATTAAATGGTACATTGTATTGTTTGAATGTATGTTGAGAGAATTTTTTAAAGAAATTTACACCGCCCCCCCCAAAAAGTCCTTCCTTCCTCCACCCGTCAATTCATTTCATTCTTCCTTCCTTCCTTGTTCCCTCCATTTCTTCTTCTTTCCCTCCCTCCCTCCTTTCCACTTCTCTCTTCCCTCTCCCTTTTTTTCCTTCTGTCTCATTTGTTTTGTTTCCCTCTCCCTCGTTCTTTCCCTCCATCATTTTCTCATTTTTCTCTTTCTCTCTCTCACATTCCCTCCCCCTCTCACTTGTTTTCTCTCCCTCTCTCTCATGCTTTCCTTCTCTCTCTCTCCTTTTCTTCTCTCTTCCTTCCTCTCTTCTTTTTTTTTCTGCCCTGCAACGCGCCGCGAGCCAGTCGGCTGCAAGCAGAAGCTCCAAGACAGTGGCACCAACGTCGGGTCGCAGTACATTGCTGGCGCTGCGCTGGGCATGGGCACGGACTGGCACTGGCTCACTGGCTGGGCCGGGACAGAGGTGCCAGCTCCATGCCCAGTGCAGCGCCAGCAATGTGCGGCGTCCTGCAACACATCAAGCTGCCGCCGGCGCCAGTGCCTTGCAGCCAACCGCCCCACCGCCACCCCACGCAACTGCTCAGTGCCCTCCCGCTCGACCCACGTTTGGCTGCGCCACCTTCGCGGCTTGCCCTGCTGCCCCGCGCCCGCCAGAGCTGCCCGGTGCAGACTAAGTGCGGGGCAGAGTAGGCGGCGGCGGTGGCTTCAGGCCCGCCCCCAAGCTGAGCTTCCTTTGGCTTTCTTCGAGGCAAAACTGCAAAGCTCACCTGCCGCCTCGAAGGAAGCCAAAGGAAGCTCAGCTCAACGAGGACCGGGTGTTGGTCCCTTGAAGCTGCAGCCGCCGCCGCCCACCAAGGAGATCCCTTCGCCCGAACGGAGGCGGCGGCGGCGAGCTCAAGGAACCAAGAGCCGGTCTTTCTCCGCGCTGAATTGTTGCAGCTTCTGAGGCCGCCTCCGCCTCCAGGTGAAGGGATCTCCTCGGTGGGCGGCCTCGGTCCGAAAAGGACCGGCTGTTGGTCCCTTGGCGGAGGCAGAGGCGGCCTCAGAGGCAATTGTTGCAGCCTCTGAGGCCGCCTCTGCCTCCGCCAAGGGGCCAACAGCTGGTCCTTTTCGGACCGAGGCCGCCCACCGAGGAGATCCCTTCGCCTGGAGGCGGAGGCGGCCTCAGAAGCTGCAACAATTCAGCGCGGAGAAAGACCGGCTCTTGGTTCCTTGAGCTCGCCGCCGCCGCCTCCGTTCGTTTTTTTTGCGGTTGTTTTGCACCGGTGAGGGAGAGAGAGAGCGGGAGAGTGCTGCTTTTTTGCTTCTTCGCTGCCCGCGGGGAGCCTGGAAGCCCTGCAAGAGCGTCTGGAGGGGGCAGTAAACAAGACCGGCGGTGGCGGGCTCAAGGGACCAAGAGCCGGTCTTGTTTACTGCCCCCTCCAGACGCTCTTGCAGGGCTTCCAGGCTCCCCGCGGGCAGCGAAGAAGCAAAAAAGCAGCACTCTCCCGCTCTCTCTCTCCCTCTCTTTCTTGCGTTATTTCTCTCTCACACTCCCTTTCTATGTCTCCCTCTTTCTCTCTCTCTCTCTCTCCCTCTCCGCAGCAGACCCCCCACACGCCAAAAGTGCCCAAGCGCGCGCAAACCTCACCGGTGCAAAAAAAAAAAAAAGCAAAAAAGCGGCACTGGAGGGACAAAGACGGTCTGCAGCTGAGCGTCTGGAGGAGGAGGAGGCGGAAAGCCAGGGGGCGGGGAGGAAAGCAATTGGCCAATTTCTTTCTCAGAGGAACTGTTGCTGCTCTGCCATAGGGTGCTTTCCTCCCCGCCCTCCTGGCTTTCCTCTTCCTTGCCGCCACCAGACGCTCGGCAGCAGAGTGGAGAGAACATTCGGAACTTAGTATATTATAGATGGTAAAATCTCGTACGCTGCCACGGGCCGGGTAAATGACCTCAGCGGGCCGCATCCGGCCCGCGGGCCGTAGTTTGGGGACCGCTGCTCCAGAACCTCAGTGAGGGCTGGTAGTTTGCATATCTATTGTTGAGGTAGAATGATAGCTATTTCTGTTTTTGTTAAGCTTAGTTGGGGGCGCTGTTTTTTGAACTAGTCATCTAGCACCTAAAGATCTTGAAAAAGGATGTCCTCTGCATCACTGAAGTTGATTCTTTGGGCTGTGAGATTGGTATCATTGGCATAAATGGGATTGGTATTATTGGCATCAATAAATGTCTGAGACACAGATTCAGGTTTATATGGATATAAATTAAAAAGTGCTGAGGATAGCATCAGCACGCCTAATTGTATGCAGCTCTGCGGCTCTGGAGCGTGAGACAGGTTCAAGTATAATTTTGCTTCCTGAACCTGCGCAAAATCTTGCACAGGGACACACGTATGCGTGTGTTTTGGCGAGGTTTTTTTGCTTCCGTGATACTTCCTTGCAAAAAACCTCACCAAAACATGCACGCATGTGCATCCCGTGCAAGATTTTGCTACCTGCACAAGTGCAGGAAGCAAAATTTCGCTCAAACATGCCTTGCGCCCCAGAGACACAGAGCTACACAAATTAGGCATATCGGTAGGAGCCCACTACTGTATAGCTATCTGCTTCTGAGATCTGAAAACCTGATATAGCTGCAACTCAGCATGTTGTCAATCAAGAGAATGCTTTCAGAATAGAATAGAATTCTTTATTGGCCAAGTGTGATTGAACACACAAGGAATTTGTCTTGGTGCATATGCTCTCAGTGTACATAAAAGAAAAAGATACATTTGTCAAGAATCATGAGGTGCAATACTTAATGATTGTCACAGGCATCAAATAAGCAATGAAGAAACAATCATATTAATAAAAGGATACAAGCAACTAGTTACAGTCATACAGTCATAAGTGGGAGGAGACGGGTGATAGGAATGATGGGAAAAACCTAGTAGTAATAGTAGTGCAGACTTAGTAAATAGTTTGATAGTGTTGAGGGAATTATTTGTTTAGCAGAGTGATGGCGTTTGGGAAAAAACTGTTATTATGTCTAGTTGGTGTGCTGTGCTCTGTAGTGACATTTTGAGAGTAGGAGTTGAAATTGTTTATGTCCAGAATGCGAGGGGTCAGTAAATATTTTCCCTGCCCTCTTTTTTATTTCTCCTTATTGCTAGATTGAATATCTCCTTGATCACTTTCCATCCCTTATTCCTTGTTCGGACTTCAAGGTGCCTTAAAATATTATTATTATTATTATTATTATTATTATTATTATTATTATTATTATTATTATTATTATTATTATTATTATTATTAATTAGATTTGTATGCTTGACCCTAAGAGACATTTTTCATTTTCTTTTCAGGCAGGAAGTTTGGTACTGAGTCCAGCTTGTTCTACTTGAATTGCAGATTTCTAGGGCTATTTTGTTAAGTGACACTCATGGTTTATAAGCAAATCTGGTTTCCCCATTGACTGGTATAAGTTCACAAATGGCATTTTCATGATATCGAGATGCAGCAGCCATCATAAATACATGTTGATTGTCAAGTGCCCAATTCAAGATCACATGACTTAACAAGTCACTATAACAGTCATATGTGTGAGTAAATCTTAAGTCACTTTTTTCAACATTACTATAACTTTGAATGATCATTAAAGAAATGGTCATAAATTGAGGGCCATCTGTATTAAGATGTACTGTACTGAGTATACATTTTTTGACAAAAATTGTTGCTGTATGTAAGTTGCTAGGCTGACCTCTTCTGGTAATAAATTGTAACGCCTCAGAAAGGAAGAGAAATTCTGAAGTAGATCATTTACAAGTGCCAATTCGAATATGGCCTGCCTCACCCATTTTGCTGTCAATTCCCCACCTTGTGTATGGCCTGGCAATAATTTGTTCCATCAGATGTCCAATTCTGGAAATTCAAAGATTGATTTTCGCATTATCTAGCTTAAGAAATACTTTCATAGGTATAATATTTTAATTTGTTTAAAATCAGAAAGGGAAAAATTTTCCATCAAAATTATATTATATTCATCAATATCACTGAACTATGCCAAATTGGATGAGTTCCCCTTCTATCCCCTCATTAAATCATTTATGAAGATGTTGAAGAGCACTGGACCCAAGACAGAACTTTGTGGTACATAAAAGAAACAACAAACACGACATCAAAAACACAATTAGTGACACAATAAAGTAAAACTCTTCAATAATTAAACAATCACAATCACGGAGCCCCTAGACTCACTTTAGCTCAGAAGTCTTCAAACTTGGCAACTTTAAAGACTTTTGGATTTCAACTCCCAGAATAGCTGGCTGGAGAATTCTGGGAGTTGAAGTCCACGAGTCTAAAAATGGCCATTTGAGGACCTCTGCTTTAGCTCAATGCCTAGAGGAGGGCCAGTTTTTAAAGTTGCTACATGAGATGGGGTGAGAGATTCCCACAGGGCAGAAAAGCATGCTCCCCAGGTCCTGCAACATTTAACAGAAGGGCCTGGAGCATGTTCATCCTATCCAACATAGCAGGGAGGACAGAACCCTCAGGGAGACCTGACCTCATGCATGTAGGGATTTAAAAGTGATAACCAGCATTTTGAATTTTACTTGGAAAGAAACTGGAAGCCAAGGTAGTTTGTGTAATATGGACAACACTTCTTTTCACTCAATTCTAAGGCATTAATTGTAATGCAAAGATCCAACCCTGGACTTCCTGTTTTTGTTTTTAAAGAACTAAAGGGAAAGGAATGTAATCAAATAACAGCGTTCAATGAAGAAAATGACTTCATCTCTCAAATGATGTCACTGCCAAACAAATATTTAATTGTTGAGAAACACTGAAGGACAGAAATTCCAGGGAAGTCCAGATCTAATGGTCTCCCGAATCCAGGCATCGGAGGTAGTCTCTTCCCAGTGAGCTGTAAAAAGAGCCAGTCACCCCCCAATGGGGGAATCAGGTCCCAAGCTATTTCTGCTGGCGGAAAGGCTTGGAGATGCACCTCATCCGGGGTGCCTGAATTAGGCTAAGGGTCCCGAAAAATGCCCAAAGATTTGTAAAGAGACTGCTCTTGAAAAGCTGTACTTCAACAAAATGGGGGCCGCGGCTCTAAAGAAAGCTGAAAAGCCATTGGGTTCCCAAAATGCTGATCACTCCAAAAGTGGGCAACCACTACACACTAAAATGGCAATCATGCCCAAAACTGAGAGCCGTCCCCCCCATTCCTCTTAAAGGAAGGACTGCCTGGTGTTGGCAATAAATTGAATTGCCCGGTGTTGCCATAGAGGATCCAAAACAGCAGACACTTTAAAGTTTAAGGCAATAGGCACGCTCACAGCAAGGAGAGGAAACTACCTGCCAGCTGATCGAGCGGCCAAAATGGGGGGCGTAACAGCTGGAATTTTTTTAAAAAGTAGGCACTACGAGGCAATCCAAGCCTTGATCAGGACAGGTAGTGACAAGTTGCCCTGCTCCACAGAGCACAACAGCAGATGGAAATTCAAAAACAAAAGAGAAAAGTAAGCAGCCTGCCCAAGTAACCTGAAGGCAAGTGGAACAGAAATTCACAATCAGGGAAAACAGTCCAGTAACTGATTCACGAAAATCCAGGAAACCTAGGAAAAGTCCTGAAATGTCCAACTAAGAATTCCAAAACACACAGGAGTGAAGGAAAAAGCATCCAAAAGCTGAGGACTGTGTTGAATGACTGGGAAACATCATTATGAAGGCAGATCCTCAGAAAATTCAACCCAGTCCATAGAGCTATAGGACTTGAGTAACCCATCCTGGACTCTTTCTTCCATGTGAGAGGAAAATAGTAATTTCCCTCAAAGTGTTTTAACAGTAGATGAAAGGGAGAAAGTTCAAATAAGAAAAAGCGAACAACTTCACTACCTTAACAAAGCTGCCCTAATTTCTCATTTCTTTTTAAGGCACAGATAGCTTGGCACTGAAAATACAACAAAAACAAGTATTCTTGTATCTTACATATTCCTACATCCTATGGACTGTATTCATTAGGCAAATTCTAATTAAGTACTTACAATAACTAAAATCTGTCACTCATTAACTTTCTAAAACATCATACTTGCCGATGACAGTAACTATTGCTGGAAATAAACTGTACCAGGAGAGAGGCTAGTTCTCATGTTACAATCCTGTCTTATTGCAGCTCCATTCTGGCAAGAAATAGAACAATCTGAGTATTGCATTGGCAGTTCTGTGTTAGCAAAAACTTCAAAAGAGAAGGATTTAGGGGTAGTGATTTCTGACAGTCTCAAAATGGGTGAGCAGTGTGGTCGGGCAGTAGAAAAAGCAAGTAGGATGCTTGACTGCATAGCTAGAGCAGTGTTTCCCAACCTTTTTTGAGCCGCGGCACATTATTCATATTTTCAAAATCCCGGGGAACACTGAAAGGGGGGGGCGGGGCGGGGGGGCGGGCTAAAGAAAAGTTTGGACAAAAAAACCCTCTCTCTTCCTCCCTTTCGCTCTATTTCTCCCTCTTTCTCTTTTCCTTCCTTCCCTTCTTTCTCTCTCTCCATCCCTCTTTCTTTCTTCCTCTCTTTTTTGCTCTCTTTCTCTCTCCCTCCTTCCCTTCCTCTATGTCTTTCTCTCTCCTTTGCTCTCTCTCTCTCTCTCTTGCTATCTCTTTCTTGCTTTTCTCTCTCTCTTGCTCTCTCTCTCTCTTTCACTGTCTTGCTATATGTCTCTTTCTTTCTCTTTGCCTCTCTTGCTATCTCTCTTTCTTTCTCTTTCTCTCTTTCTCTCTCTCTGTCTCTCTTGCTATGTCTCTCTTTCTTTCTCTTTCTCTCTCTCTCTGTGCCTCTCTTGCTAAGTCTCTCTTTTTCTCTTGCTATGTCTCTCTTTCTTTTTCTCTCTCTCTGCCTCTCTTGCTATGTCTCTCTTTTTCTGCCTCTCTTTCTTGCTCTGTCTCTCTCTCTCTGCCTCTCTTGCTATGTCTCTCTTTCTCTCTCTCTTTCTCTCTGTCTCTTTCTCTGCCTCTCTTTCTTGCTCTGTCTCTTTCTCTGCCTCTCTTGCTATGTCTCTCTTTCTCTCTCTCTCTCTGCCTCTCTTATATGTCTCTCTTTCTTTCTCTCTCTCTCAGCTGACTGCAAGCGGGAGCCCTGACGGCGGCAGCTGGACGTGCTGCTGGACACCGTATATGCCAGGCCCGCAGCGCCAGCATGTACGACATCTAGCAGCACGTCCAACCGCCACCGTCAGGGCTCCCGCTTGCAGTCAGCTGAGAGAGAGAGAGAGAGCGCTCCCTCTCGCCGCCGCCATCTCCCCACGACTGCCTGCGGCCACTGCGGCCGCCCCCGCCCCCCGCTCCCATCGCCAGTGCCCTCCCGCCGGGCCACAAAGGAAACTTGCCGTCGAAGCAGAAGCTCCAGCTGGGCGGGGCGCTGCCGGTACTTCCGTCTTGGGGCTCCCGCTCGCAGCTGTCAACCGGCTCCTGCTCGATGCCGCGGTTTTCGGCGCTCTCCTGCTGGGTCCCAAAGAAGGAAGGCGGGGAAAAGGCGCGAAGAATAGAGCTCTCCTTCTTCCTGCCTTCCTTCTTTGGCGCCCAGCAGGAGAGCGCCGAAAACCGTGGCATCGAGCAGGAGGCGGGGGACAGCTGCGAGCGGGAGCCCCAGGACGGAAGTACCGGCAGCACCCCGCCCAGCTGCAGCTTGGCGGCACACCTGGCTATGTCTCGCGGCACACAAGTGTGCCGCGGCACACCGGTTGGGAAACGCTGCGCTAGAGGTATAACAAGCAGGAAGAGGGAGATTTTGATCCCCTTATATAGAGTGCTGGTGAGACCACATTTGGAATACTGTGTTCAGTTCTGGAGACCTCACCTACAAAAAGATATTGACAAAATTGAACGGGTCCAAAGACGGGCTACAAGAATGGTGGAAGGTCTTCAGCATAACAACGTATCAGGAAAGACTTAATGAACTCAATCTGTATAGTCTGGAGGACAGAAGGAAAAGGGGGGACATGATCGAAACATTTAAATATGTTAAAGGGTTAATTAACGTTCAGGAGGGAAGTGTTTTTAATAGGAAAGTGAACACAAGAACAAGGGGTCACAATCTGATGTTAGTTGGGGGAAAGATCAAAAGCAACGTGAGGAAATATTATTTCACTGAAAGAGTAGTAGATCCTTGGAACAAACTTCCAGCAGACGTGGTTGGTAAATCCACAGTAACTGAATTTAAACATGCCTGGGATAAACATATATCCATCTTAAGATAAAACACAGCAAATAGTATAAGGGCAGACTAGATGGACCATGCGGTCTTTTTCTCCCGTCAGTCTTCTATGTTTCTATGTTTCTAAAGCTACAATCCTTCACACATTTGTGCTCCACTGAAACTAGACTATAATCTGTTTACATCATAAGTTTGCTCTTGACTTAAAACATTTCCAATCTATTGTTAGGATTAGAGATTACAGTGATACCTCATCTTACGAATGCCTCATCATACAAACTTTTCGAGATACGAACCCGGGGTTTAAGATTTTTTTGGGCCTCTTCTTCCAAACTATTTTCACCTTACGAACCTGCTGCCGCCGCTGGGATGCCCCGCCTCTGGACTTCCGTTGCCAGGCGAAGGCTGCCCTCGTTGGGAAACCCCACCTCTGGACCTTCCGTTGCCAGCGAAGCACCTATTTTTGCACTGCTAGGATTCCCCTGAGGCTCCCCTCCATGGGAAACCCCACATCTAGACTTCCACATTTTTGCGATGCTGCAGGGGAATTGCAAATGCTGTGATTTCGCTGAGGCTTCCCTCGCTGGGAAACTCCACCTCCGGACTTCCGTTGCCAGCGAAGTATCCGTTTTTGCGCTGTTGGGATTCCTCTACAGCGTCACAAAAACATGGAAGTCCGGAGGTGGGGTTTCCCATGGAGGGGAGCCTCAGGGAAATCCCAGCAGCTCAAAAACGGGCACTTCGGCTGGCAAAAGGGGAGAATTTTGGGCTTGCACGCATTAATCGCTTTTCCATTGATTCCTATGGGAAACATTGTTTCATCTTACGAACTTTTCACCTTACGAATCTCGTCCTGGAACCAATTAAGTTCGTAATACAAGGTATCACTGTACATGCAAAGTATATTAGATTTTTAAAAGCAAAAAAAAGTTTAGATGAATTGACCCTATAGTGCAAGTATAAAAACACCGGGGAGGGACATACTAGGTTCCACATTTTTATTAGGATTTGGGGCTTTAAAGATTGCAAGGGCCATAATTAGTGACATCATGATAAAAAAAAATCAAAGGCACTTTCCCCCTTTCTGGTGTATAACATGCTTATAGAACATAATTCATTGAACAATATTGAAATTTCTACATCTGTTTAACAAGAGCAAGCAACTGAATTTCACCACCATAATCTGGGGCTATTCTGAGAGTTTGTTTGTTTGTTTATCATTAGAGTTGAAAGGGACCTTGCAGGTCATCAAGTCCAACCCCCTGCTCAAGCAGGAAACCCTACCCCACCCCAACCAGATGGCAGTCCAATTTTCTTTTGAATGTGTCAAATGATGGGGCAAAATACAGTTAAGACTGCATGCAGATTCAGATTCACAATCCTGCTATCCCGTTTTCAAAAATCTGTATTTAACATATGTAATACTACAACCATATTTAAATTAACTTAGCTCAGATTCTTAATACTCTTTTAGACAGGTCATTCTATATCTCCCTCTTAAGAGCATTTTCTTCCTACCCATTCATGCTAGTTTGCATTATAAAAAGGATTATAGGCAAAGAAAACTTATACTGCTTAAGAGTTTGCTTTTCTAATACTAAACAGTATGTTTCAGAAATAATTTACTTTTATATTTTTTTACTAGGGGTTTGCTGGATTTTTTTTAAAAAAACCCTTGCAGCTTCCTCTCTCTTCAGAACAATAAACAATTGACCAGCAAACTATGTTAACAACCTTTTACAAAGTTCAACATGTAGGACAGATTCCTCTACAGTATTTATTCATCTCTGTTCCATGGAACTTTCAGAAAGATCTCCGCATGTGCAGTTCATTTTCTTGCGTAAACTACAACAAATCAGGGTGAACAGAAATAATTTTCATCTAGTACCCATGTGCCTCGAAGCAACAGCAACTGGATTCAAGACAAACAGGATTAGAGAGAGATAGGTATTTAAGATTTCTGGGTAATGTTTCGAAGATAAAAGCTTGCCTTTTACAGACATTTGTTTTTAAGTTCTTTCATTTCTCCAAAGTAAACAGTGCTGGGATCAAGACCTCATAAGGAGATTTCCAATTTTTCTTTCCCATCCATCCTTCCTATTAAGGATAGTTTTCTACCCTGTTATGCATTCTAATGTTTTTGCCAGGAAACACAGAAGCTGAATGTTCTCTCTTTTCAAAAGCAAAGAAATAATTACAAGAAGCAAAACACTCTGAAATCAATTAATAGAACCAGACTTGGAATGCAAAACTATTCATTTTTCTTCAGGTTCAACTATAATCCAAGGTAGTCTTAAACATTATCTTCTCAATAGTGTGGTTATTTAATACTATAAACAGTATTACAAATTAAAACTTGGCTTGTCTTGTTCTTCAGGTGAACAATTCTAGTTAGATTTTGAGCAAACAACAAGTACTCTAGCTGTTTTTCACAGCTGAAGCAAAACCTAATTCCCAACAAAGAAGACTATTACCGTGTTTCCCCGAAAGTAAGACAGTGTCTTACTTTCTTTTTACCCCCAAAAGCCCCACTACGTCTTACTTTCGGGGTATGTCTTACATTGGAAAGGAGGCGGGCGAAGGAGGGCGCAGCTCCGGCCGCTCGCCTCGGAGCCGGTCGGCCTCGCTGGCCGCTTGCAGCCGAGCCACCGGCGCCACCGCCTCTTCCCCTGCCGAGGCTCGGCTGCAAGCAGCCGGCGAGGCCGACTGGCTCCGAGGCGAGCGGCTGGAGCTGCGCCCTCCTTCGCCCGCCTCCTTTCCGGCAGCTCCCCACGCGCCCCTCGCCTCGCCGCAGCGCCACCGCCTCTTCCCCTGCCTCGCTGGCCGCTTGCAGTTGAGCCTCGGCAGGGGAAGAGGCGGTGGCGCCGCGGCAAGCTGCCGGAAAGGAGGCGGCCGAAGGAGGGCGCAGCTCCGGCCACTCGCCTCAGAGCCGGTCTGCCTCGCTGGCCGCTTGCAGCCGAGCCTCGGCAGGGGAAGAGGCGGTGGTGCCACGGCGAGGCGAAGGGCACGCGGGGAGCTTGGAAGCGACGTCATCGGGCTCCCCCCCCGGCAATACCGACCCCCCTGAAACCCCCGATATGTCTTACAATCGGGGGTGTCTTACTATCGGGGAAACAGGGTATCTATCTCTAAAAAAAGAGCTGAAAGAAATCTGTCCATAAAATTGCTGGCCACAACAAATACTAAGGCTGTCCATACTTCTGATTCAGTTTCAGAAAATGTTCTTGTAACACCTATCTGTAATTCTTTAAAGCAGTCATATCTATTCCAGGAATTGCACAACAGATGGAGAAAAACCATATTTTCACGTGTATTAAAAAGATCCCCTGAACTCTTCCTAGTTCTTCCTAAAATTGGTCTTATGCATCAGTTTTCACAAAGATTACTTTCCTGAGTCTCAAAAACAACCTACTACCCCGGTAGGGATTTTGAAGAGGCAGAGGAACTGAAGAAATTGCCAACATACGCTGGATCATGGAGAAAGCTAGGGAGTTCCAGAAAAACATCAACTTCTGCTTCATTGACTATACTAAAGCCTTTGATTGTGGATCACAACAAATTATGGCAAGATACCAAAGGTTCTCAAAGTTGGCAACTTTAAGACTTGTGGACTTCAACTCCTAGAATAGCTGCCTGGAGAATTGAAGTTGAAGTCCACAAGTCTTAAAGTTGCCAAGTTTGAAGATCTCTGCTGTATATTGTCGCCCTGCCTATTTAACTTATGTGCAGAGCACATCATGAGAAAGGCGGAGCTAGATGAATCAAAAGTTGGAATTAAGATTGCCAGGAGAAATATCAGCACCCTCAGATATGCAGATGATACCACTCTAATGGCAGAAAGTGAAAAGGAACTACAGAGCCTCTTGATGTGGGTAAAGGAGAGTGCAAATGTTGGCTTGGAACTCAACATTAAGAAAACTAAGATCATGGCATCTAGTCCCCTCAATTCCCAGAAAATAGATGGGGGAAGAAATGGTGGTAGTGATAGATTTTATTTTCCTGGGCTCCAAGATCACCACAGATGGGGACTGCAGCCAAGACATTAAAAGACGCTTGTTCCTGGGGAGGAAAACTATGGCAAATCTAGACAGCATTACTAAAAAGAAGAGACATCACCCTGCCAACAAAAGTGTGTATAGTCAAGGCTATGGTTTTCCTAGTTGCAATGTATGGCTGTGAAAGTTGGACCATGAGGAAGGTTGAGCATCAAAGAATTGAGGCATTTGAACTGGAGAAGACTCCTGTGAGTCCCTTGGACTGCAAGGCAATCAAACCAGTCAGTTACAGGAAATCAACCCTGACCACTCTTTAGAAGGCCACATATTGAAGATGAAACTCAAATACTATTTTTTTAAAAAAATAAAAACAAAACAAAACAAAAATAAACTCAATGAGAAGAAAGAACTCCTTGAAGAAGAGCCTAATGCTGGGAAAGATTGAGGGCCAAAGAAAAAAGGGAAGAAAAGAATGAAGTGGATGGATGGAGCCACTGAAGCAGTCGGCGTGAGCTTAAATAAACTCCAGAGGACAGGAAGGCCTGGAGGAACATTGTCCATGGTGTCACGATGGGTCAGACACAACTTCGCAGCTAACAACAACAACCCTTGTAAGTACTGCCTCAGTTTTCCTTCATAGACATCATGGTATTTCATAATTGTTTTCCCAATATTAATTTAAAACTCAGACGCTTTTTCCGAAAGCAAACTTTTATCAGACTAACGCAGAAATCTTTAGCCAGACATTGGGATAACATATGATAGTCTTACAATCTATCAATGAATCTGCATGAAGTGGCTCTATCCTTCATAGGGATGATGCTAGTGGATGTGAAATGAGACCTATAGGATCTATAATTAAGAAGATGGTACCTTTTGTCTTCACTATGGTTTTGAACTTTTGGATCCCAAGGTTACAGCCATAACCAGCAATACATTATTCTATACTTCTTGAGGATGGTTGAGAATAGTCTCAAAAAGAGATTACAGTATTCATCGGATCTCTTACTGAATTCCTACCTCATCAAGATTATAATAGACAAATATGGAATATTTTAGTAAGTTTACAATACATTGTAACAATTAAAAAGAAATTAAAGATAATAACTGAAACAAATTAACTATTAAATCAGGACAGAAGAAATTTTTACTATCTTCCTAAATGCAGGAAAACTATGTGTCAAATGTGATTCACTGGGTCTAGGAAGTACCGTATTTTTGGGAGTATAAGACGTACCCTTTTCCTCCCTACAAGAGGCCGAAAATTTTGGTGTGTCTTACACTGTGAACGTAGCTATTTTTGAAGCTTTTTTCCCAATCCTAACTAGGTGCTAACAATGTTCCCAGCTCTTATGGCTTGCAAGCTCTTTCATTGTTACTCTCTCCAAGTAAGGTTTTTTTAAAGCCCTAACCAGGGGATATAAAATAATGTGCTTAAGCTGACCAGACTAAGGACACTAGCCAGATGAATGTCTGGTAGGCAGATTCCCCCCCCCCCTATTTTCCTCCCCAAAAACTAAGTATAAAACATGCCACAGCCTGAGAACCCATGGGAGAAGGCCCATTCAAGAATTACACTGCAATGTTCATATAATATTGAAAATGGGGTCACTATATGTAGATATCCAACTGTACTTTTTTGGAAGATTGCCATATACCCTTCTTGATTGCTACCATAAGTCTATTTTCTGTCAAGTCCGAAGCTTTGGTTTTCATTTGGTTTATTTCAAAAAAGATAATTAGCATCAGCTCAGAGTAAGCCATACTCTTATTTCAGTTGAATAGAATAGCTAAAATTAGGCTCCTTGTTTCCTTCTTTTCATGGGCACAAGTTAGGAAATTACATTCTAATTTATTACCTCAAGGGATCTTCAGGAATGCACTTGTAACATACCAAGTGATAAGGAAGCAACTTCAAAGTAAAATAACTGATTGTTCCCTTAGAAAATGGAATTCAGAGACATTTAAAGGAGGAGGGAAAACAAAGTTCTATACTTGAAAATTTTGGGCAAGCCGAGGACCACAAAAGGGGTGCGGTCACATCATGTAGTCAAGCCTAAGTGCCGTGATGACGAACCAATGGCATGAGTGCCACAGGTGGTACATGGAGCCATATCTGAAGGCACAAGAGGCGTTACCCTATGTCAGCTCCAGCATGCATATGCCCGCTAGCCAGCTGATTTTCAGCCTTCTGGAGGGCGGGGAGGGGGGGCATTTTCAACCTCCCAAGGCTTCAGGAAAACCTCTGGAGCCTAGGGAGGGCAAAAGAAAACCCAATAGGCCTACAAAAAGTTTATTTCTGAACTTCCAGTAAGTCCGTTGGGCCCGTTTTTCACCATCCACAGGCTTCAAAGACTTTCCTGAAGCCTGGGGAGGGTGAAAAAAGGCCCAACAAGCCTATCAGAAGTCTGGAGGTTTCAGTAAGGTCTGCATGCATGCATGCACGGGTAGGGGAGGGACAGCAGGGTGGTGCGCATATGCACAGGGGGAGGGCATTTTATTATGGGTATGGGCACACACACACGCATTATCGCGTACGTATGCACCCTTTTGGCATCTGAGCAAAAAAAGATTCGCCATCACTGCTAAGTGTGAGGGAGTTGTTCTGAATTTTTATAGGTGTTTGATTTTTTCCCCCTTATTGTGATACTGTATACCTTTAATGAAAAAATAGGGAGTTTTTTTAAAGCCCACGCCAACTATTTGCTCTTAATTTTAAGGTTTTGTTGTCATATGCAGCACACATACATGCATAAATAAACTACTCTTCAAGTGTTTGATCAAATGATGTAGGATTTTATAGAATATTCCAGGGAAAGGTTTAGAATACTAAGTTACTAGTCCTTACAATCCATTCTATAAATAATAATAATAATAATTATTATTATTATTATTATTATCATTATTATTATCATTATTATTATCATTATTATTATTATTATTATTTATTAGATTTGTATGCCGCCCCTCTCCGAAGACTCGGGGCGGCTCACAACACGATAAAAACAGTATTATACAGGCACAAATCTAATATTAAAAAAAAACCTAAAAACCCTATCATAATTAAAAACCAAACACCACATACATACCAAACATAAATTATAATAAGCCTGGGGGAAAGGTGTCTCAAATCCCCCATGCCTGGCGGTATAGGTGGGTCTTAAGTAGTTTACGGAAGACAAGGAGGGTGGAAGCAATTCTAATCTCCGGGGGGAGTTGATTCCAGAGGGCCAGGGCAGCAACAGAGAAGGCTCTTCCCCTGGGGCCCGCCAGACGACATTGTTTTGTCGACGGGACCCGGAGAAGGCCAACTCTGTTGGACCTTATCGGCCGCTGGGATTCGTGCGGTAGCAGGCGGTTCCGGAGATATTCTGGTCCAATGCCATGTAGGGCTTTAAAGATTATAACCAACACTTTGAATTGTGACCGGAAACTGATCGGCAGCCATGGAAGTTTAGTATAATCTGGAAGTTTAGTATAATTTCATAAGATTAATGGAAGGAATTCCTTCATTTTGGAAGGGTGCTAACAGTGATCAATCAGAAAGATACACTGGATCGCAGTTCAAATTCCATAGAATACATGTTTATTTAAATAATCTCTCTTTCTCTCTCTCTCTCTCCCAAATTGGGCTTTTAAGTGCATGGCAATATGGTTAAGCGCTTATTTCAGGGTTCATAAAAATATAACACAGGGTCTTATTTTGGGGGAAATGAGAAAGACAGAGAGAGAAAGAGAAATAATGAATTTGTAGTACTTGTTTCATTACTTAATCTGCAATGACCCTCCTTCCCTATTCTTCTTTTCTATTAGGAGATAAAATCACATTCATATTTAAAACACAGTAATTTCACCCTGGAGGCCCCTCAAGCATTCTGACTGTTTATAACAATTCAGATTTCAACATGTAACAACAGGATTTACATCTTATTTAGTTTTAAGGAAACAAAACCAAAATATTGTTATTATAAAAAGGCTAAGATATAAACAAAGCTATACGCAAAACACTTTTACAAGCATTCTGATATAAGAAATAACTTATTTCCTTTTCGCAGTAAACAATGGGAAACTGTTAAACATGGGAAACTTGACTCCCTCTTAATCATCCTCCACATTTTATGCACAATTGATTTTACTTCCTGATTGGGAATATTCAGAAAACAAGATAAAAATCTGTTTCAGAACATAGAATGGGCAAAAACCTAGGGAGTCCAAAGATTTATTGTATATGATTCTGTAGTGTTAATAGCTTTAAACTATTACTGTTGAATAGAAAAATGCCAAAAAATATTCAAAATAAAGCATGAGAATGTCTTCAGTTACAGATGCTGAACAGAAAATCAGATTTAATCTTCAGATTAACTTTGATGTAAAGTGACAAACATTATACTAATTCCATTCATCAAAACCATTCTAGAAATATTAAAGGATCCAGTAGTATCACCAATCTCATTACTGGAAATACCGGTAAATCTCATTCTTGGGCTAACGGGAAGAAATGGTGATGACTGTGGCAGAATAATGTGGACTGGCTCCTTACGATTCCTCTTCAAACAAGGACTTGGGATCACCCACAAATGTTCCACAGTTGCTCCCTGGAAGGAGACTGAAGATGTGACTTCAGACTATCAGCAAGGACTATGCAATGAAATCAAGCATGCAAGGGAAGACGAGGTATCCACAGCTGAAAGTACTATAGAAATAAATACCATCATCTTTAAGCCCATCTGAAATATCTCCACATATCAGGAAACAGGCTTCAGAATTTAGTAGCACATGTTAAGAATGTATACAACCTCTTTAGGAGAAAACTTAAATTATCAAAGAACCAACATTTTAAGAATGCTTAAATCCTTTAAACATCTTAATGCTAGTTTTGCTGGAATTACATAGATGGGAGTATCAATTGAAAGACTGTAAAACAGTTTATACTACATATAATGCAAGATTGTAACGGTCACATCTGCCTTTGTAGCAGAATAAGGTAATTTAGAAGCTTATTTGGGAGAGAGGGAGGACAGATTTATATAAAGGAATTTATTTATAGAGCATAAGTACTCCTCACTCAACGATCAGCCATTTAGTGACCATTCAAAGTTACAATAGACTGTTCAAAAAACTACATAGGATGTTGTTCTGAGTTCAAGCAGCAGCAGTATCCCCATGACCATATATGACCACATTTTGATCACTTGGCAACCTTTACAGCCGTCACCTTTTTGGCTGTAATAACCATTACTTCCGTTTAACAATTGCATTTACTTTTTAAAAAAAACCTATAATATTGGGTTGGAATTTGGTGAAAATTCCCAGCTCTATTACAGTTGTAAATCGAGGAGAGATCATAAGCAGCTCACAACCTCCAGACCATACTGCCTTCTACCTCAACTCTCAACCCCAACTCTTATTCAATTGTCTAGAGAGAACTTGGGGCTGTTTACTCCTGACCTCTTTTTCTATTTGGCAAGGCAATTTCCAATTGCCATGACAGGAACAGAAAGTAATACTGGTTTTCCTTGGGACTATATGGCAAAATTGTTCAGTTTACACATACAAATTGATGGAGAATTGAATATATAACTAATTCATGACCGCATATCATATACCAAATATCAGGAAATGAAGTTTTTAAGTAAGAAAATCGTTTCATTTCTTCCCTTATTTGAAGGCAAGACAGCCATATTCATCTAGTAAGTATCTGATTAGGCACATTTACTTTCCAAAATAAAGAAAGCAGCTTACCAGATACAAGATAGTATGTGAAGAATGTGGAGTGTTTATCCTCAATGTTTTTCAAGAAACAGCTATATTATTACAGTTATCAATTATACCTAATTGAGATTGCTGTACCTTCTTTCTATTGTAGTCTCTACATATGCCTCCATCTTATCCAGAGTGCTGTGGCATCCAGAATTTTTTTTTTTACTGGGCTGCAGCAAAATGCAAAAATTAGCATTTAATTGTATTGCATTAATACAATGATGCTATTAACTTTAAAAAAAAACATTACTTTTTAAATTCTAATTGTAGGCTATTGGCAAAATATGAATTTTTTATAGTATTTTGATCCATTTCTTATAAAATTGAATATTTCTGCTCTAAAAGTTAGAGAGAATATTTCATTCATTCAGATCTGGGATGTATTATTTGAGTGTTCCTTTATTTTTTCGAGCAGTATATTTTCCAGTGAAAATGATGTTCAAAGGAGATACTCAGTTTATAGGGAAAATGATAAATAAATTAGGTATTTTGCTTATACTGTATTTCCCTATGAACTATAGTTCCTTGGGAACCATTGTATCAACATAGTCAAGGCCTATTTTGCATTGCAAATTATCATTGAACAGTATTTCCTGAAACAGGGCATTCTTCTATGCATGTTAATACCTTAGCAAATGCCTTATTACTTCAAATTTGTCCATACAATATCATAACCCAGAAGTCAATATTATGATGGAATTAGCTTAGTATTTCTTAATTTTGTGAATTTGGCAGAATATACTAAATATTATACAATCAAATACTCACATTTGATCTCACATTGTTGCCTTCAATCTCTTTTAAACAGAAAAAGTAGATATTATAATCATTTATCATCTATAAGGATTTTATAAATAATTGCACCAACATGAATACAGGAAAAACATATAAGCAAAATGTAATGCTAATATCTAGAGCAGACTCAAAGTCTAGAATTGTTAAAGAATCTATGAGATACAAATACTATTAGGAAAGTAAACATCAGGAAAATAGGAAAGAGGTATTCTTCACTTATTTTCATTCATTTAGTGACTGTTCAAAGTTACAACAGCAATGAAAAAAGTGACTGGTTTTCACACAGAGCTATTGAAAAGAATGAAAACTATAGTGATAAAAAGAAAAAAGACATTGCAAGTAGACAAATTGTAATTCATGATGATTTTACAGGGTTTTTCAGTAATCAAAAGAAAATTGGGAGAATATATTGGCATTGAATGAAACAATTAAAAAAGAAGGGGGTGACATAGAGGAGAGAGGGGAAAAAATAAAGGTAGAATTGGCAAGTACTATTTAATAGGAGGGAAAAAGCTTGGAGTAAAAGAAGATCGGGATATAAAGGTAAAAAAAAGGGGGGGAAAGAGTTAAGAAAAGTGGGGTGGAAACATGAAAATGGATGATTTAAAAAAGAAAAGAAACAGATTTTTTTTACCTGTTACTTCTCAATATTATGGTATATTATATAGTTATAATTATTATGAATAGTGAATAAAAATTAATTGACAGAGCAATGATGTGAAAGTTTGGCTGTACTAAATAAAGGTATAAATTAACTGGTGGAAGAAAGTAAAATCTTTTAAGCTATCACTGCTGTCTATGTTGGTTATCAGGTGAACAACTAGTGAAGTTGATATAATTTAATGAAAGATTTCTGACGAGTATGGATGCTAGGGAATCAACAATAAAGTGACTATTTGTATATTTTATTTTTTCTCAGATTTTGGTATTATGATTTGGTGTGTATATATATATATATATGTGTGTGTGTGTGTGTGTGTGTGTGTGTGTGTGTGTGTGTGTGTGTGTGTGTGAGAATGATGAGGCAGCAGCCATCTCGATCACCGGAACATAAAAACTTTAATAAAACAACTTAGCTTTCGTTAGCGTGCTGCTAACTTCGTCAGAGTATTAAAATGCCATGGGAGACAATCACATTTATAAAGCATTACTCAGTCTGCTCATAGCCCGCGTCACTGGGCCACACCCTTCCCTCCCCTCTGCAGCAAGCCTAATTGTAGGCTTAATCATGCTGGTTAAAGGGGGAACTACCGCTTTTACTCGTGTCTGTTGCCTATTTCCCTCCCCAAGGGAGGAGGTGGAGTTACGAGGCAATGCTTTAGAGGTATTTGATATTACTTCCTTCCACCCATTACCGTTGTTACTTTCTATGGTGGTACATGTCTGCTCTTGCAATTTTTTTGCCCATGCCCTCGTCCTAGGTCTGCACTGTTCTAATCCCCCCTTGTCCCCTGCGTTAAACCTGCATTGTGCCCCTCCCCCTCTACCTCCGTGTTGCTCCAGTATGTTCCCTTGTTTCCCACTAGGGGTTGCTGCAGAGGGGAGGGAAGGGTGTGGCCCAGTGACGCGGGCTATGAGCAGACTGAGTAATGCTTTATAAATGTGATTGTCTCCCATGGCATTTTAATACTCTGACGAAGTTAGCAGCATGCTAACGAAAGCTAAGTTGTTTTATTAAAGTTTTTATGTTCCGGTGATCGAGATGGCTGCTGCCTCATCATTCACACATATACCTGGAACTCGCATTTTTAGGACTATTCTTGATATATATATATATATATATATATATATATATATATATATATATATATACATACATACATACATACATACATACATACATACACACACATACCAGTGAGGGTATGGCTAGCTGATGAGGCCAAAATAAGGCCGAAATAGATCTATCCTAGTCTCCCTTAGTTTTCAAATTCAGCAAAAACATGTGACATATATATATATATATAATATACATGTTTTTGCTGAATTTTTAAAAATCTGACAGAAAACACACACACACACGTATATTGTTATGATTATTAATAGTGAAGACTTAATTGAAAGATATATGATTGGATTTAGGAGGCATAAGCTTGGATTAGATAATTTGCTTATGGAATTTTTAAAAAGGATTGTTTATTCAATCTCGTATCTTATAGCAGATAGATGTACAGTACTTCTATTAAGGGAATTTATAATATAATTGTTGAAAGTAAGCACAAATTGTACAGTTAATGCCTTCATATACAAAGTTTTCCTGACACATGATCTGAATAATCTATAAATGTGAGTAAACCATAATGTAAGGCCTACGACAATACTGATGATATTGATGCAAAATAAGATACAAGAGAATAATACTATTGTTAATATGAGACCACAGGTTAAATTGACAGTTATATCTTGATTTTTTTTTATTGGGTGTTTAGAAATGGTTGGAGAAAAAAAGCAAAAAGATGAGCTAAGACATTAAAGGGGAGAAAGTAATAAGGCCTAAAACTAAGAAGCACAAAAAATAACAATTAGCTTGTAAAAATCTAGCTATAGCAAATAATGTGGAACAAAAATTGAATTGGTTGGGGGTTGACCCAGGAGACAAAACTAGGTAAAACAAAGTAGCACAAATTAAAATAGTTAAGATTTAAATATAATAGATAGGAAATTTAGAAATAAGAGGGATGATTATGAAGGGTAAGAGAAGCATTCTAGTCTGTCATGTAATTGTAATGGAATTATCCACTTATAGAAGGATTTTGAGGGTGGATTGGAAGTAGGAAAGAGGAGAGAAAGGAAGAGTAGAAGAAAGGAGGAGGAAGGAGAAGGGAATGATAGGAGGGAGAAAGAGTAAGAAAATAGATAGTAGAGGCGGAACAGCCGCCTGGGATAGAAAGAGGGAAGTGGATAGAAGAAAGATGGATACAGATGAAGCAAAATTGGAATGTCATCTAGTTTATTTTACTTGAAAAATGAGATATGCATATTAAGTTGTATTAAAGGTATATAAAGATGTATGTTGTATGTTGAATATGGAGAAAAATTAAAAAATATATTTTAAAAAAGTGACATTTGACCACAGTGTTTAGCAACAGCATCCTCCGTTGTCATCCTTAAGCAAAGTTGTTAAGTGTAATGACAGATGGTCACCACTTGTGATCTCCTGCCGCCTTTCCCATTGACTTTCTGACTTTCCCACTGCCAGCAGTGAAGGTTACAAATGGCAACTGCATGACTGTGGGACACCACATTGTAATTGTGAGCCAGTCACTGAGCACCCAGATCACAACCATGTGATTGCAAGGCCGCTGCAATTGTTGTAACTACAAGACTGTCTGAAGTACCACTCATTCAGAGCCATTGCTAAGTCTAAATGTTAATGAACAAGTGATTGTTTAGTGAGGAACACCCATACAAACAATATAAAGAGGTTTATTCACCCTTGTTCCATTTTCCTTTTTAAAACTATATTGTTCAAATCATCTTTTGTCAACTGAAAAGTAACTCCTCATATATTGGTAAATATCACCCTAAAAACTGGAATGTCTTACTATAAATGTAATGTATCATTTCTTAGCTATAAAAACACTGTATCAATTCGTATTAACAACACCCAACCAATACATTTCTGTTTTGGTCCTTGCTATTGTTTTTAGCACTTCTGTTACTTTCTGAGACTTTCTAAAAGGCTGTTATATATCTTACTGTAGTAACAACTGCAGTAAGAGCGCTGTAATATAGTAACAATTTGCAAACAAAAATTTGCTCAGTCCAAATAAATTATTGTCTATAACACAACCTATTATTTTTGTATGTGTGTGTGTGTGATTATATACAAATCCATTTTAAATCAATTACCTAATGTTCAGCCTCTGATATTTGAAGAGCAGTAAATATATAGATTCCCAGATCTTACTGTATTAGAATTCCAATCTTTCTTCCCATAAGAAATAAAAGCAAAACATCAGAGCATCATTAAACTGAAGACAAGGTGGATGGGGGACAGATAGTATTATTTTTCTTTTCATAAGAAATACATCAGCTGGAAGAGAAAACATGACAGGGAAAATAGCAACTCCTATTCTAAGCAAATCTATGAAGAAAAATAAAGCACCAACTATTTCAAACATTTTCTTCTTTAGGTAAGAAAAGCAAAGACTTCAAGGAAATACACCCCCATCTCTGATTACCATTTGTTCATATATTACCAGTCATATATAATTTCAATATCAAAACAAGAACTGTAATACCAGTAATAGACATCTTAAAGTTTCTAACTGTGAATAACTTCTAGAGAGAACAGCATTTCCATTAAATGGATGAGAAACAAACTGTCTGGAACCAAGTTTTGAGTCCATATTTAGAAATCTTCAAGTCTCTCCTACAGGTGAGTTGCTGACAGCTGACAGTTTATTAGAACAGATGTTCCCTATAAAATGTGCTCTGAGCACCTATTTATGCAACACCGCCAATAGATTTCTATTTACTCAGGAAGGAATAAACTCTCAGTTTAGGAGGAGGAAGAGAGGAGTGTTTCATTTCCACTTAGCATCTTTGGTATCCTTGTGACTGACAATCAACCAGCCCAAAAGAGAACAAAAAGACTCCAGCACCTCTCCACCAGTAATCAGCCCCCAGTTCAGCATGGAGTAACTCCAAGGTTAACTTCCAATGAAGGGCTACCAAAATTTTTACTACCACACTGTGGGCATGGCTTATGCATTTTCTTTCAACATCTTTCAGTACAAATTGGGTGCTCTGGGAGGGAGCTCCATTTTCGCTACCCTACTGCGTTCCCCCCATCTGGGCAGTAGCCCACCCCTGTTAACTTCAGACCAACAATCAAGTAAGCAATAAATACCCCTATCAAGAAACAGCCAAAGAAGCCAACAGTAAACAGTCCAGCAAAGAATCCCTAAAACTACCTCCACCCAAGCATGACACTAGAATATAAACTGACACCGAACAACCCTCCTTAGTAGGTCTCATGACTCTTACCTAGTTAGGGTAATAAAATGTCTGCAAGAGGAACAGCAAGCTCAGAGGACCCTTTCACTACAAATAATGCTCCTTTATTGGAACTACCCCCATCAGTACTGACAAGGGAAGCCAGTAGAATATGAATTGACAGCAAATCACACTATCTATCTATCTATCTATCTATCTATCTATCTATCTATCTATCTATCTATCTATCTATCTATTAGATTTGTATGCCGTCCCTCTCTGCAGACTCGATCTTACTGGAACTGATGATGTTACCTAGCTTAATAAAACTCCTTCAAGAATATAAGCGAGCTCAGAGAGCACCCTAGGACACTTCATTTCAAAGCTGAGCTGCAAATGTTCTCCTTTATTGAAACATCCAAGACCCCCCACCAATATTGGCAGGGGAAAACAGTAGAACAGAAATTGACAGCAAACCACACTCCTTGCTAGCACTGATGTTACCTAGCTTAACAAAACACCTGCAAGAACACAAGGCAGCTCAGAGAGCACCCTAGGGCACCTCATTTCAAACCCTGAACTACAAATATTCCTCCTTTATTGGACCCTCTAAGACCACACACACACACACACCAATACTAACAGGAGAAGCCACCAGGCTACGAACTCCAGCAAATCCCATTCCTGATCCAGTCCTCATGATCTTTACCTAGCTAGGATAGTGAAACATCTGCAAGAACACCAGCAAGCTCAGAGAGCACTCTAGAGCACCTCATTTCAACCCCGAGCTACAAATATTCCTCCTTTATTAGATCCTCCAAGACCACCACCACCAATTCACACAGGGGAAGCTACCAGGCTACGAACTCCAGCACATCCCATTCCTGATCCAGTTCTGATGATCTTTACCTAGCTAGGATAGTGGAACATCTGCAAGAACACCAGCAAGCTCATAGAGCACCCTGGGGCACCTCATTTCTACCCCAAGCTACAAATATCCCTCTTTTATTGGACCCTCGAAACCCCACACACACACCGATATTAACAGAAGGCAACAGGGTATGAACTCCAAGAAACCCCATTCCTAACCCAGCCCTGATTATCTTTACCTAGTGGGGGTAGTGAAACATCTGCAAGACGAGCAAGCTTAGAGAGCACCCTAACACACCTCATTTCAACCCCGAGCTACACATATTCCTCCTTTATTGGATCCTCCAAGACCACCACCCACCAGTTCTCACAGGGGAAGCCACCAGGCTACTAACTCCCCCACATCTTATTCCTGACCCAGCCCTGGTGATCTTACCTAGTTTAGGCTAACGAAACGTCTGCAAGGACAACGAGGCAAGCTCAAAAACAGAACACCAAAGGGACCTTCTCTCGCATATCAAAAAAAATAAAATAAAAAGGGATTCTTCGCAAGTCAGGCCTGTGGAAGAAGAGCCGGCCGCCGCGAAGAAAGCCCCATTGTCTCCGCCGTTTCCCCCTTCGCCCCCTCCACAGAGAGAGAGAGAGCCCTTGTTCTCGGGCACCCACACGTGTCGCGCCAGCAGCACCCACGCGCTCCCCGACGCCTCTTCTGTCGCCTCTCGCCCCGAGTGTGTCCTTCGGCTTCAACGGCTGGCCCACCCGCCGCAGTCCCACGGGGGGGGAGTGTGTCTGTGTGTGGGGCTCCGGCTGCCGTTCCGCCCGCTCCGGAAAAGCAAGCCACCGTTTTCGGGGAGTGGCCTGCTCACCCCCCGGCCCCGCCAGGCGAAGCGACCGCAGCCGGAACGACAGGGCCGAGCGAGGAGGGAGGAGAGGTCACGCCCACATCCTCACGCGGGTCTCCTCAGGGCGCGCGGGGAGGGGGGTTTTTTTTGGGGGGGGGGGGAGAAAGTCGCCTAGCGGAGCCCCCCTCCTCTTTCCGTGAGGAGAAAGTTCGGCGTCTCCCGGTGTAAAAGGGAAGGAAAGGCCGAGTCGGTCCTCCCCTCGCACGCTCGCGCCGGCCCCCCTCAGGAAGGACCGGGTGCAAGAGCGAAGTCGCCTGAGGGGAGGGGAAAAAAAGGAGGGAAAGAGGGAGTGAGAGGGGGCAGCTGGCCGGATTGGAGGAGAGCCCCCTCCCCCGTTTCTAGGGGCAACGGGGAGGGGCGGGGGCAAAATAACGGCCTCGAGGCAACCCCTCACACACCGCCCTCCCCCCTCCCTCACCGAGGCCGGCCCTGCGAACAAAAGCCGCGCGGCTGCAGCAGCAGCAGGACTGGCGGCTGAGGGAGATTCTATTTGCCCGGCTCCTACAGGGTAATTCTCTCTTTTTTTCCCCTCAGCGTTTCCCCTCAAACACCCCCCTCCCTGCATTGGAAGGTGCTCTCTCTCTCTCTCTCTTGTCTCTCCGCTGAGGTGTCGCCTTACCTGATGGCTAAAGCTGAAGAAGGCGCTTTTTCCTCCTCCTCTTCCCGGGGTGGTGGATGTGCTTCGGGGGACTCAGCCCAGAGACTGCCCCTCCGTGCCGGCGACCAGCATGGCCGTCCCCGCCACCCCGCTTCGGGCCCGCCTGTTGTTTCGGTAGGTCCTTGGCGGAGCTGAGAGCTACGAAAAGACTCGCGGGTGGTGCTTTTTCTTTCCCTCTCTCTTCTCTCCTTTCCACCCTCTCTCAAAAACTCGGCAGCCCAACGCCGTTGCCCCGCCCCCGGCGCCTTTACCGATTGGCGAGCCTCTCTCAAACAGGAACAGGCATCGCGCTTGCTCGTTCGTCGGAAGCCGCGCTACTCCTTCCCTTTCTGCCTTCCGATTGGCTGCGGTGGAACCGAGCGAGGCTCAACAACCCGCCCCCGCGGCCCTCGTACGCAAAGGCGGGGGACGCCGAATCGTAGTGAAGGGAATCGGCGACGCTCGCCGCCCATTGGTCCTTTCAGCGCGTGGTCCTTCCCCTGCCATTGGTCAGGAGGGAAACCACTCCTCAATTTCTACCAGCCCAGAGGTAGGCAAAGTTAGCCCTTCTATGATTTGTGGACTTCAACTCCCAGAATTCCTGAGCCAATCATGCTAGCTCAGGATTTCTGGAAGTTGAAGTCCACATGTCATAAAAACAGTCAACTTCGCCTACCGGTGCACCAGTCAGGCCACAACAGTGCTCGGGAACGAGTGAAGGGATCGCTAAATTCCTGTTGTAAAGCGAGGCTTTTTTTCAGCCTTGGCAAGTTTTACGTATAAAGTGCAGTCTTATAGCTCCAGAATCCCCTGCTCAACACCCGCCGCCTAAAGAATTCTGGGAGTTGTAGTCCGACACGTCGTAAATTTGCCAAGATTGACAAACCGATGTAAAACAAAACAAACTAGTCGTCTTAAGTACGACCTAAGCATAGCCCATACAATCATCTGCTACAACGTTCTTCTTGTCAATGACTACTTCAGCTTCAACCACAACAACACACGAGCACACAACAGATACAAACTTAAAGTAAACCGCTCTAAACTCGACTGCAGGAAATACGACTTTAGTAACCGAGTAGTTGATGCGTGGAACCCACTACCTGACTCTAGTATCATCACCTAGCCCCCAAAACTTTACCCTTAGACTAGCCACTGTTGACCTCATCCGATTCCTAAGTGGTCAGTACGGGGAGTGCATAAGTGCACCAGAGGGCCTTCCCTCCCTGTCCTAATGTTTCTCTTTTACTAATATCATGTATATAAATATTATATCTTTGTATACTACCAATAATTATGTGACAAAACAAACAAATAAAATAAAATAATAAAATAGAGGTGTCTTAACTGATTGGCAGCTACCCGAACAATAGTACTTGTGGATAGGCAAAGTGTAAATTACCTTACTTTTCCTTTTTTTAAAAGTTTATTAATTTTTACAGGTTAAAAAATAAATATGCATTACATTAGTCTTTTACAGATCATAACCCATTTCATTGTATTTCTTATTTACAAATTTATATACAATGTATTTTGTTCCAAAAAATGAGATGGGTATGGTAATTAAGATAGGTAGATAATAAGTATGTACACTTTTAGATGTATAAAGATATCGATAAATAAGCGTAACAGGTAGATAAAGAGCTAGATATGTAGATGGCTTTGTCTGCTTATCCATCTGTTTTTGTATTAAGCATTGTCTATATCAAGTTTATGTACCGTATTTATCTGTTTTTGTGTGCACTAACACATTGTATCATGCTTACCTTGTTTCTATTCTCAATCCAGGGGTGGGCCGCTGCCTGGATGGGAAGGGGAACACAGTAGGGTAGCGAAAATGGAGCTCCACCCCAGAGCACCCAATTTGCACTGAAAGAAGTTGAAAGAAAATGCAGGGCATCCTGCATAAGCCACGCCCACAGGGTGGTAGTAAAAATTTTGGTAGCCCTTCACTGCCTTGATCCATTTATACCAATTGTTCTCTGTCTCATCAAATTCTTTATCATTTATTTCCTTAAGGTAAATTACCTCAGTTTTCATTCTTTTTGTTTTACAGATTTTTATCTCTCTCTTTTGCCCAATTCTGAAGGACAGTTGCAGCATTACACTTTTGCAACAAAACAACAACAACAAAACTCTACAATATACAGACTGTCTTACAAACCTATTTATCCAACGGAGCAATTTTGTGCAAAACTCTGAAAGAAATCAAAGGCAAGAGATAAAGAAAATATAAACAAGTTTAATTAAACTCTTCATATTTTCTTGCAAATAATCATGACTTCCATTAAGTTTATGTACTCCTTAGAACCTTACTTGTTCTGTTCAATTACTACTTGCTCGTCTTGCCCTCCCTCAGCATCTCTTTGCTCTTTCTCCAGATACTTGTTTTGCAATTTGATATTTATTTATTCTTGACTAAGCCACTTCAACATACTTTTGCATTTAGTCCACATTTAATGAGCACCTACTCTTCCTCTAGCACACAAAATTCTTAACCCTATCTCCATTGTATTGAACTTTTAAATGTTTTTTCTTGATGAGTCATATCCCACTTCGATAGGTGTTTTTGTTTTGTATTGCATCAAAGAATTTGAGTATTGGACAACAACCACAATGAAAATGGAACTGTGTATATTTTAGGAAGAATAGTCCACTGTCATGACTACAGTAGTCCCTCGCTATATCACGCTTCACCTACTGCGGCTTCACTTCATCGCGGGTTTTCAAGAAATATTAATGAGAAAAATCATTCACGGATCTTCGCTGGTTCCGCGGGTTTCTGAGGAAGTCAATCGGCCGATTTAAACAGCCCGCAGAACTCGATCGGCAGGTTTTTAAAAAAAAATATATCTAAAATTGTAAATACTGTATTTAAATACTGTATCTAAAATAAATACTGTGTGGGAAGGGTTTATAAACACTTAAAACAATGAAAACTTACCAAACAATTACAATATAAATACTTAAATAAGTACTATCAGTTGATAAATTCCCCATCGCGGATTTCACCTATCGCGGCCGGGTCTGGAATGTAACACCCGCGATAAGTGAGGTCTTACTGTAGTAGTATTCCATGCTGAGTTTCTAGTTCTACTTTCCAATGGAAGGTTCATATGTCACTCTAAGTCAGGGGTCCCCAAACATGGCAACTTGAAGACTTGTGGACTTCAACTCCCAGAATTCTGGGAGTTGAAGTCCACAAGTCTTCAAGTTGCCAAGTTTGAAGACCTCTGCTCTAAGTAAACCAAATCTAAAGCAATTAATTAAAGTGATAGGTGAACCAGCTTGTAAACCATGATTTATGTATTAGGGTTTTGAGCTTCCCAGCCAACTCCGGCATCTTTATTAAATAATTGTTCGTCAGCAGCTTAATGTCATGTGCAAACTAAGCTGAATTTTGTACATGGGTTTTATAGCCACCTCCGAAAATGATGTAGGCTTTAAATATATACAAGATTCAGAGAGGATTGAAGAGTAGGCAATTAGGGCAGTGAGACAAGCAGGACAGATTAGACTAGCACCTAATAATTTATATTGCTGAGCACTCAAGGAAAGGACTGTCAATTTATTGAATACATTAGGGCAAATAAAGTAAATGCTACATAATTTCAGGACATAGGAAAGTCTTGTCACAAAACCTTGTCAGTTGATTCATGAATATGGACAATTTGCCCACTTGAACTTAAGCATAGACCCAACATGACTTGGTAACATCATTTTTTCTCTGTGTCCCCATAATGTT